>NW_024466361.1:1200000-1800000 GCF_017591425.1 Ochotona curzoniae | reverse complement strand
TTTAACAAGCACGAGGGCAGACTAAACCTCTCCGAAGGCAGTCTTGTAACACGCCCTCCTAGAGAATTCATACTTGTAACAATTTATTTACTGGGATATATGGTGTGATCACTGCATATCCCAGGCACATGCCTATATATGGTTTTCACCACTTCCACAACAGTAATTCAGCCATTAAGTAATACAAGCCTCTTGAAGAAATATGCATTTTAAAAGGGTAAGAACAGAGTTGTCATCTTGTTAGTCTATAATAAATATGCCCCAATCCCCTCTCGCCAATTCTGTATATACTCACCTTTTGTTCTTCCCTCCTAACTCTCTCTGAATGCCTATAATATTGTACAGAAAGTGCAATAAAGGAGCAAAGCCTGGTGACCCACACAGCACAGAAAGGCAACCCGTGGCTATGATTCACACAAATTCTCTAAGAGAGCCTTGGGGCATAACGGGCAAATGCAACAGCTGAGCTAAGTCAAACCCCTAGATGCATTTGGTACATCAGGCCTTAATGCTACAACTGTTACACTTCCATTAGTTTCTCTGTTCCAAAATAAAAATCATCAGATAACATCGAAGACTTTGTATGCTAGTTCAGAGATAGCAAAGAAAAGGGGCAAGAGCTCAAACCCATTTTCCTCGGCTACACCAAGGCTAAGCAGCAACACCTCTTCTGGTTGGGGTATTCAGAGACGGCAACAAGGAAGGGGAGGGCCACAGACAGGAAGTCTCCAACACTGCTGAGTCTAAAATCTCAAATACTTAACATTACCCGCCGCCCCCGCCCCCCCTTCGTCTTCCAGGCTCTTGGCCTTACACAACCCTGGAAGGAACTGCTCCTGTTTGGTGATGATACAGATGATTTTAACGAAAAAGAAGAAAACGACAAAGTGCAGTCTTGGTGGAAAACAGTACAGAAGTTACTTAACCGGATGACTGTAGGGGAGGACACTGTGACAGAGAGTGATATGGATGGGAAACAGTGGTAAGTTTGAATTCTAAAGACCAACATGAATCTGGGTTGAGCCTGAGACACACAGGTTTAGGATCAGAGCTTTCCTTTCCTCTCTGGTAAATGGGGATGCCTTGCTAAGCGAACAGGACTGTTTCCTAGAACAAAACCATACATTAGAATACACGGTGCAGACACTGAATAAGCATCCAACGTGATAAATCACGACACTTTCTGCAGCGCGGGAAGGACTCAGTACCATCATCTATTTGCTTCTCTCGGAGTCTGTGAAAGGCAGGAAGGGCTCCAGGACCTAGAACCAGGGCCTCTTCCTCCTCCAGGGTCAGCATTTAAAATGCTGTCTCTACCAACTATGGAGTACAAATCTCGTCTTTCAGCCTGGTTGTGACTTTGCACTACATGGTAATATTCCATAGGGGAATGGCACTCATTTGTTCCACCTTGGGTTTCTAAAGCAACCCCTGCAAAGGGAGTAAGCTTACAGTGACCTTGCTTGCTGCAGCCTCCCTTGAACTTGGAAAGCTGCTCTTGTCCCATGACACCAGGGCTACTTAGGGGAGAGGTGGAAACTATTAGAAAGGAAGAGGGGAACTGGCTCTGGGTACACCCTCCCAGACAGTACCATGGTGAGGAGGATGCCACATAGTTATGACCGATGATCCAACCTGGTCTCAGTGGAACTTATCCCCAGAACCATGATTTGCGATGGAAAGCCTTTTCTTTAAAAATATGTGTCATATCACCTCTTGTTATCTCTGACAGTTGTCTGATTTCACCCTATTTCAGTTCTCTAGCTATGGTTCAATGTTATAAGTAACAGACCCACCATCTCAGGAACACACAAACATCACACACGTCCCGATGACGTACTTTCTTCCTTGCTGCCGATAAAGCCATCTTCTGACTTCGCTCTGCTCTCTTCTCCTTCCATAGTCATAAACGTATAAATGTTCCTAATTCTGACCTCACGGGGGCTCAGAATTAGGGCAGGCATTGGGTTAGGGCTTAAGAGACCCTGGGGACACCTGCATTTCCAGTGCGAGTGCCCGGGTTCCAGGTCTGGCCCTGCTTCTGCTCCCATACCTGCACATGCTGGAAGAGAACGGCAGGTTGGGTCTCTGCCAGCTGTATGGAGAGCAGGAGGAAGTCCTCGGCACATGGTTTCAGCCTGGTCCAGAAGTGCCTGAGGAAGGCATTTGGAAAGTTTGCCAGCGGATGCTGGATCTCTCCCCCGGCCCCTCAACTGCCTTTCACATAAGGAAAGAAAAAATGACCTGGAAACGAACATATTTCTGTCTGCATTAATAAATCTTCAAAAATTTGTTTCATAAACTTGTGGATAAAATGAACAAATGAGTCTGTTATAAACTATAGTGCTATTTGGATGTTCAGGTCACTGGTCCCATAAACCAACAATTCTGATGAACAAAGTGGATTTTATATCATTGGTTACTATTGCTCTGTTTCCCACTGCTTAGACTCACTAACCACAAACTTCTTCACAATAGAAAACTCACTTGTACTGATTTCATTAGGAGAGTTTCTGAGTCAAAAACAAAATGAAAACAAAGTATTAGGTTGGGTAAAGCAGGCACTGGCCTGAGGCCCACCTTGCATCTCGCTGGCCCTGCCCTCAGGTCTGAGCGAATTCCTACAGGAACCACTCAGGCCTCTCCTCAACCTTCCGTAATGAGTATTCTGGGCTACAGATCACTTGCCTTCTCCCATCCCACACGCCAAGTCGTAAACAAGCCCAGTGCTGTGTACCCTGGGTGGCTATTTCCCTCCTGTGGTTACTCCACCTTGACCTGCACCTGGGCCACCTCCCCCAGGAAGCAGTCCATCAGGCCCCTCCCCTGAGAAACAAAACTCTCCAGGAAAGAAGGCTCGCTCTCTCTCAGCTGCCCTGAATCTAACACCAAGCACATGCTGCCTCTTGGGAAGACACAAAACCTCTTAAAAAGCCAGGCTTAAGCACAATTATGAGGTATGAGAGCAGTCTTTGCAAACAGAATAATCAAGTAATTAATCGCTACCAACAGTTTTTTGCAAAAATAACAATTATTCTGTCATTGTAGCAAATTATCGATTAGTCAAGAGAGTTCACTTGTATATTACTAAGGTTATATCTCCCTATAAATCTGGCTTTCCAATAAAAACAAATAAATCTAGGCCTGGCACAACAGCCTGGTGGCTAAATCCTTGCTTTGTATGCGCTAGGATCTCATATGGTTGCTGGTTTGTGTCCCTGCCTGTGGCCTGGTGACACAGGCCTTGGAACCTGCACCCACGTGGGAGATCTGGAAGAAGCTCCTAGCTCCTGGCTTTGGTTCAGCTTAGTTCTGGCTGTTGTGGCTTCTTTGTGAGTGAACCATAGGGTGTAAGATCTTTCTCTCTGTGTCTCCTTCTCTCTGTATCTCTGCCTTTCTCATAAAAACAAATAAATCGTCTTCGTTGAAAAGAAGTTAGCGATTATTACAGGTCTCTGTGAAAAAAAGAATCAGTAAGTCCAAGAACAATGTCCATTCTGAATGAGGTCAAAGATGGCTTGGCAGGGTGAGCCTGACCTGCACCTTCGCCATGAATTACTGCTTTTATAGAGGCCGAGACTGATCAATCAAGGCTTGTCTATCAACCCTCTGGCTTCCCACCTCCTAGAGAAAATTACCTCAATTGTAATTAAATTTTAGATTAATACATTTTTTATTTTCAAAAATCCTTTCAGCTAAAATTCATATAACATAAAAGCAACAGTAGCATTTGAGATATTTATAATGCTGTACTATCTGCTACCTCTATTTCATTCAAAAAACAACTTCATCATTCCAAAGGGAAAAACCTTATCCAATGAACAGCTTCTCTCAACTCTTCCCTTCCACTGGCCCTTGGCAACACCAATCTGTATTCTGTCCCTAAGCATTTTAAAATCTATGTTCAATATTACATACAAACTGAATCATACATTCTCACGGTCTGGCCTCCTTCT
Source organism: Ochotona curzoniae (assembly GCF_017591425.1). Classification (NCBI taxonomy): domain Eukaryota; kingdom Metazoa; phylum Chordata; class Mammalia; order Lagomorpha; family Ochotonidae; genus Ochotona; species Ochotona curzoniae. The sequence goes on along the minus strand of NW_024466361.1, from coordinate 1,796,044 downwards.
TTGAGTACGATATGCTTTGGAATTGTACCATGTTGTAGCATGTATCGATAGTTCACTGATTGGGGGATCAATATTTCACCGTATGGATACACCATTCATCCATACATCCACTGATAGATGTGTGGGCTGTTTTTACCTTTGGCTACACTCAAAAACGCTTTTGTGAACATGTATACCCCAGTTTCAACAACTTTGGGTACTTGTAACAAGCAGTAGAATTGTGCAGTTTCATGGCAATTATAATGCTGAACTTCTTGACAAACTTTACATCACACCTGAGTGATTTTACAATATGATTATGGATTAAATAGGATTTGACTCCCCAAACTGTGCAGCTGTTTAAACTACAAAGTATTAAGTTAACTGTTAATGGATTAATGCTGAGGGGTGATGGATTAAGATGGACACTTGATCTAATTATGGCAGCTGGAAGGTGGAACCAGTGGGAAGTCTTTAGATTACTGGAAGCTTGGCCCTAGAAGGTAGTGTTCTCAAGAGGACTGATTAGCTCACCTCAGTTCAGCCTACCCCTTCTTTCTCCTTCACAGCCTAGCTTGGGATTGTTCCTCAACAACTGCCAATCTTCACCAGACATCACATTAATGGGGCCAATGATTCTGACCTGTGACCCCCCAAAGTGTGTGCACAAAAAATATTTCCCTTTCCTCCAAAAAAACCCCACTTTTTTTTTTTTAAAAAAAGATATTTTAGCTAAAGTAACAAAAGGCTGACTTATGCGTCTTCCAAAAATGAAGGTTTCCAACCTTTCCACAGTCCACCCTTTTGTTATGATGATCCTGGTGAGTGTAAAGCAGTATTTATGCTGTTACTTTTTTTCTTAGTGCCCTAATTTTCACTGCTTCCACGGTCTACTGGGAACTTCCCAATGTGGTTGATGTCACATCCACATTAAAATTTGGTCTAGGAAGAGTGTCATGAAGAGTATTGTGATACTGAGCCCAGTGAGTGTCAAAGCTGAAACAGCACACATGAACTATCATCACATCATAAAAATAAGGAAACTGAGTAAGACAGAATGATGGCCAGTTGAAAACCAGGCACAGTATGCAGGAAATCACAGCAAGAAAAGGCAACTCTATGAAAGAACCCTCGCTTCCAGGAGGGGAAGCTGCATGATTCCTACTAGGAAGAGAGTAAATGTTGGGCTCTGGCCAGAAAGTCATGCACATTTCATCCTGTTTGCTAGCTCAGCTCTCTGAAGAGCACCTAAACCAGCCCAGTTTTATAAGCATTCAAAGCTATTATCATGGTACTGACTACAGGCACGTTTGCCCTAGGCTGACAGAGTCTGAGTTCTTTAGATGCAAGGGGTCTTATCAGTATCCAGCTGGGTCTATTTTCCTATAAACATCTAGAAATTGCTTAATACCATGTATTTTATGAGACACTCAAAAGGCATCCTGTGCATCTTATCAGCCAGTTTCAGTTTGTGCATCCTTCTACAAAAATCCATGAAGCTCTCTATTCTGAGTTCCACGATTTCCATTTCTCTCTCATTTCAGTCTGAACACTGCAATCCAGCTCTACAGGTAGCAAATTGAAATGTTTAGTGGCCCATTGCTGACAGATTGAATCTGAAAAGAATACGGCAATAAGAAAGAGGCAAGCATCAATATCCTATGGTAAAGCTCTCACCAATGACAGCGATGATGTCGGGTGAATGATTGAGCATTTGTTAAACTTCTACCATTGTGAAAGTAACCTATTATTTTCCTGGTTGTGTGCTGAAATGCCTCAATCATTTTCATTGACAGAACAAGTCAGTAAAAAATGATACAGTTCCACTCCTATCACTGTTGTTCCGTGAGGATAGTGTGGCCTGGAGTATCCAACCCCTTGCACTCCACCTCACCAAAAGTGTGTCTAATCTGTCCCTCTCATTCATTTTCTAAAATGGTTGATATAGTGGTAGTGATAACTTTTTCCTTTCCCTTTGTTGTTGTTGTCACCTTGTCAAAATTTAGCCTGATAGCATGGCATGATCTTCTGATCTAGAATTACTCTATTAAAGGAAAGATACAAGAGCTTTACACAGTAGTCTAGTGGCTAAGAGTCCTTGCCTTGAAAGCGGCAGGATCCCATATGGGTTCCAGTTGTAATCCAGGCTACTCCACTTACAATCCAGCTCCCTGCCTGTGGCCTAGGAAAGCAGTCGAGGATGGCCCAAAGCCTAGGGACCCTGCACCCAAGTGGGAGACCTAGCAGAGTCTCCTGGCTGGAAGGAGACAAGCAGGAAGCTGGATGGGAAGTGGAGCTGCCGGGATTAGAACCAGCGCCCACATGGGATCCCAGCATGTTCAAGATGAGGACTTTAGCCACTAGGCCATTGTGTCGGGCATTTTCATTCTGTTCCTCCACAAAACCCCTCCCAAGGCCATCTCTGGCAAAGAACCTGGGCTGTCCTCTGCTACCAAACAAATTAATTCTCAAGAGAAGAGACAGCCTTTCAGAACCAGCCTCTGCAGACAGGGCTTGCTGTGGATCTTTCCGAAGTTACCGAGGGAGAACAGCTAGCTCTGACAGCAGGTCAGGTCAAACAGCACAGATGTAGTGCTTTAAAAGACATGACCAAGCCCAGAACAACAAAATGAATGCACTGAAAAAGAGCAGCTGAGTGATGAGCGAGCTGACTTTGTAACGTACAATTCTGACATTTGATAAGGTATTCTTACAGGGGTTGTGTCCATGAGACACAGAATAACTGAAGAACTATTGAATCCACAGGCCAAGCTGACCAACATTTCTGTTGTTTTTTCTGAACTACTGAAGTCTAAAAACATATAAAATCTGTACATATTTAGGGGATTTACTTGACCAGTTTGGAGACCAGCATATACTTGATTACCTTCCCTGCTAATTAATAGGTATGTATTTTTCAGCAACTTACTGAGAATCAGTGTTTTCACTATTAAATTTAAAGCAGTCATAATGCCACTGGTTGCTGTGGGACTTGAAACACACACACACAACAACCAACATGGGTATTTAAATTTCCCTTTGGAATTTAGCTTTCAAGATGGCAGGGGATCTTATCACTACTCCAGCACATAACAAATGTCCAATAAATATTTATTGAATAGGTAAATGAATAAATATACTGATTGTTTTCCCCAATCTACTAATTATCAGTTATTAGAATTAACTTATTGACTCCTTCCAAACCAATGTATTCAAATCTGGCTAGCTAAAATGTTTATGTTTTTCTAAATTCAGTTTTATGGCAATAAATGACTTCAATAAATAAAAACATTTACCAATGACGTTACCAATGAAGTGTTTGTTTCTTGTTCTTTCAATGTATGGGCCATGTATTTTTCTATTTTTGTCTATTTCCTTGTAATGTGGAGTCATACGCCTGGACCTCCCCCTAGAAGAAGCATGGTCTAGCTGTTTCCAGTCGGATGGCCCCACCTCCACATGCGGGTAAGACCTGAGTCTTGGATGGCCCCACCTCCACACTTCTCTTCAGGCTCTATCTTGATTATTTCACAAAAGAGCTCACAAATAATTTGAACCATTAGGCACCATAAAAATTTCAGATGTTTTTACTATTATTCCATTGTGTAAGTGCTCACTGTCACCCAGGATAGCCAGCATTTCAGAATTCCAAAATTTCAGGGTCAGAAACTCATCAGGAACAAAAACAATGGCAAATTTTTTTTTTTTCAGAAAAAGAAATGTTGGGAGGTTAGGGAAAAGCAGGCAGACTGTGGAAGGATTTCATATGTGGAGGTCAGTCACGTCACCAGTGGGTCGCCGTCAGCTCATCCTTGATCTGATCCACAAGGGCATTTCCCCCAATTAACTAACTATAGCTGTATGCTGAACCACACATACTCATCAGTGAAATTTTCAGCACAAATTCTTCAAAGCACATAACAATGATGTGCCAATCAGTCTCTGGGCTTCAGATTTTAAAAGTGACTGATTGGAAAGAGAGAGAGAGAGAGAGAGAGAGAGAGAGAGAGAGAGATTACCCATTTGCTGGTTTACTCTCCAAATGACCTCAGTAGCCAGGTCTGATCCAGGGTGAAGCCAGGAACTAGGAAATTCATCTGGCTCTCACATGGGGGGAAGGGTCCACTTGAGCCATATCTCACTGTCTTCCCAGTTACATTAGCAGGACACTGGATCAGAACTGAAGTAGCTAGAACCTGAGCCAGCACCCTAATATGGGATGCTTGCATCATAGGCAGCAGTTTACCCTGATGTGTCAAAATGCAGCCATGGCTTCAATTTTGTATTGATGTTGAATGGGGTGAGCACTGGCCTACTAAATGAAGGCAATGCATTGCACAGTGCAGTGTCTGAGTTGATCCTGGGCCCCAGCTTGGTCTTGCTTCTTGCCAATGTAGACCTTAAGAGCCAGCAGGACTGGCTCCAGTGACAGGGTCCTGGCACCCAGATCCTGGCTTCCAGCTCTGACTTGGCCTAGCTACAGTAATTGTAGGTGTTTTGGAAACAAACCAGTGAATGAGAGCGCTCTCCCTCTTAAATTTAAATGACAATGATTAAAAAGATCAAACAGGCAGGAAAAGGTCACTTAAGTGTACACACACAATATATTATAAGAAATCTAGTTTCTGGATATAGAGACAAGGAAGCTCAAGGAATGAAACCAGGCCCTCTGTTATGACCTGAAAGGTTTTGTTGGAGTACTAACGCCTGATTTGATGGTTTCAGACGGCGGAGCCTTTGGGAGGCAATTAGGTTCTTTATGAGAGCTGAGGTTACAGCTCCAAGCAGGGCATGCGAACCCTACAAGAGCAGGTGCCAGGAGCTGGCCAGGGCTCTTCGCGATTCACTCTACCCCCTTCTGCCTGTGTTCTCTCTCCCCTATCTGCCAAGAAGGCAGTCAGCGGTAAGCCACAGGTTAACCCTCAGCAGGATCCCACCAGGACCACAGCCATCCCCTCATCGTGGCTTTCTAGTCACCGGAGCTGTGAGTAGTGAACACCCGTCGTCTAAGCCTTGGGTCCGTCATGTTTTGCAATGGCAGCCCACGCTGCGGGAGACACCCTTACTGCAGTCTTTACGTTCGTATTATGTTGGGACTTCTTTTCCAGGAATGTCAGTGGCAAAGCTTGAACCATTAAGGCAGGCTTCCCATTTCTGCAGGAAGTAGAGGAAGGCCTTCTTTCTTGCCTCCCAAGGAAGGATCAGTAAGGGCTGCAAGTCTCACATTCTCTTACACCTACTTTGAACTGAAAGCTGAATGAAATACTTGCAGCAGTTTTTCTGGCAGGTACACCACATGTCCACATCAAGTTAGAAAGCAACCTTACTTTCTCAGATGACTGGACAGTGTGGCAAACCGGGGAGGATGGATTCTGAGTTCACGGTTCTCACCATCCCAGCTCACCTCATGCCCACAGACTTGTGATGGCCGTTCAAGGCAGCCACATGTGACCAGAAGGCATTTCAAACGAGCGGAATCGAACCTTGCATCTTTGTACTTTTTAAATATAGCTTGTACTACATTTCTACCATAATATAATGAAATTACATTGTGGGTCACATATTTCTGCTAGAGAGAGCTGTTATGTACATTTGTTAATAAACTCAATGTTCACTATTGAGTTAGGAGTTCATTGTACATAAACATGCAAGCAGGGATGTGATGTCCATGTCTGCTCCACAGAAGGGGTGCTGACACAAATCACTGCGGAATCCAGGGAAAGCAGTGTGCCAGAAACTGCTTAGCTGCATGTGCTCATTGTAACAATTATACTGAAGCTAGTGAAACGAGTATCATAAAGAACCCTATGCACAAGTACAATTTTTCCTACACGCAGACACATACACGCCTGTACATACACATGGTGGACATAAAAATGACCTTCATCTCAGCTAGCTGGGAGGAAAGTTCATTCACAAAATAGCATGGAGGACAAGTAAACATTGGACTTTAAAAAAAGTTATTGCTTTAATTAAATAAATAAATAAATAAATAAAAAGTTATTGCTGAAAATGTGAATGCAGTGAAATCACTACCTGAATGCCTTCTATTATAATCGATAATTCTGAAAACAAAATCACAATTGCCATAGCAAAGCTCCAGTGAAAGCAAGCTCTTCAAAAATGCTAGAAACGGGTTGATTAAAGAGGCAGACATGTTCTTTTTGATCTTATTTGTGTTAATATGCTTAATCATTAAAATCTTTAAGGTAATAATTCAGGTTATTGTATCAGGAGCTGAATTGTGAAATCTCTTCTACGCCACTCAGATCTTTTTTGGAGACAGTAAGAGCGATTTGGCCAACAGAATCTCTCAAGTCTAGGATTACAGTTTAATTCCATTAATTCAGATACTCATCTTGGAAAATTAAGACTTTCTAGGTGTTTTTAACCCTGTGGTAGAATATTATGTATAAGTTCAAGGTAATATTTATTCTTATTGATACACCTCCTTTCATTAACATTTTCAAATCTACTGCTTTCTTTTTTCTTTATATTTTACCACGTAAGAACATATTACATGATAATTGTAATTTTTATTTACAGACACAAACATCTATCATTTAAACATCCAAATAAGACTTTTTCCAAAATACTTGTCTGTAGATGTGAAATAGCTACCTCAGTGCTTCTGCCACTTCCAGGATACCGAGGAACTTGGGGCAGGCCATCAGCAGACACTGGTTCAGATACTACATCAGTGTATCCGGGTCTGCCACGTGCTCATGGATCCTGAAACACCTGTCTCAGCACTTGTGCCACTCACAGGATATCGAGGAACTTGGGGCAGGCCATCAGCAGACACTGGTTCAGATACTACATCAGTGTATCTGGGTCTGCCACGTGCTCATGGCTCCTGTCTACACAGATCTTAGCAGGCAATGCTGAGATCCACGAACACAGATTTCCGCCACCCACACAGGGACAGAGCTCGAGCAGGCCAAGCTCCGGCTATTGTGTACAAATGGAAAATGGACCAAGACATGAGGCGCATCCTCTCTTTTTCAATTTTTGTCTCCATATATGCATACAAAGCTTCTGCTTTGCTAACTTCCTTAAAACTCAGCATTGGTAATCTACCTGTGAAAGAATTCCTTGTCAACCAAATCCCAGCACACTAATGTGCTGATTTGATATTATATACCTTTCATATGTGTGCAATATAGATAAAACAGCTCTATTTTATGCTTGAGTCCATAAATGTGTTCTAAGGTAATGATCTAGGAAAAATTTCTAAAGTTTGCAACAAGAGTAGCACATGAGTATATGTTGACAGCTAACGACTAGCTGATAGTATCCGTGACAAGTCAGAACCTCTCCGGCCATGGCTCCAGCACGGCTCCAGCCCATTCAGTCCTGAGCTCTACAGGAGGGTTTACCTCCTTTCCTTCCTGACTCACAGTCATGGTCCCAGGCCAGGCCCTTCTGCATTCTCCCTTAGCAGTGCAGAGGGACGGAGTTGGCCAACATCACACAGTCACTGACCCTAGTCCCTGTAGGGTATTCCTTCCACACTAACTCATATAGAACAACCCTTCAAATTCATCTGCACGTCTGTTTCAAATCTGCAGTATGTTATATGTGGATGGATTCTTTTCCAGACTACATTTTTCCAACCAAGCCACTGCTTGCCCTGGGTAAACTCTAAAACGCCATTTGTCCTGTACGCAGGGACTACACAGCAAGTCCTGTGTGCAAACGGCTGGATGACTGGCAGCTCTGTTCTCTTAACCAATGCTGTTGATTTTTCAAATCCAAAAAGCTAAACCTTTATCAATTTTTAAATGTTCCTGCCTCAAGCCACAACATTACAACTTTTAAATGTCCTCTCATAACTAAATTTAATTCATAGTAAGAATTGAATATTAAGTTAAATATTTTTGGAACAGATATTAATAAGTTAATGTTTAATATCAGAAAAGGAACCCTATTCCTTTATTAACTAAAAAAAAAAAGGGTAACAGAGAGGATCTGTGCATTTTATTCAGCATGGCACATCTAAGTCTCCATATAAAAAGTTACCATGCCAATCTGCATCAGCCAGAAAACAACTCCACCCCAACCAGAACTCAGTAAAATGAGCATGTCTAGCGGCATTTGTCATAATATGTCATGATGTATACCTGCCGACCAGCCTATCTGCAAACAAACAGGAAACAAAATTACAGGGTTAAGATCTAAATCCAAAGGCTGTTTATTTAACCACGTGTCTCCCCAGACACCCCGAATACCAATGACCAAACGGAAGCAGCTTCCTGCAATTCTGCAATTTGTCAAAACTCATAGAGCAGATTAGAGATAAATCTTGACAAACAGCTCCCAAGCATCTTTTCGTTTCTTTTGTTAGCATCCAAAATCAAGAGGGCTTTGATATAAAGAACTTGAATCCAATTCAGGCAGAACAGATTATTTTTCAACTCTATTTTTAAAAGAGTTTAATATATTCATATATGTATATATTTTTAAAATATTATCTCAGGAGAAGCAAAGATAAATTAAAAAGAGCAGTCCTGTAAGTAGGCAAATTCAGGACATTCTTCATCAATCTCTTTGGGAATATGCACTCCAAAATAATATATCTGAGGCAAGATTTTTGGTAAAATATAGAAGTAGATACGGATATAAAAATCTGTCTCCTGTTCTTTCCTGGCCATGCATGTGAGTACATTCCTTCAGGCCATACAGCTCTGTGCAGCACAGTCTGACAGACACTGGTTCACTCAAAAGCACATCGGGCTCAAGGCAAAGGAACTCAGGCTAAATCTAAAGAAAACTTGTATGGTATGTGCAAGCTATGGAACTACCCCTTATCTCAATTTTCCTAAAAAAAAGTCACAATATATCTCATTATTACATAATGTGAAGTTAATTGCTATGGTACGTTTTTAAATGCAATGTAAAGCAAAAACTTTTTAAAATTAAAAAGTAAATATTTAATGATTGTGCAATGTTTTAGACTTCATGGAAATTCCTAGAGAATTTCTGTACTTGAATGAGCTCAAATTTAGCTACAAAGACTCCCATCTAAATAAAGTACATCAGGGAGAAAACAAATATGACAGTCCCCTCTGACTCGCAGTTTCACTTCCCAAGGTTCCAATCACCAAGACCAAATGTTGTATGAAAATACTGGAAAATTCTGGAAATAAATAGTTGGCAAGTTTTTAGCCATATGTTGCTTTACCCAACGTAGAGGACTCACAGCATCGTACTCATCCCACTGAGGTCTTGAGGCCGCCCTTTGTTCAGCACATCTAGGCTGCAGACGTCACGAGGCATTGCAGTGGGAATCTCAGAGTCTCTCTGCTTGTGTCCAGAAATACTTTTTGTTTGTTTGTTTTGTTTTGTTTTTACTTCACAATGGCTCCAGAAACCCAAACACATGGGCTATCTTCTGCTGCTCTCCCAGGTCAAGACAGAGAACTGGACTGGGAGGAGAACGCCACCAGGGAACAAACAGACACACATGTGGGATACTGGCCTCTCAGGGGAGAGCTTTACCTGCTACACCCTGATTTCACAGAATTATATTTAAGAAACAGCAACTAAGAAGATTCACCCAATATAAAGAGAAGACCATCTCCATATCTCTCAACTGTGAAATAGTGGCATTATAATGGGAGCTGCAAAAAAACTTCCAGCTCCCAAGGCTTAGGCAGTTTAGAACCACCATGGACAGAGCCGGTGAATACAGACTTTACCTAGCTGGCTCTGTACTCTTACCCAGCTGAACCCAGACTTCCTAAAGCAGCTCACAGTCCCAGCACGGCTCATCAACAGTGACTGCTGTTGATGAAACCAATACAAATAATGGACTGTGTTATGTATAACACTGTTTAAAAACAGCAAAACACTGAAACTAAGCAGGAGATACACGGAGTAATTGGGCTTTCTGCTTTTTAATGTTTATTACAAGAATGTAAACAAAGGAATTAAAATTGTGACAAATGTAACACTAGAAACACTGAGAAAAAGAAAATGGAATTAATGTACAGGTAAAGTAGCTATGTTATTATAATGTCAACAACTGAAGGATTACAAAGACCAAAATGAATGGAGAAATATCAATTTATTTTGCACTTACATTTTAAATGCTGCTTGATCAGTAGTATGTTTTATCTTTTAATGAACTGAAAGGCAGAATCATGGAGAATACTGGATCTATAGTAATACATTAATCTTCATAATAAAATATTATTATTCCAACCAATTACTACCACAGCCATATTTCAGTGTAACAAATGAATTTGGACAGTCCCTTGGCTTTACTGTAATAGGATTTAATTCATGCAATGTAATTGTTAGGAAAATGATATTTCAGATACTCCTAGTATTTCATTTCAGACTGTTAAAATGCTAGCACAGTCTAATGGACATCACTGATGATGGTGACCAGAAAAGTTACAGCCTCTTTCACTGTAACAATTATCAATATACACCTACTCAAACTATTCATGGCATGTTTTGACTCAGCTATTAAATAATAATAATAACATTTAATTATAACAATCTATTACTAAAAATAATAAGTCTCTTGAGCCTGAGGGCTAGTTAGGGCTCAGTGTTGAACAAAAAACTGAAGAACAATGAGAAAATGGTGACTCCTGTTGTCCTAAAACTAAATTTAGAGAATATATCTTCAACTGCTTTTTCCTTACAAATAATCATGAGAGATGGACAATCTACATATGATAAACAATGCTGCCCCTTTTGGATTACAGGAAAAACAGAAATTATTATTATTTTTTTAATTTGAGAGGCCAGGAGAGAGAGAGAGATGTGATTCGCTCCTAAATGTCCAGCTCTGAGCGAAGCTGGGAGGCAGGAACACAGGTCAGGCCAAGCCTCTGTTTGGCAGACATGCAGCTTGCTAAGCTGCATCTGCTCCCTCCCAGGAAGCTGTGAATGCTTGACTGGTGGATAAGATGCCATTTGCTAATTCTAAAGCATGAAAATCCTTGGGTTTCTCAAATAGTCTGAATATAATATACTTGATTTTAGCCAAAAGGTCAAGTAGAGATCTGAATATAATAAACATCAAAAGTTTCTCACAGGAATATCTCATCACCAAATTGGCCCAGACCATGGCTCTATGCTTTGTGAAATATTTAGAATAATAGATAAGCTAAATTACATATGATGGCTTTAGTTTTCTATGGCAGAAAAACTTTTTACCAATACTGGCAGATAATTTTAAAAATTATCGTTAAAAACAATATTCAGACCATGTTGTTCTAGTTCCAGGGCTTCCTATACTACTTGTAACAGAGAATATTAATAACAAATTGGGTATCATTTCCTTCTTATCCGTCCCCAAGGAGCAATAACCATACTACACTGTCATTTGCAATACAACGTCAAATCACCGGCCTATGGGGACTCAAAGAAAACAGCTGCAAGGTATTGTTTTAATGCTGCCACTGTTTTCATTTTATAGAAGGCTTTTATTGTACTTAATTAAGTATACCTTTGCTCTACAGGAAAACACAGGTGGCTATACACAGAATGGAAAGCTGTTTTGCACACGGTGTAAAGACACCAAGAGTTCCATTTTCAATCTACTTCACAAAGGTCACCTGTCTCATATTTAATCATGGTCTAAAACTCTGCCTTCTTGCTGGCTTCGGTGGAGATCTCTGTGGAGTTGCACAATGTCCTCAGGACACTTGTATCCACTCGATAGGGTGTCTCAATCATGATGCTAACTCTAAATTCAATGGCATGTAAAGTGGCACCCATAATCTCACTCTTTACCAACTATTTGAAGAGAACTCTGAAGCAAATATAAAAGTCATGTAAGTCTACTTCTAAAAACAAATTTTACATATGCTGACATCCACATGATTTGTAAGATTCACACACTACTATTTTAAGATTTGACACTAATATTTATATTAAACAAATACCTTCAACCAACAAGTTTTCTTCTTCAAGTTACATTCAGTGGCACCAGATTAGTAGCTAGTTTAGCTAAGATGATGACCAAATGCTAGAACTATTTTAGAATGCAATTAGTTTGGCTTAGTACTGAGTAACAAGGAAGGCAGCGAAGTTCACTGAACCACCTGGCTAACGGTTCTTATCCTCTCAAGGCCTGGAGGACATGGGTTTGGTTCATACCACTTTTGGAAGCCAAAGCTGAGCTGGACTGACCTACAACAGACCATGATACATTCACTGCCACTCGTTAGCATGTGTGTTATCCCCTCACTAGCTGCCATAACAGGAAACAGCCTAACAGGGCAGCGGCTAGACTTCAATCTCTCCTACTTCCCAGAAAAACCATGCGTTCCTCTCACTACAACACGCCTCCCAGCACAAAGTTCACAGCTGGGGTCACCCTGCAATGTCACTCTGCTTTTCATAGAAATAAACACCAGAATTAGAAAGAAAAACAAAGCCTCACCAAAATTTAGCAGACTGTGCTATTGCAGGTATTCAGAAAATAAGGTGATTTCAAGAATATGATGATTTTTGAATAGCACCACAAATGCTATTTTCCTTCTGCAGCAATTCTCCGGCTGCAGGTGTAAGGTACCATGTCTTCTGTCTCACCTCCTCCCCCAGCCAAAGGTCAGGACCTTCCAATGAAGTAGAGCTGATCTCACAAACAGCTTCAGCTTCCCCAAGGCATTCAACTACTCTACTAAACCTAAATGGAGGATTCACAAAATCCCCAACTTCCAAATGATTTTAGACTCGATATGCACCCTTTATAAGCAGTATTCACTTTCCTGTTACTATTGCTATTTCTTCCCCATTATATTGGTTTTAGTGTGCATCACAAAAATGCCTTTATATTTTACACACATACAAATTACTAGATAGGCACATGTAACAGCTTCTCAAATTCTTAAGTATTGTATAAATGCCATCATACTAAATACATTCTTCACCATTTTGTGGAAACTGATTCACACTAACATGTATGCATATACACACAAATGTATATATGTGTATATAAAAATATATATGATAGCTTTTATATTAAATTATCACAATCTATAAATCCTTCTGTAGATGAGCAAACAGTATGTTTCCAGCTTTTAACTATACCAGATAAGTCAATGACACAAGCTAACTTACTTGGAAAGTACTACAGTCACCCTTTGTTCACAGAACACTGGCTGTAAGACAATCAGCAATGGCCAGAACCTTGGGAAGCGGTAATCCTTATAAACATTATTTTTTCCTATACACACATACCTATGATAAAGTTTAATTTATAGACTAGATATAGAGATTAACAATAAAATATGACAAAGTATACACTTGGGGCCCTTAGTAAGTAAAATGAGGGTTCCTTGCACACAAGTACCACAGTTGTGCAGCAATCACTCTGAGAACCAGACCCACTAGACAATGGGTCCTAACCCAGGTGGGAAGGAACTGTGCAGGACACAATCTCACCATCCTCCTCAAATGGCACTGATTTTAAAACCGAAGACTTCCTTTTATTTTATTTTATTTCATTCATCAGAGAGACAGACCAATCTTTCATTTGCTGGTTCACTCTCCAAAGGGCCACAGGGCTTGATCAGGCCCTCCCACTGCCAGCTCCATGCTAATGAGCCTGGAGCTCGACTGAGGCAGAGCAGCCTGAAGCAGAACCAGGGGTAGAGTTAGACTGTGGGATGCTGGTTCTGCTTGCAGTGGCTCAACCCACAGCCCCACAACGCTGCCCTGATGAATGGCTTTATAGAGAGAATTTCCATTTAACATTTTGGACTATAGTTGATCATGGGCAACAAAAGAGGATAAAAGAGGGACCTGTCAATATTTATTTCTATTTTTTTAATTATTTGCCTTTATTGAGAGACAGAGTTATACAGAGAGATGGGGAGATAAAAAGAGAGACATCTTCTATTGGCTGGTTCATTTCCCAAGTAACCAACAATACTAAGAAGTAGATCAGTCTGAAGCCAGGTCTCCCACAGGGGTACAGAGGTCCAAGCACTTGGTCTACCTTCTGCTGCTTTGCCACGCACACCAGCAGGGAGTAGCAGCTGGGATGGGAAGCTGTGCTCACATGAAGACGCCAGGCTCGGAGGTGGCAGTTCAACGTGTAACACCACAGTGCTGGCTCTGCTTTTTCTGTTTTATCTTTGAGCTTTGTTCTGTAATTTTATTTTGAGGCATTATGATATGTGTTTCTTCCATTTTTCTGCTTGGCATTCTTTATACTTCTGAGCCCAAGGACTCAAGTCAGTTACCAATTGTGAAAATACCTAATTTTTGATCTCCAATGACCCTTTGTCATTCCTTCTGCTGTCTTTGTATAGAACTTCTTCTCCCTGTTCCGTTTACATACTCCTGTGTTAGTGCCCTTCTACCACAATTCCCCTCCAATTTAGCAATGTCAAATGACAGTATTTGGTGGGTTACTAACAGAGAGGGACCATGTCTGCTCAGTCACAGCCGGGTACTTCAGCTAGGAAAATTCACACAGCTCACAGTCAGACTCCCAAAGCTGTGGCTGGATTTTCCCAGTGCTTCGGGGTTTTAAAAATTATCATTATTATTATTATCATTATCATCATGAGACTGAGTTCTTTCCTGTGAGCTCAGGGCTCCAAGAGTCACTAGTCCGGCAAGCATCACAGAGTCAACCTACCCTGCCTGCCCTATCCACGGCAGCGACACTCTGTTACAGGCGCTGGGAGCCACTAGTCTGCCTTGCCTTCAGGCCACCTCTGCCCAGATGGAATAGTGTCAAAGCCTTCCTCACATTTCAGTGTTCTCTCACATTTTCTAAGTGATTTATCCTCACATAATAAATGCAAGATACTTTCTTCAGACTTACGTATCAATTTGCTAATTATCACCTGAGTGTCTAATTTTTTACCTAACTGATAAACTAAACTTTAAATGCAAACATTATACTTCTTGGAGGCCTCATTTTCAAGTGTGCCTACTCTTTTTTTTTTTTTGACAGCAACTATCTTTTTTATCATGTTTTTATCCAAATATTTTTAAAGGTTACAAACACTCCAATTTTATATTCTGCAGTCAGCAATTTCATTTCTAAAGTTAGTAGGAATTCAATGAATTCCTTGTTGTTTCTGCTGACTGTGTGTTTCTCTAATGTAGGGTTGTGAACTTACGCTTTACAAGATTAAATCCCTGGGAAGAACCACAACCTCATCTGAGAGTAGAGCCAAAATGTTTTATTTGGCAAGACAAATCTCTTTGTCATCTCTCATCGCTAGTGTGTGGATTGTCCTATCCCATCCTTTTACTGAAAAAGAACCCTCTCGCAGCTAGACTCTAAATGCAGGTTCCCATTCCCCAGTCCCGCTGCACAGCCCAAGGTCGGTTCAGGAGACTGACGCGAGCCCCCGGGGCAGCTGTGATTTCAGTGTCAGCACATGGCTTAGGTTTCCTTGTTTCTTCCTCCCTGGGAGACCTCCTGCCCTCTCTATCAACGTCAGCAACACATTTACAAGGCAGTTTATTACACTTCATTCAGCACTTCAGAGTGCAATGGACGGGGATACTTTCCAGACTTTTTTTAGCTCAACCTTGCCAGAAAACAAAGTCTCCCCATTCTCTTTTCATGTCCTTTTGCCTCCCAATTTCCTTTGACCCAGAGCTCACAATTTGTACAGTACTACTCTTAGTCTTTAAAAGTATGCTAAGCTTATACACTGCGTAGAGTTAAATCATTTTTACCTGTTCTACAAGCTATCAGAGTACATTAAAATTCAAAAATCCTGACATGTTTTTAAATCGTGAATGAAGAATCTCTTATTTTACTATCAACTATAAAATAATGATAGAATGACATGCAGACATAAGCTTTCAGAGGTATGACCAGTCCTCACTTCAAGTCCCCCATATATGTGCTAAGTAGCACCAGGTAACTAAAGTTTATTAAAGTAAAAGTGTCGAAACTAATCGGGTAGGCAATACACACTGCATTGGCAGAACCATAAATTTTTAAAATAGCAAATTTGATTTTGTGGCTTTCCGAATTATATAGGACAGATTATAAAATATGTATAAACTAACTTGGGTGCAAAGTGATCATTTGTATGATATGTTCATTTTTTAATGAAATATTTATTTTTTCTTATTTGAAAATGGGAATGACAAAAGGAAAGATGGGGGAGGGATTTTCCAGCTGCTGATGCGTTCCCCAAGGTAGGTCTTATTTTTAAATAGATGTTCACTTGTGTATCTGAGAGACAGACAGACAGATGGACATGCTCCCACCTACTGGTTCACTCCCCAAACACCTGCAACAGTGGGGACTGGGTGGGATGATGCTGGGAGTACGGAAGTGAGGGTTCTTCAGAGGATGGCAGGAACCCAATTATTTGAGCAACATTTATTGCCCCACAGATCTGTGAGGGGCTAGGGTTGGGTATCAAGTACTCAGAGCCTATTTACTGGAACCTTAAATATCAAATCAAATGTCTACACAAGAAAGGCACTTCAATGGGGACTTTACCAGAACTTGTTTTCATAGATTTTAATATTAAAAAAACACTTAATTACCAATGAGAGAATACCATCCCAATGCATGTTTGGATTTGATCTAAAGCCTACAGATATTCATTATAACAGCTTAGATCATCAAACTGTAAACCTTTCTCCCTTTGCTAGCCTCTTGACAGTTATACTGTATTTGTTAGATACTGAGCCCCAAGATATGAACTAACACTGCGTATGAAATTAGCACACTGAGTTCAATTAACAAGTCAGATGTAGAATACACTGCAGACTTGGTACTGATCCACTGTGCCCCGAGCAGAGCAATCCAGGAGCAGCTATCTGAAAGGAAGCCTGTTGACCTGGAAGGAGGAGGAGCAACACTCACTGTAATTCTAGTCCTTCTAATCTGTCCAGTGACACTAAGTAAATGTGTCAGCTGGAATGAGCCATGTCACATCGGCACACAGGGAAGGTGAGTCCCAGCTCCACAGAGAGGAGCAAAAGAAAACGGGAGATGACATTCAATACAGTCACCAGCTCAGAAAATGCAGGCGGGGAGGGCCGCCTTTCAAACAGCCTCACACTTTTCCCCACTTCAAAGAGTGACAAAGTCCCTGCAAGATCAGAGCACCAGCTTGTTTAAAGAAAAGCATTTCATGGTGTTCACTGTGAGACGGAAATCCCTAGATTCCCTTTGTCATGTCCAGACCATCTCCTTGCCTTCAAATTCCTGTATGCGCTGCCTCTTGAAATGGTAACAACGTGTTCTCAGATCCAGCTGGTGCAGCTTATGTCTCATTGTGATGGAAAGTCTCATAGCCAGGCAGAAATAGAAGGATCTGATCTTGAGGACTAAGTGACGCCTGGCACATAACTAGCAGGCAATGAAATTAAAGAGTGTGCATAAGAAGAGCTATGGCATTGCTCAGGACACGTCCCCTCATAGACCAAACGTACTGGTCTCAACCTGGTACAAGCATTCCAACTGACACAGCAGATGGATATGGGTTGTACTTCTTTGCATCTCGGTGACCTCAGCTACAAAAGGAGGGTAACAATCCCCACCTCAGTGGCCACAGGCAACTGTGGAAACTGCATAAACTGATGCACGTGAAATGCCTTAAGAAAGCTATTCATTGTTAACCATTCTAAGAGCACCCCTCTTCGGCTTGCCAAGATTTTATTTTCTGACTTTCATACATTATGACTTTCAAAATTTATACAATTCTGCTTTTACAAACTTACCTCAACCATTTCGATAAAAACATTCTTCCTTCATAGAAAATGGAAAAAGTGTTATGTATATAGCCTTTAAAAAGATCACCAAAACAAGTGCTATTATCTACCATGAGAAAGAAACCAATAAAAATATATGTCGGAATTATTGTTCTAGAATGGTGACAAAGGGAACTGAGACAAAAATTCACATGGTAGCAAAATTTCACCACTTTAATTATGCAGGTTAGATTTTTCTTTATTTTTATATCTGAGTATAGTACATTTGCGCATATCTGTATCTCCTGTGTTAACATGCATGTTTATCATCAGGTTGATTCGAGATTATTCTACACTGAAGAGCTGCAGACTGTTCAGAGCATTTGTGTATATTCACCAACTTTTCCACCTCGAATTGTGGAGTAACTACTCAACCTAAAAAAGTTAGCCTGAGTATGTAATTACCTAAACCACAGACTTCATTGTGATTTTCCCAGGGGATTCGGCTAACGTCTGCCTGTTCCTGGGCCAATTCTTGATGCCACATTGAACTTAACTGTCAGATTTCTGCAATCTTCCACTCCAGGACAGCCCTGCAGTCCCTTGCCTTTCCTTCCCTGAAGCTTTTGAAGAGTGCTTGCTAGTTATTTTCTCTTACAGCTTTTCAAGACCCGACTAAGGCAACAGACGTGGGAGAAGAGCATCACAGAGGTGACGTGCTGTGACACCTTCCCAACATGGCTTACTTGTCATGTTTCTTTCCGTGTAGAATTCACTTTTCCCTTTCTACACACTATGGTTGTCAGATATGAGTCATGAAGTCCTAGGTGAGTAAAGATTTCCTTTCTCACCCGACTAGGTTCATAACTGAGTGATGAGTGAGAGGGGCACATGTCAGCAGGTGTAACGTGAGTGTTACAGAAACGGAGGCCCAAAGAAACAGATCTGTGCATTTTTATGGTAAGTTTGATTAGAAAGTGAAGTTTGTAAAGAAGCAGGTACAAAGAAAGCGTTGGCCTCTAACGGCTACAAACCAAGGGGAACTGAGTAGGGCCCGTGTGTTCACATTCGGCTTTGTGCCCTTTGTTCCCAAAGCTGAGGACGCTACTTTCTCTATTTCCAGGGCAAGCACATGAGGCTTGTAAGGACAGAAAGTCCTTTCTAGGTGTTGCACCTGCTTCCAAGGGGGAGGAGAGGGGAAAGGCAGAGGAGAATCTTCGCGATTCTGTTGTTGCTTCGAGCACCCAGGTGTCTAGGCTTGGGCCACACACCTTCTATCTCATCAGTGCCAGCCTATACTACACAGCAGAGCAACTTGTTTCTGCCATCTGGAGGGAGGGACAAGCATCGAGGGACTGCGAGCGGCAGTGATGAAGAGGCTGCTTGGGAAGCCCGGATCCCACAGTGGATCCTGTCTCCCCTCCCAACTCCAGCTTCCTGCTAACGGAAGCCCTGAGAGGCAGCAGGTGAAGAGCCACTTGCCCAGATGCCTGCCTCTGGCTGATGCAGTACGGCTGCTCTGGCATTAGAACAGGAGCCCTCTGTCTGTATGTCTACCCCTCTCTTGAAAATAACTAGATACAAAATACTTTTTAAAAAGCAAGTTGTAAACATCATGTACAGTGAGCTTGAATTAAAAAAAGGATTTGTGGACTTTGGTTTAAATCAGTGAAGTTCAGGGTATTTTAAATTCTAAAAACATATGCAATAAATTTTTCTATATAATTTTACATGATATTTATAAAGCATTTTAAGATATTTTCTCATTCAGTCTTTCCAACCACACCATGCAATAAATAGAACAAATGGACTTATTTCCATTTTACAGATGAGACTCTCAGGAGCTTCAGTCATTTCCCTAAGAACTAGCTAGTAGCTCAGAGATGGGACTTCCAATGAGACAAAACTAGAGTATGCTGTAAGCCTGCATTTCCTCCAGAGATGTGTTCACTCTTTTTACTGAAATCTGAATCTGTCCTAGGACATCCAAATGGATCAGAACATTACCTTTAAGGCAGTCTTAAATACTGTAGGGGAACTCCTCAACTTTTCAAATCCTTAAACACATGGTCACTGCAAAAGAACATTAAAAATATAGGAAAACAGAAACAGAAAGATAATACTGATAGCTCCTTGTTTATTATTTGCTTTATAATCTCCAAGCAATAGGTTATTGAATTCTGACAGTGTCTGTATGTACTTCTATTAGCTAATGAAAGGTCAATGTAGGCATAACTTTAATATACCACTAATGAGAGCAAATAGCAATATAATGCTTATATGGAATCATTGTTCTACATCTACTGAAATGCCCTCATTCTGTACTTCAGTCCTAGGAGCAAGGTGCTATTAGTCCCATTTTACAGAAATGGGAACTAGGTTATAGAAGGGTGTAAACAATTTACAAGCCTTTCCATTATTTCTAAGAACGTGGCAGGTGAGTTCCTACTCCGTGTGCGTTATTAACAGACACTGACTGACATGGCTCGGACGACACTTGGATGGAGGCAGAAACGAGACACGGTCTTGC
The DNA here is from genome assembly GCF_017591425.1 of Ochotona curzoniae. NCBI lineage: Eukaryota > Metazoa > Chordata > Mammalia > Lagomorpha > Ochotonidae > Ochotona > Ochotona curzoniae. Next base: position 1,775,883 of record NW_024466361.1, on the reverse strand, counting down.
TCAGACATTGCTGAGCAAGTGCCAGCAAAACGGAAAGCAACAGAAGGAAGGCAAGACTGCTGCGTGTGTTCAATGACCTCGGGCTGCCTGTGACTCTGTCTCATGGCAGTGGGCAGGAACACTTGCTCCCGATTTTGCCCGAAGACAGTCATGATGAGTGTTGCTCTCTTTTCTCCAGGATCTTAACATCTGGGGTATGGTTTAGGGAAAGCACCTGGGTCATGGGAGGCCTCATGGCTGATCATTCAATGGACCACCAGCTGGAGCTTGCAAAACCCAGAGATGAACTACCTTGGTCAGCAAATCATGCTGCCTTTCAGTTACAGAAACATGAGAATGATCCGGAAGTCTTTCTAGGAACTTCTGCACACTACACGGAAAAACTCAAGCGCCTGCACACCTGGCAACGTCAAGTGTGTGAGCCGAGGCCCAGGGAACCGGGAAACTCACTTTACTGCTGACATTTGGCATTAGCATGCGAACAAGTACCTATTTTGTCATAAATACATACCTTTCTCACTGAAGCTACAGAGGGAACATTTATTTTTAAATTAAAGAAAATTCTTTCCCCTGAAGCAAATTTCCATCATTCACAGAGCTCTCCACTGCAGCAATGCCCTTTACCTGCTTTATTTACATGAGAAACACGGCGGAAAGAGACTTGAGGCTCTCCACCATCTGATTTCGCTGAGCTACAGCCATTGATTCTTTGTAAGTTTATTTATTCAAAACAACAGCACAAACAATTCTTTTTTCTTGGGTCAGCAGCTTACTGAATTAACATCAATCATCAAAGGAGACAGGGCTGAGAGGAAGATGGAAGCCCATTTGCTGGGAGATTGATTTTTTTTCAAGTCAAAACACACAGGCAAAAGCGGGAGGCTGTTTACCATCAGAAAGGTTCAACTTGAAATTCGCAACCCAAAACTGGGCAGTCACCATACTGACCAGCTTCCTTGGAATCCTAAATAAATAACATGTGCTTTAAAAAAAATCATTATTATTTCTTTGTAATGGCCTGAAGTTTGAATATGCTGCAGCACAAAGCCCGCCGAAGTGGCTTAAACAAGCAATGGGGTGGTGCCAATGGAGAGAGGCAGATCAATGTTCATGTTTATTCTAATGACTTTCTAATGGCTTTCTCTTTTCTCTTTACCTCCTTTGATGTGTTTAAAGTGGGAAAAGTTCATCAAAGACCTCTGTGACGAGGGGCTTAAATGTATTTAAATAACTGCCTCTGGCATGTTTGAAAGGTGATTTGCTCCAAAGGTCCTGGCGAAATTATTCTTTGAAAACCCTGGTTGCTACTTCCTAGGAATTCAGCTCAATTATTTTTCAAGCAAGATGGGAGTGGAGAGTTCTTGCTTGAAAATGAAGTCAGGAGGGTCAGTTTTCCTGAGACTGCACTAGGAACTGCAAAGAGTAATTGGTTTATATCCTTTTTATACCCTCACGTGTCAGGGGAACATGTTTCCTTCCTATAGCTTTTCTAGAGATTTATGGGAGGTGGGAAATGAATTAGACCAAGCATGTAAAACCTACCAGCCCCCCTTTCAGTACAATGTGCTGTACTCTTTATTGTAGATGCTTTTAAACGTACACCAGATTGTTAACAATGGGGAAAATGTGAGATTTATAAACCAAGGACACAAGTGGCCAAAGAGAGACCAAAACAAACAAACAAACAAATAAATAAATTATACTAAAGGGTCCATCTGCCTCAGCTTAGACGCCAGCAAGGACCCATGGTATCATGATTTCCTCACAAATTGTGACCAAATCTATTTCAGTTCAGAATTAGATATCAAAGCCATCCATCACCCTTCTATTTAGAATCAAGCAGGAACATTCATTTGGTCTCCAGAGGTAAAGCAAAGTTTTCTAGCCTCTGATTAGCAGGGATTATGCTGTGGAATAAAGGCTACCCCTGGAAGGAAGAAAATGTACAAATCTATCAACTAAAATAAATAAAAAACATAAAATATTTTAACTAAATTTTAAAAATTAAAAAAATGTCTTAACTGTTTAATACTACTGTAGTACGAACTGCAATTACTCTCAGACTTCACCTGTACTTACTCTCATGCTCAGATCAGAGATAAACCAGCAAGCTAACTTTATACTGCATATATTTCTGTTATCATCTATGGTCATATTTGAGCCACTTTTGCAGCTTTAGCAATGCACACAACATTGTGCAATGAGCAAAATGTGAAATCTAACCTTAGAATTATGACTGGCAACTGACTTTCAAGTATTCCAGGTCAACAGTCAGTGCCTTTTTATGAGGAGAAAGTGGGACACCCTGGGACAGCTCTGAGGCATGGCAGGGCAGCTGCTGCAAGTGGCAACACCAGGCTCCTGGTGCATGGGTGCTGGGCACCCACTGCGAGAAGGAACCCAGAGGACTCTGTGGCTGAGAAAGGAACAGACCACGAGCAAGCCTGCCAGGCAGAGCTTACAAACAGCAGGAAAATGAAGGCTAAACAGCACATCTGCAACAAAGGTGGCAAAGAAACAAAAGGTTCTGAAAACCTTTGAGAATAAATTTCCTCAAGACTTTTGAAAACAGCTTGTTTGCAATCAGCAAAATGAGTCTTTCGTGAAAGAGCAAGTGACCAGAGACACATATCAGAAGGCAAAGAAGGTGAAAGCAGGTCTTGTTTCGCCAAGGTTGAGTGAGACACAGAAAGCCAAGTGTATATGATTAACAGGCCCTGGTCCTTAATTAACTATTCTACTGGCTTGCATGAAAAATAGCCAGATGAATTTTTCTGAAATATTTAAGTGAAACAACAGGAGATTAACCAGGCAGGAAGAGAGAGGTAGGAATTGTCCAGAGTTCCTTTGGGGATACAAGGCAGAAATTCCACGGGTAAGCAAACGAAGGGGGAATGAGCCCAGGCACAGAACTAAGCACAGGACCATCAACAACATTCAGGAATTTCAAAATAAATATAACCTTGAGAAATCTGCCACTTTAATAAGCAGGTCAGATTAGGGAAGCAGCTGGAAGTAAATTGCATTAAATTACTTCCCTGAGAGTGCACAGCCAGTGCAGTAAGCTGTGAAGAGGGTAATTCCATACTTACATTGTGTTTCGCAAGCAAAGTGGGAAATTGAGAATTACTGAACCTTGCTTAAGTTCTTACCCAAATGAGTGTTTCAATTAGTTAAATAAGATTTCCCTATGTTACAGAGCTGGAGCTAGCATGCTGAATACAATAATCAACAACTAGTACTATAAAACAGTCCAGCAAATTTGTTATACATGGGATCAAATCTAACCAAAGATGGTTATATATGTTTTCTTTATAGCTGTAGAAAAAAATCATTTCTCAAGCCTGCCGAACCAGCCCCAGCTGCTAATGAAAGAACTCAAAATAAAGGAACTCAAGAGGATAGCAGAGAAGGCAGTGGGACTTGAAAGTCCCAACTCTAGCAACACCGAAAAAGGAAAATTAGGGAAAGTGGGGAGAGAGAGAGAGAGAGAACAGACAAAAATAAGACAACAAGGTTGATCTTCATCCTCCAGTTGGAATCCAAGCTCCCATTCCCCAGGAACACCTTGGGGCAGGCTCCCCAGGCACCAGCATGCAGAACGCATCGGAACGGCCTCTGAACAATGGGGGGCAGGCTGGCCTGGTACAAATGCAGATCCCTCTCCCAGCAGAGCAAGGCAGAGAGGAAGGCCAGCCTGGACTCTTCCTTCAACTGCAAAGGACAGGAGCTGCTATTTGCATTTCTAACCATTGTTTTGAGACCTTCTAGGTTACCCTTCTTCATGTAACATAAACTTTTGAAGATTATTAATTTCAACAAATACAAGAAGGAAGAGACATATTCAAGTATTCAAAGAAAGTTGAAGAGTACAATTATAACGGCATAACACAAGGGTCAGTCAATACACAGCCCAGTTCATTAAGTGATGCAAGCTATCTCAAAATCACGTATTTACCAATTAAAGAATCTTAAAATATACAAAATTCTTCATTAAAATTAACAAGAAAATGGCGATTTAGTACTAAGATAGGTTTTAAGACTGAATGCTGGTTTATATGGCCTTGGAGTAGAAAAAAATAGAAATATGCTTTTACTTGTATAACAGGGAGTTTAGTACACTTCTTTGTATTTCCTAAGTGCTTAAGACTTGCTAAATAAACCACAGAAGTATATGAAGGAATCAAAAGCTGAAGTGAAAAACCAGAACAAAATAAAGCTTTGAAATTTAATTTTTACAATTGATAACTTAGATAACAGCCTTTTAAAAAACGTAAACAATACACTTGACAGATGAGATACCCATGTAGTGAGATCAATTTGGCATAGACAGGATGAAAGCATCTAAAGATGAAATCATGGAGTAACCTGGCCCCTTCAGTCACACGCACAGCACACTGACCCAGGGACGTGCCGACAATGTGGCACCTGCCCTGTTAACTGCAAGACCTCATCCCGTAACAAACAGGTTAGCAACAATCTCCCCATTCTTCTTCTTTAACTTAACATAAAAGACAAGGATACTGAAACAGCTTTATTTCATCAACAGGAGTTCAGATAAAAAAAATACTGTCGGACAAACACAGATGTTATTGTTAGTATAAAATCCAATGACTGTCAGAATAAAGAAGGAAGGAACCCTGAAATTGGAGACCCATCACTTTGTTCTCAAGACACAGGCACACATATACACATACACCCACCCAGTTTACTGTATTGTTAGATGCCAGAACAGTGACTTTATAGGACTTTTAGAAGGCATCCTGTAATAAACATTAAGAACATTCCATTGCAAGCAAGGTGTCTTAGTCACAGAAAGTCACTAAAGAAAATGACCAGGAGTAGCAGAAAATAGATTGAGAGTATACTTACAAGGTAACACACAGACATCATACTAACCCATTAACCGAACTCACAAAAGAAAAGTATGAGTGCTTTGGTAGAAACATAAGAAGACGGTGATAAATAAAATGCCTTGAGGGAACTTAAGACACAAAATACAGCAACCTCTCCTGCATACAATACCCTTCAGATCTCTCTGAAGATGCTGTCTTCTGTCTGAAGAAGGGTAACTAAGCTACTCAGAATAACCAATGCCATATAGCTAGAACATTAGGTGACCTTCATGCAAATACAAGATCAACAGCCCTTTCAATATTGTTTGTGCTACATCTCAGGAACTTCGACATTTTTTTCTTAATTCATGCAAAACAGGTTTTTTCCGTATTAATTTCCTCATTGACTATAGGTCACACAGTAGCATCATTTGCTTCAAAAAGGTTCTTGATTTTTATTTTTTCATTTCAATTCTTCAAAGACACTGGTCACCCAGTACCATGTTATTTAACATCCTGCTGATATAAATTTCCTATTTTTCCTTCTGTTGTTGATTTTGTTTTATGGCTTTTCACTTAACTGGATGTTCAGTAAGTGTGTAATAGGGATTAACATATCCAGATGTGAAGATACAATGCAGGGTACATCTATGTCCAAATCAAAGATGGACTCCCAATGAAACAGTTAAATGTATCTTGGGAAATTGGGTGGGCCTTCTCCCTTAATACCCCCCTTTAAACATGAAGGAAACAATTTGGAAAAAATAATAGTCTTACCCACTTTCCTGTAGCCCTTGACCATTTTTACCCTAATTAACTATGTAAAGATTGTCAAAATATATTAAAAAAAAAAAAGAATCAAAATAGCAAGATGCGAGATGTAGGCCACACTGCTCAGCAAAACTAGGCACACTTGGCTTTTCACTCATTTAAAAAAGTGGAATTTTTTAACACATTCAAAATATACAGTGTTGGATATGGAGGAAGCTGCAAAGATGATTGGACAAAAATCATTCTCATAGTTTGTATCACTTAGAAAGGAAGGTAAGACCACACCTGGTATCCAAAACCTTGGCTGTTACATAACGGGATCTCAATAACATCCTTTAAATGAACAAATGACTGCAACATTCACCCACCAATTCTGGGATGCCTGCTCGGCCAAGCTACATCACCTGATCTGGCTGACTCTAATTCCCTACTGAGATACAGGTTCAAGGGGTTGGAAATCCAGCCAAGCAGAGACGAGCCATTTGTTATTTCTGGTACAAGTATAAATGACACATAAATCAGAAACCAACAACTACCAGACAAAGCAAGCAAATGTGCTGTGGGAATGTAAAAGATGAAGAAATTAGAGGGAAAAACACAAGAAACCTGACCAAATAAACCTAGTTACTGAAGCCAGCAGCCAAGAAACAAGCTTTGGCTTCCCAGCTACACACATCACACTTCTGCTCTTGGAAGTCTCTTTTACGGGGATGCTGGTCCGGATAACAAATGCAGCACAGGATAATTTCACCTTGGTAGGCCAGCAGGCAAGGTGGTCTGTTGTAAATCCAACTGGAATGATGGATTTACCCTGAAGGTACACACTCAGCGAATCAGATTTCAGAATCTTCTAGAATAAAGTCAACTCTTTCCTGACATAGAAATACGGGCAAAACTGTTTCCACACCACATTGCCAAAGTGATTTAATAAGCATGTTTGGTGGTGGTTGTTTATCATCTACTAGTAACAAAACACAAACCCTAATTCTGTAGTTTGTAGTTCTGTTATAACAGATACAGATACAGTTCTGGCTATTCTACTATGGACAACTTGGCATGCAAGTATACACAAAAACAAAACTTGGATATGCTTATTTTTTAAGACTCAAACTTTACTTAGGAAAGAAACCCAAATATTTTGAGTGCATGTATACATGTGTAAACGTACACTGCATTTACTTCAATATGCTTCCTAAAGATTCCTCATTTAAAGCAAAATGATCCAACAGGTAACCTATGGACCAAACCAGAATGATGATGTGCCTGATAATGGTGGATATATAATTAATTGTTTAAAAACTGGTTAGTAGGGTCCGGCGCGGTGGCGCAAGTGGTTAAGGTCCTCGCCTTGAACGCCCGGGATCCCATATGGGTGCCAGTTCTATCCCGGCAGCCCCGCTTCCCATCCAGCTCCCTGCCTGTGGCCCGGGAAGGCAGTCGAGGACGGCCCAAAGCTTTGGGATCCTGCACCCGTGTGGGAGACCCGGAAGAGGCTCCTGGCTTCGGATTGGCATAGCATCGGCCATTGCGCTCACTTGGGGAGTGAATCATCGGACAGAAGATCTTCCTCTCTGTATATCCGCCTTTCCAATAAAAAAATAATAAAAATAAATCTTTAAAAAAAAAAACTGGTTAGTAATTGGATATGTGCTCCACGAGAAAATAAAAACCATAAAACATGATTTTTAAATTTAGAACTGGCACTACTGGGTGTATATTCTGAATGCCATTAACTCGCTGGACAAGAGCAGGGGGACAGAGCACGGACTCGGTGTATGTAAGTTCTCATCAATGCTTACGTCACTTATTCAGAGTGTGTGTGACTCGGGTTCCAAGAGGCATTTACATGTGTGATGCTTTAAGAACCAAATACCTAAAGAAGAGAGTATTACCAAATAAAAGCAAAGATTTAAAAACAAACAAAACCAAAGATGAGAACGCAAGGCCAGTGTGGTGAGCATGGGATACTCCTCTTCCATACTAGAGCACCAGGGCCTGAGTTCCACTGCTGAGCCAGCTGACTTCTGAATGATACCCCAGGGAAGCAGCATGCAACAGACCCGGATGGAGGTGTCTGCTTCCAGGTAAAGGCTTAGCCCAACCCCAGCTGCTATGAACACGTTGGGAGTGAACCACCAAATAGAGTAATCTCTCTCTCTCTCTCTCAAACTCCATCACTCTGCCTTTCAAATAGATTTTAAAAAATCTTCCAGACAACCTGAATAATCTCAGAGCACGATCAGTCATACATTCATGGGTATGGAACACATAATTGGTGTTGGACTTCCACTGTCTGTAAGATAGGCCCTACTTACCAGTGATGGAGAGTTTGGCTTGCAGATATTTCATTTACGGCAAACTGAAGGCTTGGATTGTCCTGAAGATTCCAAATGGGACTGATGATGAAGGGATATCAAAGCCATATTCAACTGGTATGTTTTTAGCCCATGAAACTAAGTGGTAGACACTTATCAGAACAATGCTCCATGCAGAACAGCAGCAAACAACACTGCTGTCATCTTAGAGTTACGGCTAGATGTGTTTCCTCCAGGATTCTTGCTGCCTTCCATGCCAGTGCCAAGCCTGATGTTAAGAACTGTAATTGTCGGGCCCAGCGCGGTGGCGCAAGTGGTTAAAGGTCCTCGCCTTGCACGCCCAGGATCCCATATGGGCGCCGGTTCTAATCCCGGCAGCCCCGCTTCCCTTCCAGCTCCCTGCCTGTGGCCTGGGAAAGCAGTCGAGGACGGCCCAACGCTTTGGGAACCTGCACCCGTGTGGGAGACCCAGAAGAGGCTCCTGGCTTCGGATCGGCATAGTATCGGCCCGTTGCGCTCACTTGGGGAGTGAATCATCGGACGGAAGATCTTCCTCTCTGTCTCTCCTCTCTGTATATCCGCCTTTCCAAAGAAAAAATAATAAAAATAAATCTTTAAAAAAAAAAAGAACTGTAATTGTCTCTATCTGACCCAGGTATACAAATGGCAGCCCAGTGAGCACACTGAATTTTAATCATTATTTCTATTCTCAACTTGTGTTCACCTTCCTGCTGAGAGAGGATCACTAAATCTTACCACAGGCCCAAGGGACCCGTTGTTTACCACATTATACTTTATGGTGTGGAGTAAATAAATTGCATTAAAACTCTAAATTCATTCAGAGAAAAAAAAATGTGTATTCATATACTGGAGAAGTTCTTTAAATCAAACCTAGGCTGCTAATAGGCTCTTCATAAAAATGCACAAAACATCCATTATAATACAGCAGTAATAAAAGGCGATAGCTGGGTTAACACAGAGACATTCTAGGTAAGGCAAATAAACGGCACATAAGTGAATCACGAGGTTAAATATGCGAAACTCACTCAGCAGCCTATCATTTTCAAGCACCTGGATTGCGAGTATTCATACCTTGAAAATAATGCAATTATGCTGACAGGAAAAATTAAAATAAAGTGTGGGAATGCATGAACAATCCAGAAATCCTGACCCCCCTCCTTGGGATGTGCCTTAATTACTGTACATCTGTCTTAAATGGCTTGTTTTATATTAAAAACCCAATGAGCAGTGAATGTGTGTTTTTTGTCTTTTCCATTAGAAGGAATCCATTCCCATTTTCATCTCATTTATAGGATTTCAGGCAATTGCTTTCGTGTTGCTTTTGAGTGTACAAGAATTTTACAGCCATCAGTCCTTTTGGATTAACTAAAGTGACTCACTATAAAATCGACACACCTCAAAGCGCCTACACAAGCACTCACCCTCCTTAAAACACCGTCTCTGGGAGGGTGCTGTAGCATACCAAGCTAAATCGCCATTTGGGATGCTTGCTCTAACGTCAGAGCACCCAGGACCCAGCCCTGCTCCTGCTGATATCCGTGGGGGGCAATAGATGATTCCACAGGCACTTGGGTTCCTGCCACCCACACACGTTCCCCGGAACGGCTCATGGCTGCTGCCTAGTCCTGCTGTTGTGGGCAGTAAACGAGGAGAAGGAGGTCTCTCCCTGTTTTCCTGCCTTGTAAATAAAAAGTTAAACAAGTGCATTTTTCTCTTGATTTCCTGGAAGCCACTTGCTTTCACCTTCTCTTTTCTTCACCTTCTGCTCCTTCTCAATCTTGTCTGGGAGCCCTGTGTGGTCTTAGCTGCTCCACTGGAGAGCTCAGCTCTCAGAAGTCTTTCCCTCTCCTTGTGTATCCTCCCAAGTGCATTATCTAGTTCATGAACTTCCATAGCATTAGGCTGTTGATAACTCTCAAGTTCATTCTACCAGCATTCATGCTAAGCAATTCAGAAACCACTAATCAGAGATGACCATTTAAACTCACTGCAACTAAATTAGAAATCAGTTCTTAAGCTTCACAAGCCACATTTTCAGTAACCAATAATCCTAATATGGTCAGTGGCTACTATTTTGGACAATGAGGGAAAAATTATTTTAACCATGACAGAGAACTACATTGGACAGTGCTAATTTAGTTCTCCCTTTCAAATGTTGAAGTCTGGTATTAAATTAATATTTCAAAATATACATTCTTAGATATTTAATGTGTATCTTAAGTTTAGACATTTCCAAATTGAACTCTTGATCTTATTATCCAAGTAGTTCTTCCCATAGTCACTGCATCTTGAAATTGTATCTGTTCTTGGTTAGGCAAAAAAAATAAAAGACATATGCTTGATTTTATTTTCCCCTACCCATCTTCAAATTGTTGCCACCTTTAAAATATATTCAGAACATGACCATCTCTCATTTTGGCTACTGCTTACCAGGTTCAGGTCATCATCTCCCAGCACAGACCAATGCAACAACTTCCTACCAGCTGCCACTTCTGCTGTTCTGCTACAGCCTATTTTTTCACATGATATCCAAAGCAATCCTTTTAAAAACTGAAATCAGATTCATGATTCCTCTAAAAAACTCTTCAGTAGCTCTCTACCTCACATGGAATAAAATCCACATTTCTTAGCACCATGTGAAAGTGAGTAAACGGCCCTGTGCCTAGCGTCTCTGTTGTCATCTCCAACACACATCCTTTCCTGCAGGCGTTGCGGGCTTGGACATTATGAACCTGCCATTTCTTCTGCCTAGCACATATGTCATGCTCTGTTTCCTAAATTCACCTAAGCTTTGGGTTACAAAATTGCCTGGAGCATTCTACCTGAAACAGGATCCTGCCTCACGCTGTATTTTATTCTGCTTTATTTTTTCTTTTTGGACTAAACAAACTGGAAGTACATAAGGTGAGTTTACTATCCAACTCTCCCACTGGAAAGGATGCTGTACAAGAGCAGGCCAGCCTGCTTATCCCCTCACTTTGAACAGCTGCACAAACACTCGTTAAATACATCAAAAGGTCTATCATTGTAGAAGATGTTCTAGTCGAACAATGCATTAGATGTTCATCAGGCAAACACTGTCCACAACAAAGAGATATAGAGACAAATCAACACACAGGAAATTGCTGGGCTTAACACAGTACAGAATAAGGAAGAGGAGACAGCACCGGGGATTCAGGAAGGACATTCTGACATGGGTGAAGCAGTTCTGCAGATCGTCCATCATTTGGTGGTTGAATAAACACCCACCTCTCTCTCTCTGCCTGCTGACTGGCAAAAGGATGACAGCATACAGGGACAGGATGAAACCAAAGAAAATAAGCCAAATATCTCCTAGGCAGCCATTAAATGCCAAGACCTTGCAGATCATTTAGCACAGTATGCCGGGTTGGTAGTATTTGTTCTATTGTACAGGTTGGTAAAGTCCACATGGTTAAGGAATTTGTTACATGTCAACAAAATTGGCAAGCTTAGGATTTAAACATAAATAGCCCTGCAAAGACTGTATACTGATGTAAATCAATCCAGCTTCAGAGGCAACATTCCCCTTAGCAATGTCAAAACAACCTTAGGCCTAGACACTTCAAATTCACAAAGGAACATCGGCCACACCAGTTATTTGCAATTTCAGTTGACATAAGGGTAGGCTTTCCATGCAGCAGCTTAACCTGCTGCCCTAATAATCATGCTGGCCTCCCACATCGGAATAAGCGCTCGCATTAATTGAACTATCACCTGCTCTGTTCCCAGGAACATTATCAGCAAGCGGGGTTAGGTGCAAACAGATGGGACTGGAACTGGTATTCTGGAATGCAGATATATCCAAGCAAGAGCTTAAGCTGCTGTGCCACAACACTTGCTCCATAGTACAAAGTCTCTTCAGACCTCCATCCCTACATGCCCTTCCATGCTTCACCCCAGAAATACCATGGACCTTTTGGGCCCACCTTTTTCTCACAACACTGACTGTTGCAAATCCTGATCCTGTCTCTTCTCTGAAAAGGAACCTGATTATTATTCTCTTGCCCATATTACTTCACTTGTCTTGACATAAAACCAATCAAACACAACCTGCAGAGGCCTTCTATGTACATCAGATTTGACCACCTTCTGTGTAAGCCCACCAGTGCCTAAAACAAGAGGGTCAGGGTTAGGGCTCATATAAACAGAGAAAATGTGGCAGGCATTCCTTGCCTCTACATTCACCACACACTTGTATATTAAAAGCTCTGAGAAGTTCTGCAATGAAGCAAGTTGCTTCTTTTTTTTTTTTTTTAACATGCATTTATTTATTTGAAAGGCAAAGGCCCAAGGGGGCAGGGGCTAAGGAGACAGAGAAAGAGAGCAAAAGTTCCTCCACCAGCTCACTTACTTCCAAAAAGGATGCAAATGCTGGAACTGGATCACACCAAAACTAGGACCCTGGAGCTTCCGGTCTCCCATGAGGGCTTAGGAGCCCAAGAAATTGGGCCACCTTTTGCTGCTTTCCCAGGCTTATTAGCAGGGAGCTGGACCAGAAGCAGGGCAGCTGGGACTGCAACTGGCACCCATGAGATTCTGGCATTACAGGCAGAGGCTTAACCGAGTACACCATAGCAACAGTCCCCAAGAATCATTTTCTTCATTCACCTTTCTGGTTATGGCCTCGACAGAATATATTGTATATGACACTGTTCTAACTCTTTGAGAAACTGAGTGACTGAACCTAGAAATACAACTAACATGCTTTATTATTACATCTTTTATAGGAAAGATAAAAAGGGAAATGTATGAAGAAAAGGCAGACTTTCTGAGTGAGAAAACCCTGAAAACATGGCTAAGGGTCACAGTAGAACTAGTACAAAGGCCGAGAGCAAATGTAAGAAAATGCAAATGTCACCTTGAGCTGTCCAAGGCACCTTAGCTCTCCAGGAGGACAGAGGAGCAAAGCAGAGGCAGTAAGCTCCACCGAGCGCCTTCTCTACACACAAAGGAGAAGCTGGCAACACCACACACTGTCCAGCTGCCTACTGCAAACTCTCATGCAACTCGTGCCCACACCGACTCCACAGACTGAGGCTGATGCTCCTCCGCAGTGTCTATCCATCTATCCACCATGCCTCAATTTCCCTGTCTGTAAAATAAACAAATATTTGACATAAAATAAAACAGCAATCGGTACTCACTGAGGAACTGGCAGGCTTAATCTGTTTCCAACGCATCTGGGGAAAGGCAGATGATGCCGGTGATGTCAGGCATCAGTACATCTCATGACTGCCGTGCTGCTAAGCAGGTGAGCAAAGCCCAGGCCAGCTCTCCTGCCTCCCGGCACAGGACAGCCATCTTCCCTCTAACACCACACTTACCAATTTTTTGGGGAACAGACAGAAATGTGAAAATTGCTATGGCAGAAAAAGTTGATAAAGCTAAAGATTTGCATTAACAAACACTTCCTATTAAGGCAGATATTTTCAACAAAATAGAAACATTTCTTAGGAAGTTCCAAGATGAAGTAGGAGGAAGGGAAGGAGAGAGGGAGGGAAACCAAGAGGAGGAAGGCAGGCACGACTGGGCGGGGAGGGAGGCAGAGAGGGAAGGATGAAGGGAGAAGGACAGGGAAAGGCAGGAAGTAACGACAAGGGAGGGAAAAAAGAAAATGATGGAGAAGGGAGGCAGAGCTTGGGGTTTCAAGCACAGAGTGAGCGCAGGGAGAGAAAACACTTTGATTAGACCTGTGGGTGTAACTGCAGGTCCCTAATCCATCAGGACCTAAAGTTACTTGAGAGCAGGAATTGTGGCAATCAGGCTTACTTCCCTGGTGACTGGCATATTGCCTGGCATAAATTAAACACTGAAGAAAAATTGAATGAATGAATACCATGGCTCAATATTTTATCAAGTCATAATCAAAACTGAACCCAATCAAAAACTCACAGGGTTCCAGTTTTTTGTAAAATGCTTTAAGGGAAATCTCAACTCTTTCCAGGTCCATTAGTGTAAGCCCCTGAAGGCAGGAGAGGAAATGAAAAGCACGTGTGTTCTCCACCAAGCGTCCACCCCCTATTCCATGACCCAGCTATCAATCTGCACACCACACACTCCAATCCATTCTGCAGAAAAACCAGTGCTTCCAACAGAAACACTAAACAAATTTATAAATGTTAATACAATTTTTAAAAGGTCAGGTCACTACTTCCAGTAACATGTCAGAGGAACCTATTATATCTCAGTATCAGGTCACTGGCAGGACAGCCATGACATTAAAGGATGGAGAAAATGGAATTTTTTCTCTTATAAAATTAGTTAACCAGCACATCCGTCTGTTTCTCCTTGGGCTGCCTAGAATGGAGCAAGCATTGTAGTGGGAGAAATTTGCTGAAACACACCATTAAATCACTATGGCAGAGCAGTCCACTTTACACCATGCTATAAAAGTCATGCATGTGGGGAGGCTGGCGGAAACGCACAGTACTGTAAAGTAGAAAATGCTTTTAAGAAGGAACGGCAGACCCAGAATTTATAAATTTCACAGACCAGTAACCAGAATCAGGGCCTTGAAATTGGCCTTGTAATCATTTGCTCATTGGCCAATATCACAAATAGCCCTTTAACTCAAGAATCCAGCCTGGATTCTATCTAGATTATCAGAAATTACTTTGAAAATAGGTAATATAACTAGATGTATAGAGAAGGATCATGCTAGAGCTTTCATTATTCACAAAGGAACATGCATTTTCTAGCCCATCCACTTATAATCAGGGAAGACATATGCTGACAAATAATTTTGCTACAGAGTAAAATGTGTTTTGAATATCGGATACAAACACTCTAGTACATGCAGGTCATAAAAAATTATGAACGGGTCAAAAATAATAAGTCCCAAACCTCAACATTCCATAGACAACTTTTAGGAACTCAAGGTAAATTTATAGAATGTACTAGAAAGAGTATTCGGGGAGGTCTTAGAATAACTCACTGTACGCACTACCAGCAGCCCATATGAGCACTGGTTTGTGTCCTGGCTGCTCCACTTCTGATCCAAATCTCTGCTAATAAACCGGGGAAAGCAGTGGAAACTGGCTGAAGGGTTTGGGCACCTGCCCCCATGTGGGAGGCCCATATGAAGGTCCCGGCTTCGGCTGGGCCCAGTCATTACAGCCTCTGTGGAGTGAACCAGCAGCAGATGGGAGAGCGAGTGCTCACCCTCTTCCTGCCCTGTCTTCTTTTCTTTGTTTTTCCTCTCTGTAACTCTGCATGTCAAATAAATATATAAATCTTAAACACACACACACACACACACACACACACACACACACACACACACACAAACCAACCAGAAGACTTCAGTCCTTTAAGAGTTAAGAACTCTTGGAGGATAACTGGTTTAATATTCTCAGTAGCACTGCTAACTTAAGCATTTATGGCAGTCACTGAAGCACATTTATACAGTATGTCTGATCCTTACTCCATCACGTATAAAAGGTAAAACTAATGGGTGAACCTAGGAACACCCAGCTAATCCTGTGAAAGTCAAATGGGGAACGAAGGTACATAGGGAAACAGGCTTCTCACCTAAAAATGGAGAAAATACCCAGAAAAGAAATAAATCCGCAATAATCATGAAGATGTTTTGTAATAGTAAATAATAAAATGGTAAAATAAAAAACAACAATTTCCATGAGGATGCATATGCCATAGTTAAACAAATGAGCTATAACAGGTGACCACTGAGAATAAAGGACACTGTGTTTTTTTTAATATCACAGAGATTCCTCCAACACTGCACAATAGCATGCCGTTTTGGTGTAGGATGTGTGTACTTTCATCATTAAACAAACAAAAAAAAGAGGTACTATTCAAACGACCTCAACTTGGCCTGTAGAGTTTTCTTTATTTCTTCCCCTTTGAGTGGTTTTGTTTTATCAAAAACCCCACTCTGCCCAGCAGCTCCGCCTACACAGGTCCATTTTGTCACAGGCCATTAGTGGTCATCATTACACAGCTTAATGCGCTTGTCTGTTCCCTTTAGTGAACTCTGCATAGATTTATCTTCAGCTAATACAGCAGAGGCGAAGGAAACTACAAAGGACTGAAGGTTGTCTCCCTGGAAGAGAGCATTTGGAAGAACTGGAGCTGGTGAGCACGGTGACGCTGCTTTACGGAGGTAAGAATCTGCGTGCTCAGAAGCACCTTAGTGAAGATGCGAAACGTCGTTTTCTTGGGGATTTGGCTCAAAGAACAGGAGAAGAAATTTATTCATAAACAATATATGCATGCCCTGACTCAGCAATTCTATTTTAAGCTCTGAAACGCCATTCATTCATTCATTCATTCATTCATTCATTCATTCATTCATTCATTCAACAAGTTGTAACTGACAGTCTACATTGCATTGGGCATTATTCTAAGTGGTGGGACAACACCAGAGAACACAACCGCAGAAGAAATCTGTCCTTGCCACGTCATGTCCTGCTGGTAGGAGACATGTTGGAAGGTAATGCTGCAATCGGAAAGGCTTCACTAGGCAGAGAACATTCGGAAAAACCTGAACTCTGGTCAACAGAGCAGCTCACAGGGATGTGAGCCTGAAGAACAGCCCTGCATTTGTACGGAAAGCTCAAGGAACTCTAAAGGCCAGTGGGCCTGGAGGCTGTGATCAACAGGGAAGGTTGCAGGAATGTGCTCCGGGTCCAGCAGGAGAGCAGGTGCTGTGGGGTCTAGAGAACAACTGCACAGGACATGACTTTTGTTCTGCATAAATCCTATTGAGAAGTCTCGAGGATAAATGTTTATATGACGTGACATATTTTAACAACAGCATTATAACTTAAGAGGTGAAAACACAGGATACAAGTCAGAGAACCAGTTAGGAATGTAACTGAATTAAAACAAAAATAAACTTTGGGCCAGTGGGCGGTGACTCAGAGTAGGATGGCAGTCCACAAGGTGGTAAGCAACGGTTACTTTCATCCTTTTTAAGGTAAGAGAACTTGCTGAAGGGTTTAAGCAACTCAATGACTGTCATTACCATTTAAGAAAACAGGGGCTACTAAGGAACAGACGGTAACTGTGAACATATGTCAAGTGCCTCAGCTTACGACATTTTAAATTTGAGACTCAAGTATGACAAAGGGTGGTGATGTCTGGTAAGATGGCATTCAGTGGTCCACACAACAAAAAAATTTGGAAGATACCAGCTTGGGATGGTTGCTAGAGCCATAGGACTGTAACTACCAGGGAAGTTACACTTAGAAGACAAGCAGTGGCTCAGCCCTGGGTAACAGTGTAAGGAGCCCACTAACCGGAGGAAAACCAGAAAAGGGCATTACTCTGGGAACCAGACGTGGAAAGCCTTCTGAGAGAGCAGGGGCGCGTCAAAGCAGCCATTACAGACAGGTTTCAATTGTGGCAGCACAGCAGGTCCCAGTGGTGATAACACTTTGCTACAATCAGCAAGAAAACCATATGCTAGGTCGGAAAGGATGTAGCAAAACAAGAGACAGCTGCGCCCATATGGGAGACCCAGAAGAGGCTCCTGGCTTCAGATCGGCATAGCATTGACCGTTGCGCTCACTTGGGGAGTGAATCATCGGAGGGAAGATCTTCCTCTCTGTCTCTCCTCTCTGTATATCCGCCTTTCCAATGAAAACATAATAAAAAAATAAATCTTTAAAAAAAAAGAGAGAGACAGCACAGGGCGGGGCAGGCTGTATTTGATCCATGCCTTCCTTGTTTGAATTGCTCCTTTGCAAAGAAGGAAAAGGAAAGGAAATAAGGAAATTAAGAGCCTTATCCCTTAAAGATACCATCTTTTATTTAAGAACACTGAGCAAGTCTGTGAAATGTTTTGAGTACTTTAGTACACAGCATAAGTCTAAATCGTACCCATAAATACATTTACCAGATCACCCAGTGCCATCATCTATTTGCTTTGACTCACCACAGTTTTGTAGGCAAATAAAGGGAAGTCTCTGGTATCATTGTGTGTTCTCAAAGGGGCAGATTCGCTGTCCTATTTTTCTCCTTTGTACTTTGGAGGACAGAAGGCTTGTAACAAAGAAGAAAGGGAGTGTCACACTGCTTCTATTCGCTTTAAAGAAAAGTTCCAATCTGCTATCTAGACTAAATAATGCCCTTGAACTAATCTTTGAGGTCAGAGGACAAAAATTGAGTAAACTAATCCAAAGCTTCAAAACGAATGGCATACTGAGATACAGCCAATTGTCCTTCTCAAGCCCAGCCTTGTCACATGTCCAAAGACATGCAATGCCTTTCCTTCTCTGTAACTTCCCTTCAGTTGTGCTAACTTTCTCCTGTTAACCCTCTGGCATGGCTTCCTTTCTTTAGCTTTCTGCTGTCCTACCACCTGCCATCTCCACTTTGTTGCTACCCTCTTAATGTGGGCATGCTGTAAGGTTCTGCTGATCCCAGCTTTCATGTATATATTACCAGGCTTAGAAATCATCTCTAGGCAGACCAACACTGAAATTATCAGTTTAGCTTTAAAACTCACAAAGATTTGTGTTTACATTTCACTTGATAATTACTGACATGACCTACCACAAATTATAAGAGCCTTTTTGGTGCCCATGTCCTCATGTGTACATGGCAGAAAAGCTGCTTCATGGAAGTCTTGTGAATGTTAAATGAGCTAATCCATGTGAAAATTGCTCAAAACCAAGACTGCTACAGGCCAATGTCACATGTTCAGCATACTAAAGAAAGCCAGCATCATGGTGTAGGGGAAGAGTCACTACCTGCAATGCCAGCAGCCCAGAAAGACGCTGGCCGCAGTCCGACCTGCTGCACTTCCACTCCAGCTCCTTGACAATGGCTGGGGGAAAGCATCAAACCATGGCCCAGGTGCTTGGGTCCCTGCAACCGGGAGCAGATACCTAGAGAGGCTGCTGGTATCCTGGCTTCTGCCTGGCCCAGCTGCAGAGCCCGTGTTTGCTGCAGAGTTGACAGGGAGGGAGGAGGCCTCCTTCTCTAGGAAGTTATGTGAAACACTTGTTGATATCAGCAGTGAAGCTTTTACTGCCTCTTTTTTTATTTTGCACTTATCTTTGTAGGCCCTGGAAAAGAACCGATGGGCCTACAAGAACTCTTGAAATTTTAAAAGTGTTCTAACAAAAAGCTATCAAATATTCAAATGTAATTTTGAATTTTTCTTATCTTTTTGTTGTTGTTGTTCTTTTTTTATCATGTTTTTCCCCACCTCTTTGGGAGGCTACATTCCAGTTTTATTTAGTGGGAATTTAGAATATATTTGCCAGCAAAATTGCAGAATATGATGAAAAGGCCTGTGCTGCCACCTGCAAAAGTCCACACATGGCATGGGGTGACACAACTACCATTTATTGATTTATGAAGTGTTTGGCATGTACCATCTCCTTCTTATGTCATCTTTTGAAAAACGTTTCATTTGAAAGATACAGAAGCAGAGGTGGCCTGGCTAGCAGGGATTGGAGAGAGAAACGTTTCATTTATTTGCTGGTTCACTGCACACATTTCACACATTTCTGTAATAGCCAGGGATGGAACGTTAGAACGGTCCCTCTGTCTCCCAAGTGTGTGTGAGCAGGAATGTGGAATCAGGAACCAGATATGTGACTCAGATTCAGCATGCTCATGCTACGCTCTCATCATGCCCTCATCATGAGCACCCACTCATCATGCCCTCTCAACCACTGAGCGTGTTACAAAGCAGGAGTCTGAGAACGGGACCCTGGGTTCTGGGTTATACATCACAGCTGCGACACTGGAACCCAAAGCCATGTATGTTTCATTTGCTCGCCAGCATCCCCTCAGACCCGTTCGGATATTGTCAGGGGGCACTTGAGGTACCCAAACCACACTTAGCAGGATGGAATACCTTTGTCGCAGAGACAGCTGTGGGACGTTAGCTCACTCTGCACTGTGCTGCTCACAGATCTCCTGCTGCATGGGGGACACAGGGCTGCAGGAGTCTCCTGACTAGCAAAAACGCCAGGGACCAGCGCTGCCGCCTGCGGTATGGGCACCCCACATCAGCACCAGGCTTTAGTCCTGACTGCTCGACTTCACATCCCTC
The DNA here is from genome assembly GCF_017591425.1 of Ochotona curzoniae. Lineage (NCBI taxonomy): Eukaryota > Metazoa > Chordata > Mammalia > Lagomorpha > Ochotonidae > Ochotona > Ochotona curzoniae. Next base: position 1,755,889 of record NW_024466361.1, on the reverse strand, counting down.
CCTCCAACTCTTTTCTTGGAATATTTATTTTACCTGAAAGAGTTAGAGAAAGAGATAAAAAGATTTTCATTCTGGTGGTTCATTCCCCAAATGGCTGCACTGGCCAGAGCTGTACCAATCCAAAAGCCAGGAACCAAGAGCGAGGGGCTTCTTTAGGGTCTCCCACATGGGTGCAGGGGCACAAGGCCTTGGGCCATCCCACACTGCCTTCCCAGGCTATTAGCAGGGAGCTGCATCATAAACAAAGCAGCTGGGACAAGAATTGGTATTTATATGAGATGCCAGCACTGTCAACAGAGGATTAGCTTGCTAACCACAACGATGGCCCCTGCTCTTTTAAGCAATTATTGCATTTAGCAAATAAAGCACTAACATTTCTAAATCATTTAAAAGAGAAATTACATGGTTTTCACTTCTTTAGGAGTAGTAATTGCATTTTTAAAAATACCCTGCATTTTAGCACTTTTCTTAGCCTTCCATTTACTTTGGGGTAACACAAAGGAAAAAAATCTGCCCTACTTCCCACTTCTTGTATTATGATAGTAGTGTGCTTCTAGGCTGTTTCTGAAAGGAAGCACGTGATTCATATTTTTGCATATAAATTTTAAAAACACTTGTTAAATCATAATTGCCTATCCTGTGAGCTACATGGAGAATGTTTGCTGCTCAGGGAAAACAGCAGGTGAAAACCATGATAGTGTGGCTGACTCGCCAGGAAAAGGAAGTGGGCTCGCTTGTCTGTCACTAAGACAACAGGATGATTCTAAAAGGGGTAACTGAGGGCCTAAGTTACAATGGGGAGCTTGTGAACAGTTCTGATCCCCAGTTTTTAAAGTTATCTGATGCAATGAACCAGAATGTGTATTTTCAAATGATGGCTTAATGCTATACAGCTAATTCGTTCCAGAAGGGACAGAAGCCCATTTCTATTAGGGCCAACAAGCCTTTTCTTCCGATAGTAGAGTAATTTTTCAGACTAAAGAATCATGATGTTTTTCTGTAAAATGTTCAAAACAAACCTAGAATTGGTAGTGCTAAGAAACCACAGCTGTTGTTTTTTTCCTCCCCTTTTCATTTTGATTTCAATGCTTTGAAGCTATATCATCCCTTCCCTCTCAATTCATTGAAGTTCGAATGAAAAGTTCCTGCTTCCTTCTGAGTTTTGATCTTCTCAGCTGTGATGTCTTTCCCAGCTTAAACCCTAATAAGACGAAGTCACCACTCAGCTGTCTGTCACCCACATCAGATGCCAGGAGCAGGCAGCAGGCAGCAGGCAGCAAGCGACACTGCGTCACATACCAGCCAGGTGCTCTTCTGGGAGGGACACTGCGTACGCCTGCTGTCAACTTTCTTCAGTCCAGAAGACCTGAGACGTGTCTGAAGATGCCTGCACTGCCATGTCCAATCGGTGGGAAAATATCCTCTTTGTTTCTTTGGGAACACAAAATAGATACCCATTCCAGAGATAAAACTGATCTCAGCACTAAGACATCTTCATTTATAAGCATAAATGAACACCCTGTCTTTGGTTTAGGATAAAATAACAGAAGAATTAGAGGAAGCCTGTAGGTCTATTTCCTCTCTGAGCTTCCTCCACTGCAGTCATCTTACCTGTCAGAGGTAGGCCCTGAACGATGAGTGTCCAGGAAGGAAGGGCTGCACGGGGTAGCAGGCAGCCAGGTTATGAGTCCAAGAGCCAGCGGTCGCAGGTAAGGACCTCGAGGACCTTGCATTGTAAGTGAAACTAACTAGGATTTAGAATTGACATGGTATGAAATACACAAACACAAATACCTGCAGGTAAACTCTGGTGGTTTTTTTTTTTTTTCTATCAGAAAATGGCGATTTCAAGATTTAAAATAAGACCAAGTACTCTTAAGAGGGCAAAATTTTTATTCTAGAAAGGAAATAAGCCCCTTCAAGTTGCTACCAGTGGGAGGAACAATTGAATTTAAAAGCTCCATTTCATAAATTAAATTCTGGCTGCATTTTTATCATCAAGACTTCTCTTTCGCTTTACAGAGCCAGAAATACATTCAAGAGCCAATGCTTTCAAGTGAAAACATACTCTATTTAGACAAGCTGTAATTTCCTAGTAATGCTTCCACATAACCATTTCACACATGACTGCTCATCAGACCACGTGAAGGAACTCTCTAAATTAGGGAACGTATACATGGCCACAACATGATCAAAAGGATAAATATAGGAAAACTGGTAAAATTCAGCAAGTGTGCTCAGAGCTGTTCAGAGTCTTAATAAACTCTGTCTGGGACAGTTTTAAATACTCACAAAAGGTCAGAGACTTGGAAAACAACCAAACGTTAGAAATATAAACTAATTATGAAATGGTTAGTGAAAATCACTTTTTTTCCCCAAGGCGGTGACATAGCATCTGATATGCGGCTATTGGGTCACTGATCTTCCTAACATCCAAGTTCCTCATTTGGGAATGTTCCCCGTAGTCCAAGAGGGTAGCAGTGTAAGCGGCTAGCAGCCCCTCAGAGGACCTCCACCACCTGCCTGCTTCCTCCATAAGTGAGATCTCAAGGCGGTAACTTCCAAAGAGGAGGGCCGAGAAGCTCTCTGAATTCAGAAATACACAGGAGCGTGGAGGAAGCCAAAGACACAAATAATCTTCAGTGGCAAAAGACCAGCAATCCTTTGCACATGGCAGGGTCTGGCAGAGTAAGTTGCAGAGCCAGCTTACGAAATGCCTAACTATCAAATTCATTCCAGTTGGCTGAGCTTTGAACCCTGCCACATACATTGGAAACAAGATGAAACATGACTAAACATAATAATAAACACCAAAGCAAGTGGAGCTGGGAAAGGGACGACGACGTGTCAGGCTTGTTTAATGACTTTGTCAATACGTGGAGAGCGGAAAATTAGAGACGCAGAAGACTCGGGGATTCTACAAACATCAGGCGAGATCTTACAAAGGGCTTGCAACGCTAGTCCTTTCAAAGAGGGCGACGATTTTATCGTGCTAACAGAATCTCAAGGAAAAGCCCAACTAAATCAGAGTTGAAAATGACTTTTCCTCCTCAAGGAGTGTCCCGAGACTTTAGATATAGCGCAAAGCTGCTCAAACTTCACTGTAAGCCACCACACAGAAGAATCATTGCTTTCATTTCTCCACTTCATACAAGAAGAACTGAAGGAAAAACACAGATATATTAAAAGAAAAAAGTAGGAAAAAATTAAATCTATCTGTTGTTTTCACTCTATAAACCAGTTCCAGTATTAGAGACCCACAGCTTCAGTCTTTGTATGCTCCAACACAAATGTGATCACCTATCTCACATTATGTTAAAAAATGCTTAACCAATATGTGAACAAGTATATGATGTTTCTTAATAAAAACCCTAACCCTTTCCTCAACCTTTTCTGCACCGTTCTTCATATCAAGGTAGAATTCATCAGGCTCGTGTTAGAAAACAGCCCACAGAGCTCAAAACTATCCTGTTTTTTATAACTGCCAAGACAGTTCATTGCAGAATGGGAGCTATCTGTGCTTGAAATCATTTAAATAGCATCACGAAGACTAAAATATTTGAGAACAATGTCGTACTTCATTGAGAAAAGGAAAGGCTTACAAAGACAGACGCCATTTGAGAAACAAACCTTGTCATCAAACAGAGGGCAAAGCAAGCCCTCCAGAAGGAAATACATTAGAAAATGCTGCTGAGCAGATGCTTGTACAGTCTCCACTGCACTCTACACCAAGACCCACACAAAGAACACTCCATAAGGAGTCACAACTCATCTGTCCCTCATTGAAGGACTACACTATTGCAGCAACCTGGGGAAAACCTGTCGGGGGGGGGGGGGGGGGGTTGGGGAGGAATCCCAAATAAAATAAAAAATAATAATAAAAAAAGATCACTTCATGTTTATTCCAGTGCTGCTCTCCTGCAAGAGACTGCTCCATTCTACAGATGGTTTCCTATTAAACAAATAAAATTCTATTTGAAATGGGCTTGAAAATTCACCTTGGGCAATTTTATAACAAATATCTCCAACCTATATAAATAATTATACTCATATTAACCCCATAAACCCATAATGTTTTCTTCTAAAAAGGTTCAACTATGTTAAGATTTATTTTGGGTTCTTAGAAGCAAATGAAGAGAAGGGGACAGTGTCTGGACCAGGCTGGCAGAGAAACAGCTCTGAGGAACTGACCTGCAGCTGGCACGTGACATCATGGGTGGCACACAAAGCTGGTCAAATCACATCTTTTTATCTTGATTTTTTTTAAAGATTTATTTTTATTGTTTTTTTTTTTAATTGGAAAGGCGGATATACAGAGAGGAGAGACAGAGAGGAAGATCTTCCGTCTGATGATTCACTCCCCAAGTGAGTGCAATGGCCGATACTATGCCGATCCGAAGCCAGGAGCCTCCCCCGGGTCTCCCACGTGGGTGCAGGGTCCCAAAGCTTTGGGCTGTCCTCGACTGCTTTCCTAGGCCACAGGCAGGGAGCTGGATGGGAAGTGGGGCTGCCGGGATAGAACTGGCCCTCATATGGGATCCCGGGTGTGCAAGGCGAGGACCTTAACCACTGCACCACCGTGCCAGGCCCTTATCTTGATTTTTAAGCAAAAACAATCATTCATTCTAACAACAAACTGGATTGATGAACCGCTTCCAAAGTCTGCTGTTAGGGTGCTATTCCAGAGTCCGACAAGCCCTGCAGGAGCCCGGGAACCAGGAAAAACTCCTGTTTGGAAGGTGCGGCACAAAGGCCCATGCCGGCAACACAGACAGGGAGCAGGCATCCGGGCTACACTGCCAGCCCTTCCGTTCCCAACAGTGCCAAGTCCATCAAGTGATTTTGTTTCCTCATACCTCAGGTTCCTTGGCACAAACTGGAGAGTCATTGAAGAGAAAGAAGTAACAAGAAGTGGAATACACGGCAAGATGGCCCTACTCCCAAACGAAGTTTCCCAATGAGACCGTTAAACCCACCTGGACAACAGGATACTAGACTGTCCACCAATGTCTCTACCTGCTGTGATACTACATGATACACTCAACTGCAGAATGTTGGACACATGATGCTTGCTGAAGGACTGCTCTATTGTAATGATATGGGGAAAACAGTAGACGGAAAATAGATGGGTACGGGGTAATCCCTGTGCCTACGGAACCATTATCATGAAAAATAATCATAAAAATGTATATTTATACATAATATGCATACAATACAGCAGGACATACCACTAGGGCACAATTTTACCTACTGAGTTGAGTTGATTGAGATCTTAATACTACATACGGAGATTGCTAAAGTGAGACGGAACGAACATTTAGATGATCAGTTCTCAGTTACTTTAACAGCTCCACAATTCACCTATGTTGGAAAACTATTATTTACCTTTTTGTATATAATCCCAAATAAATGAAATTAAGATGTATGCTCTACACTTAGTTGTAGGTTTGAAGGGAAAGTAACACTTTTGCCTGAGAACTCAATGTGTACGGGGTATCAGAGATTTGTGATGGCAAATTGGATGTGAGCCATGTAAGCAAAAATCCCTAGTACTGCACCAACACTCCGACTCCCAGTGGCTTCGGCAATGGCTCTCCTGGAGTTGCTGTGATAATGAAGACACAGCCCTGATCCATTAAGGACCAAGTCTGCTGTCTTCATGCGCTCCCCTCAGTAACTCAATCCTGTTTGTTTGGAGAGAGACTTAGCGCTGTTTTTAAGGACATTCAAAGGTAATATATTTAAATTCTAGAGGAGTTTTAGCAAGGCATCCTCTTCACAGAGGGCGGAGTACAGGCTTTGTCACCTCAATACAAACTTCTCCAGGGCTTAACTGTGATTCTGAAGAGCAACTAGCTAGCCTTTTAGAAGTTACTAACCACCAGATAGAATGATACATGCCATATGTAGAGCATACAAACATTTTGCATCCAATTCCCAAGTCAGTGCACATGTGGGAAATTCCCAGGAGTGAGAGTGGTTGAAAAAAGTATACAGGCTGAGAAGATACTAAAATGGAAAAAAAAAAAAAACCCAGAAAATTTGTAAGTTATCAATCAATGCCAGTTGGAAAAGCTTACACTTTTCAGTGAAAGCAGGAAAAAAAAAAAAAGAGCATGACTTAGAATTAGTATTTAGAAGAATACCTACTTCCAAGTAGTTAGTAAATTACAAAGTTCACATAAACAGCTGGAAGATTTCAAAATGAGCAGTGGGGACTCCCTTCATTCCAATCCAAAGGCATATAACAACTCCTGCATAAGTTCCAACATCTGCAACAAAGCAGGTGGGGACTTGTCCTCAGCCGGATGTCCCTAGCAGCTGACATATGTTTGCAAACTGCAAATCTAATGGGTTTGGTGTAGCGTCGTTTCTGACAGGCAGCATTCATCACGTGTCTCACAAGGAATGTTCTGACCTGTGTGCCTGTGTTAGGTAGGGGAAGAGGGCAGAAGCTCACGAGTCATCAAGGGAGGCCCAAGCAGAGGAGTGCCCAGACTACCCTGTCACATCAAACACAGGCAGATGTCAGTTAACACACTGCTGACAGCAAGAGAAGTGACTTTTTTGCTTCAATCTCTTCTGTTCAACAACCCTAGGAAGTGGCTGGAAATGTACATCAGTGATTGATCTATCTGGATATCAAAAGGAATTCCAATAAAGAGCTGGATGTGATGACCCTAAGGTCCACAGACACACAAACCATGAACTGTGTGTGGTCAAATGATCCTGGTCTGTTCTTCCCGCGGCTACCACGGGGAAGCTCACCCGAAACCACTCATTAAAAATGCACACGACTGATTCAAGCACCAAGTGTTTTTAAACGCATATTTGACATTATCAAGTTTCGCGATATTTAAGTTATTAGGTAAGTAAAATGCTAGGTCCAAAACGGGCAAAGAGGAAAGCAGCACAAGCTGCAGAGATGTGGAGTAGGAAGGGTGTGGGAAGGTTTCCCTGAAGGAAGCTTCCGGAGGACTCACAGAAACCCAGCAGGCGAAGGCAGAAGCGAAGGACAGAGAGACGACACACGCTCAGACAGAGGGTGGTGGCTTGCACACTCCAGCTGGGGGATGCAGGGCTGATCTGGTGTGTCTCCCAGAGTCCTGCCTTTCTTACCTTCTAGACAGCAAGACACCAGACACTGAGAGGGAGAGAGGCCACCAAGAGGAGGTGGTCCGTGTCTCCGAGTCACACTATGATACAACCCGTGAGGAACCTTCCCTATGCTCTCTTCCAGCCTGGATTAGACAGGGAGCAGGTCCACAAAACACAGCATTCACAACAGATCCACAGGTGTATGGCCTGTCCCCAGTATTTAGTTTGTACAGTGAACCAACTCTTCAAGTCTCATCCACTGAAGGAAGAAATAATATAACCCATTCAAACTACAATGTACTTGGAAATAATTTGCAAACTCTTTAAATACTGGTCATTTAATACTATCATATTTTATATTTCTAAGTAAATATCATAAGCATAATAAATAAGTTATTATTGTTTATGTTCTGGTAGATCACAGCCATTTGGGTTGGCTATTCTTGACACTCTTTCTAGTTACAAAACAAATACATGTTCATGGTAATGAACTCAGAAAGTACAGAAAGTATACCACAGAAAAAGAGATCATAATCTCATATTTATTTCTAAATATATAAGTAGCCATAAAGTTATATATATGCATTTAACAAAATGTGGCCATGCTATACCTTCGCTTTTATACACAGTCTCAGATTTTTTCTCAATATATCAAATGCATTCTTCTATGTTGATAAAAATATATGAACTCTATCATGTAGATGGAGAATGTAGTATACATGCACCATATAATTAGCACAATCAATCTCATTTCAGCTACACAGGTCCTGAGACTTGTCCTCCTCCAAATCTTTCCCTCTTCCCTCCTACCATCCTCCCATGCATGTACTGTCTGCTTCCTTGCTCACCTTGATGATCACGATTACACTTCATTGAATTGTGCAGTTAACCTACAAAGGGGCATCTGGACTGCAGATACCACCAGCTAACCTAGCTTACATTAGTCATACTGTGTTCACTCCCACTCCTTGCTCTTCTGCCTTCTTCCCTAACGTAACTAGTGTGACGTTTCTTTCTGCTCCTGACAGCGATGTCACCCTCCTGCTTGACTACTTCTGCAGCAGGAGGAAACATTACTTTGAAAATAAAACTCAGCTCAGTCTTGTATCATCTCAAGACAAACAGGCTATAAAAAAATCCCTGAAGCAGACAAACATGCTAAGGACTGTAAAAATACTTAAAGCATGATAGATTTTTAAAAGGGGACAGTGGTCACTCACATCTTATAAAAATTGGTTAAAGTAACTCCAGGGGAAAATTGGTAGAAAACTGGTATGTCAATTGAAACTTGAAAGAAAGTGCCATGCTGGAAGGCATGTGCTAGTGGTTAGACTATCCACAGGAAGGAACAAGGATAAGAAACAGCATGATGCGTTAAGGAGAACAGGCTTGGCTTCAAGTACATAAGGTGAACTCAGAGAACTACAAATTCAATCCTAGAATAATGGAAAAATAGGATCATAAGAGATTACAACAGTAGCAGCAGATACAAACAAGAGAAGGCGTATTGATAGATGAAGAACTGGCAGAAATGAACACTGTGTTGGGTGACAGGGTCAAGAGTTTGCTGGCTGGACCATGAGATCTTTTTGATATGAATTTCAAGTGGAACAGAAGGAAGCACACGATTGGGTAAAACAGAGGTGGAACTGTGTCTGAAAAGGAAAGACACAGCTCTTCAGGGCTGGTGGGAAATCATCTCTGTCAATGATTTTCTTATTTTAAATTAAGCACAAAGCTCCAAGCAGGAGGTCCAAGTTCCACAAAGACACTGCCACCTGTAAAAACCATCGGGCACACGGTAAGAGTATATGACGATTACTTGCAAGAGCAACAATGACAAAAGAACAAATGAAAACAGAATTTAGATGACTAAATGGAGTCTCCCCACTCCTAAAAAATCCAGTTTGAGTGCAGTTAACTCCAGCTGAATGTCAGAGCTGCATTTGGAAACTAACACATCAATCAAAGACATATAAAATAGAAAATGGGATGTCTTCAGGCTTCGACAGCACGGCAACTTCCAATCTGCAGAGAAATCCTCATTTCAATCTTCCTAAAAGCCTCAAAATAAGAAAGAAACGTAGATACACTTAGGTGCATTTCTAAGCATCTGAGCACCTCTAACAAATGTGCTAAGCATTTCTAATTTCATTCTCAAGCATGGATATGATTGCTACTTTTCATACAATTTTCTTTGCTATTCTTATTTCTATTCCTACATTTTAACATCTTTCTACAACATTTCACTCATATGCAAAACACAAGAACAAATATTCGGACATCATATTGATGGCTTCACTGAAAGCTTGCTCCAACCCTGGACGAAGTGGGAGCTGCAGGTGGCCCAGCATGTGATCTTGGTAAGCACCAAGACAGGCTGAAGCTCAGGATGTGGCAGATTGGCAGAAAATGGTATGGTCCAACACTCAAGTACTTTAAGTGAAGGCAGTGAATCAATCAGCTCAGTAGAGTTAAAAAACATAACTCCTAATTAGCAAGACTCAAAATGTAAGATTTCCCCAATTCACCAATTGCCTTTCCTTGGAAAGAATGGTTCTTAATTCCAAGATAATACCATTTCTACTTTCCTGATATTAAAATTCTTCTCTGGCTGTCCCCCTCTTTCATGTGCAGTGGAACAGGAGAGTCCACATGGTGACTGTCCCTGCCAGCTGGTGAATAGACTCTTGAACTTCTAAAAACTATAATTTTTTTTTTCTAAAAATCAAGCCAGCAACGTCTGTTAGTTTCCAATTAATTCTTCATTGATTAATTCATGAATCCCAATGTCAATTAACTTCAGCTTTTCTGGCTTTGGCACTCAAGGCAGTCTGCGACACGCTACATTCATCATCCAAAGAATTTATCTTCTGGTCCCTTGTCTTATGATCCTGCTGGCCACTGTTCCTAACCCTATGATACCTTACTGATCTAAAGAGGTTCCTGGATTACACAAGCTAAGAAACAAAAGGCTTTTTGAAAAGTTGAAGCTTAAACTCTATGCAGTTACAAATTGGAATCGGAATGTTCTAGAAGTTCTCATTTCAAAATGAATATTGTGTTTTCATATTTGTGAACTTCAATGGTATACTGACAAAATGACTAATATAAAGAAACCAAGCATCAATGTGAACTCCAATAATACAGATGATTAACAGACAGGCATGTCACAAGAGAAGCCAGACACATGATCTGATTCTATTTATATGAAGCTGCGTCATGGGCAAAACCAGTCTACCCACACGGACATGAATGAGATCATGGTTTCTTGTTAGGGAGGGATATCGAATGTCAATACAAATCTTCCGGGAGCATGGAAATGCTCTAGATCAACATTCTATGTATTGATCTGGGTTGAGGGTTATACTTGCAAGTGTTTCTAAAATCCATAAATCTATATAGATTCAGCGTTTGTAAGTCAAATCACAACTAACTCAGAAAACATTTTCAAAAATTAAGATTTTCAGTTCACAGACTCCAGCTGAGCAAGATATTTATATTCTTTCAAAATGTTATTTTCAAAAGTTTTCAGTGTCACTTTTACCATTACCAAATATTCTCTCATCTAATTCTAGAATGGCAGTTTTCACGAACAGACATTACAGTTTGCTAAGGTTACAATGATTGTCGCAGCAGGCATCTGGCACATGGGTGAAGCAGCCACTTGGGACATCCACATACCACTGGGTCTCGGGTTCAGTCCTGACTGCTCTGCTCTGCTCTAACTGCAGGTCACTGCCATGTGCCTGGGAGGCAGCAGATGATGGCTCCAAGATGTGAGACCTTGCCACCCACCTGGGTGGATGGAGCGCCCAGCTGCTGGCTTCAGCCAGGCCCAATTCAGCCCCAGCTTTTATTGCCATGTGGGGAGTGAATCAGTTCTCTCTCTCTTTCTCAAATACATCTTTCAACAAGTGATAAAATGCCAAATAATTACTATTTTATCACAACTAATGAATGCTACTGGGAGACACGAAAAACTCTCACATCTATTTCAACAGCAAGACAAGAGATAGCTTTAGCATGTTCAAGCCGAAAATGACTCAGACCAAATCTACCAAAAATATAATGAAGGTTAAAGAAACAACATCTTTCATGACACTCCAACCACTGCTCATCAATTTGGTCAGCTGTTCTCACTTGTCTTATCAGAATCAAAGAATTCTTTCTGATGTCATTTAAGAAAATACTGTTGCTTAGTTTGGTGTTCCTTTTGTACACATTTTCATTTTTAATTGCAAAATGAAAACAAAAGATTCCTTCACTGCAAAGTAGAAAATGTCATTCTGACACGATATAAAAAGTAGATAACATTAAAGATCAAATGCTCAAATCACAAAAGAATGAAAGCCAAAGAGTTAAAAATGATGAAAAGCCCTTGCTGTTATATAGAGGCATGAATGGCAAAATATTTAAACCCGAAATGAGAAAACAGAATGAACAGGAGAGTGAGTGAGTAAGAATGAGAGCGACTGAGCGTGTGCACGTGTGTTTGTGTTCCAAGGAGCAAAAGTAACAAATTTTCCAAACTGTATAAACAATGCATAACATCCAGAAAAATGTTATTTAAAAAATAACATATTTTTTCTCTAGGTATGCATACATTATTCTTGACACCAAATTACATTATCAATTTAGATTTCAAAATCAGATGTAAATGGGGCCATGGCTGGACACCAACATACTTCACTGAATGCTGAATAAGCATATTTTGCCTCCTCAGTTCAAAAGACAAATACATCTTCAGAATACATAAAAAGCAGTATATCAGACATTTTGTATTGAAAAGATTTTTCTTGCTGTAGTTCATACATAAACTTCTACTATTAGCCAGCAACATCACAATTTTATTGATGAGGTTAAAATGCATTCTAATTTAAATTTCGATTATGATGCTATCAAATTTATTTGGAAATCGTTTTAGTTCATTTTAGTGAGGGTTTTCTTCTTTTTTGCTTTTATTGGAAAGTCAGACTTACAAGGTGAAACAGAGACACAAAGATTTTCCATCCTCTGGTTCACTCCACAAGTGGCCACAACACCTGGAGCTGAGCTGATCCAAGGCCAGGAGCTTCTTCTGGGTCTCCCACAGGGACGCAGGGTCCCAAGGCCACAGGCAGGGGCAGGAAGTGAAGTGGAGCAGTTAGGATACGAAAATACGAGTCCAAACAGGATCCCGGTGATTGCAAGGGGAGGACTCCAGGCACTAGGTTATCGCACCAGGTCCTCGTTTTAGTTTTTATAGCACAAAAAAGAATCCCTCTTTCTTCTTGCTTTAAGAGAGACTAAATGATTTATCATATTCATTTGGACAGGTTACTGGCACAGAAGAAAAACAGAAAGATACTAAAACCAAAGTAGAACAGGAAAAAAATTAATATAGAGAACTGTGTGACAGAGAGGGCTGGAGTTTTGCTAACAGCTTCCCTAGACACAGCTGAGACATAAATTTCCATCTTATGGGCAGTGTTAGAGTGCAGTATCAGGGAGGAACTCAAGTGAACCGGGCTAGAAAAACAACACGTCTCCTACGTCTGGGAGAAACACTTCTTTAAAGAGTGAAAACCAGGACATGCAGCACCTGGCTAAGCAGGTCTTCAATGTAGTGCTTGCTTAAGCACATCCAGAAAGATAGGATACTGCCCACCAGATGAAGCTCTCTCAGTTCCGTGAGTTGTCCAGAACGCAGTCAGATCAGTTAACATGCAACTAGTTCTCATTCAGTTATGAAGCAATGAAGGGCAAACAGCTTGAGCCAGTTAAGTGACAGACCTGAATATTTGAAAACAGGTATATAACATATCTGGATTTTCACTGGCATTTCATTCTGCTGCCAATTAGACTGAGCTGTCTTACTTCTTTTGACTTTCTTGCAAACTGCATATACAAGTGGGTCAGACTCCTGATGGACTTTTCAGTCAGTAAAACAAAGTGGTCAGTTTGTTGTAATCAATGTTTAGCTATATATCTATCACATGATGCATTTTGAAAAAACAAAAGCAAAGAAAAAAATCATAACATTTCATTTACTCTCTAAAAATTAGCCTGTCTGAAGTTTAAAATTATGTGACATTTAAAATATTTATTTAAAAGCAGTTATTTGAATCTAGGGTTTAGAATCTACCCTGGTGCTTTCCAAGCCTTGTAGGTCAAACAGTTGGAAAATACAGCAATATTTATCATAATTCTGAGGATAGAGAAAAATGCTGTATTTCATAAAAATGCAACAAGGTAGGCACATTTCCTCCCATGCATGAATAATCTATGATGCAGAATGTTACTTGCTAGAATGTCTAATCACCAACATCTTTCAAAATGTCTACATAAGCCTTAGCTCATTAAGAGCAGACACGGATCTGTACAGACATATCACATACCTGTGAACATTCTGAATAATATCATGCCAAACAGCAATGCACACATCAAACTGACATGAGTGGGAAAGCAGTGGAGGATGGCCCAAAGCTTTGGGACCCTGCACCCACGTGGGAGAACTGGAAAAAAGTTCCTGGTTCCTGGCTTCGGATTGGCACAGCACCGGCCGTTGCGCTCACTTGGGGAGTGAATCAGCAGACGGAAGATCTTCCTCTCTGTCACTCCTCCTCTCTGTACATCTGCCTTTCCAATAAAAATAAATCTTTAAAAAAAAATTACAAGGGTCCAGCGGCATGCCCTAGCGGCTAAAGTCCTCACCTTGAACGCCCCAGGATCCCATATGAGCACCGGTTCTGGTCCTGGCAGCTCCACTTCCCATCCTGCTCCCTGCTTGTGGCCTGGGAAAGCAGTCAAGGACGGCCCAAAGTTTTGGGACGCTGCACCCATATGGGAGACCCGGAAGAAGTTCCTGGTTCCTGGCTTTGGATTGGCACAGCACCGGCTGTTGCACTCACTTGGGGAGTGAATCATTGGATTTTCCTCTCTGTCTCTCCTCTCTGTACATCTGCCTTTCCAATAAATAAATCAATGTTTAAAAAGAAAATACAAGTAATGCATCATCAGAAAGGGGGTTTCCATGACTCATGAAAGAAGGCCAAGGCAGAAGTTAATTCAACAAGCTTTCTGTGAAGGACTAAGAGAAGAAAAGACCATAATATGTAAGTAGTCATCTTCAAAGTATTCGCCATGACAAACTTGATAATTTGTTGGTAAGGCTTAATAAAACAAACAGAAAGCAGGCCTCTGCTACAGCAGCTTACCCAGCCATCCTATGTGTTTAGGAGAAAACAATAATCTACAGTTGAGCTACAATTGCTCTTTAAAAACCCTCATATATCTAAAATGTCACAGGCTAACTCTTTAATAACATCTTGACAGGATAATTTCATAATAAATAATATTTGCCCAGTATCAATGGATAATACTGCCAGAGTGGGCTATATCAAAGATTTATTTTCCATTTCTGGATAAATCATTGTCAGACAGGATGGAGACTTTTCACTAAACTAAGCTGAGAAGTAATAATGACTTTCTCCCAGTAAAAACAGGGCTTCCAGGAGCACGTGCAGTGGCTTCTCCTGTTGACATCAGTGTGTCCTGGCTGCTCCACTCATGAGCCAGTTCACTATATATGACCTAGGAAAGCAATAGAGGATGGCCCAAGTCCTTAGGTCCCTGCACCCATGCCAAGACCCAGAAAGAACTCTAGGAAACTGGGCTTTAAATCAGTTCAGCTTCAGCCACTGTGGCCACTTGGGGAATGAAACGGTGGATGGACGATTGATTAATCCCTCTCTTTCATTCTCTATAGGAATCTGTCTTTCAAAGATAAATCAATTAATTAGTTTTTTTTAAAGATTTATTATTATTATTATTATTATTTTTTATTGGAAAGGCGGATATACAGAGAGGAGAGACAGAGAGAAAGATCTTCCCTCCGATGATTCACTCCCCAAGTGAGCGCAACAGGCCGATACTATGCCGATCTGAAGCCAGGAGCCTCCTCCTGGTCTCCCATGTGGGTGCAGGGTCTTAAAGCTTTGGGCCGTCCTCCACTGCTTTCCCAGGCCACAGGCAGGGAGCTGGAAGGAAAGTGGAGCTGCCGGGACTAGAACTGGCACCCATATGGGACCCTGGGCATGCAAGGCGAGGACCTTAACCACTTGCGCCACCGTGCCGGGCCCAATTAATTAGTTTTTTAAAAAGGCTTCCTGACTAACTCGGATCCAACCAGATGAAGTTTTAGAAGCATTTTTTTCCTGATGGCATAACAGGCTAAGTCTTGAGAATCTCTGGAAGTTTAGATCTGGTCCTGCACTGTGGCATCCTCAGTGTTCACACATCTGTACCTTCCCTCTCACGCTCATCCCTGCACGTGCATGCCCTGTTCTCTCAGTCATTACCGCACTCTGAGCTCCTTCATCACTTCATTCCCATTTCCTTTCCTCAGGTCCTTCTCGCCTAGATACTCACATGGTTTCTCTTTTTACAACTTCACTTTTAATTCTAACTCATTGCCATTTTCTTTCTTTTTTTAAAAAGATTCATTTATTTTTATTACAAAGTCAGCTATACAGCGAGGAGGAGAGACAGAGAGGAAGATCTTCCGTTCGATGAGTCACTCCCCAAGTGAGCACAACGGCCGATGCTATGCCAATCCGAAGCCAGGAACCAGGAACTTCCTCCAGATCTCCCACATGGGTGCAGAGTCCCAAGGCTTTGGGCCATCCTCAAATGCTTTCCCAGGCCACAAGCAGGGAGCTGGATGGGAAGTGGAGCTGTCAGGATCAGAACCGGCGCCCATATGGGATCCTGAGGCGTTCCATCGGTTAGGTCGGTGAGTGAATGAATTACCCTTTGCCTCATCATAATGATGAACGAAATACCTATGATCTGGCAGCAAATAATTTTATAAATACTATAATTAACACAATAACAATATACAATAAAAAGTGATATTGTCATTTACATCCAAATATGCACTTTTAAAACAAAGATCCATGTGAAGAACACAATTACTTCTGGGTTATTCCATAGTTTCAATCATTTTTAGAAATTATTCTTTTCTGCTATATCACGTGCAATGATAACAACTTTTGTCCTCAGGAAAGATAATCGGCCTACCATTGAGATCATCTCAGTTCCTAAAAGCCCAGGCTGCCAAAAAAGCTCCATCTAAACTGACCTGGCTGCCAGCATGCCACTTGCTGATCAATAAATATTTCCATTTTATTTCACCCAGAAAGATCTTAACTGCCATCCAATCATAACGAAATATGACTGATAGTAACAGTGAAGAATGCTCATTGGCCAGAAATTCAAATCTGAGTGGTGTTCTATAGTGTGAAAACCAGTAATATTTCTGCAACATCAAGGCCCTCGCCACTGACACACCCCGTTCTTGGGTCTGCCAAATCACCCACAGCTACAAACAGCTGTTCTTCAGTGATCTTGTAAGAAACATGCATGGGGTCAGTACAAGTTAAGCCACCACCTACAAAGCTGGCATCCCATGTGGGTCCTGATTTAAGTCCCAGCTGCTCCAATTCTGATTAAATTTCCAACTAACATGCCTGGGAATAGCAGTAGAAAGCAGCCCAAGTTCTTGGGCATTGGCATCCATATGGGAGACATGGAAGAAGCTCTTGGCTCCATGCTTGCTCTTGCCCAGACCTAGCCTCTGCACTCATTTGGGAGTGAATCAGTTGATTCACGCCAATGAGTGGCATCCTCCGTGCTTACACATTCGTACCTTGGATTCCATCACAAGTGCAAGGTTTTTTGTTTGTTTGTTTGTTTTAGTATTTATTCACTTTTGTTTGAGAGGCAGATTTACATAGAGAAGGAGAGACAGAGAGAAAGATCTTCCACCTGCTGGTTCACTCCCCAAGTGGCCGCAACGGGAGGAGCGGAGCTGATCCAAGGACACCGGTCCAGAACTTCTTTCTGGTCTCACACACGGGTGAAGGGTTCCTGAGAACTTCTTTTAAAAAAGCCCACATGTTTTATATATGCCAAGTATCCACTAACCCATAGAGCCTAATGCCTTTTAAAAGCTAGTTGGAAGAAAATCTGCAAAACACTTACTTGAATTTTTAAATTCTTGAATGCCAGGCCTCTGGACCCTCTAAATATTATAAAACTTTCTCCAATTTATAGGATCAGAAAATCTGAAGGCTAAAAATCAACATGAGACCAACCAATGCCTCCACTTTACACAGAAAAACAATTGGAGACCCACAATGGTTTGGATAACATCAAGCCACTCTCTGTCGTTCAGCCTGCACCTCACACCGTGCAAAGCCCATTTCCACCAAAACGAGGCTCCAGTGCAGACAGGATGATTAAATGTGTGTGCTTACTTCATTAATTGACATAGCCTGTTTCAAGGAAGAAATCGAATGGCTATTTTCCCCAGTAGGAAATTAAAGTTAAAAGAGTCATGGGGTGGGGCACTGAGCTAATGGGGCTGCCCCTCATCAGAAGAGGAGAGAAATACAGCGCTGCTCCCCCACAACCACATGGGAGAAAACAGCAGGAGGGCTTCTCTCGGTCCTGACACACGTCCTGGCTGAGCGGCACTGGCACATTCTGCAACCAAGGCTGTGCCAGGCTAAGTCCCTCCCTGCTTCCTTACTGACTCACGTGACAAGTAGATGCAGCAAAGACCTGGCCTTGAGTCCATTTAGCAGGACCCTTCCAAGGTTACGACGGTCCACGGACAGATTAAAAAGGCTCTAAGTATTTTCTGAACATTTTAGTTCCGTGCCACAAGCATTCAGATGTGCAAGGGAATAGTTTTTGTCTTCGCCCATGCTTAAGAAAACAAAGCAACAAGAAAGTCCAATCTAAGGTAATGAATTCTTTCTTTTCGGAGACTCAAAGAATAAAGAATGAAAAGCAAATGGAAAAAATAATAGGAATAATAAATTCTCATAGCTTCCCCAGAAATTCTACAAATTGAAACCATGGAGTAATTTTCAAAGTTCTGAAATTACTAAATTGTTTATTACTTGTTATAAAAAGAGTCCCTGTGCATTAAACAGTTGTTGATACCTGAATAAGATGTACTTCATCGCAAGGGCTTGTTCATATTGAGATCATGGTTATCAACAGAATGCAAAGATTCAAAAATACTAATTATTGGAAAGAAATCTAAATGTACATCAGACATGCAAAAGAGAAATGTCATGTGAATTTCAGCATTCACATATCTTGCTTATATTCCCCAAACTGGAGACCCAGAAAACCTTCCATCTATTGGAGTGAACTCATTCATTCTCCTTGAAGGGTTTCAGGGAAAACTGAAAAACAGTTAACACTTTGGAGGGAAGAACAAGAGATCGGCTACATCCTTTTGGGGGTCCATAATTTTGTGCAAAAATATCTGTTCAGTAAGACCTACAGGCAGAAAGACCGAAGAGGATTTAACTGCACACTCAGTCTAAGAATAAAGCATGCTGGACGATACTATACCACATCTTGTCAGAAACCACTCTCTGAAAAACAAGGCTGACCAACGGGGAAATGCGGAGAAGAAGCAGAGAACATGCACACAGCGGAGCCAGGAGCATGACACGGGGGTGAGCGTCATGTCACAGTTCCAGGAGCCTGAGGAACTGCAAGGACAGACCCAAGAATGGCTCTGCGACCACCAGAAATGAGAGACCTGCAGAGAAGTGCTATGAGGACAGCAACACACAAGCTGGTGTGAACGAGCATATGCTCTTCGACGTTCTTAGAAGGGAGGTTCCGGACTTCCATGACGGAGCTATCCTCTGTCAGCAGAGCGGAAATCACGAACAGAGCATTTTAAATAACTGAAGCCGACAGAAGCAGCATGCAATGCTGCAATGCTACCAATGTCTGACCTGGAGTAAAAGCAGCAAATAAAATCGGAGGAGTAACATGCTTAATATGGCTTCTTTCTTCCAGTGAAAAAGCACTTGAGCTTGCTAAAAAGCACTGCAGTATTAGCAATGAGTAACAATTTTAGATAGGTGCTGACTTACAATAAAAATCATTTGGGCCAAGTTCCTTCTGAACTGCTGGTTTGTTTTGTTTTGTTTAATCATCCTTGTCCTCTAGAAACCTACTTTTGCAAAATGATGGGAAAATAACATGGACCACTTGACACGAGAAGAAACACATTCCAGAATAGAATTAGAAGGGGTATGAAGGCTGGGTGACTTGATATGCAGCTTTTCCAAATTATTACACTGGTATCAATAGACCAGGTACACATAAACATCCTCTTGAAGGGGTAAGAAATTCCAGTGATTCCCATGCTTTCCAGCAGGGCGGTCGCCAGGGTTCTGAAGCTTCACCATGTTACCATGTCAGCATGCCACTCTTGGTAGAAAATAGGATCCTAGTCTTTCCTTTCAATAGACTCCTTTTCCTTATCTTCACGATATGAAGCCGATTCAGAATCCAATAGCAAAGAGAGACTATTGAATCAGGATATCTTTTTTTTTTTTTAATTTTAATTTCGAAGCTCAAATCCTGCACTTTTCTTCCAGGTTTCCATTTTCCCATACACCTCTTCCAATATATTATAATTTCTTTTCTTCAAATATAACAACATGATACTACACTCTAAGTAACAGAATGCCAAATTGCATTCGCTTTGAATAGCAAGAAATAAAAATCAATGAGTACTCCAAAGGATGGAAGCGCTAACTGCATGGTTATCTAAATCCATTACAACATGCAAGAGTTCTAAATCAGAACCCACATTTCACATGGAGATAACACATTGCAAGTATTTGATAATCATTTGTTGAATATGCATAAATGAATGACTGAAACATGAAAAAATTTGTAATTGATAATAGTGGAATATAGTAATTAATATACATTAATTCTTCTATTATGAAAGTCAAACTTTAAGTTTCAGAAAAATGAAAAATCAAGTGCTAAGTAAGTGCAGGAATATAAGCACTAAAGAGTTAAAAAATACTAAAAGGCCTCCATTATTTGAAGTCTTTGATGGCCATTATGAAGTTCCTACAGTAACTTGATAAAAAGTTGGAAAAGGAAGGCTGCAAGTTGAAGATGATGTAAAGACTAATGGTCATGTGTTTTTTGAAAAACTCTTACCTAGCAGACCACGCAATATTCTAGGAGTTCTCTCAAACGAGATACACATTCTGTTCTATAAAAACAGATAATAAATGGCAAACTATATCACATAACAACATTTTCCAGTTGTAATCAATAATAAAATGGATTGATGAATAAATGAAGAGAATAAAGAAATGAGCAAGGTCAATGAGAGTGCTACCAAGTCTGGAAACAACCCTCTGGCAGTTAGCATAATTGCCACATCAAAAGCTGTCCAAGTCGGTGAGCCATTCGACAGTCCCTAGTGTGAAGTACTAAGTTACATGCAAATGCCTGACTTCACCAAGGCAAGAAGGCCCTGACCCCGGCCCCAGCATGCCTCAGCAACACATCCTGGCTCTAACGATGAAGGGATTTTTCCATTTTCCTAACAGCTACTGACAGTTAACAATAACCAATGCAAATTGCCGAAGGGAGAGTGAATACTCATGACCAAAGCCAGTTGATGTGTGTGAGCAATGTTCCTTAGTCCAGACATTACATTTCAATGTTTACTTGTTAAATAAATGTGATATATATATAGTACATGCCGGCTACATACACAAAGTCCAAACTTTCTTCATTTCTTAAGAATCTCAATGTTCCTCAGCATGTGAGTTTTAAATGAATTTACATGTGGTTAATATTTGTGGACAGAATTCTTTAAAGTTAGTGATTCTTCTGTAAAATGCTTTGGTGTAGGAATGTTACTTTTAAATTTTTAATTGCACATACTGATTTTTACATTTAAAACCAACAAAGAAAGTAAACTGGTAAATATGAAAACCATCGTTTTAAATAAGGCAACAGAGTTTGACAGTCTTTATGGTATCAATTCTTACAATGGCAGGGCAGGAAAGTTCTAGGGACAAAGTGCTTCTGCTTTGGCAAGCGTACACAGTGCAGACTCCAGTCCAATCAACAGCCTTTGCTAGCCTGTTCACCTAAATCCCTCACAGACCAGAGAAGTTAACCTGAGAACATTCATGGATACACTGAGGTAGCTAACATTTAGTAGACCCAGGAGTATGCAGTCATTTGAAAATATAAAAAAATAGATAAAATATGATTAATTTCATGCATCTAAGCCCCCAAAGAATACTTTTTATTGCTGTCAAATATGCATAACATTAAATTTATCCTAATCTCTTTTAAGTAAACAGGATTATTGCAAAATTTAAAGTTGGTGTCCTTTGAAGAACAAATTTCCTTCCCTTCTCTCTCCAAAAGTACATTACAGAAGATATTTAAGGTTGAGTATTTTTTTAAGTTGGAAACATGAGTTTCCAAGAATTGAACATTTTAATAGATTTCACTCTACGCACCAAATTATCTTTCAATCTGTAAAACCATATATTTGATTGATAAAATACTTGTCGGTTTTGAAAATCATGTCTATGCAAAGGTCTGACCACTCTCAAATAATACCTGAGTAATGTCTGAGCGAGCTGTAGTGTGCATCAGGAGCTGCTCGCTATGAAGCATAAATCAGGGTCCTGTGCACATTTCACCGCAGCAGCGACGGGCAAACACACATGAGCACGGCTGTGTCCCCCTACGAGCAGGTTCAATTTCTTCAAAGGATGCTAGCTGGCCAATTATACAACTCTGGAAAGATTCAGAGAGGGAGGAAGGACCCAGAGAAACAGGGGATCCAAGAAGGAACGGCTAGCCCCCAGGACAGTGGTTACTCAGGTTGACATTGTTCTGTTGATTAGCGTGGTTGCTGAGGCCCCAGACAATGGATCTTCTTTTTTAAAAATGACTTATTCCAATGCTGGCTGAACCACTGGCATTCACTACATGAGCATAAACAGCAAAACTACTGATCCGTAAGTGCATCATAGGCCTTGACTTACCTTAGTAATGGATGGAATATAACGGTAATGTTTCTGGCTCCTGGTTTGCAGACAAATTTGGTTCCTCCACCTTCAATTAGGTTGTCATCAGGACCCCCTTTCGGAAAAACGAAAAAAGAGAGCTTTGGAATTTCTACAAATAAATAGATCAATCTAGCAAGATGAGTGCTGTACTGTCATAAATGAGACCATCCTTAAAAAGTTACTTCCGACATTTGCAAAATTAGATGTGAATGATTTGATCTACTCTTCCTCACTTGAATAAACCACGAATTTGAATTTTCACTTGGGAAAACATGTAAAACTAAATGACATTATTAAAACAAAGCAGAAATCTTAACTCAGTTAATGTTAAGATTTTAAGTATCTATTCACATTTCACCACGTAAAACTTTCAGGGAAACAAAGAAATGCCACTCAAGGTTGTCTTGCGTATGAAATGTTGTGACAGAAACATAAATCTAATGGACCATATTTTTTCCAACTATGACCCGATGGTTTGACAGACATCCTATTATTTTATGTATGACTAAGAGAAAAAACATGCCAATTTAACTGTTTTTTTCTTTGAAAAGTTCTTTGGCTTTTTAAATAAACATGTTTAACATAAATCACATACATACTCAATGAGGAAATAAAATTAATTCAATATGATATTCTTAAAATGCACAAAACTCAATCTACCACTTCTGAATAACTGTTGTTTTGTCACCAAGAGTGTGAGTTCCTTATAGGAATGTCTAACATTGCATCCTGTGATTCACTCCAGGCTGCTGACACATACTCTGCAAAGATTACAGCTAATGCTTTCTTGATGCTATCAGACAGTTCTCTCATGACCTAGAACTCATTCCTTCCTCAAACTGTCCATATTTGACTCAGTGATGGCGACACTGAAGGGTCAGGTGCAGGCGTAACCACAGGCCCATAGGCTGAAGCGGTAACACTGTCATGTCCATGTTCTAGTGGACGGACAATACTGTGCCACTGGCGTGAGACACATCCTCCTCCTCCCTTCAGAGACTCGACTGCAAGAGGCTGTGTGACTGTGGGGCTAACACGCTTCCTCCATCCTCTAGAACCAAGGTCAGTGGATAGAATCCCTAGCTTCTCTCATCCTGCTATCCATCTTAGAAAAGTCAAGTAACTCCTTGGTAGAGATCAAAAAGAAAAAAGTAGGCATGCATGGAATAGCAACCTCATTTTTTGACTGAAGAAAATAAATGCTTGTAGATAGTGTTTTAAGTTTTGTTATAAAGGTCCTGCCTTATCAGGAAACACACAGAGCAATCTAGCACCTTCTCTAAGTACACAAATAAAATTAGCCCACGTTAGCATGCTCACTGTCTCAAACTAGGTTCCATCCTTCTGTTTTGCCATCTAGTTTCTATCAGTGTCAAAGTAGCATTTCACCTTCCAACTCCCCACCGAGGTTACTCTCAAACTTCAGAACCTTAACAAGAATGACATCTGCCACTAGGCAGGCATCTGCAAAGTACTAGCAATCCAGGCTTTGATTATGACTCAATGTGATACCTAGCAAAACTAAAGCTCATTTGATTTATTGTCTTAATGGTCTCTAAGATGTCTTGGAAACTGACTGATATGCAGAGAGCTTCAGAGAACCACAAGTGGGCTCACCCTGACACCTCAGACACTAGACAAGTGTCATTACTGCAGGTGCAGCCAGCAGCTCATCTGAGCAAAAAAATAGAACGGTGCATGTAACTCTGAACTTCAGACCATGGATTAATATTTATATCAGCCATATGAATGCTTTGCTAAGGTAAAAGGGAAGCACCAAGTGATATTTATTTAATAAAAATTACAAAGCACCAGAATAATTCTATGTTCTTTATTAATACTTCTAAGATAAACCCATTAGGAACTGGCTCACCAAAGATACATGCATGCAATAAAACATGTTATATTCTGTGCTCAATAACATAAGTAATTTCCTGTGAGATACCTCTACACATAGAATGACACATCGGTGCATTCAATGTGAATATTTTTGTGAGAAGTATGAGTTGAACTAGATGATTTCCACTGTTTCCTAAATAATCTAAAGTACTATGATTTTAGGCACTTAACAATTAAATTCAGACTCAAGCTAGTACTTTAACACACACCGAGCACACTGCCTGGATTCCAGCTCAGGCCTTGGCACAGCAGGTTCACACATGGATAGTCCTCTTTGCTCCTACTGTTCCCTTAGGTCTTAAGTCAAAGCTCTTCTTTCAAGGCTCACAATTCCACTAATCCTATTAAGATTATATAGAAGAATTCATATAAACTTTAATTTAGGCCACTTCTACTTTATTGTTACGTGTTTTCTTTTTTAAATGCCTGAAAACTGAATCAACAGAAAGACAGAAATTTATCTTCCAACCTCTTGTTCAATCAAACACACACACAGACACACACACAAGCACACATGAAAAACAGGGCTGGGCCAGGCCACCAGGGCCTGAAATTCTGCCCTGGTCTCACCCAAGTGGCAAACAACAAGTTGCTATTCATATCAAATGGTGGCTGTGAAAAGAAGGAAAAGGAACAGAAATAACAAAATAAAAGATAAATTATGAAAAACAAAACAGGAGTCATTGGAAAAAAATGAGTTACATCTGGCAAAGATAATAAAGGCATGATGATATAGGAAATTATAATCTAAATAACAGCTTCATGTGTTCATGAGTCACATATGAGGACATTTTAAGACGCCCATGGAAAAGTGATTAAAAGTACATGTTGATATGAAGCATTCTGAAATCCCCACATGGTTTTCAAAAAGTGAAGGACAAGGTGTCAAATACTCCAACAGTAGGATTAAGCTAAATTAAAATAAGTTGGGGTAACAACATGCAAATACAGACTCATCTTCTTATCTCACCTCCCACCTACAGAAGCAGACACTATTCTAGTTACATTACCACATGCTTTCTACCTGGCATCTGATGTACTTCCTGGAGCAGACATGAAGGTCAGAGATGGCTTGCTAAATATTACATTTTGCATGTGCCCTCTGCAAAGCATGTACTGGAAACTTAACCTCCAATGCAACAGTGTTGGCTGGTGGGGAACTGGTGAGGTCATTAGGTCATGTGTCCTCATGGATGGAGGAGTATGGTCACATAGCACAGCAGGGAGTTGCTATAAAAGACTGAGTCTGGCCGGTATGGTAGCTCAGCAGGTTAATTCTCAACCTGCAACATCAGTAATCCCATATACGCACTGCTCCTAGTCCTAGCTGCTCTACTTCCAATCCAGCTCCCTGCTTACATATTGGGAAAGCAGTAAGCGGTGGCTCAAGTCCTTGGGCCCTTGCACGCATATAGGAGACCCATAAGAAGCTCCAAGAACCTGGCTTCAGCCCAGTCCAGCCAGCTCTGGCCACTGCAGCAATTTGCAGAGTGAGCCAGTGGATGGAACAACTCTGTCGTTCCTTCTCACTGTAAATCTGCCTTTTAAATTTAAAAAATGAATCTTAAAAAAGCCCAGTCTGACTCCTCTCTCTCCCTCTCCCATCTTCCTTCCTTCCCTCACCTCTGTAGAATGTGTGTATGTGCATGTGTGTGTTTCTGCCATGGATGACACAGCAAGAAGTACCCAGCCAAATGGTACCCCCTCAAATCTTTGCTTTCTCAGCCTTCAGGAATGTGAATCAATTTCCCTTTTCTGTAATCAGCTAGTCTGTGGTGTTACAGGCCAGCAGCAACTCCAAGCCTGGAAAAACCTTTCTCAGAAACACAACTGTTGGGGATTAAAGCAAAACACAGCCAAAGAACAACAGTTTGTCTACCCTCTGAGATACACTCTGGCATTTCAGTATTCTATATGAGAAATCAAATTTCCCTCACTACACATGCCTTCCTATAACCCAGCAACCCAGGGCTAATTCAACCCCGAACAGAGCACTGAACTGGCTGGAACCCCCTCTCCTTGACTGGCTTGTCTGACAGTCTAGTCTCAGCTGTCAGGGCTGAGGGCCAGGCACAAGGAAAATGCTGGACAATGCTGAGCAAGAAAGGGGAGCCACCCACAGTACCACAAGTAGATCATCCAGAAAAAGTGGAAAGCAAGATGTGCGTTTCACAGTCTAACATAGAAGGCAAGGTGGACAGGCTCACTAGGACCACCAGATGACCAAGAAATGACGTCAGCATCTACAATGCGACCACGGTACATCGAATTGAATCAAAAAGGCTTTGCCAGAGACCCCAAAGCTATAGTTCTACTAATAGCAAAAATGTGATGAAATTATTTAGATTCCATTATGCCCAGTTTCCCATTTACAAAATAAGGAGTGCAGGAAACTGAAACATGAGATGATGCGTTAAAGGCACTGAAACCCAGTCCGTCTCAAGCATTTCAGGGGAGCTATTTACACCTTTGGAAATTGTCCAGCGTTAGGAGTCACACTTCGCTTACATGTGTACACACACAGACACACTCCCTTGCTCAAATATAAAACAAAAAGTCCCAAATTTTAAAAACCACTGTTCTTTTGTAACATTGAGCGACACAGTATCAATCAATATCATTAATGAGATGAACTTTCTAACAAATGAATAAAATATGTGTGCTTTAGTTTGAGGGCAACATTATCAGAGCAGACAATCTAGAAAATTGATGGGAACGCTTAAGGCATGACACAGTGGTGGAATGAAATGTCTTTCTCTATTCTTAACTTTTCAATTAAAAATATTATTAAATACACAGATGTTAAAAGTATGAATACCTTTGCTGAATACTTCAATGAAAGCAACATGGAACTCAACGCTGACTTTGCTGAGTCAAAGCAGTGTGCATTATCTGACATTTTTAGTGCGCCCTGGATTTTAAAATGGGCCTTTTCACATACAGGAGAACCATGTGAAGGTAAATCCTTTTAAAGCAAATAGTATGCCTCAGAAATACATGAAAATGAATATGGCACAATAAATATGGAACTCCTGATTCATCAATAAGTGGGGGCTTTTTTTTGGCTTTAGGAGCCGGCTGAATGGTGCAAACGTTTCCTGAACTCACAGCTGTCACCTTGCCAGAGGGTTTCTTTAGATTACCTCCTTTAATCAGTGCCTATTCTTCAAATATAAATTATATAAATTATCAAGGCCTGCTGCTGTTGCTGCCACCATAGCCACTAAACTGGAGCTGGGTCTCCAGATGACATAGCACTGAATGCCAAGGTTAAGAAAGCAAAGGTAAGCAGTTACCCTTACTTCAGTTTGGTATTACAGTCAATCAAACCAGGACTGTTGGTGCTCCTGAATTGCTCCAATTTGAACTGACTGTTGCTGGTCCTGGGAAAAAATGTAGATTGAATCCCTTTAAATGTAGATTGAATCCCTTTAAATGTAGATTGAATCCCTTTAAAGAAAAGCTCAACTGTCTGGACTCACCTCTGACCTAGGGTGCAATTAATTTGGGTCTTTTACACAAACTATCAATCTCAGTAACATCCCTATTTGCATTATTTATCTTAACGTTGAAGAGATGCGGTTCATGGCAGGGAGACATGGAAAAACCAGCTTGTTCAAGGTCAAGGGCACGGTGGACCCAGTACTCATTTTCTTCCCCCCCCCAAGTAAATCTGTATTAATTATATGTCCTATTAAGTAATTAATACTATGTTATGGTCCCAGGGAACTCACAAGTTGAATAAATTACATCAATGGAAGTGTAAAACAGGGAGTTAATACCAAACCCTGATTTTGTGGTAGTTTGACACGTAACACATATTGCCTATGGGCTCCACAACAATACTGCAGTTGGCTAATTTGACCAATGAAAATAGATGTTTAATTAGAAACACACATAAAGTGTCTGCCTCCTATACTGCAGCATTGGTTTGATCTTAGCTACCCTATTTGGGATCCAGCTCCCTACCCACACATCTAGGAAGGCAGTTGAACAAGGCCTGAGTTTGTGGGCCCCATGTTAGATGTGTGGCCCCAAGTTAGAGGTGTGGCCCCATGTTAGAGGTGTGGCCCCCATGTTAGAGGTGTGGGCCCCATGTTAGAGGTGTGGCCCCATGTTAGAGGTGTGGGCCCCATGTTAGAGGTGTGGGCCCCAAGTTAGATGTGTGGCCCCCAAGTTAGAGGTGTGGCCCCATGTTAGATGTGTGGGCCCCAAGTTAGATGTGTGGGCCCCATGTTAGATGTGTGGCCCCCATGTTAGAGGTGTGGGCCCCAAGTTAGATGTGTGGGCCCCATGTTAGATGTGTGGCCCCCATGTTAGAGGTGTGGGCCCCATGTTAGATGTGTGGGCCCCATGTTAGAGGTGTGGCCCCATGTTAGAGGTGTGGGCCTCATGTTAGAGGTGTGGGCCCCAAGTTAGATGTGTGGGCCCCATGTTAGAGGTGTGGACCCCATATTAGATGTGTGGCCCCCATGTTATATGTGTGGCCCCCATGTTAGAGGTGTGCCTCCCATGTTAGATGTGGCTGCGGTTCCTGGATCCTGCTTCACTCTCAGCTCATGTGGTAACACAGGGAATGACCCAGTGGATGGAAGGCTGCTTTTTTCCTTCTTTCTCTCCATATCTGCCATACTGCTTTTCAAATAAATAAAACAAATATTTAAAGAAACAATTAAAATAAAAGCACAAGTACAAATTAGGTAGGAGAAGCAATATTCTACATACGTAGGTACTGCATGGAAAAAAGACTAAAGTAAAAGTTTACTTTGATGCAAAAAAACCTGATAACTCTATCATTTAATATGCACATCCCATGGACTTTAAGATCCCATGTATGTAAAACTAAGTAATTGATCTTTAAATGCCATTTTCCCTGAGCTCTCTGAAGTGCCCTTCTAATAAGCATGAAGCAGGCACTGTTTCTGAGGGAATCATGTTTAGTAGTCCAAACTGTTATGCAAAAATTCTTTGGGGATTTTAAATGAAAATGAACTTTTTTTTTTGCTTTGATATATTAGTTATGCCTCAGGAAAAAATAATTGGTATCAGTTTGGGTTGACATTTTTACATGATCCAATTATGATTATTTCAAGCTGTCTTTTATGGGAAGCTTCTTAGATCCTCCCATAAATATCACAAGAATTCCCAAAGCAAGAAAATACGATGGGAAAAATTATGGCAAGATGTACAATTTTAATCTGTTTTTCAATGATTTACCCCTAAATGGGTATTTGAATGTTAAAGAAATCATTCTAACAAATGACTATTTTATTCTTTTTTTATTTATTATTATTGCTATCATTTTAGGATACAGTTCCACAGGCTCCTGAGTAATTCTGAATGAAATATATTCGATAGAAAAACTATTTAATTGAATTTAGCAATCTATAATAAATAGATGTGTATCTTTGTGCCTAACAGAGGGTTCACGAGGAAATATAATCAACAGACATAGTTCATATGATTAGGGTATAAAAAGATGTAACAGGGCCCGGCAGCGTGGCCTAGCGGCTAACGTCCTCGCCTTTAACTCGCCGGGATCCCATGTGGGCGCCAGTTCTAATCCCGGCAGCTCCACTTCCCATCCAAGCTCCCTGCAGTGGAGGATGGCCCAAAGCCTTGGGACCCTGCACCCGCGTGGGAGACCCAGAACAGGTTCCTGGTTCCTGGCTTCAGATCGGCATAGCATCGGCCATTGTGCTCACTTGGGGAGTGAATCATCGGACGGAAGATCTTCCTCTCTGTCTCTCCTCCTCTCTGTATATCTGCCTTTCCAATAAATAAATAAATCTTAAAAAAGAAAAAAGATGTAACAGAAATTACAGAGATAGCTAAGAGTCAATAAGCCACAGGTTTTTTTTTTTTTTTAAAGCCTACAATAAAATAAAACTGTTTCTTTGGAAATTGCAAACCAACTTATCCAACTATAATAAAATTCAGGGGAAAAATATGAAGTTTGATGCTTGATAGAGAAAATACTGCTTCTCTATTCAGTAGTTTGATATTAATAAGATGATAAACAGACTAATGTAACTTAACAGACACATCAAAAATAGCGATTTAATCAATAATTGTCAACATTTTCTAAATATACAAAATTACTGTTTCCTTCTTATGTCCTTAAAGCTGTTTTTTAAAACTCTAAAAGATAGATAAGGTTTTTTATTAAAATAAAATGCACCAAGGACTTGCTTGTCCATTTAGCTCAGAGGGGAGCAAAGCCAGGCTGAGTTTACGAAGCAAGAAGGCCTGGAGGTGGCAGTCTGACACACACAGGAACGCGTTAGCCAAAGGCCGAGGGTCCACGCAAGGACAGCTTCAGGGTAAACATGTTCCACCCAACCATTCAGGTACCAGCCAGTGATGGAGAGCTACAGAAAGACTAGAGCAGAAAGAAGGAGGCGGGGGACAAGCACAGACCAGCCCTATCCCAGGACCTGGGGTAAGAACTCTACCGACCTTTAGCTTCCCTTGTCTAAATCTTGCAGTCATCAGCATGCTTTTATTTTGCTCAAAGCTCTCATTCAATCTACCAACAAATCCCACTAACCTGACCTTCAAAAGGAATCCAAGTAACTCCCACCGCCTTCATTACCTCTTTTTTGTGGTTCCACAGAGCTGTTCTCCCACTCAACTGGATTAAGCTTGAAACAGGCAAACAAGGTTGAGCAAGAAGCATCATGGAGCTCATACACACCCAGCTCCTTAGGTGCAACCTATGGCAGACCTCTCCATCATGGTGCTAACAAGCTCAATTTGCATGAGGCTTCCATTCTACTTACAGGGTGAGAGCCAGAAGCTACAGTGCTGTGCTGTGTCCTGACCCCATGCTGGGTTCATGAAGACTAAACTTAAACCAGTTGAGGTTCCCTCATTATCCCTTCCATTAAGGGATCAGAAGAAATCCTGACGGCTCGTGGATCACAGGGAGGGCAGGTCCCAGAGCTGCAGCCTTGGAGAGGGCCACGGGTCTTGCTAAGTGTGGCGGACGAAGCACAATATCTTATTTCACTGTCACTAGTAACATAAGCAATGGAAGCAGTTTAGGAAACATATGTGTGCTAACATGTAAATGCCAATTCTACTATTACTCATTATGTATCTGCCCTCGGACAAGACATTTTCACTTCTCCAACCTTATTTACTAGATAATAAACAGTCATAATAATACCTTTCTTTCCCTCAAGGATATACTACAAAAAAACACGTATATGTGTGAAGCCTTTATAAGGTTTTTGTAAAGGATATTAGAGATTCCAGTTATTACAACATGAAAACACTGCAGTGTGCTGCACTAATCCCTACCAAGAACAAGTTACAAAGGTCAAATCCTCAGAAAAAAGCAAATGTAACTCTTGGCTTTACTCTGGATTTAAACTAGACAGTGCAAGGAACAAAGCTGCGCGGAGGGAGAGACTACTGCCTGACACACTGCATTAGGAAAAGCGAGCTAGAACATTCACAGACATCCGGGTACGGAGGAATGAGTTCTAGAGCCCTACACTGCAGTAAGGGAATTATTGTCTACAACTTACAGTCTATTTCAAAATAGCTAGACGTCTAAAGGTTCCCAGTACCTACACACAAACCCCACGATAAGGGCACTGCTGCCAATAGTGACTCAATCACTATCACCGTATACACTCCATTGTTGTTTTGTGTCTCATAAATACGCACAGGTGTTTTATGCCCAGTGAAAATCGCAAAAAAAAAAAATAAGGAAGATCTATCTTGATAAAACACACAACTGACTTAGAATTAGAAGCACATAAAAAACTAATGTCTAATTTAAGAGACAGATTCTCTCTCGGAACATACGTATTTGTTTTCCTTTGGAGAAACTGCACGTCCATTTGTCATGGTATCACAAAGGAGATTTAAAGCACTGATTGGAAAGCAAGAATCAATTCCAGCAGTGAGATTCTGAGATTTCATAGAAATATCCTGGGATTAAACCCATAAATATTATGAAGTCGAGGCCATTGCCAAGGATTCTGAACAGAAGTCAACTTCTTTAAAGAATTCACCATTATGTGTTGTCAGCCACATACAACCATAAAATAGGAATTAAAATTATAACATTTTTTGAATTATATCTGGTTATTACTAATTATTTAAAAACAGGAAGGAATATGGTACCCATAAGAAGATGATGACTACAAAGGAATATGGACAGTGTTAAAAGCAGACTAAGAGAAGTATGAAGCAATAAAGCAGACTTAATTCTCATTTTAAAGTGTGGTTTTTAAATTTATTTACAAGGCACAAACACAGGCAGATATAAAACAGCTCTCCCCAAACACCCACAATGGGGGTCCACGCAGGGTGGCGAGTCTTAGAGTCAGGCCCTGCATCCACATCTCCCCGCGAGGGAGCCAGGGCCCAGCCACTTGGGCCGTCACCTGCCACTTCCCAGGAAGAATTGGTAGCAAGCTGGATTCAGTGGGAAAGCTGGGATTTGAATCAAGGCATTCCAAAATGGGATATGGCATCCTACTCAGTGGGATAAGCCCCTGCCCCAAGTCTCTGCCCTTACTGGTAAAAAGTGTTTCATGTACTGTGGCTAATGTGGAAAGAAGCAGGCACCCTGACTTGCAGCATTTTTCATGCGCTTGTTTTAAAGAACCTTCCCAGCAGGCAGTTGAGACACTCATGGCCAACCCCAGAGTACTGGCATTTTATCTGCACTCAGGTTCCAGGGTCCAGCTCGTTGCTGTGCAGACTTTGGAAGTGATGGGGACTGGTTTGCCAGTTCTAGGTGGAAGACCTAGACTGAGTTCTTAGTTCCCAACTTTAGCCTAGCTGAGCCCAAGCTGTTAAAAACCCTGAGGTAGTGAATCAGCACACACAGAAACACACATACATACACTCTCTCTCCCTTGTTTCCCTTCCTTTCTACTTCTCATCTGAAAACATAAACAAGTAAGCAACAAAAATATACTCTTAATATGTGTGGGTTTATCTTTTAATTCCACTCTCCATAACACTTGTATTATCCTTTCACTTACATCCCTGTTTTTCAGGTGTGCAGGAAAACCAAAAAGCCTCAAACTTATTTTTAGGTCTTTTTTTTTTTTAAGATTTATTTATTTTTATTGCAGAGTCAGATATACAGAGAGGAGCAGAGACAGAGAAGATGATTTTCTGTCTGCTGATTCACTTCCCAAGTGACTGCATCGGCCAGAGATGAGACAATCTGAAGCCAGGAGCCAGAAACTTCTTCCAGGTCTCCCACGTGGGTGCAGGGTCCCAAAGCTTTGGGCCGTCCTTGACTGCTTTCCCAGTCCATAAGCAGGAAGCTGGATGAGAAGTGGGGTTGCCAGGATTAGAACCGGTGCTCATATGGGATCCCGGCACATTCCACTAGGTTGCCATGCTGGGGCCTAAAAGTGTTTTATATAAAACTTTAAAACCCACAGCATACCTGGGAAAATTCTACTATGAAATCTGCACATCTTCTAGCACACTGCAAAGAAAATTGCTAACATCTTATTCCATAAATGTTTTTCAATGCATATTTTCTAACTCAAAATTGTAAAACCCAAAGAAAGGTAACTTAAAATTATTTAATGACACTGATTTCTGCTTCCTATTTTCCCTACATATTTACTTGGCAGAAAAGAAATGAGAATTTCAAAGACAGACTTATTAGCTTCTCTAGAGATTTTTTTTTTTACTGAAGTTGAAGAGTTTCACACAATGTTCCATTATATGTCACTGAACAAGAGACAGCCAGAGAGCAAGCACTAAGTACAGACGCAGATTGCTCGTTTTAACCACCTGGGTGTCTGCGAGTACGTCTGATGAGAAGTCCGTGAAACAAGTGTGTCTTCTGCTCTTAAAGCATAATCGAGAAGACGACGACATGAGGGTGATCACAGGACGCCGAGGCAGTACAGTGTCGGATTCTTTTATGTACAACTCTCTTTCTGTGATTTAGAATTATTTATTTACTAAACTTGTGAACTTGAGATGAAATGAGATCAAATATTGTTATTCAGACGTTGCTGGGAAAGAATGCCCTTCTGATACTGCCTCATCTATTTTTAATCCCAATACTATCTTGTCAGAAATCCAACACCATATGCATTGAAACAAGTTGTTCCTGAGTGTTTTGAAACCTGACTTATTAGTTGTTCACATTCCATCTGCCTCAGAAAGCTGAACTGTGCCTTTACCACCAGGCACTGCCCAAGAGGTGGACGCCCAATTTTCCTCCACTTCATCACTAGATCAGCTTGTCAAACACACGTGTTGAGTTCTCCTTTCAACAATACAAGTCGCTTAAAATTCATGCGTTTTTTCCAGATCAGGGCTGTACGGCACAAGCTTGATTAATGCATGTCATCTTCTATATTAACTAGTGTCTCAAAAGAACTGGTTTCAAAATCAGTCCTTGCTTTTGTAAACTACACTGAAGCCAGACTGTAACAATGATGTTTACCAAAACTTGAACAACAAATTATTTTTACCAACTATAACACTGTATGAACCACAGCTAGAAAAAGCTAAGGTCTGTAAATAGCTAAAATGAAGAATACTAACAGAGGGGATCAGGCCTTAGAGCATGGAAACGTGCGAGAGAAGGGGAAGAAAAAGGCCTGAAAAGCTAAAGGCCAAGAAAGACACTTATCATGTCTCTGCTGCAAACAACAGCAAGTGGAGCTGATGCTACATGGTGCGCTGCGGTCTGATGCTCTGTGCTGAGCTGGTGTCTCACGCTCCAGGGTGAGCTGGTTCCGTGCTGAGCTGGGGTCTCACGCTCCAGGGTGAGCTGGTTCCGTGCTGAGCTGAGGTCTCATGCTCCACAGTGAGCTGGTTCTATGCTGAGCTGGGGTCTCACGCTCCACAGTGAGCTGGTTTCGTGCTGAGCTGGTTCCATGGTCTGATGCTCTGTGCTGAGCTGGGGTCTCACGCTCCAGGGTGAGCTGGTTCCATGGTGAGCTGGGGTTTCATACTCCAGGGTAAGCTGGTTCCATGGTGAGCTGGAGTCTCATGCTCCACAGTGAGCTGCTTCCATGCTGAGCTGGGGTCTCACACTTCACGGTGAGCTGGTTCTGTGCTGAGCTGGGGTCTCATGCTCCATGGTGAGCTGGTTCTGTGCTGAGCTGCGATCTTACACTCCGTGGTGAGCTGGGGTCCAGATCGAGAAGTTCCAGGGTTATGGGGACAAGAACAACTCCTCAAGGTGTTCATGATATGAGTAGGTCACTATGGTGGACATGTCAGTGTAAGCACTTGAAGGGGGGATGCAGATGCACACAGCATTACTGGGAAGGAGGTGCCTGCAGGTATCAGACGACTCAGGATCTCTGAGCTCCTTGTGGGAACAGACATGATAAGCTGTGCAGACACAGAGGCCAGGTTAAGGAACAAGCAAATGCTAGGAATATGCACTGCACTGGGCCCTTCACTTTCACCCCATGAGGGTGGTGTTTTCCTCAGGATGTGGCAGGATAGGCTGCAGCATGCAATATGGATCCATATGGATAGCATCCCATATGGACAGCAGTTCCTGTCTCGGCTGCCTCACTACCCAGCTCCCTGCTAAATGGTCTGGTAATGGCAGAAGATGGGCTAAGTGTTTGGGCCCCTGCCATCCCCTTGGACCTGTCAAACTCCTGACTCTTGACTGTGGTCTGGTGGTCTGGGACAGAACAGGCCACTGCTGCCACCTGTGGGGAGGATCGACAGATAGAAGATTCTCTCTCTCTCTCTCTCACTATGCCATTAAAAGAAAAGATCTGATTCAATAAAGTTTTCTGTTTACTTTCTACATGGTTTTAACAGCATTAACTGACAACATTCCCCTTTTCCTTCTCAAAAACAACTTTCTTCACTCAGCTTTTCAAGATCATATACTTTCCTTTCCCTTCTAATGCTGGCTTAACTCTCAGACAATCTTGCTAATATTGCCCTATTCTTATGACCTCAATCAAGTGCCCAGGGTGTGATCCCTGAGCACTGCTCTGGTTGGGGTTCATCAAAGACCTCATTTAGTCTGATGGCTTTAGGAAGTATACATATGTTAAGGGTTTCTCAATTGATATCCCTAGTCTGGACCTCCCTCTTAAACTCCAGGCTTGTTGGTCCCACTGCCTACTCAATGTCTTCATGGCCATTTTATCAAGCCTGACTCTATCATATCTAAAAGCAAACTCTGATCCTCATGCCTGCTCCCACCTGCCCTTTCAACAGTCGTCTTTACATTAGTAAAAAAAAAACATCCTATGACATGGAACAGTCCTGAAGACACAAAATTAAGTGGCAATAACCAGACAAAAAGACCACATATTTAGTGGTTCAATTTATATATAAGGTCCAGAATACAAAAGTCATAGCAACAGAAAGTACACAGTGAATCCAGCTGTTAATAAAAAAAGGAGAACTCACAGGGATTTCTTCTGAGAGTGACAAAATTCTTCCAGAATTAGAAAGTTGTGATAACTGTACCACTCTATGAAATGATGCATATTATGACTTACGAGTATTAACCTCAACAAAAATATTCAAAATGAATTAAAGTGATAAAGCCTTAGAGGAATTTTGTTTGCTCTTGAACACTAAGCACCTAAAACAGAGTACCACAACAGGAGGGACTCACAATGTTTGCTGAATAACTGATAAGCCTCCAAAGATCACAGAGACACACACCAGCTAGAACTTAGGGGCTCCTGCCCTCAATCACAACACCTAGAGATGTGGGAACAGGAGCAGAGGCACGATCTGAAGTCTCCGGTCCTACCTTAACAGTGGCTTTAAGGCAGCAGTGTATCAACATGCCCAGGACGGCCACTTGGGAAGCCAGAGCACCCTTTAGTTCCCAGAGACCTTGCTTCTGACCCAGCTTCCTGCTAACGCACATCCCGGGAGCCAGCAGGCAAGGGCTCAGGCGGCTGAGTCACTAACCTCCTTGGGGCTCCTGACTCCTGGTCCAGGCTGCCTGCTGTAGGCTTTGGGGAAGTGGAACAGATGATGGAAGAACTCTGTCACTCCATCTTTCAAATAAATAAAAATAAAGAGACTTTAAAAATAAAAAGTTCATGTCAGTGTGAAACCAGAGGTGACAGACAAGCACTATGTTAATTCTTCACATGCAGAATGCTCTTATTTTTACTTAGGTATTTGTAAAACATTGTGGTTCAGTTTAAAAATACATTTC
Organism: Ochotona curzoniae; assembly: GCF_017591425.1. Taxonomy (NCBI): domain Eukaryota; kingdom Metazoa; phylum Chordata; class Mammalia; order Lagomorpha; family Ochotonidae; genus Ochotona; species Ochotona curzoniae. Next base: position 1,718,803 of record NW_024466361.1, on the reverse strand, counting down.
TGTAGAGTTCAAAGGGTAAATTCTAAATCATTTGGACAGGACAGGCAATACAAATTATTCTGTGTGTGACCCAAGAAGACAGAACCTCAAGTCGAAGATATACTGTGTTACTCTCCAGGACTTCTGAGCCCACACTGGCAGAAAACAGACATCGGGTACTAAAATTTCCAAAGAGAAAAGACCAGGAAGCAACATCGAGCAATACAATTCTGAAATCGGGAACATACAATTTCGGGCCAGGACCCTGCTACATGCTGTCTTCCAGGAAGCAGGATTTGCACATGAGGCCAGTACTGCTCAGTCCTCCACTACGCGAACAGCCCAAGCGGCCACTTCACTAAAGTTACAGTTCTTAATAACTCAAATCCAGTATTCTGAATTTCTAACAATTGGCTCTTTTTCCCCAACGTGGAACATAATACATCGTTAACTACAGAATATATAAGATACTCTGTAACTGTGTTTTTTAAAACAGAAAATTCACTCTATCACACACACACACATTTTTGTACACATAATCAAAGAGTTCATGTTTCTCTTCCCATCTGTAGACAGAGATCATTCCACACAGCTTGGCGTCCTTGTGTGTGCAGCTGCCTGAGCTGCTCACACAAGGCCAAGAACACATCTGTCAATAAGAAAGGCCCAGCTAAGGCCGAATCTCATTCCCTAGTCTCAGCCACAGCCGAGTCTTCATCTGTTCATCCAGGATCTCTTTTAGATGGGTTGCTCTCCCTTCTCATCATGGCAGCTTTGTTTAGTCTGAAATCTAATCACATACGAATTCGGCTTTAGGAAACATTCCCATTCTAGCTCCGTAGGCACATCAGAAGCCCTAGACCCTGTGTTAATTTTGTTACAGCTTTTAGTTCTTGCATTTCAATGCAAAATCGTGTCTCCCTGGAGAATGCCACTGATATTGGCAAGGAAGCACATGGGGCTGCCACACAGCTCAATCACCAATAACAGCCCAGGAAACTCAGGCCTCAGCGGACATTAGGAATCACGGGAAAACAGCCAGAACTTTAATCACAATTCTTTCAAAAACAGCCAGGGATTTCGAAATGCTGTTATTCTAGGATGTGACCCTAATACAGTGCTTAATCAAAGCCATTGCCAGAGTAAGAACAATCTGCACACTTCAATAAAAGCCAATTTCACAAAAGTCAGCACCATGCTGGACCCAATTTAACAAAGCTCAGAAAATGTTACGTACATATACAAATTTGCTTATAATACCACACATCACACCTATACTGGAAACTGTGTATTTACACAACACACATAAATACTGTCATTCAGCATGTTGGAGCACAATTAAGGTTATCTCATTAACAAAAGTATTAGAAAATATGAACCTGTAAAATTGGTAACCAGCTCAGTGAGCAGGTGCAAGACGCCCTAGAGGCTTTCTTCAAAACAGAAGCTGGGAGTAGAGCATTTCCGATGCCAACCCTGTCCTGGCAAAGACACCCAAGTCCCAGATGTGCAGGAAGCCATGCAGCTTGACTCAACTCTTCCACCAGCTCCATTTTTTGCAGAAAATGGCCTGGCAAAATGGCAAACATCATGATCTCTCCTCAAGGTAAGAGCAGCTAGCAGACCTGGAACTGAAGATGGACAGGTCAGATTGAACTGTTCTCTCTGGAAAAGGAGAGAGGAGGAGAGCCGAAAACCACTAGCCCATCATGGTAGCTGCCTATTAATGAAGAGAAAGTTGGCTCAAAGCACCAGTCTGGGTGGGGTCGGGAGACGCACAGAGAGATGCTGCACTGCACTGTTTCATTCACATATAAAGATGATTCCATCAGGGAACGTGAACATGGTGGTAGGAGAGACACAACAAGCTAGAGGGATTACTAAACAATGGACAGGAAGCAGAGGCTCTAGTTCACACACACACACACACACACACACACACACGCCTGGATCATTCTTATATCCTCCACTGATTTCCACACATCACTTTGTATCACCAGCTATTTCCACCAGGACTTTCCACAAACAAAAACAGAGAAGTTCCTCCAAACAGAAATACAGTGGCCATCAGTGAAGTACCTCAAACCAATGGCACTAGTGTCTCAATTCTAAATGTCAGTGAAATGGAAAATGAAGCTGAAATTGCTGAGCATGAAAAACCACCTCAGTCACAAAAAGTGCAATGAAAATGACATGTTAAATAAGCTATTTCTCATTAAAAAAACAAAACAGTTGCAAACAAAGGCTGTTGCATTTGCATGTACTCTCTCCAAGAACGTCGTTAAGGATCATCCCTAGTCATCCTGCTTTCAAATCTATACTGACTATATACACGAACACACCTTTTGAGTATAAAATGTATGTAACTGGGGCTTCTGTAGAAGGAACAGTTTTGGCTTTTTCTAAATATCCGTGCTATCTGATCGAAGTCTGAAACATGCCCCCCATGCAGTAGGGCAGACCTGCAATGGCTTGACACAGGAGGCAGCGGGGACAGAGCTGGAACACTACCTATTTCCTTCTGAACCAGACCACTGTGGCTTCTGTTATTATGAATTCTGGAAACCTAAGAACAATTAGCACATAAATGTTTCAAGATTTTCTAAATAGCTTCCTAATTATCCTGCCTTTTCTGAAAACTTTTCAACATTGACTCTCTTGATTGGGGTGAATAACTGATGACATCTGCACATAGCAGGTTGGACAGTCCTAACAGCACTGCCTTTCATCTCACCGATGGGCAAAACAGGTCTACAGAACTGGCTCGTACTCACCATAGCCCGCACTCACCAAGGCCCCACAGCACTGTGAGCTAAAGCAAGTCATCTTGAAACAAATGGTGAGAAAAATCAGGGTATTAAGGGATAAAGCACCCTGTCTAAAATCCCAAAAACCAGATAGTGGCTTTAAAACAAACAGAGGGGCCCGGCATGGTGGCCTAGCAGCTGTATTCCTCACCTTGAATACACCTGGATCCCATATGGGCACCAGTTCTAATCCTGGCAGTCACACTTCCCATCCAGCTCCCTGCTTGTAGCCTAGGGAAGCAGTCAAGGACGGCCCAAAGCTTTGGGACCCTGCACCCATGTGAGAGACCTGGAAGAGGTTCTTGGTTCCTGGCTTCAGATTGTCTCATCTCTAGCCGATGCAGTCACTTGGGAAGTGAATCAGCAGACGGAAAATCTTCCTGTCTGTCTCTCCTCCTCTCTGTATTATCTTCCTTTCCAATAAAAATAAATAAACCTTTAAAAAACAAACAAAAATCGGGCCAGGCGCGGTGGCGCAGTGGTTAAGGTCCTCGCCTTGCACGCCCCGGGATCCCATATGGGTGCCAGTTCTAATCCCAGCAGCTCCACTTCTCATCCAGCTCCCTGCCTGTGGCCTAGGAAAGCAGTCCAGGACGGCCCAAAGCTTTGGGACCCTGCACCCATGTGGGAGACCTGGAAGAGTCTCCTGGCTTCAGATCGGCATAGCATCGGCCGTTGCGGCTCACTTAGGGAGTGAATCATCGGACGGAATATCTTCGTCTCTGTCTTGCCTCTCTGTTTATACGCCTTTCCAATAAAAACATAATAAAAATAAATCTTTAAAAAAAACTCAGTGTAGCCCATGAGAAGGAAGCTGAGCTAACTTCTTGGCCCAGGATGCATTTCAGCAAAGATCTACCATCAGCCTAAGGAGATGGAGGCATGTTAATAAAGTTTCTTTCCTTCTATAAACAAAAACTCGAAGGAAGCAGCGGGGTTGGGGATGCTGAGTGCAAATGAAATGAAAGCTCTGTGCCTGGTCCACCAGTGCCCGTCTGGGATTAAAGACAAAGTCCACATTTGGAACAGGTAGAAAGGAGCCAGGAGGCTAGAGGAGCAACGCACTGGGAAGGCCCCTGCAGCTCACTCAAGAGAAGCCCGTTTATGCGGACAAGAAGCAAGTGTTTCCACTGAAGTGTCACTTTTACCAAGTTACAAAATACAACAATTATTAATAAGACAAAAAATACACAGCTCAGCAATGGAAACAGGATTCTACCACACAAACAAAAGAAGGAATTTAGAAGCAGGAAAATCTGATTTTAAGTATTTCTACCATTAACTCACTTTACATATATGAATAATTCAATGCACATTCTCCCTATATTTAAAACAATATCAGCTTGTTTTTGTCTTTCTCCATTAGGCAATGTAAGAGAACAGCCAGAACTTCAACCAAACTTCTCAGAAATCCTTGATACATGTTCTTGTTGCAATGAAAACTAAAACAACCCAACAGTATTTTTATTACTGCTGTTCAACGACAAGGAATGACCTGGCCAGAGGATTTCCTGAGAAGTCAGGTTCACAGTGGGAGAAAGCAAAGGAGACGCAGAGAGCAGTGCAGGGGAGGGTCTCTCCTGAGAGCCACACTGATGAGCAAGGAGCAGGCTGGCAGACATAGTGCTAGAGCCAAAGCACCTGCTCTTCAGAAAACTTTGGGGAAACACAGGCCAGTGGGAGGAACAGTGGCACCTCCAACATGAGTGCCTTGCTATCAGTTCCTTAGCAAACCACGTGATGGTTTGCAAGTGTTACAGTTACAAAAACCATGTTCAAGGAACTGATTCCATCTGTGTCCTCACAAATATCCTAATCTTTCTTTTTTTAAAAAAAAAAGATTTATTTTTATTATTTTTTTTATTGGAAAGGCGGATATACAGAGAGGAGAGACAGAGAGGAAGATCTTCTGTCCGATGATTCACTCCCCAAGTTAGCACAATGGCCGATGCTATGCCGATCTGAAGCCAGGAGACACTTCCAGGTCTCCCACATGGGTGCAGGGTCCCAAAGCTTTGGGCCATCCTGGACTGCTTTCCTAGGCCACAGGCAGGGAGCTGGAAGGGAAGCGGGGCTGCCGGGATAGAACTGGCACCCATATGGGACCCCGGGCGTGCAAGGTAAGGACCTTAACCACTGCGCCACCGTGCTGGGCCCTATCCTAATCTTTCGGAACATCAGTTCTCATATCAGTAAGATAAGGATAACAGTAGCTATCGATCACATATTGATGACATGATCAATGCAGTTGTGAGTGTAAGAGGCATGTGCCTGAAACAAAGAAAGAGCTGGCTGCTTTTGACACCCACACCATGAAGACCTAACCTTGTGAAAGAGGTGATCCAACACCAACCAGAAAAAATGCAAAATACACATCTGTTGGGAAAGTCTGAAGACAAACAATTTAAGCATGGAAACGAAGGGACTTTAGCAACAGTTGAAGGCAAAGGAGAGGTAGCACAAGTTAGGAATGAGAGACCCATCCGCTGTTCCTAGTGCTATCAGCACCAGGACCCAACGCAGTGCTCACCTCTCCTGGCCTCCAGGATGCCAACCTCTTTCGACTGTCTTAGCCACTCATACAGCACACTTGGTTCAGAAAACCCACTCTCCCCATCACTCACACTACACCATGCCCCTTTGCTTCTTAGCTATTCTTTAGTCATTACCCTGTCCCTCCGCTGACATGAGCATGGTTGTTGGACTCCCTCCGCCTGCTGAAATGTCACCTTACATCTGAAGCCTTCCCCCTGAGTATTTGACGTGAAATGGCATTTTCATGTCTACCTCAAATGTCACTCTGCTTCCTTAACTGTTTCAGTTTATCTTACTGGTACTTCCTCTCATTAGATCTATTATCTCCTTTTGTCTCCTCCTCCAGAACAAAACTCAGTTCCATGTTGTCAGGGATCTTGACTGTCTCGTTCATTCCCTTCACGGTGCTGCGCACACGGCAGGAGCCCAAGACCATTTGCTAACAGAGACACAGGCCTTCAAATGGAAACCTTCGTCATTCTTGTTCTCTATATCACAACCAGCTTCCATTTCCTACCACTTCAGACTTTCTCTATTCTCTGTGTAATCTACAAAGATCTACACATCTTCACATTTTTGGTTGGAAAGAATCACCATACATCTTAAATCAAACTGGTTCTGCTTTAAAGGTTGAAGCCATTCTTTGATTCTAAGATTGTCTTGGCTCAGACAGAGAGAGTTTGGCCTTAATTTTACCCATCATGATCAGTGGGTAGCTTTGTCAGGAAGAGGACTTTCCGTTATCATATTCCAATTCTAGCATTCTTCTTGAAAGAATATTGCTCATCTTTTCATTATGTATGGCTAGACATAAGCATTCATTATTTTTTTTATTTTTCAATTTTAGTACACCTTATGTAGTCACATAAAATTTTTGTTATGAAATTAGAATACATTTATTCTCATTTTAATATTTAATCTGAACACAAAATCAGTTTTTGTTTGCTTTGTAGTGTATTTCATATATAATCCTAATTGAATTACATATTTTTCTATATTTTCTTGAAATATGCCTGCTCATCTATTATAGAAACACATTTATAATTAGAATTTGGGGGAAGTATGGTTCAGGAATCATAACAACTGGAAGGAAGCACTATCTTTTAAAGTGTTTTGATGTATGGGAAACAGAACTGAAGAATGACTAGAGCAGGAGAGAATTCTATACTTTGAGCTTTAATTGATAAAGAACCTCTATGATTATTTACCATAAAGCCTGATCATTATATTTCATTAACTATTTTTTCTCAGTCCAGACTCAAAAAACACACTGATCTACATTCTCTAATTACACTCACATTCATGAGTTGAGAAGCAAGACTGCCCATGGCTTATAGGCTTCTAGCTGGTTTCTTTTCCAGGCTCAGAAAAATGCCTGTCCAGTAAAAATTATGATTTGATTCAGATAACAGCTGGAGATAGTGAGCTAATGAAGGGATGTCAGCGTACACAACCAGAACAACATAGCAGCCACTCGCATCTTCCTTGCCAAATCTTTCCTTGTTTGTACAGGTTGCATGTTCCTCCCTCAGTTGTAAATACAAAGCAGCACAGAGTTTCAGTGCAGGGCAGAAGTGATGACTGGTCATAGCAAGACCAGAACAGGTGAAGGCCGAGAACAAAGCAAAATATGTTGCCAAGTTCTTGCAGGACTGAGCTTTGCTCAGTATCTCCTAATGTAACTGCTGCATGGATCTATGAAGGCGTCTACTACAATCCCAGGGCAAACACTGGCCACAGGGCATGCTCTCCAATTAGCCCGCAGAAACCTCAAGGCCAGATCTTGTCATCCTTGTCTTCAGCCAATGACTAATCTCAGAGGGTGAGTTTGAGAGTTCCAGGAAGGAAAGGTACAAAATTTGTTTAGCCCCAACATACCCAAAGTAAAGCTGTAGTGTTGAAACTCTGCCCCATCTGTTGACCTGTACCTATGTGCCTTGTTGCCCATCTGTCCACCTGTACCTATGTGCCTTATTCCTCAGCATAGGGCAGGAAAAATCCATGAATTAATTCTCAAACCTACATTCCTGCACTTTGAAAATCAAACATTCACTGTTTATTACACAGTGAGTTGCCTGTTCTATGGTAACACATAAGCTTTTACAAAGCCATTTGTCAGGCAGTCTTACATTTCTGTCATAACATACTTCCAGATGCATGCATTTTACACAGAAATACAGCACCAAAAATGGAACAAAGATGCAGCACTGCAGGGAAAAATGATGCACACACATACATACACAAAACTATTACAGAAAGTTCCTGGAAAATAAAATGAAAAGTCTAGTTTTGGTTCAATGACTGTAATGAAATCCACGCATAATTTTCTCATAATGCACATTTCCCATACATAACTTGCATTTTTCAAAGGTAAGTGTATATAATTCATTAGCTAATAGAAGATTATATCAAAACAGCCAAAAAGAGAGGTGGTGAGTGCTCTGTCTTCATTTCCTTTTACTTGGACATCTCATTTAATATAAAACAGAGAAAGGCAAAAATGAAATACGTTAATATTGTACTTAATGACAACTAAATGATTATTTTCTAGACAAAAAATCCATAAATAATGAAACCAACAGCATGGTATTTGTTCTCAGGGTGCTAGTCAATACTTTTAAAGGGTAGAAAAGACTGGGGAGGAAGAAGAGGGAAGAAAAGCATCCACTTCGTGTACATGGTATTTAATTTCTTTCTTTGGAACACACTGAGAATGTGCGTCTCATGACTCTGAAGGCTGCCTCATGGCCCAGTTCCTAATGACTGGTCTATTACACTCGAGCTGGATTTATCTGAACAATTAAATGGCTTGTCCAAAACAGAAGGCATTCCTGCCTTCTAGGAGATGAAATAAGTGATTTCCCTTAGGGGATGGATATGGGGCAAGAATACAAAGAAGTGTGTGTAACAATGGTAAAAATGTCAAGAAACAGAAAATGTCAAATCCCCCAGGGAAAAACTAAAACTTGGGTAAAAACTCAGGCACCATTTTTGTGTGTGTATGATGAAATTATGGCCTGCCGTCTCCCCCAAGAGAAAAAGGATCACTGGAAGAAATCAAAAGTGGAGTAATTCGTGGGTTTTTTGCTTTTTCCTTCAAATTTGAAAACAAAAGCAATAGCAAAAACATGGCTTTCGTGTAAACCTGGATGCACAAAAAACAATGTCACATTCCGAATACGTCTTTCTGATTTTGACTGCCTGCCAGGCAAGCTGCAAGCCAAGAGTATGTGAGGACACACGTACTGGTCATTAATTTAAGCCATCTGATTTTATCATTGGGTTCAATGAGTGACATTAAAATCTGGGGCATTGTACTTATGATTATCAAACAAACTGTCATGCGAACACCTTGTAAACAGGTCTTCCCAAAGCCAGATGAACTTGGGTACATCTGAGCACTGGGACTTTCCCTTGCATCATGAATGTGCAATAGTAATCCAGAACAGTTGATATCAGCAACAAGTTTACTCTTTTGGTGCCTATTTGCAATTCTAACTATGTGGACTGATAACAATGGAATGTCAATAATAGTAAATATTTAATTTTCACAGAAATTATACTCTCCCCACATTAAAAATGGGACGAAGAACACCAAGTGTAACCAGCAATGCACAATGAGACCCAGCAGAGCTGAGAGCAACACTGACAACACGGGCTACCAGGACAACAGCTGCAAGGACGGCACTGCCAGTGGGTTACCCCATCCTCCAGAGCACTACAGTCCAGAAGGGAGTGCTGCCTGCCAGCTGCTCTGTTTCCAATCCAAGTTCCTACTGACGTGCCTAGAAAGGCAGAGGGCAATGGTTCAAATCTGTGAGATCTGTCACCTGGGTTAGAGACCAGTTCCTGGTTCTAGACTTCAGCCTGGCACACACCTTGCCATTTCAAGTATTTGGGTAGTATCCAACTTCCTGATCACAGCCTGGGAAAGCAGTAGAGGAGAGCCTGATGCGTTGGGACCCTGCACCCACATTGGAGGCCCAGAAAAAGCTCCTGGCTTCAGGATGGCTCAGCTGCAACCATTGCAGCTACTTGGGGAGTGAATCAGTGAATAGAAAGTCTTTCTGTCTCTGCTTCTCCTTGTAAATTTACCTTTCCAATAAAAATAAATCTTCAGGCAATTGAGGTTTTATAGGCACAAAGATTCCCTCCTTCAACCATGCCCTCTCCTACTGACTTCCCCCATATCAGTGCAACAGGATAGTCCTTCCGCATCAACCAGAAGCCCAACACTGCTATTAGTGAGTATATCATGGTCCTGTAGGTACAGACAACGGTAGACAGTCTAGTATCCTGTTGTCATACTTACACCCACCTAACACACATACACCCCAACACACATACACCCACACACATTTACACCCACCCAAACACCCCCACTCACTCATACTCAGACCTATACACAGACCACACACACATATACACACCCCACCCACAAACACCCCCACTCACACACATTCAGACCACCCACATACGCTCACATGCTCACACATGTGTATACACCACAAACACACACACAACCTACACACACACTCAGACCCCCCCCACCGACACACCACACACATACACTCAGACCTACACATACACCCTCACACACACAAACATCCCACTCACACACACCCGGACCCCCCCACATACACTCACACATACACCCCCCACACACACTCACATACCACAACCTTCACCTCTGCCACCTTTGTTGCTCACACACATCTTCCCAACACCAAAACCCTTGGGTACACAACAGGCCTTCATCAAGTGGTGCACGCCACGGCTGTGTGGCAAAGGCCAGGGGAAGCACAGGAACACTGCTGCAAAAATATCTCCGAGGAAAATCTTTGTCTTAGACTCTGATTCTATCCCCCTGCCTTCAAATACGAAATAAAATAAGAAATTACTATCATTTTACATATCAACATTAATATTTGGGACAAAAAATGCAATCTCAAAGAATTCAAATGTAAATAAAGCAGAATTCCTTGGTCTGAATATGGGAAGTTGAAGATAAAATAAGCCACAACAAAAATAAAAGTCTACACTCAAATGAGGTTTCGGGTGCTGGCTGCAAATTCTGTGAATAAGCCAAAACCAGCTGAATGCAGCCCACTGAGTGCCTGCTGCGCGATGTACATTCCATGTCAATGAAGTGAACGTCACTGCTAAGCCCTGATGACACTTAACTCTACACACACATAGAAGATAAAACTCATCTGCAGAAAAGCAAGCTCTTAAAATCCTTGAACTCTTTAATATTTCTTTACCACTTTTTCTTTCTACATGTAATTATTGTTTGGAAAATTATCTGATTACTTTGCAAAATATGGCAATTTAATCCTTGTGATTTGTTTTCATTGCCATTTAAGATGTAATTTGTGCATTTTTAATCATTAGTTCTATGATCATTATTCATATTTATAGAAAAGTGACAAGGTATCCAACCATTTTTGCACCTGGAAATAATATTAGGTTAAACTTGCAGTTATTCATCCTCTATTTAAAATTAAAAAGTAGAGGGTCTGTGCCAGCTTAAGGACACCTGAGGTATGATGAGGCCAATTGTTTGATTAAATAAATTCAAAGAACTAGATTAAGGGAAGATTGCAAAGAGTTTTTTCTAGTTCATATTCGAAGACTCTAGAAACACCTGTGGATCTGTAACACAGGCTTCCATACATTCGCTCAACTAGCTATGAAAAACAACAGGCACTGCTTTAGACCCTTGTTAACAAATAACACTGTTCTAAGTATATCTCCTTTTGTGCAAAGATCTCACTATATGGGCGCTGGTTCTAATCCCAGCAGCTCCACTTCCCATTCAGCTACCTGCTTGTGGCCTGGGAAAGCAGTCGAGACAGCCCAAAGCTTTGGGACCCTGCACCTGCATGGGAGACTCAGAGGAGGCTCCTGGCTTCAGATTGGCTCAGCTCTGGCCATGGCAGTTGCTTGGGGGAATGAATCATTGGACAGAAGATCTTGCTCTCTGTTTCTCCTCCTTTCTGTATGTCTGCCTTTCCAGTAAAAATAAATAAATCTTAAAAAAAAAAAAGCAGCATTACACCAATAAGGAAGGAAGCACAGCCAAAGCACTTACAGGGCAAGACTGCAGGCAAGACTTGAAGCACAAAGAGGCTGCCTTGTTAGCACTGCTTCCCTCATTGCACTTGTGTGCTCATTTATTTTATTCATTTAAAAAATGTACTAACATAGAGAACTTTGTGTATTTCACAGGTGCAGTTATAAGAAGGTAACCAAATTCCTTCTTCTCGCTTACCTTCCCTCAATGTCCCATCCTTCCTTTTCTTTTTTATTGGATTTTGCAAAATCATTATATCAATCAGGCACTATGAGTGCAACAAGCATGAAAAATATGCAGCTAGTGCAGTGCCAGCCCCAAATCAGTACACCTCCATCATCCACTAAGAAGCGACTCTTCCAAAGAAGCAACTGAAGAGAGGGAGCAACCACCTGCAATGTGTGTGAACAAAGAGCTTACTCCAAAGGTTTTCAGAGGAACCCCAAACTTCAGCTGGGTTTAAGTCGATCAAAACTTCCACAGGTTTTAGAAGTCAAAGGGGGAGTGAAGCAGCAATTTCAACTTTGCATTTAACTTTCCCGTCTTTCACTTTCGTCTGCAACTTCCACAAAGTAACAACAGGTGTTTGGGCCAGCTCTGTGGTGTAGGCTAAGCTGACACTTCGCACATTTGCAGCTCACAGTCAGTTCAGGCCTGGATCGCTCTGCTTCTAATCTGGCTTCCTGCCAGTACTCCTGGGAAGGGAGAAGATGGCTCACGCACATGCGCCTCTGCCCGGGAAGGACTTACAGCTGGTGCTTCAGCCTGGCCCAGTGCCAGCCGCTGCAGCCATATGTACAGTGAATAACTACATGGAAGACAGCCCTTGCCCCTACTCATCACTCTGCCTTTTAAACAAGTAAAATTGAACTTTAAAAAACAACCCATATGTTAATTACAAAATAAGTGTTGGTGAAACCAACTGAGTGCAGTTGTAAGAAAATAAAATGGTACAGCCATACAGAAAACAGTTTGAAGGTCTCTGAGAAAACTTAAAATTAGCAATACTACCAGCAATTTCAATCCTTGTTATGCATCCAAAGCAATCTAAATCAAGGACTCAAACATACAGAAATAGCAAGATAGACACACACAGCCCCACACACACAGCCACATACACAGCACCTCCCCCACCTCACACAGCACCTCTCCTGCATACAGCACCTCCCCCCACCACACAGCCACACACACACAGAGCCACACAGAGCCACAAACAGAGCCACACACACACAGAGCCACACACACACAGAGCCACACACACACAGAGCCACACACACACAGAGCCACACACACACAGAGCCACACACACACAGAGCCACACATAGCACCTCCCCCCCATACAGCACCTCTTCTACCACAGAGCCACACACACACACAATACACCATGGTGCATGGCAGGACTTTTCACAATTGTCAATACTTAAAAGACACCAATCAGTCATCACAAGCTGAATCAGTAAATAAAATATGGCATCTACATGAGAAGGAACACCGGGCAACCCTAAAATAAAGGAGGTTCTATCACACACTGCAGCAGGGCTGAACCTTACAGTAACAGACAAATCACAAACACCCCCCAACATCTGGGCAGATGTGTAGTGTGGCAGTTAAAATGCCAGCAATCCATACTGGAGCACCTGGGTAGACGCCCACACTCAACTCCTCATTCTATCTTCAACTAACATACATCCTGGAAGCAAAGAGCAATAGTTCAAATAATCAGGTTCTTGCACTCACACCAGAGTCCTAGCATGATTTCCTGGCTCCCTGGTTGACATGGTCAATTTTATGTAGTCTATATTTCATCATAATTAAAAATAATCTAAAAAGTGTAAATTAGGGACCAGCAAGTAGCCCGGTGGCTCAAGTCCTCAATTTACATGCGCCAGAATCCCATATGGATGCCAGTTTTAATTTTGACAGCCCCACTTCTAATCCAGCTCCCTACTTATGGCCTGGAAAAGCAGTCGAGGACAGCCCAAAGCCTTGGAATGCTGCATCTGCATAGGAAACCCAGAAAGAAGCTCCAGGCTCCTGGCTTCGAATTGGCACAGCTCTGGCCATTGCAGTTGCTTGGGGAGTGAATCACTGGACGGAAGATTTTCCTCTCTGTCTCTCCTTCTATCTGTATATCTGACTTTCCAATAAAAATAAAACAAATCTTTAAGTATAAATACAATTGAAAAAAAATGAAACAAACTCAAACCATATAACAAAAACAAATTCTAGTGCTTAAAACATGAAGTGTCTTCTTACAACACATTCCTCTATGCCCAGACCTTACTCTACACCCAGAGAATATTCTTTCTTATCAAAAGAAAGGAGGCACTGCATGAATAAAGAAATTATTTACACATGTCAGGAGCTACATTTTCATTTCAGTGACAAAAAGCCAGTATAGGGCCCGGCATGATAGTATGCTGGTTAAGTCCTCGCCTTGATTGCTCTGGGATTTCATTTGGGCGCCGGTTCTAATCCTGGCCGCTCCATTTCCCATCCAGCTCCCTGCTTGTGGCCTGGGAAAGCAGTCGAGGAAGGCTCAAAGCCTTGGGTTCCTGTACCTGCCTGGAAGACTCAGAAGAGCTCCTGGCTCCTGGCTTTGGGTTGGCTCAGCTCCAGCCATTGTGGCAGCTTGGGGAGTGAACCATCAGATGGAAGATCTTCCTCTCTGTCTCTCCTCATCTCTGTATATCCGCCTTGCCAGTAAAAATAAACATCTTTTTTTTAAAAAAAGGCCAGTATATTATACTCTACGCTAAGGTATCTCTTCTCTGTTAATCAAGTTCAAATGAAACTATTTATGGATGGCTAGAGATCCAAAACTGAAGTATCAGTACATCATTAATATTTAATTGACTATGAATATTCATAGCCAGTTATTTCTTTAAAGAATAGCGTAACTAAATTATTCTAATATGTAAATTTCAGTCCTGACATGTCATCTTACCTTCATCTACATTACAAAAAAACCCCAATGCATTTTGGGCCAATTCATTATTGATATAATCCTAGACTTGTGCAGGTTAACAGGAGCTAGGCAGCACAGGCGGGCATTTCTCAGACAGCAAGCACAGTAATTGTGTTATTGGAAAGTCATTTTGTCCTAGCTAGCTCCCACAAGTTATTTTATCTTTTCATGATTCCAAATTAATTTCAACTACCCTAACACCTGTTCTTCACCAGAGAACAGACAGATTGCAGATCAAATTCTTTGCTCTTGCTTCTAAGGCCCAGGTACATCTAGCCAAATACTTAAAAACTTAATTTTTCAACCATGAATACTTAAGCAAATTGGCACATCTCAAAAGTGAAGCAACTCTTTGATATAATGCTACAAACAGTCTATTAATTTAAGGAACTATCATAAATACCTCACTGTTTTAAGTCATGCTACTATTTCAAATTATCAACAGTGATAAGAAATAAAATGGCAACAAGCTGTTAGAAATCCTAATTCTTAGCAAGATCAAAGACAACAAGTGACTAAAGAACAAGAAGCTAATTTGACATTTGCCAATAAAAACTGTAATCAGCAATTTGGGAGCCACATTCAAGGTTATCTAGCATAAAGTGACAAAATTCCCCTTTCTGGACAAGGATTCTGAGACTGCAGAGGGAGAAGTGGAAGTGTACAAGGGAGACAAGGCCAAATGGCGAACATACGCTCAGCTTCCCTTTTCACTTGACAAAAGTATTATAATTTCAATTTCAAATGTACACTAAGATAGAATATTCTATCTATCCATGAATGAGCCACAAAAAGAACCCTTATGCTGTGCCAAAAATCTATCATGTCTTTGATGTTGATTTGAATATCTATTTGCATTAAGTGAGTCTTTTAGTATTTCATATTGCTATCATGACCTTCTGAACAAGCCATATGGATCCATCTTGGTATCACTTCTGACTTAACTATTAAATGTCAGAAAGACACTACAAGCTCCATTCACCTAGTCACTAAATAATTATCAAGCCTTTTTTTTTTTCACATGTACAGCCTATGGAAAGCCAATGTATCTGAAACTAACTTTTTAAAAGTTATTTTTACTTGAAAGTCACATTTACAGAAAGAGGGAATGGTGAGCAGAGAGACACAGATCTTCCATCTGCTGGTTTACCCCTGAGATGTTTCCAACAGTAAGAAGCTGGAGCCAGCAGGTTCTTCTGGGTCTCCCACATGGGTACTGGGGCCCAAGAACCTGGGGTGTTCTCCACTGCTTTCCCAGGCCGGGAGCTGGATCAAGGAGCTGGATCAGAAGTAGAGCAGCCAGGACATGAACAGGCACCATATGGATGGATGACTAGCATGCAAAACCACTGCACTGTCCTGTCCTTTAATTTTATATGAAACGGGAATAGGGAGCAAAATCAGGAGAGCCTCCGATGGGAATAAGAATTTCTAGGTTCTTCTTCCATATTGACTTCAGTGCTGGGAAGTTTTTAACAAATCATTTAACTTTGGGAATAACATTATCTCTTCTATAAACCAAGACAGACATTATGCAAGAGCTCTTCTAACTCTAGAATAAACACTGGAATAACTTGCAGGAATAGCTGCACAGAGAAGAACCAGAAAATGCTCCCAAAGGTGTTCTAGCACTCATAACGAGGCATTTTTGCAGCTCAAATGTTTTCATAAAGAAAAGCATTATTGATTACAGTAATAACAGCATATCAACTAATATGCATATTTAAGGTAAGAAAAGGTAGCTATGTTTATACAGGTCTAGATGCACTCCATCATTGGTACAACTTAAGATGGAACAGGTCTGCAAGATTGGCAGCGATTCATAACTGTTCAAATATCAAAACAACTGGAGCAAGAACCTCAGAGCATACCCTACATCCAGGACCTGGGGAGGGTGGGAAATTGGATGGGCCTTCTCCCTTAATATCCCCTTTTAATACATGAAGGAAACAATATGGAAAAAAAAAAAAAGATGGAACAGGTCTGGCTCCATGGCATAGTATGTTAAGCCTCTGCCTGCAATGCTGGCATTCCATATGGATGTTGGTTCATATGGAATGAACCAGCTCCCTGATGATGTACTTGGAAAAGAAGTAAAAAATGGCCCAAATCTTCAGGCCCCTGTACCCACCTGGGAGTACTGAAAGAAGCTTCAAGATTCTGGCTTCCAACCAGACCAACTAGGCTTTTGGGGAGTGATCCAGCCAATCGAAGATCTCTGTCTCTCTCCTCTCTTTCTCTGTCTCCCCTTCTCCGTAAATCTGCTTTTACAGTAAGTGTAAGTCATAAAAAACTACACTGACCATGAAGTACACTGTCAGAGATTGCCAGTGGCAGCTTGTCTGCCTTGAGCGATGCATCATCTTCCTTTAAAAAGAAGTCAGAGACTACACTTAGCCCTTGGGGTATTGTCTTTCTCACCAACATTCATACAGTCACAAAAAGAAAAACCACTTGCAAGTTATTTCTCTTTAATGTGTTTTCTGTAAGCAGAAATACCATCCACCAACAGGATTATAGGGAAGCAATATTTCACAATCCCAATACTTATACAAATGTATTCGTAATGATCATAGTTACGGATATTTTAAAGGTCATCCTCTCATTTTCTTTCCCTGAAGCTAAATAAATTGATTTACCCTAAATCTCAAGGAGTTTAGAAAAAACTTGGTTCTCCAGAAGGACTGGGTGGCATGAGGGTCTCCCAGACACTTCTCCCACCAGGGCCAGCAGCCGGTCTCCAAATGGACAAGCACCTGTGTCCAGGCGGCTTCACGGGCCCTGCCTCTCACGTCGGACTACTCCGTTCTCTACGCTGTGAGATTGCCCTCAACTCAACACTACCTCTGTGGCCATTTGTTCCCCACATGAAAAATCAATTTGATAGAATCTGAGATTATTGGAATGCCCTTCCTTGATCATTTTGATCTTACTGGCTATTACTAAATTGGCCAGTAAAAGCAAATTCCTTCCATTTTTTAGATTTAACAAACAAATGACCCTTTATAAATAGGTGAAATTATTTTTTTAAAAACAAAAGCATAGTAATATTCTACACAATGCTAACTTGACTGTGACAGAGCTAACAGATAAAAGTGGGGAGAAAAGCCAATGAATCCATTCTTGGAATGTGCCAATTATCTCAACCAACACAGATCCTAATATTATCATTCTAAGCCATATGTGTAATTCTCAAGCGAAAAATAAATCTTTTAACAAGTCTGTAAGAACTGCTGGCACCCATTCATGCCAGCCTGCAGTAACATCTTGAGAATTTTCTCCATTCCAAAAATCTATAATGAGGGGGAGTAAAAGAGGCGGGAGAGAAACTGGCCGTAAATGTGACTTCACAACAGGTCCAGCAGATGCGAAGATCCAAGTGATTCTTCTCAGATTTGCTAATAGATAATAAAGACAATTCTGGCACAGCTCACCACTCACGAGCTGAAGGAGTGTGAGAAGGACCCGTATCCAGTATCCATCAAGCCCATCTGTCGGCAACACCGTCACCGAACAGAACGAGCAATTACCACAGGCCTTCTCAGAATCTGTCAACCACATCCAGCCCTCCAGCCAAAAAAATCAGAATTGAGGAATGAAAAAGCAGACCGGACTTATGGGACCAAGGAGGGGTTTATTTAAGATGAACCTGCAGGTGAAGAAAGGAACAGGAGAAACCAGGGGGCCACTGGAACAGTCACCAGAGGATTTCCCTAACACTCATGTGCACTCAGGAAGCAGGCAAGGAGAGCGGCAGCATTACAACGGAAAGCGCTTTTGCTTAAAAGCATGCAAATGTGAAAGACTGGAATGGTCTGCCTGTTCCAAGAACTGGTTCTTTACAGTAAGTGAACACACTCTTCTCTCCATGATCATGTTGCCACACCTTCCCAGCAAAGCAGAATTGTTAAATGAAGAAAAAGGCTTCAATTCAGCAAATGCTTACTAAATGTATTTAATATCTATGGCACTATTTAACACTGCATGTCACTGGTCCACAATCATTTTTCAGGAGGTAGACAGAGGGAGGCCTTTTAATCTTGTCCAGCTCTGTGCTAACGTACATATTTGACAAAGAGAAAGCAGATACTGCCTTCCACTACAGTTTCCACTACAAATGCAATCAAAGCTAAAAACTCCTGACACTGTGTCTGGCTGGCGATGGCAAATAGGAATACAGGAACACAGGACACTAAGCAAAAAAGGTTTTTTTTTTTTATTTTTGCATGTAAAGAAGTTCCCAGTTAGAAACTTGTAGACAGTAAAGAGCCTGTTTCACTCCAAAGAACTTAAAATTTGAGTTTATATGTGAAGTGTTGGAAAACAGCCCATACCACCTTTATCTGGTTGATTACACCTTTAGAAGCTGAAAGGCTAAAAAGTATTAACAAGCAAAGAAGTGACTATTCAGAAACTAAATGTCAGTGTCGTATACCTGTCCCATGCACTCTGTGACAGGCCATCTCTCCCAGCCATCACTGTGGCCACACTGTGTGCATTGCACACGCTACACAACAGAACAGAATCAATGGACAAAGAAATCAGGAAGGCACACGAGCTGAATCAAAGAGGAAGCAAACACACA
Organism: Ochotona curzoniae; assembly: GCF_017591425.1. Taxonomy (NCBI): domain Eukaryota; kingdom Metazoa; phylum Chordata; class Mammalia; order Lagomorpha; family Ochotonidae; genus Ochotona; species Ochotona curzoniae. The sequence continues at coordinate 1,699,853 of NW_024466361.1, read as the reverse complement.
GAAAAGCAATCACTTTGAGCTTCCTGACCAGGATCTGAGCACAGCTTTTTTCTTTCCAGCAAGCGTGTATAATCACAAATATGCTTACTGCATCCCGTGGAGCCCTACCCTAACACGAGCCATACCCAGACACTGGGAAGAAGACCTTCATTCCACAACTAGGACCCCTTTTATTACTACATCCCTTCCAACAGAGCTGTCAGCAGCAGTGAAGATAAAGGGTAAGTTTTAACCCTTTAGAGGTTCCAAACCCTCACCAAACAGCAGCTCTGCAGGTGACAACTGTGCTGATGCATTTGGGTGCAAAGGGCAGCAACAAAGTACAATGAGAAAAAGATGAAGGAAAAAAGGAAAGCAGTCAGCATGAGACCCAAGCACAGTATTAGTAATAAGAGTGGGAAAATTTACACTTCCAAGAAGGCATGCTTGTCTACAGCATGAACCTAAGCTCTCATTCGTGTCAGCAGCTCTGCAGGCAAACGGACTTACACACATAGAGCACCTTGCCCTTGATGATGCTTCAGAGAAATACCCATTTACCTAGCACCCAAATCAGACCAGCCACCTCATATTCTTAATTAGTGGTTAGAAAGTGAGAACAACAAGGTCGTAAAACACATATCCTTATTTAAAAAAAAAAATTCATTTGTTTGAAAAAGCTAAAGAGACAGGCAGAGAGAGATCCTCTCCCTATGAGCTAGGCGACAGCAGCTTCATCCGGTTCTCCTGCACGGTGGGCACCCAAACATTTGCAGTGGAACTGCCCGCTACGCCACGATGCCTGGAACCAAATGCCTGATGTTGAGACCGGCATTTGTTGCAGCTCGAGTCCATCCTCATGATTTAGTAAAGCTGCTGCCTGTGACACTAGCATTTGATATGGGTGCCAGCTCACGACTGTGGCCACTCCATTCACAATCCAGCTTCCTGCTGATGGCATGAATAAATAGTGTAAAAGAGGGTTCAAGTCTGAGTTTCTGCCACCCACGGAAAATCTGGCTGAAGCTCCTGGCTCCTAACTGCAACCTGACCCAGCATGGCTGTTGCCTCAATCTAGGGAAATAGAGAATCTTTCTCTCTCCCCAACTCCTGTTTCTCTAACTCAGGCTTTCGTTTTTCTCTTAAAGATTTATTTAATTTTTTTGGAAGGTCAGATATACAGAGAGGAAGGCAGCCCTACAGCCCCACACACATCCTACGTATATTCTCCATACAGCACTACCGTTCATTTGAGCTCGTCACTCCACCTCTGACAGTCTGTGCAGTTTGGAATCTTATGTAACATAGTCTAATATTTTCCCCTCACTGTTAGTTAAATTAATCAGCTCCAAAGTCAACATATTAACTCTATTCAACATCTGAATACTCATATACAATCATTGTTGTCTATAACCACATACTTGTGTTTTCTAGAGTTGGTAAACTTTCAAATTGCCTGTATATATAACTGCCTTCTCACATAGCCTGAGAATTAATGGCAGCTATTGTAACAGGATCCAGCTGTTCCCTGGTGAGTCAATGCGTCTATCAAACAAACACTACACTATTTCCTTCAAATGGCTCCCCTGTCACACTAATGTGCTGAGTTTATTAAATTGGAAAAGGTTAGTAGTTAGGAGTCAAGAGGCTGAGTAGCAATCCATTCAAACTCACCAGACACCACTGCTCTGGGATTCTTAGAGAGCAATCAGTCCTGCTGTTCCAGCAGAAGACATCCGGGAACACCCCAAAGACCCCCCGAATCCCAATGGTTCTTCAAATCAAGCATGAGTAACCTATGGTTGATTATTTTATCTACTAAAGTGATTTTTGTTATGCCAGGAGGAATTCCTTTCATGTAAGTTTTGCTTGTGGTTCCCTTATTCTGCCAGAAGTTTTTAAATACCAGAAGTCTTTCATATAAACTCAGAGAAAACTATCAATACTTTTTTTCTCTGAGCTTTTGGTTCAAAGTGAAACGATTAGCCAAGCACCTTACTGTCTATGATTCTTGATTTACTATTATTTTTAGAGAATAAGCTTTTACAGGTTTTTTCCTAAGCTTCTTGATTTTTCAGTTCCACTCTTCTTTTCCAAGCAAGTTCATGCTTTAATTTATTCAATTATTTACTGCTACAATTCTGATTTACTATCTGCATTGCTGTAAATTTGGATGAGAAATTTAGAAGGCGTTCCAGATGACAACTGGAGTTACTCAAATAGCCAGCACTGATGCAAAACCAAACGAACAACAACACTGGCTGATGGACAAACACTACTTTCCAGTCCATTAGATTCTAACAAATATTCATTAAAAAGGATATTTCCATGTTTGCTTTCTCAACAAATTCTAAGTTTGCATTCACTTTCTGCTAGTTTCAGGGTGGCCCTTCCAAAACTCAGGCGTTCCCAACATGACGGGATGAAGAAGCGATCAGGCTGGAAGGGCTATCTTAAGAGGATCCTTCTCCAAGATGTTCCTGGCAGCTTTTGGCCCTCCAGCACTTCCACCTGCTACCCTGTAAGTGACGGCACCACCTCAGAGAATACAACTCTCATCAGACATCCCAGCCCACTGGCATCAAGAGCTAGAACTTCTCACGCTCAAGAACCATGAGGAAAGAACTAAACTACTGCTCTTCATGAATTACCCAGAATGCGGCATTCTGCTAGAGCACTAAAAGCAAGCACATCTTCCTTCCAGAAGACTCTATCTTTACTAGCAATCCCCTCCCCTCACCCTCTCGCCACCCCCCCCCCCCCGACACACACTGGCTCTCTTCTGTCCGTTGGAATTTGCTGGATGGGCCACCAATAGGAGTTTTCTGTGGTCACTCCTTCGAGAGCCTGCCTCCCTGCCTCAACCCCATTGCATGTCCGGGAGCCAAACAAGTGATCACTTTAATAGGCACTTTTTAAAACATCATGTTTCAACTTGTTTGATATATTTCATTTATATCTTCCATAAGACTATAAGTTACCTCAACCCAGAGTTTAAGACCACTCAAACTTCTGCTGTCTATGAAAAAAGGCCACCCAGGGCACTCAGTGGGGCAAGATGAAAAGTGCCTAGAGATCAACACTTATGTTATTGGCTGGAATCAGCTCCAAAATAAATCATTTAAAACCTTAATTACTGTAGTGGTAATTCTTTTAGATGGCCAGCTAATGGGATTCATGGTATAATTTTATAACAGTTACTAACAAGCACACACCACTCTGAGAAATATGCCATTCTTAAATCTCACTCCCAACTTTGGGTAGAATTAGACATTTCAATTACTAGACCATAAAACTGTACATCCAAAGATCCTGAAGAACGGGTAAGAGCTCCGCTTCCAGACTCCCTACAGACAGACTTCCGGATCTCAGGTTCACACGTGACGCAGTCTGCTCTCCTCGGACGGGGCATGAGAACCACCTGCCTCTTGTGAGGATTTCTTCAAAGATGAAGATTCTTGGCCCCGCTCCCAGAACTGCTCCATCTGAGTGCCTGGCACTGGAGATCACAATTACCAAGAATCACACGGGACACAATAAAAAAAATCAGAACCACTATGCCAAAGGAATCTGGGTTGATAGAAAGCAAGAAAGCCAGTTAGGAAATCTTGCTATGAACCTCAGTCATCAAATTCATCTGAAACACACAGAAAAAAGACTTCCTCAGGCTTCTCTCTCAAGGTACAAAATACTACAACTGAAGTGAGTGATCACTAACTGCTGAGAATCTAAGACATCAGATTCCCAGGCCATAGAATAGACAGAGCTGGTAAACCCGACACCACACAATAGTACAAGTCTACAGCGGTTCGAATTGCCGGAGAGTACCAACTTTCTCACCCAGTGTCACCTGCCACACACTGCATACTGACAGTACTAACCTGACACTCACACACCAAATCTGAACTCTCAGATACTTTCAGTTTGTCCACAGGGCCTTTCCAGCCAGCTCACACCGTGCAGTAAGCAAGTATCTGACACTGATTTCATCATGTCCTTATGGGATGAAAGCTGGTTGTGGGTGCAAGAAACAAAAGTGTGCACAGGGGTGAGAGGCACAACTCTCAAAAAACATTGAGGGAGAGAGGTGGAAAACCCAAGGAACGAACGGCCAGCAGTCCCTCTGCACACCCTGCAAGCAGCCTGGAAAGCGGGCATGGAACCAGGGAGAGCAACGTCACTCAACCATCAGAACAGCAGCAAACTTCACGCAGGAATGTAGAAGACTTTTCAACAACGTGAAAACTGAAGCCATCTGCTCCTTCCGGACTCTGGAAACAACCCAAGCACCTCCGCAACTAATATATCAGCATATACAGAGCTGTATGTATAAGCACAATGAACACATCTAGATTTTGTCTTATAATATCAAGTCTTCACTTTTGATTTTCTTAATAACTTTCTTGTTACAAAATTAACCATAAAGTTACATATCTATATTTTGCTTTGAAAAAATTTGGTGTGTTTGCCAATTGAAAATAACCCCCTGCTAGTACCTAACATTGAATTTCATTACCTTTTGTGAATGTTACGTTAACTTGCAAAATTAGATTCCAGACAAATTATTTTCTTTCCTAATTAAGCTGTTTTATCAGCTACCAATCTGGGGCATGCTATCATCTTTGTGGTCTGCACATTGAAGTCCTGTAGTGTGACAGAAAACTCGGCTTCCTGTCAACGGCACACTAAGTGGTATAGATTTTCCAACATGATAAACCTTATTTACCTTCCTGATCTTATAATTCATTCTATTACTTACATACTGATCTGAAACTTTTAACTTTATTAGTATGTTCTTAAAAAGTTATTAATTGTACTTGGTTCTTCCTAACAGGGAGGCTCGAATCATTCAGTTGGAATATTAGTGTTTTTATCCTACCATCTACCTCATATTAAAAACCAGCTCTACCACCTGCAGCTATCTTATTCACACATACCTGGGCATCATTGTAACAGACCATACCTGCTATCCTCAATCAGCTTTTCCATGAGAATTGTACAAACCAATTGTTTTTTCCTGACACAGACAACACATTTTCACATGATCCAGCATGTTATACATTTACGCATAAAATGATCAAATCAGGAGATCAGTGTTCTTTTTGCAACCTGAAACCTACAAGCTCCTTTTCTTTTCTTTAGATTTACTCTTTTACTGGAAAGGCACATTTACAGAGAGAAAGGAAGATGGAGAGAACGGTCTTTCATCTGCTGCTTCACGCCCCCAAATCGCCGCAATGGTCAGGGCTGTCTTGCTGCTCTCCCTCGCAGGTGCAGTCCCAAGGCTTTGGGGCCATGCTCTTCTGCTTCCCCAGGACACAGCAAGGAGCAGAGGGGATGAGAACTGGTGCCCATGTGGGATGCTGGCTCTTGCAGGTAGAGGGTTAGCCAATCAAGCCGTCACATCGGCCCTGTGTCTCCATTTCCCCAAGCTTCTAGTAACCACTACTCTAAGTTCCCACAAATTTAGCAAGAAATGCAGTATTTGTCGTTTTGTGTTATTTCTAGCGTACTTCACTTCAGATGAAAACCCCTATTTTCATGCATTTTGCTGCAAATGACAGTTTTATTCCTTTTTGCAATCAATATCTGATTACATATAGTTAGAGACCATATTTTCTTTACCCAGTTATTTATCAATGGACATCTAGGTAGATACCAGGTTGGCTCTGATTTACATTGCTGTCATCAGCACAGGAGTGTACCTTTTCTATGCACTGATTTCATCTCCTTCGCACACACCCGCCCATATGTAGTCATATGGGTCATATGACATGACTATTTCCAGTTCACTGAGGAGTATCCATGCTGTTCTCCATAAGAATGTATTAAGTTACATCCTCAACAATAGTAAAATGTTCTCCTCTTTCCACTGCTTTGCCATCTCTTGGATAACTGGGGTCATGTGACAGTTTATTGTGGATCTGATCTTCATTTCACTTATAATCATTGACACTGAGCATTTTCTTCTATTTGCTGGCCATTTATACATTTTTTTCTTTTTGAGGAGCATTTAGTCTTTGCATTTTAATCAGATTATTCTTGTCATTTTTGAATACGCAAAACTTCATAAATTTGTATGCCAACATTTCAAAGAAAACATATCAATCAATCATCACTGTATCATTCAATTCTTAAAATATGTACTGCCAAAAGATGCACTGTGGAGTTTTTGTTTTTAGCTCCTTTTACATTCTGGATATGAATCTTTTGTCACATGAATAGTTTGAAAATATTTCCTTGGGCACCACACAGTAGCATAGCAGTTAAAGTATTAGCCTTGCATGAGCCAGGATCCCATACAGACGCTGGTTCTAATCCCGGCAGCCCTGCTTCCCATCCAGCTCCCTGCTTGTGGCTGGGAAAGTAGTCGAGGACAGCTCAAAGCCTTGGGATCCTGCATCCATGTGGGAGACGCGGAAGAGGCTCCTGGCTTCAGATCAGTGCAGTTCCTGCCATTGCAGCAGCCTGGGGAGTAAACCACCAGATGGAAGATCTTCATCTCTGTTTCTCCTCCTCTCTGTATATCTGACTTTCTAACAAAAATTAAATATATATATATATATGTGTGTGTATATATATATATATATATATATATCCATCCATCCATCCATCCTCAAATTTCATTAGTGGTCTCTTCACTCAGTTAAGTTCCTGAGTTTGAAATAATCTCATTTGTCCAGTTCTTCTTGTTGCTGCCTTGGCACTCAGGGTTTTATAAAGTATCTTGAGGTATTTTTTTCTTGGTAATTTCATAGCTTATGATATTAAGTTTTTGATTCTTTTGAGTTGATCTTAACAGAGTGAGAAGTAAGAATTCAAATTTCAACCCTCAGTGGCTATCCAGTTTTCCTACACAATCTACTAGAGATTATCCTTTCTCTAGCATGTTTTCCATACCCTTGTCAGGAATCAACTGACCAGAGGAGCATGGATTCATTTTGCGGAACTCTACTGAGCTCCATCGACTAGCATGTCTTTTTATATCAGTACCACATGCAATGGATTACTGCAGCTCTGCAGGATGTCATCAGATGAGGCACGAGACACTGGTTCCATTTCTGTTTTATTCAATATTTGCTCTGACTGTTGAGGGTCTTTACTATTTTCATGTGAATTCTATGACTTTTTTTTCTAATTCTGTGTGACTGACATCATTATTATGATGGTTAATGTGTTGAGTCACTTTAATTAGTCCAGATACTTTTACAATATTAATTCATCCAAATCAATGAAGATGGTAAGTCTCTCCTTTTTTTCTAACTTTCTTTCATTTGTGTTTAGTACTTTTCAGGATAGAGATCTTTCAGATCGTTGGTTGCATTCTTCCCAAAGTACTTCATTTTTCTTGTAGCTGTTGTCAACAGGGTGACTCTTATAATTTTTTCTCAATTAATTAATTTCTAGTACTGACTTATATATGTTGATTTCTATCCTGCAAATTTATTTAATTTGTTTGCTTCTTATAAGTTTTTCAATGGATTCTTTGGTTTTCTACATATAGATTCATATCGCCTGCATAAAACCCAATTAAAAAATTATTTGAAAAGTGGAGTATCAGAGAAGAACAGCAAGAGGTAGATACTGAAAGATAGTATTTTAAATGCTGCTTCACTCCCCAAACAGCCAGAATAGCCAGGGCAAGAACCAGAGCAAAGACAGAGCCAGAGCAGACAGAGCCAGGAACTGCATTGGTGTTTCAAACATATACATGGGTCCAACAACTTGAGCTATCATCCACTGCATGCTAGGAGTATTAGGGGGAAGCTAAATCAGAAGCAGAGCAGCCAGGATCTGGCTCAGTTCCTTCAGATGCTGACAACTGAAACAAGAGCTTAATCCAATGTATCACAGCATTGACCTCCAAACTCAAATTTTTGGACACTTATTACTTTGAAATTAAGCATGGTCTAAATCTTTCTTCTGATTTATGTACTTACAGGGTGGGGGAAATACTCTTTTCTTTGTAATCCCAAATGTTTTCACCATTATTCTTCCTATGCTTCTCTATGCACGCTTTTGAAATCCTAGGCACCCTACCAACTTCTAATGCATCCTACCAGAAGCATCCTCTAACGTTTCCTGCACACAAGTAATATCTAGTAAAAATTAACTAAATTATTCAGGTCAGGAAGAAAACTAAAAGCTGAATTCAAAAACTCACACTTCATACCAATTTCCAAATTAGTTAAAATTTTTCTTTAAAAAATAAAATCAAAAGTAATGGATGGAAACATAACAAAATTTGTAATCTCACCTGGGGAAAGTCTTTTATAGCTGTGTAATAAATGTAGAAGTCATAGAAACAAGGCTTATTTTATAAAATTTAACAAAAATTGAACATTTCTACATGGTCAAAACTATGACAAATAAAGTCATTGCTTAATCACATAAAGAAAATAGAAATTCCTTTCTTGACATGCTAGATTCCATAATTCCTACAAATCTACAGGGGGAAAAGAAACAACAATAATTCAAAACAACTAACTGCTTAGATCACAGGAAGTTCCTAATAGGTCAAAACACTCAATCTCACAATTAACAGAAATATAAATTCAAACTAAAACACTTTGTAACCTCTAAACTGGGCTGAGTCAAGAGTTTGGTAATGTATTGATAAGCACGAAGACACAAATGAATAGGCTTAGTGGAAGTATGAATAAGCACAATCCTTATGAGGGGCAGCTGGGCAGTGTCCTTCAAAACTACAACACACATATCCAACTTGACCAAGAAATTCCATTTCCAGGAATCAGTCATACAGATAAACTCATACAGGTGCAAAAAAGGATTCACACTGCAGCATTACTCATGAGTATAAAGGGAAAAAGTCAATTTCCATTAGTAGGAGTTAGTTACATAAATTATGGCGCATTACAAACACCTTCAGGCTATAAAAAACATTTAAAAAACTATAATAATCTAAATTAAAAGACAAACTGGATTTAAGGTACTCTGATATATTAAATTTTAAAAAAGAAAAGGAAAAAGATCAAGTGATTTTGATCTCATATTAAGTACATTTAATACACACACAGAAATCTTTACATTTTGATTCACATTCTGTATGCATTTGCTTATATACTGAGTTCTAGACAGTCTAAACTCAGTCTATTGTTACTGGAACATAATCTCCCAGTATGAGAAATTCACATTCAATTAACTATAAAATATTTCAAACAAAATGTAATGAAAGCATTTGTCAATGTCTGCTGTAAGCATTAAGGATAAATCAACACAACAAGAATGAGTCCTGGGAGCATGGAGCTAAAATCCTCGTATGTAACAGACTAAGCAACCAAGTTGATGAATCCTCCTGCACATTTAAATCAGCGGTGTTTCTTGATCAAAAAACCCCACCTTAACGCAGAGAACTTGCTAACAATGGTTTAAGAACTTACCCATTAGATGGAAAGTCGGACTTTGGCTAATCCTAACCCAGTTTTAACCTGTATTTAAGTGCTTAGCACATGTGATGCCATGCTTTAGGAGCACTCCTGGGCGTCAGGCTCACAGCAAACCTATGAGAGAGATGCTATGATTCCCACTGTCCATGGAAAAGCCAAAGTGGGGGCGGGGAACAAACAACTATGTAACTCTAAAGTCCAGGAAACTACTTCGCCCACACGGCCTATTATAGAACTTCCTTTTTGTTGTTGTTTTACCTCTAACTTAGAGATTATTGATTACAGATTAAGCCCTGGCCCTAGGAACTTCTCATTCCAAACCCAAAATACAATTCTTAACATTAAAAGACTGTGCATCTGCACTTCACGAAGATGTGACTAAATTAAAAACATGCTTTGATGATAGATGTCCACCTTCGTTTATTATGTGCCTTTACATATGATACTGAACTCATATTCCTTTACATCACTGGCACATGTTTACATCCTTCACTAAAGCATATCTATTTAGACACAGACAGTATTGCATTTGTCTTGGGTATGCTTTGGGTTCTCAGGGAATTTTTTACTTTATGCTCTTCTGATTTGTAAATGATTGCTAACACATTCTCTAATCGATCCAGCTGCAGGCACTGAGAGGTTTTCAAAGTGTGGCTCTGAACCAGCAGAACCTCCTGGAAAGAAATTCATATATATACACACACACACACACATATAAAGGTAACACCCCACAGTGACTAGATTTCCAGACAGTCAAACTGAAAATCAAATGAGCCATTATGAAGGCATAAATATGTTCCAAAAGTTGCACGAGACACAGTTAAAAAATTAGGGACTCAACATAAAAAATTCAAACCTCACTGATCTCACACTTTATTGGCAAACAGTAAGCTGCAGCTGCTGAGTCAATACTCTGAAGGTGAATCAGTGACCTGTGCCTTTTCATGTCCTCAAGGTGATCCTCGGGCAGTTAGAAATTTAGGACATCTAATAGACCTAGCTTCTACCTGAGCCATATCCAATCAGGTCTAAAGTTGAAATTAAAAACCTCATTCCTTGCAGTGGGTGTAATTTACAATTACAAAGATTTTCAGTGAACCCTGTTTCTCAAGCATTCTTTTAAACATTCTGTAGATTTTCTCTACTGATCATTAAAAACCCCCATGACCTAGGTACAATGATTGCTTACTGTCATTTCATAGGTAGGAAAAGAAAAGAGAAGGAGATGAACGCCAAGGCCAGGATGCTTGGGAGAGCACATGAAACACACCATCTTCTCCCTGAACCCCACCAAGAATGTTTCCTCCTGGAAGTTGCACTAACTAGGATATGGCTCCCCCAATTCATTTGGCTGTGTTTCTAAAGGCAGGGAGAATCTTTTTCTGCAGCCACCAGTTGGAATTCTAATTCTAAGTAAAGCTGGGTACCTCCAGACTACTAGCGTTGACCAATTAGAGATGTCTGTTTCAGCCGCCTTCCACCCTCACAGTGGCTGATCTGGATTATCTCCCCTGGCCCAGGTGAGCCTTGACTTCAGGGAACTGCTGTGACGCTGGCAGCCAGCCCAAGCGCCCTTCGCGGCTAGGAAGCAAGCTGCAGTCCCAGAAGAGCTCACTGCCGAACCCCAGATGTGACACATTTCCCCTTGGGGACAGTAGAAATTTCCTGTCTCTTCTGTGACCCCCATGTTGTGTTATAAGCCTTTCCCATCACAAAGCTTTGAAATTACCGAGCAGTGAACATCTTTGCCTGTCTGCTGCTAGTCAGTCAACCAATTTCAACATTTTGGCTGGGACTTACACTCAAAATTGATCATTAGAAGTTGGCTGAGTTAAACTTGTGTTTAGTGAAAGGTACAATTTAGTTGTCTTGGCTAAAACAGACACTGGAAAACTACTAAAATATATTTTTTACATCTAACTTAACTTGATTTTAAATAAGTAGAGAAAAGGGACAACAAAAGTAAGACTTTGACTTTAACCTGCAGAAGGCAAAATAAAAGAATTTCTATGGAGCAAATGACCCCCTCATAAAGCACACTTCATATCAGACTCAAACATCAAGCAGAACAAAACATTGTCAGCACTTGCATTTTTCTCTGGAGTAACTCAATTCTACAGAGTCGTGCCCGGAAGGGTAACCTGGCAGGAAAATTCAGATGGACAAAGCCACTGATGCCACAAGCATAGCCTCGATGTGTAATCTAATTCCATGCAATTCTGTAGAAATGGATTCCTATCTTCAGCCAATCTGTCATTTACGTTGAGTGTAAGGAAGAACATTTGTTTTAGGGCCCTACTTTGCAAACTGTTCATCCAGTGTAGTCCTTACCTACATTTTCTCAAGAAGTTATTTAGTTTTACAAAACACAATTTTAAGGAAAAAACAGACAATGTATCAGGTACCACTCCAACTGCACATAATGAGGCTACAGCTGATACGCATTAAATCCTGTTGTTAACAGGTGCCCCAAGGAGAAGCATAAACAGGTAATCACACTTAGCCTGAATTTCTTAGAAATAACTAGTATGGTGTTTTAATTTTTCTGCAAATAAACACATCATTAAGGCAACAATAGAAAGGAAACAAAATGTCCCGTAAAGGGGGAGAGGAAGTAGAGAAAGAAGAACAGAGACTCCGTGGCCTGGAAGCTCTGCGACAACTCCACTCAGCACAGTCGGCTGCTTGGGCACGTGTACTTGCTCAATCTTGACTCACTTTTGAAAGACATACATCTCCAGAGAATTTTTTATAAGCCCATTCATTCAAAATAGTGTAATAATTTAATTTTCTTTCTCCCAAAACTTCACCTCTTTCAATTTAATTAAAAATGGCTATTAAAAACGAACATCAGGCCCAGTGTCAGGCCAGTGTTGTGGCGTAACAAGCTAAAGCACAGCTGGCAACACTAACACCCAGCCTGGCCCTTGTAGCCATCTGGAGAGTGAATCACTGAATGGGAAATCTCTTTCTCCCTGTCACTGCCTCTGTTACCCTTCCTTCCAAGACAAAAATAACTATCAAAAAATAAAATCAGCAGCACCGGAGTGTGATATTCTATCACTGCAAATTAAACAGGTGAAATATAGCACTATTCAATGTAACACTAACTTCATAAACGATGGTCACAAATTATGCTCTCTGGCCAGAAATAGCCACGTTAACGAAAAGGCCCTGAAAAGTCCACAATTATTTAATTCTGCTTTTCATGACTTCATGTGTCATCAGGGTATACCAGCAGACCAGTGCATTCTTAATGAGGCCATCTATTGTTAAAATTAATTAGGAAAGAATTTGGTTTGCTCACTGGAGGTCTAGCATTGCCAAAATGTGATGACTCAGGATGAAAAATTAAAAGTCCTTATTAAGAGACATAAGGATTACTAGAAACACGTTAACATTCTTCTATTTTAGATTTTGCAACAAGGCCCAGGATAATACCTGAAGCCCCAAATGCTTAATTCGTATCCTTAGAAAGTATAATGACTCAATGTCCTCAATATTTCTTTCAATTTGTTGCCATAGTACAAAGCAAAATATTTCAGCTGTGCCTGTCTGAAACTAATTGCAATTTTCCAGCTCTTCACACTTCTGAAATCAGCCACAGCTAAAATCAAGCTAATATTTTCTTTAGCTATGAAAGAACTCTATTTGTCAGGAGTATGCCATAACTGCTAAAGCAATGAAACCAAATAAAAATGATACATCTCTGAGTGCCAGAGGAATGGGGCTGAGAGAAGCTCAGTAGCCAGAAGCACCAGCCCGGGAAGCAGAAGAGCCGAACAGGCAGCAGCAGCGGGGTCTAACCCAGAGGTCATGTGGCCCAGTGAGACCAACCGGCGAGCATGCGCAGCCCAGAGGGAGACAGAATCCGGGCAGACAGCAGAAGCACACTGCACACAAGTTCAACCATTGCTTTATTGTTGTGGGCTAAGGAGTTGACTAGCACTCCTTAAGCCGAGCACTACAGGCAGTGGGCTTGGCGCTAGAAGCACCTGGTCTCAGCTGTAGCCAATCTCTGCTAATGAGGGTGTGGGGTAAAGCGTAAACAAGAAGTAGGTGAAAGGTCAAGACAGAAGGCAATAAAGGGAAGCCTCGGTGAGGCTTCCAGAGACTTCCACCATCCCTGTCTCGTGCCTCAATCCCTCAGACCTTTCTCCGTGTCCCCCATTACTCGCACGGTGGGCCGTAACACTTTATGGGGGAAAGCATGTAAACACAAGTGAGCGGAGGGAGCTTTGGTGCTACAGACAAGTGGGCAAAGTGGCACGTCCTATCCCCACCTTCTTTGTTCCAATATAACTAAGATTACCCTAGCAGCACAGTAGAGTCAGCGCTGAGTTCTTCCGTCACTTCAGCAACATCTTCAGACTTCCTTAATCATAGGAAAACCAGGTGTGCTGTCCGCTTTCCACCTACTGCCTAGTGAGTGCGTTTCTAACACAAACAGCAACTGGCTGAAGTCTAAACAGTTAAGTCTTCAAAGGTAAAGGGCAGAATCACAGGAAATCTTTATTGTTTTTTTCCTTTTACTCACTAGTGGTCTTCAAATTATTCCACAAAGCTTTATTTGACTAAATAGAAATTAGTAATAAGTATTCATTTGACACTGAAATACCCATCAGTCCACTATAACATAAACTGAAGATTTGGTTTTTATTGTTCTTTAATGCAGAAGCATACCCTGATTTGGGAAAATAAATCTCAAAATAAGAAGCCAATTTCCTACCTATAAAGGTATAAACTCAATAGACTCCCATCAAAAAAACATGGGATGTATTATGGAACTTGACATGCTGACTCTAAATTTCATCTGAAACAATAAAACCCAGGGCAATAATATTCTGAAAGGGGAACAAAATGAGCAAGTATGCATACTCCTCCCACGGTTTTGTGAGCACAACAGAAGACTACAGGAATGGATGTGGCACCACATTACACGAGCACGGAGAAGCAAGGCAGGAATCAGACTCGTGTAGCTAAGCCATTGGGGTTGTGTTAGGAAGGGCTGGAAGAGTCAGCCTTTCACAGGGAGAGAAAGGGCTCCAAAAGCAGAGTCTAATGAGACAGAAGAATGCACTCAATAATAGGAAAGAGGTACCGGGGTTGGGGCGGGGGGAGAAGACGCCAACTCTCGGCATTTGAGTCCCTTAACATGTCCTGTTCTGTGGTGTGAGTTCATGCTCCCTGGTAATGGTAAGTGTCGCATTCGGATTAAGCTCATCAGACCATCTCTTCTTAAACTGAGATCAAGAAATCCTCACTACACATTTAGAAATTAGTACATTTTTCAGAACATAAAAAATCGGCAGTGTCTCACTCTCCCTTCTCTTTCGAGAGGCACCCCACCTCCTGGCTTCCTTTCCGAAGGTGCCACCCCCTCCTTCCCTTCCCTGCTCACCTGGTCCCTTCACAAATAAACTTTTCTGTTTGCAACAGATTCCCAGCTTTTTATTTCTAGACTAAGCTGAGGAAAGAACCCACCGGGCATTTCTGGTAGCGTATTTTCCCTGGTGCCCAACGTGGAGCTTGAAAAAAGAGATGGGAGCCATGTGGCCCAACTCAACCGAGAGAAGACTTCACAAGGAGTCTTCAGACTCAAGGTGGCCTTGAACATGCAAACTTGTGTGACAACTAGATCAACTTCTGCCATGGCAACTTGGATGACCTGGACCATCTCTCTGGATCCCACACCTCTAGGGGCCCCTTACCCAAACATCGCCCCAATTCGACAGGAAGCAGCCAGAAGACATCATCACCCTTTACTCCTACAGAACTAGGATGTAGGATTTCAAGAGGGGAGTCTGAGACCATCCAGGCCTGCTGAGGTCTTGGCCACACCCTCAGGTGGGCGGCACCAGCGTTGCCCATCCATTTCCTAATTAAGAGACCACCAATGGGGAACATCTCACCTGTAGGTTCCCCGCCCAACAAAGAGGGGTCAAGGAAGGCTTAAAACCCCAAGACCCTTCCTCAAACCTTTGGTGTCTCTCTCCCTCCTCTTTCGAGAGGCACCCTCCCCCCCTCCCGGCTTCCTTTCCGGGGGTGTTTACCCTTCCTTCCCTTCCCGGCTCCCTGGTCCCTTTGCAAATAAACTTTTCTGTTTGCAACAACAACAACAATCAGCAAAAGTGAACAATATAAGGTGCTAGGAGTTAGCTTACAAGTTTCACCTCACATATCACACACACAACAATAACTTCCATCTGCACTGAAGATCTCGCAGTAATATGGAGAAGGGCAACAAGACTGGGAGAGCACAACATCCCAAGCTATTCATTCAAGTTGATTATCCGGAGGAACTGCAGGCCTCTGTGGTCACTGTCCTCGTGACTGAGAACTTGACCCTGATAGGAGAAAACCCTGCAGGCACAGACAGGCCGTTCCCAGGCGTCAAGAGGAAGCCCTGGCAAGCCTCACTGCATGGTTACCCTTTCTCACCCATCAAAACGTGCACGTTGCAGGATGCATCCGTGTCACCTGGAACCGCTAACGGGGAGACTCCAGCAACAAAGCTGCGCTGGAAGCCAGGCAGGGGCTGCGCCTGGGAGGGCGCATACGCTGCCTCCCTCCACCACAGATCTCCCCGTTTCTCTCCCTGCTCCCTGACACTCACTCGGGACTATCCTCTGGCCCACTCATAATGAGTATTTCTTCAAGGGTGAATGTGTTTCTCATATATATAGGTAAACCTTGTCACTTTGTGCACTTTGTGCTATCTCAATTTAAGTTGTGAGATAAGGAAATAAGAGATTGGAATGTATGCCCTGTGCTCACAGTAACACCATGGTAACCACCAGCCCCATTTTAGAGTTTCTGCAATGCAAGGAGACATTGGGGGTCTGACAACAGATCAGATGGGTTCCCAGCAGAGGGGCTTGGGGGTCCCTCCTCCCCTTGAGAAAAGTGCAAGTACGTTTCAGAACGCTGACTGAGTGATCAGCACCTGTCTGCACTTTCCCATGCTGTGCTATTGATGCACCTGTGTGCTTTCCCTCCTAGTCAATCTGTTAGATTATTCCAACAAATTTTAGAGGCCTGTGAGGAACTTCTCCTTCACCCCTACAGGAGCCGAACAGGGCAAAAGTGCATGTTTTTAATACTGAGGTAGATAATGCTTAAAGACAAGTTTAAAAGCAAGAAGGTATAAAGAAAAAAGCAGCACACTTAATGGCACAAAACATACTTTTACATAATTACAGCTATTACATGTAAATGTTTAAAAATAAGTCAACTGGGAGAAGATAATTTTGCCATACTTAAGAATATCCATTATATACAAATCAATGAGAAATAAGAGAAAAAGGGTAAAGAGATAATGAGTACGCCATTGGGAAAGGCAGAAATAGTAACTAAAACACATAACAAATGCCAGAGAACTCAACATTTGCAGCAACTGGACTAAGTGCTGAAAATCACGGATCAGCAAGGCGTTTAATGTATGCACTGCATATCCTCCCGTTTCTGGTGATCTGAAAATACTGGAGTTCATGGGTTCGGACCTGGAGTAGCCCTGCAGGCCAATGGGGCCACAATGGCCCTCTTCTGTCCCTCGGGCTTCTAATGGGGGCACCGACAAGCAGCAGACTCAAGTTTATTAAATCACTGGAAACGGTAACTCTCAGATACCATACATGACCAGGTTGCACTAAACACAATTTACATCTCAGTCTATGTGGAGAAATTACCAGGAAAAAAAAAATCTATATTAATTGCCTAAAAAAAAAAAAAAAGAAGAGTAAGAAAGAGAGCACACGCAGAACAGTTTGTAATTCTACATCAAAGGGTGGTGGGTAGTGTAAAGAAATTTTTCCTCAGTAAATTAGGCAGTGTTTGACACAACCCCCTCCCCCAGTGCCTCAGACAGTTCATGAGCCTAAAGTACTATTTTGTGTGTTTAATTAATGAAATTCATTATGAAATTATGTCTAGGAAATGAATATAAAACATAATATTTAGTAACCTGTAAATATGTTATCAACTCTAAAAAGTCACAATTCTTAGATTTTTCCTTTGTAAATATCCCATGATTTACACTTATAAAAGTTTATACATTGCTTTTATTAAGAAACAAGGAATCAAAATGCCAGCTAACATTCCCTTCAGAAAGCATTTCACCAGAGGTAAACTTTGATCAAGAAATAAAGGCAGATGAATTAACAAAATACACAGGTCAGAAACCACACACGAAGGGGGAGCATTTATCTTGGCACTGATTCCCCATGTTTTTGCTTTCTTATATGCACTGGAGAACAGACCACTGAATTTTGGCCAGCTATATCAGCAAGATACAGAGTTCCACAAAAATTACTTTTATTTACCATACACCTGCATCTCAACATCCAGACAGACCCTAAGAGGATGAATCTAGTAACTATTTACTTAAAACAAAATCCCAACTTTGCTTAAAGTTCATGAAAAATAGAAAGCTTAGATTTCAAATTCAAATTGCTAACTCTGGTCCCATAAGACTCTGAGGCCGCTAACAAAATGCTTCTGTCATTTAACTGGCAGGCTCAACATGCAACCTAAGATTTCTGTTCGCGTTAGCAGGCCGATTGCACGGTGTGGTGATGACAACATTCTGAAAAAGTCAACTGCAATCAAAGGTGTTTTACCTCTGTTCAATACTCCTAGCTCCCTGACCAAGCAGTCCAGGTCCACGTGTGAGGTAGCTTCTCGGGAGAGCTGGAGCAGGAGAGGCACACACTCTCCTGACCCAACACACTCTTGGTCTTTCTCTTAGTCCCTTTTGACTCACTCACTCAGTGCAAAAGAAGGAAAGAGCAGAGGGCTAACTGAGCGCTTGCTAAGCTAGCACAGCAAATCTGTGTGCTGGTTCAAGTCCCAGACTGCAGCCAGCTAGGGGCTTTGCAGGTAGCAGAGAATGGCCCCGGCAGCAATGTGGAAGTCCTGGATAGAGTTCCTGGGTCCTGGATTCAGTCTGCCTCAGTCCTTGGTGCTGCCATCACAATTCGCACATGTAAGATTTCTGTCTCCTCCCTCTATTGCTCTTTCAAGAGAGCGAGCGAGCGAGCGAGTGCGAGCCAGCAACTGGCAGGGAGCCTCAGGTAACATGGTTTCCTGGCTGGCCTGGGCCCAGTGCTTCTTAATCTCACATCACACTGTGGGTTCTCTGACTATCACATTCTGAGCCTCGTGCTCTTGAAATCACAGACTCCTTCAGTATTTTTTTTTCTTTTTTAAAGATTTATTTATTTTTATTGGAAAGGCAGATATACAGAGAGGAGGAGAGACAGAGAGGAAGATCTTCTGTCTGATGATTCACTCCCCAAGTGATCACTACGGCCGGTGCTGAGGCGATCCCAAGCCAGGAGCCTGGAACTTCCTCTGGATCTCCCATGTGGATGCAGGGTCCCAAAGCACTGCTTTCCCAGGCCACAAGCAGGGAGCTGGATGGGAAGCGGAGCTGCCAAGATTAGAACCACCACCTATATGGGATCCCAGAGCATTCAAGGCAAAGACTTTAGCTGCTAGGCCACCGCACAGGGCCCCTTCAACAGTTTTTACATCATTTCCACCACCAACCAACACAGAGAAATCCTGTCAGTGCCTTCTCTCCCGCAAGGCCAGCCCCGTAATTCTTCCCAGAGCAGCTAATCCCCACATAACAGCCTTAATAGGTCTGAAGTATGTAACCAGAAATGCTTATCCCTTATGCGCTGAAACTAGATTCTCCTCTCACTGTGTACTTTATTGCAGTTTCCTTAGAAAACCTGAGAATATTCCACTGAACATAAAGTGGGTACTTGACTGCACACCAAAGGAGCACAGAAGATAAGCATGTGGACACCAAAATCAAGCCCATCTTAAAGTGAGGAGGAAAAAACAAACAGGGCAAGAAATCTGCTTCAAAAGTAAGAATTAGCTCAAGATACGTATGGGAATTCCTATTAAGATAAGAATCAGGAAACAGCCAGAAGGGACTATTTGTACCAAAATACCAGCTATTAACTTGAGCCAAGCTAACAGCAAATGACTGCAGTGGCAACTGCTGGCTGCAGATAATTAGTTTAGAACCTATTTTAACATGAATATTTTATCATGCAGCACAAAATTCGTTATGGAGAAGAATTAGAGCGCCAGAACATGGAAGACTCTGGAGAGGTGATCTGTCAGGTGGGAACAGAGAGCCTTCCAGGAGAAGGCAGGTTTAGTGACTCAGCGAGGCTGAGTTTCATTCCAGTTAGGATCCATTAGGAGCATTATCAGCGGCATCTTGGCACAGCTACCAAGCTGCCGGCAACAGCTTAACCACAGGCACCAGTGGACAGCAAAGATGGTGAGTGAAAAATCACCCAAGTGGCTGCTTGTTCAAAATGATACAGATATCCGATTTCAATCAGCAGCAACCTAACATAACCGGCCAATTTGTTCACAAAGAGTTTAAGTATTGTGTATTTTAAATTACAAAGGTGAGAAATGCAAAATACGGGAAACTATAGGAATATGCCCAACTGGAATTTTTACTGCAAAATTACTTGCATACTGTGTATTCAGGAGGGAGTCTCCAAAACAAACTGCAATTAAAAAAACACCTGTGGGTGAATTTCAATTTTTTGCACAAAGGTGCAGTTTTAGTTTCATTTTTTCATAAGCTTTTCAAAATACTCTGTTACAAAAAGCCATCACGGTGAAGAGCATTACGTGCAACCCTCATTAGGTCCCCCAATTCCCTATGAAGTAGGTACCACGACTAAAGAGCCAGGAGCCACAGCCAACACCCAAGCACTACGGTTGGAATAGAAGGCCAAAATTTAAAACCATGGCGTGCGAGTCTAGCACCGATGCTCTTTCTCCCTCTGCAGATGACAGGAAACCAGGGTTTCTGAATACAAGCCTAGGTTATTGGAGAAGCAAGGTCAATGTCCTTAAGTTTTACTAAACAAACAAAAACAGAAGTCTGGGCAGCCAGCAATGGCTCCATGTGCTGCCAGTCAGGCTGCCTGCAGGCCACAATGGAGGGCCCAAGTATGACTCCGGGCTCCGATTCCCAAGTCCTGCTCCCTGCTAACACAGACCCTGGGAGGCAGTTGTGACGGGTCACATCCTGTGTTCCTGTTTCGAGTTTCTGCTTGGCAGCTGGGGTCTAGCTCTGACTTTCCCAGATCCCAGCCACTGGGAGCATCTTGGGAATGAATGAGCAGACAGAACCTCACCCACAAACTCACCCACTACTCTGACTCTGAATAAAACAAATCAATTTTCATTAAAGAAAAAAAACAAACATGTAATGAGGCCACTCTTACAAAGAAAAATAAGAAGAAAAATATCGCTTAAAGAGAATATGTAAGTTAATACTGAAAATGAGACATGGAAATTGTTAACAAGAAGTTTATACACTTGAAGTATATATGTTCTTAACCACTACACACTCAGTAACTAGCCAAAAAAAAAAAAAAATTAATTACAGTTACATTTTCAGTCTTTTTTGATTCCTGAGACTGTACAAGGAACAGCCGTGTAGTAAAGTCCCTTAGGCTATTGGGGGTTCGATAAATATTTATTCGGTGTTATTTAGATAAATAACTTGCCCAAACCACTCTATGTTATAGAAATCAATCCATACCCCGAGGGAATTAAAGGCTAAACTCAATTTTCCCAATAATTTTTAATCCACTGCTTTTCTAAATATGTTCTATTCATAGCAGTTTTCTGTCTCCTTCATGGCATACCGCTAGGGGAGCTAGAAGAGGAATGTTAGGGTTGCCGATCTACCCTTTGAATCCACGACATTTGCCACATGCAATATGCAAGGCACAAACTGTAAGCCATGATTCCTGTGGCTGGCACTATGGTGCAGTAAGACACGAAGTCCAAGTGCCTGGGTCTCTGCCACTCACATAGGAGACCCACATGGAACTCTTGACTTCCACCTGTCTCAGCCATGGCTGTTGTGGCCACTTGTGGAGTGAATTAGCAGATGCAAGATCTCTCTCACTCATTCTTTCAAATAAATTAATTAAATACATGATTAAAAACAAAAACATGAGCCGCTTCTCCACAGGATCTTCATGGAGACAGAGGACAAAATGGCAGGACAATGTAGTATGGCTTAATCTTAGGGGTACTGGAGTGAGAAAGAGAGGACACAGCCATTTTGTGTGAGAGGCTAGGGTCGGGGAAGATGTGGCATGGATGGCAAGGGGCACAGATTGCTACAGCACACCTCCCTCAGCACATCTGCCTCAGCACACCTTGGCAGAGAACAGATTCCGACATTCAGAGGAGGAAGAAATGGCACCAGCCACAGAATAACAGCCGCCAATGAGCCCCATGGTATTCTGATTTTGTTGAAGAAAAAAATTCATTTAGTTGCATCAGATATTGCTGCAGTGCTGCTTGGAGACCAAAGCAGAGCTAAAATAACCTTGACGCCAATTAATTTTGAAATTTACCAAAAACAACAATGAAAATTTTGTCTGTTATAGACAACTTAAGAATTTAGAATGTTAACCTATAGAGTTGTTCTGTTACTCAAATCATTTTAACAAGACAGACTTCTAAAGAAGAGTATTAACTTATTGAGAGAAGAGACTTGAATTTCATCAGTCTATGGTAGATGGCACAGCTTCTTTTGGAATAAGCCAAAGCTGTGATATTATCATTTTGCTACAGATAAGTGCCACCTAACATGGGATAGAGTACTGCCTAAGATAAGAAAAGCTGATAGGCAGAAGCCCAATTTACCTAACAGATAAACTGGGAAGTTACTTAATACTTGAATTCTTCATTTTCAAGACTGTTCACTTGTCTATTCCTTTAAGTCACATATTTCCTAGGAAATTCACACTATAAGACTTTTTGTTCTTCCTGTGCTATATGAAAGCTTATGCATACAGACATTAGTGCATGTGTGTATGTACATATGTGTGTGTGTGTATCTCACTTACCGTGTAAGGTACACATTCAAGTAGCACAGCAAGGATAAGTATGGGGAAATGGAGTCATCAATGACACATTGCATGAGAGATGAAAACCTACAGAAGCTTAAATTCTTTAACAGCAAAATAAACACTGCCATCCCTTCCCACTGTGCTAACTAACAGAAAACCAAGCTGAGCTCTTCTCTCTCTCCTGGCTGTCCTTCCTCATCCCTGCCTCTCACCGTCTACTCTATTTCCTTTTATATAGAATGAACAAAGTCCATGTGGTTCACAGTTCAGGTTCAGGAGCAGTTAGACTTCCCATCACCTCCCTCCCTCCCATCCCTGTTAGATCTGGCAAAGGGGCTGGGGCCAAACTAACGGATGAAGTCATATTTGAGAAGGATCTTCAAGATTAGGCTGATTTTTAAAAAAACATATTTGTTTTACGATACAGTTCCAGAGACTCTACGACTACCCATGTTCTTCCCCCAGTTCCCTCACTACCTGCTCCCAACTGATTTCCCCTCTAATTTCACAATGATTGGCTTTCATGAACAGCCATAAGTCTATCATGCTTACAGACAGAGTGAAGTTAGAAGTGAGACAGTAAGGGGCAGGGGGGTGGGTGTTGGCTGTTGAGGCCACAGGGGAGAGAACCAGCAGGGAGAAGACTGCATCTCTTTCTCCTTCTGCATAACTGTGATTTTCAAAATAAATAAATAGAATCTTTTTAAAAAGTGTGGAAGGGAAAGGTCTTAGTAGTAGCACCAGCAGTACATGCACAAAAGTGGAACTCGGAGAAACAGCAAGTAGTTCGTGGGTGACATGAGAAAAGGAACAGACGGGAGTCAAAGTAAGACAACATTAACAGAAAACTTATGTGGAACATGACCCTGAACTATTCAACACATTTTAGAAAATCGAGGGATGGGGGATCTATTTAGCAGAAGTGGCATAATCCAATTCTGAAGTATCAAGAGACCTGAATTAGTGGGATAACAAAAAAAGATATAAACTACAGATGTACTTGCGTTATGACACAATAACCCTTCACACATCACTTCAGAAGAATCCCTGCTATCCAATATACTATCTGATTCACATAACGACTCTACACATTGATGACTATATACACAACTGCCCCTATTTTATCCATACCGAACCAGTACTGGAGATTTCACATTTGCTCAATGTCCTATATCGTCCGCTACAAGCAAAGGTTACCACTGGAATTCTGTGAATGATTCTTCAACAATACAAAAAGCAAATGGGAAAACATGAAGAACAGTGACTGTTGTTCATGTCTTGATTCACAAACACATTAAATCCATTTTACTCAAATACTTCATACATTTTTTAAACGATTCCTTCTTGCTGCTCTCTTCCTTGGTTTCACGGAGTCTTGGCCAAAGGGGCCTGTCTGACTTGCCATACACTCCTTGTGACAGGTACCACGGAACGGCAGGCACTGCCTAATAAAGGTGGCCTTGAAGTAATTTCAAATAGCAGTATGTGTGTCTCAAGTTCCCCAATATGCTGGGCATCACTAAAACTGCAGTTACAAATCTCACATGCTGGCTAGACAAGAAGCAAGCAGCACCTTTTGTTCTTACATGATAGCAGTAACACAAAGACATCTTCAATGATTTCTGCCCTGTCTATAAAACAACTGCTTTGAAGAGAGGCTAAAGCACTTAAGATGCAAAGGAAGCCAATGCTAGCTGACACATAAACCAGGACTCCGCCGTAAGCACGGAGAGGCATTTTTATGAGGTAGGAAAATCTCGGTCCAATAGAGCCATGTGTGTACATGGTTTCCCCCGTTTCTGCAGTCAACTGTTCTTAATGATATAAACCACTGTAATATCACGCCATCAGAATGCACCCAGCTTTACTGCTTTCTCGTTTCAATCAAAATGCCAAATGCCATTCACAACACCATTATTCCTGAACCATGAAAACACATTTAAATTCATTATTATTATTACTTTTAAAAATGTCTAAAATGATCTAGTTCCATCTTCTCATGAAGACTCAATAAAATAAAAATATTAATTTCCTCCTCCACTCAAGTCAGAAATGGATACGCTGCTCCCTGCTGTCAACGAGGCGATAGAAACATTACTGCTATTTCACTAACCCACTCATTTAATGAATTATTTTTGTGGTAATTACTGCAATAACAGTAACTCATCCAAAACTTCAGTACTTGAACATAGGCGTATCATTTTCACTTCCATATTTAGTTTGTACACCTTTTGGACAGACGTAAATCAAAGAAAACCAGTTAGATTACAGGTGGACTAAACCCCAGGGAAACACGGTCTGGAGCTGACACGCTGTCGCTGCACCAGCCCGTGGCAGGATGGCGCACTGGGGCTCCAGCGCAGGTGGGATGCCCTCTGGAGCCACGACATGCCAGGGGGCTCAGCAAGGCGCAGAGAGCAGGCCAAGCCGCAGAGCAGATGGCTTTTTATTTCCTTTCCAAGAAATAATCAGGGCGGTTTTGAAACAACAAAAATGAGCAATACACCACCTCCCTATTCTATAAATCAGAAAAATGACAAAAGAAACTTTTCCTAAGAAGCAAAACAAAATTGAGAATAATATGGATTCATATCACCAGTTTTTACGATGGCTGTGAAAAAGCAAAATGCAGGCAATTTCCATCTAGCAATGGCCTTTTCTAACACGTACGGGAAGAAGAGCCTGGTTCACTAGGAATCACCCTGTGCACCATGCTATTCATCCTGGAATGATCAGGAGCCACTCTTCTCGCAGGTCAAGTAGCAAGCACACGTCCCCTACAAAGGAACCCAAAAGAAGGGCGGGGAGGTGGCAAACTTGCCTGGCATGGAATGTGTTCTGAGAAGGGAAAGCTCCAACTCTCCACAAAGGCTCACCACTGTCCAGCTGCTCCAAGGAGTGGCAGTTCCACTTTATAGGTGCTTCTCCTCAGATTGGGGCCACTCAGACTACTCAGGCTCACCTGACAGCTTTGAAGTCATTTAGCTAGACTTTAATCACATCTACAAAATATGTTCACCTCGACACCTGAATCGGTGTTTGATCCAGTCACTGCAGGGGCAACTGTCTGGCAAAGCTGACACACACCAGAGCCCACATCAATGCTGAAGTGGACCCTGAATCTCATTCACAGGATCAGGTCACCATGGGTGGCCTGTAGTATACAAACAGCTGTATCTCAGCTAAGTTTCGGTGCTTACACCATTTTTCTGGGAATTTGCAAACAGGTGATGAGGGAAAATATAAGGAGCCCTATACTTTAACACTGTGGCTGGTAATGGCAGGAGTACAGCAGTTACTCCTGAGTTACTTGCTGTCACTACATGATAGGTTTGCTCAGATACAGATGTCACACTCTCAAACTTACAGCCAAACTTTGTTGAGAAAGAAGTTGTCATTTATATTCCCGCAGGAAAAACAACTTGGTGTAATGTTCATAAGCTAATAAAACAACCCTAAATGGGACAGGTTATTTCTGAAATGAAAGGAGTTGGGGATAGAAATGGAAATTCCTACTTAGCGGCTACCTACCATGTGCCCGATGTTTTCACAAAGATCTGTTTTTATTTCACTGAAAGGCAAGTGATACAGAGAATGATCTTCCTCGAATGACTACAACAACAAGGGCTGCGCAAGGCCAAACCCAGGAGCCCTGAGCTTCTGCCAGTCTCCCAGCTGGATGCAAGACCATCTTCTGATGCTTTCCCAGGTACGTCAGCAGGCAGTTGGACTTAGAGCAGCTGGGTGTCAATCTGTCACTCATGGGAGGCTGGCACTGCAGGCAGTGGCTTACCCAGATGTATAATAACAAAGGACCCATATCAGGCACTTCGTTTGATCCTGGTTGTCACCATAGCACACAAAGGACACAGGTTATCTGCCCTCAGAAAGCCCACTGAGTTAATACAACAATTTAATATGCAACACATCTCCCCAGCCAAACAATCTGGAGTACCTCAGTGGTGCTCAATGCAAGAGTCCCACTTAAGAATTTTTGGCAAAAAAAAAAAAAGCTTTCACACAGGTGAGGGGATTGTTGGAGTAACCTTTTGACCCCACGTCAAGTATTCAAGCACCAAGCTACACATCCTTACAGCTCCAGATCTGAAGGTCTCCATCCCCCAGACTTCAAGGGCTCTAAGTGAAAGCAAATCAAAAAATTCCAATCTTCAACAGCAAAGGTGAACAGCTGCCCTCCTACTCATTCCAACCTTCTCTCCCTATCACTGCATGTGCAACACACAGAGTACCAAAAGATGATGAACAGAGGAAGGAAAGAAGGAAATCTACAGCTGGAAATAAGGCCCTTTCCCAGCCAATCCGCCCAGCACAGCAGCGTCCTGTCGGCTTTAGAATGGCTCTCATTCCCTCATTTTGTTAAACTTCATATTTGACACACTGTCACCTAACAAACTTATTAACATGGTTGCAGAGACCAAGAAACTAGGAAAGGTGGGGACAATGGCAGTGTTGGGGCTATGGAAGTTCAGTGGGAGGCGACCTAATTTAATTTGTTATAGGGATTGATAAAAATGGGTTTTGAAGTCCTTGATTCTGACTGACAAAGACAATTTCAAAACAAAGACAGCAGAATCACAGGAAGATGTAAGGCAAATCAGCTTCCCACTGGGAAAACAAATGAATGGCGGAAGTCACTGTAAAAGTCACTTTACCAGCAGGAATTGTGCTAAATTTCAATTGAACCTGATCTTCAAACAATGAGGTGACAAGAAGAAAGGCTGACAAACTAATGAAGTCATTAGTCTTAAACATGCTGTGATGATCAAGATTTTAAATTTTATTTTAGAGCTGGAAAAAAAATCAAAGCCAAATTATGAGGTAAAATATACTCTACACTTGTAATTTTTCAATGTACCTGAGTATAATTTTTAACTTAGGTTGCAAACATAGATAGCAAGGCACCTTTTGTTCTGAGTTCTTTGAATTTCCCACAGTTCCATTTTTGGTTTGATAAAAGATAAGGGCTGGCTCACTGGTGTGTATGCTCGCTCACTCTCTTTCCAGACACACACACACACACACACACACACACACACACACACACACACACACAGTTTTTCAAAATGTAGCCCCTATCACTTGATATTCAATTTCATTCAGAAATGTATAAATCAGAATTTTTAAGTAATTATATTTCTTGGGGATCTAAAATAAACCTAATTTCATTTACAGTCTAACTAAAGAGTGAGGGACCATTTATCATCTTCAAATGCTCACCAGCACATAAGATTAGTTTCTGTCACTCAGCCCACTGTCAAGATGACTCAATATGGTCGCAAAGTTGATTTTATGGCCATATTTGAACGAATAATAAATGTTCCCACGGGGCTTCAGTCTGAGAATCTCAAAGAAGTCGGCCTGATTCGGAGGGCAACAAGCACACTTCTGGCGGTGGATTCATTTCATAATCGCATTCTACTTTCTTCTCACGATCCCTGGAAGAAGCCAGAGAGATGACTGAAGTCTGGACAAAGAGAGTACAGAAATAAAGCCTGATGGAGCTGGGCTTCCTGAGGCTGAAGAAAGGCCAACATGAGGATAGCCACACGAGAGCTACTGGATACTTCTGTGCAAGCTGACTGTGAAACACAAACTATTCATGGAGCAGAGACAGACTCCGGAGATCCAGGGAACTACTTGCTCAAGGGCAACAGTGTCAGGATCAGCAAGAGACAGCTCCTCTGCTCCTCGACCAGACCCTCTCAGGCAGTGCCAGCAGAATCTGCATACTCAATGTAGTCTGAGATTAGACAGACTGACTGACTAAACGAACCTGAGGCTATAAAGATTATGTCAGCTATGTCAGCATATTCAGTTTACTTACAAACTGAAATTTGGAAAAATCAGTCAGAATCTTGTCCGATCACCTTTTAGAATCAATGCCAAGCAACATTAGCATTATCACACCATTTGGAACCAAAGTGCAAAGCCAACCAAGAGCCCCCACCACGTCTAGGATGACCAAGTTCTTTACTGCATCCAAGCTGCTATCTGGAGCCAGGCTGGTAGCTCCCTGTCACCCTGTGGCTTCCAGTTACATAACTTAGGGCAAAGACATTCAAGATTACTCTCTGAACCTTGAGTCTGTCAACAGTTCGAAAAGAACAATTCTTTTAAAATCTTGAAGCACACAGTTAATTTTCTCTCAGACAGCAAGATTAGGTGGGTCCAGGAATTCTCATACACCATAACACAATGAAGAAACAACATCATCACTAGGCGAAGTAGTCAGAACTGTCAGGGTCAAAATGTACTGAAAAATAAATGGTGACATAAAGTCTAAAAAATCAAGCTCTAACAAGTGGACCTAAAATGGAAATAGAGAAAAGCCCCCCAAAAAAACAATTTCCAGAAATCCCTACAGACAATTTAAGTGTTAGACATTTCTTTGCTTACATTTTTTTATTAAAAGAATATTTGCATATTTTATGGCAAGCCTTGTAATATTCCAACCCATATAAACGTATACACAGATCAACACAGACTGTCAGCATCTGCACTTCCTCTTCTCTGTCTCAGCAGGGGACAACATGTCTCCCTAGACTATTAAGACTAAAACACCGAAACCTTTTATTATGAGGAAATCCCAGTGTTCAGGTGATGATGCACACTTCCTGGCACATGAATTTTCTTGCCTTGTTTCCTTTGAAAGTAACAACCACATGTTTTGTGAATGCAGACAAGAAAAACAAAGGTGGTACTAATAATCACATCGAGTTCACTGCCTCCAAAGACCAATTTCAGACAACTCGAAATCATCTCAGACACCTGTAAGTGAAAATTCACCAAGTAACAATATTCAAAATCATTTTAAAGGATGCCTCAAAACATACACTTCCTCAAAAAATTACTTCATGTATGCTCAAGTATCCCCAAGATGGGTAGAGACCTTTCTGTTACTCACTAATGCAAAATGCCCATGCTTTAGCATTTAAGCATAAAATTGGTAATGGTATCAGATAGGGAGAAACAGGGTTAGAAATTCAGTCCAGCAGCTAAGACAGCAGGTGGAATGCTCATGTTCCCCATCAGAGTATCCGAGTTAGAGTTCTGGTCCATTACACACTCTAGGGTCCTGCCTAGACAGACGTTCCCTGTGAGGCAAGAGGTGTCGGCCATGCTTCCACGGGGACACTGAGCACCCGACTGAGGCCTGCCCCAGCCCTCGCTGCTGCGAGCATTTGGGAAGGGAGCAGTGGGCAGGGACACCTGATCCAAAACACCTGTCTCTCCTGCTCTCCTTCTCTCTTTGCCTATCAACAAGTCCTTTTGATTCACTGTGCAAAAATATAAACAAAAGATTTCAAATTTCAAACAAAATATTTCTTTGAGCTTTCTGATGAGAAGCAAACAGAGAATTAATAAACATGCCTGGGTAACAAAGCCTTTCTCTTCTTTAAAATGGGAAGCTCTTCTGTTTGTAAGTGAAGCTGGCCAGGTTCAGCAGGCACACACACATTGTTCTATAACACACACACTGATAAATGCTGGCAGGAAGCTTTCAAAGAGACCCAAACCTTTTGAATAGAAAGAAAAGATAGCTCATTGGAAAATAAACATGCATATACATTTATTCAAAAAGCCATGTATTCATAAATGAAAGCAGAGATCTGAAAACATTTGTAAATTTTAAAAAGTCAATATAAAGGAAACTTAGCAATGAAGCCATGCATGGAAAAGTTACTAGTGATCTCTTAATAGCTTTCTAAAAAATAAGAAGTATGATGGGGTGCTCAGCTGGAGTTACACTGGTTTTTAATATGTTTTCTTTTTCTAAACACCTAGCACCATATGGTTCTCAGATTTTTCCATTAGTGCGTTACTGACAAATGGCACGGAAACAGTATTCCAGGACTGAAGTCTGGAGTAGAGAAACCCACAGCAATACTTAGATGCTGTATGGTTTACTACAAATTACATAATGACGAAAACAGCCACCAGAAAAGCTGAATCTCCCATAGGCGATGGCATGAGGGAGGCAGGTGCTACACCAATGACAACAGGGAATGCAGCTGTAATAGCAAAAAGTGCCTTATGTTTATCTAGTGCTGCCTTCCAGAGGGCCAAACACGACCACCAGCAAATGTAACTGTGCTCCCAGGGCTGAGACTGCTGTTGGAATGTTTTAAGTCACGCGAAATTATAGAATTGTCAAAGAATCACAAGGCAAGAAGTTCTGGGAGACTGCCTACAGTGAACCCATTACCTCTGCAGAGAGTGTGCCTGTTAGCCATGCCACCTTAGACCATTTGAGGAGAGTGTGCACAAATTCTGTAAGACAACATCAGAAAATGTCAGGTTTGGGGGATTTACAAACTTAGCAGAATTCAGGATTCATCCATGATAGGTCATGGGAAGAGTTTTCATGCTCATAAAATCATATCCCAGTTTCATTTCCCGTACTGTAAAACTGCCACATAACACAAAAGATTACTGAACCGCACAACCTACACTGACACTGTGGCTAGCTTACCGGAGAGCACACATCTGGTCAACCGGCACTTGCCAGGGTGGACTGACAGGTATTTAAGACAGCCCATCTCCAATGACTGGATGGAACTCTCACAGCTATCTGTAACTAGGCTGAAATGCTGGTTGTTCTACCACATGAAAAGACAGAGCCCAGCAGGTAAGATTCAGGACACCGTGGGTACAGCACCTTGGTGCTGCAACTTCAGCTGAGGACAATAAAAGAAGTCTCTCATCCCAGCAGAGCGTGTCAATGCTTCAGCAGGACAGCATGCAGAACTGTACTGCCCCGCCCACATCCCCATCCCAGACAGGATGCCCTGCCACTGCGCTCATGCACATGTGCCTGCTAAAAACCATCAAACTACTCCTAGAAGCCAAGGGGAAGAGCAGAGTTAAACATTCATGGACAAACGTCAATGAGTAGAAAAAGACAACTTCTCAAACATTTCCAGAATAAAAAATGACAGATCAAGATCCATGTATACTGAAACCGGATAAAGAAGAGTAAATAAAAAAATACAAACAAAACCATACAGCAATTTGACAGAGGCAAGCATGAACCCTTCTTCATGCATCACCAGAAAAACTCTGAATTCTGTCAGAGTATGTTTGTATCGTTTTTTAAAATTTGAAATTCAATCATAAAAAAACATCAACAACAAAGGAAGCAGCCAGAGTCAGGACACGGCAGGTAAAACCACAGGCAGCGTCCTGTGCAGCTGCTCCACTTCTGATCATCTCCCGGCTAATGGACTGAACAAGAAAAGCAGCAGGAGTTGCTTAAGGTGTTTGGCACTCTACCTCCCACATGGATGACACTCCTGGCTTTGGCCTGGCCCAGTCCTGCCTGGCATTTATTACCATCTATTTTGTCTCTCTCTCTTTCTCTCTCTCGTTCCCCCCCCCCCAATTGTATCTCTGAATTTCCCATAAATACATTTTAAAACACAAAAGAAGGGAAATGTTCTAAAAGCTAAAAGACAAGCAAGATACTTATTAGTTGATACACACAGAAAAAGCCATTCAACAAGTAAAGGACAGTAATCCTACCAGGGTTCCCCTGGAACCCTGGAAAGGTGACAACAGGGAATTTCAGTAGTAAGCAGTAGGAGACAAATGATTCCTGTTTCCCAGCTCTTGCAGCACAGTGGAAAAGGAATGGACTGAACTAAAAGTTTGAGTTGTGGATCCACTCTTACTGATCACATGGCCTGGGACACCTTCCCCAACCTCCAAACCAAGTTACTTCATTCCTTAAAGTAAAAATACCCTTCCAACCCCACATACTTGTCAACCACAGTAATATACCTGAAAAAGCAGATACTGGAAATGTTGCTAATGAAGAAATAGAACAGCATTTATAGAAGAAAAAGAATAAAGCAGAGCTTGAGCTACTGTAAATTTATATGCAAAACTTTCCACAATCATATCTTCAATAGAGTGAGATGCCCCTGCGTGATTAAACTTAAGCAATAATATCTTTGAAAAATGAGAGCTGTCCGGAGAAGCTCTGATGAAACAAAAAAGCTGACAAGTATTATACCACCTTACTGTGGTTAAAGATGAAATGAAACTCCCTATTTGACTATTTTCAGAAGACTGTGGACAAGTCATCCAGCCTGGCCCAAAACCACTGAGCACTGCAACCTACTCGTGAAGGAGCAAAGAGCCTGACTGCAAGAGACACTATTCTCTTGACAACAAAACAAACAAAATGCACCACGAAGGACTCTATTTCCTTTCCTTAGATAGTGTTGACTTAAAGAGAGAGATTACAGAGACAAAAAGTAAGTAGTCCAAGGATTTCTCTGACACTTCAGCAAAGGACACTGCATAACTCATTTAAAGAAAATGTGAAGAGGTCGCTTGTCACCCACAAATACCCATTCTCTCCTTCAAGCCACAAGCATCGATGAAACACACACTTATATTTCTAGCCGCAGCTAGAATGCAAGAAAGTATGGTTATATAACAAAGTTCTGATATGAGGAAGACAAGTGGACAGCTCCCAGAGAGCGATATGTCCTGCTTCGCCCTGTCTACTTCCTGCTGGCCAGTACGTAGATACAACAGCAACAGTTCAAGAACTCACCTTGGAACAGAAGATGGCATGGAAGGACCATGGAAGACCGAGACAGCGGCTGGGCCTTTGTTGATTGCACAGATCAAAGGCACCCTATCAGCATGTGACTGTGAATTTGTGACATAAGAAATAAAATTGGATCCTATTTGTACCATATCCAAACCTACTCCTAAAGCAAGAAAAAAGATGTTTGACTGGAAGTCCATCAGTTTGACAAAGGGAGTTTTCAAATGGTTTGACAGGATGAAAGAAAAAGGTTGAGACAAAAGAGGAGAGAGAGACGGGTGACCAGGAAAAGCAGCATCATGGAAAGTATTACCCATAATATTTGGTTGAAGGCGGTTGGTGAAGAAATAACACTATTTCAGGTGTTTAACACCAATGACCACAGCATGGTCAAAGCAAACATTTTTTAAAAAATTAATTCATTTGAAAGTCAAAGTTACAGAGATAAATGGAGACGGGGAGAGAGTGACAGAATGATTTTCCATCTGTTGGCCCCAACGGTCAGCGCTAGGCCACGGCAAAGCCAGGAGGCTGGAGCTTCTTCTGTGTCTCTCACATGGGTGGCAGCAGTACAGCTGCTTGGGCTGTCTCCTGCTGCTTTTCACAGGTCATAAGCAGGGAGATGAACAGGAAAGTGGAACAGCCAAGACTCAAATCAATCCCAAAATGGAATGTTTTACCAGCTACCCCCCACAACACCAATGCCTAAAGAAAACATCTAAGTGTGCAAGTGTGATTTCCTAAGAACTACTAAGAGGTGGGGGTTGAGAGAAGAGTAAAGATATGGAGAAGACAGCAAGAAAGGGAGAAGGACAGGCAGAAGAAAGCAACTAACAACAAGACATCGTCAGTAGTTTATCTGTAATTTATTTGATCATTTACTCTGGGGAAGGGACAGAGCTAGACATTCACCTTAGTCTGTGTGATCTTCCACATTATATCCTAACCACCCTGGCTGGTGGCAGCTGAGTAACTCAAGCAAGCCAGTGTGTGCAAAAGAAAAGATTCAAAATTCAGGTCTTTTTGTCACAGCAACCCACATTAGATCCATTACCTGATGATGCTGCCTCTGAGTTCTGTTTCTGAACAAATGTGCAGAATAGACTCAGAATAGAAGCAAAAGATAAAAGAAACAAATGTGTTAGCACTGTATTAATCTGAGTCATCACAAAAGAAAGAGAGGTTGTGATTGTAACAGAGATGCTGGGAGAAAATGGATGTGTTTGTCCAGAGTTTGTAACAGCTACAAAATGCACGCTAGAAATACTGAGGCATGTACCACTATCCTGGCAACAAAGAAAATGGCAGCCTGCTTGAAAGACAGATATATTCTTGCATGGGACTGGGGAGGCTGAGGCAAAAAAAGAATTACTCTTACAATATGCACAGAATTGGTTTCTACCCAACAGAAACAGCATCAATTCCTCATGCTGCCCAACGTCCTCTCAGGGAAGGGGGGGCAGGGCTGCTGACATCATCCTTGCCTCACACAATGTTTCTCATATTAGTGTTTATCTTGAATTGGAGATTTATAAGGCCACAGTCATTTGGATCCAAGCACAAGGATCTTTTCAAAATATAAAGTTCTCATCCTCATCCAGCATCACCTTCACATAAACAAGGCACCTGCTCTGTGGGTAAACAAGATCATTACACAGGAGTCCAAAGTCTGCTTTCACACAGAAACCTCAGTGATTTCAGGACAATGACACTCTACAGTGAGATGCTATATCAACAGCTGTGCAGGGAAAACTCAACATACAGCACTGGTGTTTAGTTAGGGTTAGACATACCAAAGGAGCCAAAACCTGAAACGCAGGTTGCCACGCACACCTACTGAACATTATGGGCTCGTCCCACCTCCAAATCCTGAGTCCCTCTGTTGCCCCTGATGCTGCCTCAGAGGCCCATTGAGCCAGAGCTTCTGACTCAGCTACAGTCACCACTGGATGCAAGCAACTGGCACCCTCGGCCTCATGTCACTTCTAAAGATGGCAAAGTGTAAGCGAAGCAGGTGTTGAGCTATACACATACAGTCCCCGAGACTGTTCACATTCGCTGAGTTGAGGCCAAAGAGGAGCCATCTTCAGCATCTAGTTAATTTTTTCCATTGTTTGAGTCAGCCTGACTGACTTGGAACACTGATGTGAGACTACGCTCTGTGTGTATGTGTGTGAGGGTCTACACGTGTTAATGTGATTCAACACCACCAGGTTAAACTGTAGAGAAAACATCTCTCAGCCTTGATTAGGGCCTGCATTAAGCCATCAGACCCCATCACAGGCCCTGCTGATGAGCAGCTATTTGGACACACACAGAGCTGTGATTTCCATCCACTTTACTAATCAGCACGTTCAGATTTGCTGCTAATGTGACAGTGATGAACAGGAATGGTGCTAATGTGACAGTGATGAACGGAATGACAGCTCAGGGCTGATTAAAATTAGCTAAGGTTCTTCAACCCAGGACAAAATGGAAGGGCTTTGAAAACAATCGCAGCCAAATACGGATCTCAGAAACAGAGAGGAAAAACCAAAAACATGATTATACATAAATTTGATCAAATATACATTTCAATGTGACATCGCTTAAAACGGTTTAAATGCAGCCACAATCAAATCCTGCCCTGCATAAAACATGTCAATAAAAACCATGAACACACAGAACTAATGTGCTGAGAAGGACAAATGCCAATAGGTAAAAGCTAGCTTGCTTTATGAAAACAGAGGGCACTAGAATCAAACCAAGTATTTATCAAAGCTGAAATCAAATTCTGTCATCTAAGCACTTCAGGAAAGTACTCTCCCCAGGCCCACACAGTGACGCAGTAACTTGATCTTCTGCCTGTTGTGTTGGCATCACAGATGGGTGCCAGCTCATGTTCCGGCTGCTCCTGTTCCAATCTAGCTCCCAGTTTGTGGCCTGGGAAAGCATGGGACAAAGGAGATAAAAGAACAAGATACGCTGCAATCAGATACCAAGTCAATCAACACAGGCAAATCTTCACTTGCAGCACTCCCAGAGCAAAGCCAGGGCCGAGTTGGGGTCACGCCCAACCCTGTCATTTTCACCCATTGAGAGGGGGTCTATAGCCATAAACTCGAGCCAGCCAGAGCTTTCCACGCTTAGAGTCAGCAGTCATTTCTCATGCATAATGTAATTGTCTAAATTGTCCTTTATTAGAATTCCTTCTCCAAACGAAATGTTCTGAAATTATCTGAATTACCTTTGTGCTGCTAAATAAGTTAATTAGTGAAGCCTCCAAACAGATTTAAACTGGAATAAATAATTGTTACTTCTCCCCCTTGTGTTGAGGTTCAAATTCAAACATGACTTCCAAACTTAACACGAGATGTGATCAATTTTTACAGAAATCCATTCACTTCTGGAAGTTTTCCCCAGAAATGGTATCTTTTTCATTATTATTATTTTTAATTTATTTAACTCATTTGAAAGGCAGGCAGACAGCAAGAGAGATTGAGAAATTTTCCATATGATGGTTCATTCCTCAAATGCTCCAAATAGCTGGTTCAGAGCGAGACAGAAGAAAGGGGCCAATGGAATAGGACTCCGTATCGCCCTTTGCCTGATGGAGCTGTAAACAAGAAAGTGCTAGCCTTCCACTGCCTCTGCTTAAATGCCCTTTATTCTCAAAGCCTCATCTCTCCCATTCATACCCAACAAGAATGACTTAGAAGTCAGATAACCTCTTCTCATTATGAAAAGCATACAAACAAGGTTTACAGGCAATCCAATTTCTCTTTAGGACATGACCATTTGAGAACAGAGAAGTATATATCCAATTTCTTAAATATTTTCTGATGGGAAGTACTCAATTAATATAATTTTACTAGGTTATTACAGCACCTCACTCCCACTTTCTAAACTCCATTCGCTGGCAGTGTGGAAGAATGATGAAGAGCACATATTCTCGCAGGAGAAGGTAGCCTTGGCTGCAACTGTATCCTGGCAGCTTGGGTGACCTTGGGTACCTTCATTAACTGCTCTGGGCCTCAATTTCCTTAACCTCTCCTATTCCTCCCAAGAAGTGTGGTTGACAAATTATAAACTCCAGCTATTAGTTAGTAGAGATGTTAATTTTTCCCTTTTTCCAATACAAAAGAAGTTCTGTGTTCCTATTTCTGACAATCTTTGTCTACTTATTAGCAAAAACCACACAATTCCAAAAAAGGAAAATAATGACCTACATCAGAATCTGAATCTCCAGATAAGTCACGTTTGTAACATGATTCTTCAGGTTGTCTTCTGCTCTGAGTAGATGAGGTGCCACGTAAGCAAACAATGTTGCCCCGGGAAAAATGAATGCAGTCATCTGAATTTATACAGAGTTCCCCAAAAGAGTCCCCAATAGCAGAAGGGAATCACAGAGTCAGAAAGACATGGGTTCAAATTCCTGCTCCACCACTTGTCGCTTGAGCATTGAGACTTGCTGATGCCTATACTGACCCAGCCACACAATGGAAAAATATTCCTACATATTTCCTGCCATAACAGATGAACACAGCACAGAACATTAAATTATAACTGCAGTGTCAGCTGCCTGTCCTGAGGCAGTACCAATGCAATCCTGGACCTGCAAGAGCTGCTTCCCAAGGGAGCAGGAATAAAGGGGCAAGGATGAACACACTCCTGGTTACACAAACAAAGAACATGTGCTAATTACACTGGAGTTATGCTTTTAAAAGAAATGGCACAGCTTATACAATAAGCATAATAAAAAAATCAAAGGAGGAGGAAAGGCTAAAAGAGAACAGCTGGTATCAACTGTGCACATCACTCAAAGAGGCAATGGACCGACAGTTTTTCAGCAAGAGCCAGAGAACACTAGGTGGTAACAAAATGGATACTTCAGATCTTGGGAAGTAAAACATATTCACTGCTCTTCCAGATGCCAAGGGAGGCTTGGATAACATCTCCCGTCTTAATGAGCTATCCTCCACTCCCAGCTGTTCAGAACAATGACAGGGTTCACTACGGCAGAGAATCCATACACAAAAACTCCACTGTCCCCAGAGCCCAAGGTGCAGGGCAAATGCTAAATCATACATCTGCTGATGCCTGGATGTACAAATGAACAGGGGTTTAAGAAAGGAAAAGCATGCACACCCAGCATGGTTCTTTGCCCAGAACTGTCGTACACACACAAATTTGCTCATGTCTTTTGCTTTGTCCAGACAGATGTGTTGGCTCTGAATTATTGTGAAAAAAAAGTTAATTGGCATTATTTTTAGTGCAGTTTTCAATTTACAGAAAATTAAGAGGATATTACAGAGAGTACTCATGTACCCCCTTAACCCAAGCACTTCAAATGTCCTGGTTAAGTTAAAATGTCTCCTAGGAATGGATGAATCAATATACAAATGATAGGAGAAGGGAATTTTAAGTCCTATTGACTAGTCAGCTTGGCAGTAACCAAATAAAAGTGACCACAGTCTGAAGCAAATATAATGATTAGCCGTGAGAAACAAACGTACATCTGTAGGAACATGTGGTGTCCACTGAGGGCATCACCAATGGATATACCTGATGTGGCCTGGAACTTTATTTGTAAAATCAGAATTCACTGGCCAATTAATTCATCCTCATATTTGCTAAGAGCATAAAGAAACAACCTTTTGTGATGGTGGGTCCAACTCCAAGCAGAACTAGGAATGTTGGTGACATCAAGACTCCAAGCTCCCTTCAGACAGCATCTTCCAAGAACAGAACTGCTCCCCCTTGCAGTTCATAAGCAACTTGACCAGGTCACGCAAACAGCATCTGTCCTCAGGCCCATGATGAGCAGGTGAACCAGGAACACTGCTGGGAACAATTCAGTGGAAAACGTATCACCGAGCTTCTTGAGAGGATACACAGTTTGTCAGACGTGCAGACTTTGGGGTCCCACTGCTATCTGACGGATCCAAAATCTGGGGGTGATGCTGCCTGGCAGTGTGAGTTTTCACATTGCTACCAGGTGATTCTGAGGCAAATAATGACTGAAATACTCAGTCACATCTAACCAAATGAAAAGGAAGGGAACAATAAACACCCCCCCCTCAGCACTCCCATTAGTTGTTTTGCTGCCAAACAGGAAATTTTGATTAGTTTTAAAATAGTGTCCTATTTCAGTTGGGAATATTGATGACTGTTTCACAGGGTTTCCGATCATTTTTCAAGCACACCTGTTTTGTTAAAATGATCTGTTATCTACTTATTTTGGAAGGAGGCGAGAGAGAAGTAAAAGAACTCCTGTCTTTTTCTCTGCCCGCTGCCTGCAACAACAGCTGGAGCGCAAGCGTTTTTCCTGACTAGAAGTTACATTTTCCGTGCTTCACAAAATCCCGGTCGCTTTATTCAAATATATGTAATTCTTCTATTATACACAATTTGAAGCTTTTTATAATTTGTTGTATTTAACAAGGTTTTTTGTTTGTTTTTTGTCTGTACAGCAGTTTTCCAGCCCTTTCAAACTATGGTCCAACACAAATCAATCTTTTATCTACAACTCAGGGCTCAGGAAGACCCTGTGTGCCATTACAGCAGGTAACAGTCTGCCTGCACAAGGTCCAGCCCTTGGCAGTGAACATAAGAGACCCCACTACTGAATGCCTTAACTATGTACTATTCAAGTTAAACACAGCTTGATGTAAAGAAAATCCAGTGAGAGTGTTCTTCCTGCTAAGTCCCTGTAACCATGCTCCCTTTTCTTTGAGCATCTAGGTCTTTTTGAATCTCCACAGTAAAATTAATATCGTATTCTTCATGATGATTTTTTCCAGTGCCCAGCAAAGTGAGTAAGGTGGTCAGGGTATATCACATTTATTAGCTTCAAAAATTTATATCCAGGCTAACTTTTCTGTTCACAAACAGAATGCAGGATCAATGAGAAGAATTTCAGACTCTTAGGGTTTTTGGTTTTGTTTTCTTTTTAAATCTCTGAAAAATCAATTTGGTCTTTCATCTTATTGTAGTGCGTAACTGTTTTATTTCAAATTGATGATCCTGTATCACAAATTCCTAACTTGATAGCAACTTGGGTAAAGAAAGAGTGGTTAATATTTATAAATGAGATGAACTTATTTGGGCAAATTGGAAAGAAAAAGATTAGGGATTTCTAACAAACCGATTCATGCCTTGGTCTACACTATTCCAAAGGATAAGGAGTTTTCAACAGTCTAGGTGACAATATTGTATTGGTCTCCATAATGCACTACGTGTCTCCTCTGGCAGCATAAGCTAGCGTTCCGGAGCCCTGGTGGTATCTCAGGCCTCACCTGCAGGTATGCACAGACACCAGCTTGAGGAACAGAAGACAAACGCAGTCCTGATGCAAGAAAACTCTCATGAGACAAGCAGAAGCCCCTGTAGAAAGGAGCTCTGTATCAGGGATCCTTTGGCAGTATTCAAGGAATGGAACATCTTGGATGGGAGAAAAAAACACCTTGGCTTACTAAGGTCTTGAACATTACAAGTATGATTATGGAGGACAATTACAGCAATATGAGAATCCATAATTGTGTTAATTCTTTTCATTGTATTTTTGTACATCTGACTCCTACTACAGTACTATGCATTGTTAAAATGTCCATGATTTTAAGGTTGTTATCTCTGCTTTAGAGAGGAAAGAATATTTTCCAGTAGTCTGAAAAGCACTGACAAGGATTTCCCAGGTCCACTCAAGCAGATTGCCGTGTTCAGAATCTCACATACACTTCAGTAAAAAAGCAACACACCCTTTTGTTCTGCCTTGGAAACAACAAAACCTGTAAGTGCTTGGCATCACCTGTTTCTTTCAATAGGAATAGACTCCAACAATCTATCTGATTTGGGAAATACTAACGCACCATCAGTCGCTGTTGTGGGGCAAAAAAAGAAAACTCACTGATAACTCAGCAAACATACAATCCACACGCCACTTTTCCCTCCATCTCAAATCCTGGCTAAGGCTCCACTGAAGGGACACTTTAAGGCACTCCAACAATACTCCTTATAGCACAGACATCATAACTAGCAAGTAACACGCAGAGACCATTCACGTAAGCTAAACATCACATTCACAAGCCAAAGTCAGTCCGAAACTCCATGGAGAAATACGTAAAATACCCTGAAATATTAACCTAACAATGCAAGACACAGAATGGAGGTTATAACAATCAAACCCTAGTGTCTTTTTAAATATTTTCTGTACACAAAAGAGATATTTGTGAAATCAGTTTACAAGTCATATGCACTCAAATACTTCAAAAGAACTTCCTGAAAAGCAGCTCATAGTAAGAATCTGAAAGGTATATATGACCTAATTTTCAGATTCGATCATCTCTGTTTAAGATGCTGCCAACTGCTTTGGAAAGGCATGGCAGTAAACTATGACTTGCATCAATACCTCTAAACCGACTTACAGGGAGCAATGAACTATTAATGTATTCAAAAGATGCAAGGCTTTAGACATTCTATCTGACATCTTTTCTTACTAAAACATCCTAGAACAAGAAAACCGTGCATGTGAGGTGCCGGAATGCTACACCCACTAGCTGGGGTGTGTCTGAGAGTAACAATAATCACCATGTTGGGGTTTTACACACACCTTCACTGGCGTCATACAACAGCAAGCCCAGGACACTGAGGGAAACTCCAGTGGGCAACTTGACTTGGATCCAAAACGAACTGTTGCCCATGCTCTGAAACGCACTAGTTAAAAACAAACCAGTTGATCACGGCTTACAGAGCCCCTGGGCTGGTAGGACTCCATCTCATTCAAGTCACCCATAAAATGAAACCATTTAAACCAATGCATATGCAACAAACTTACTTATAATTGGATATTTCTGAGACAGATTTTGTGCATTTAAAATGTTCCACACTTTAAAAAAACCTTTTCTTTCTTCAAAGAATTTTCCATGTCTACACAACCCATTTTATAAAAAAAAATCTGCACAATTTTTATTCAGTTGAAAACAAAGATAGTACCACTATAATTGTGTCCAATGAGCCCCAAGTATTAAATTTTTATTTTCAAATACAGCTTTCATCCCTCTCTCCTCCAATGCAGTATGTATAATATATTATTTGCTATTCAGAAGAGGAAAGGTTCCATGCAAAATGAATGACTTCAATTGCCTTATAAATAAAACATGGATAAATGTCTTGGCAAAATAAATTAAAGGAGCATTTGTATTCGATCACTCCATCACATTACTGTCTTTCTCTACAAGCAGAAGAAGCTGTTGTTGTGTATTTCCTGAAATTCATTATGTGTAGAGTCCATAATGGAGAAAAATCACTACTAAGTTATGGCTGAAACTCCAACAAATCACATGTCGCACTTCAGAGAGCTTCCAAACGCATTCCAGGCACACACCCAGCAAAGCTCATCAGGGCGCACACCTGTAGTTTGGGTGTTGGTTGTTTCTATGTTCGCTCGGGAAGATCATTCTCCTCACTAGATAATTTTAAAAATTAAGCTGTAAGGCATTATTGCATGTTGATACTAGATTCTATTTTTGCTTCTTGAAATTTATG
This sequence comes from Ochotona curzoniae, assembly GCF_017591425.1. Lineage (NCBI taxonomy): Eukaryota > Metazoa > Chordata > Mammalia > Lagomorpha > Ochotonidae > Ochotona > Ochotona curzoniae. Next base: position 1,657,446 of record NW_024466361.1, on the reverse strand, counting down.
TAAATGACCCAAGAGGACAAGCAAGCATCTGAGTCTTCAGGAAATGCCTTTGCTGATTTTTGTCTGATAAGTTGGGGGTCAGAAGATTTGCTACGTAAATTCAGTCTTAAGAAAAACTGGATCTGCATCATTTATCAAAGTGGTAAACTTAAAATGTAAATGTACAGACCTAGAATAACTCATAATAAACAGTGTGTTGCATGCTGGAGGTATAATTCTGGGTTATCTTTCATTTTCCTACTACTGATAGAATGCACTGGTGGCAGTGTGAATTTCAGAAAATAAAGAAATAAGTAAATACTTCCAGGTTTTATACAGTAAGAGCCTTAGATTGGTGTAGTTTCACTGCTTTTTAGAAAGCATTTTTAAATGAACACCAAAACAATGTTTTCAGAGAGGAACTCATAAACCAAAGTCCTGTTCTCCTGTACTGTGCATATCAAACATTCATCAGAGCTAACTTGAAGATCAGGTAAAACAAAAGTCATCTACTTTCTGGGGACCAAGAATTTTCAACTAATTATTTCCCATAGCATTAAAAAAAAAGTCTTGAGGAATATTATTAGAATATGGATATTTAACACAATGAAATTTAAAGTCTGATTCTTATAAATGTCACTCTGAAAATTTACAAACGCTGTCATTCCCAGTAGCAAATATCAAACCAGTTCAGCTTGCCATTCAGACCACATAAAAATCTACACTTATAAACCCTGCAGGGTCGACACTGCATGGAATGTCCTTTACTTCATTTTATACCTCATCACCAACAGTAATCACCCACCACTGGAGAGCTATTTTCCATCATACTAGCACTATCTGAAACACATACTTGGTTGATTTTTATGGCCCAAAAAGGATAGGCCTAAGTGAAACTTCAAACTTCACTCTTTTATTGTACTTACTGGGGGTTAGGAGGCAGTAGGGGGAAAGGTGGGAGCATGAGACAGGAAAAGAGGGAGGAAACAAGTTAAATAAGACAGGAGCAGAGTAAACCAGAATTTCAGCAGCCAGATCTCCCTGGAACTAATTTATGAACTAATTATATTTATTATTTGCACTGCATAATGTGACTTGAACAGCCATGCAATTTTTCATCAGAATGTATATTTCATATTTTTAAATATTTTAACCATAAAAGTTAATGTATGATAATTCTCTGCAACACTTAAACTGAACCCAAATTTGCATCATTAATGAATACATTTGTCAACATTTCAGACCCTAAAAATAAGGATCCCTGACTCCAACTCATTCATACTCAGATTTTTGAAGCATTTTCTATAAGCTACATCTCTTTTTCTTTGTTCTTGAGAACATCCAATTGAGTAAGGTTCAACCCCCTGACTGAATTCCTTTGGTTTCACATGAAAAGACCAGACACACACACAATGGGCTCTCACTCTGTCTCACCATATGATGATACTCCACGCTGTGTCACTGCTCTGCCAGCAGCAAGGCCCTCACCAGTTGGGACTCCAAATCTTGCACCTCTAGAACAGCAAGGCAAAACCAACCTCTCCCTATAAACCAGCTGCTCTCAAGTAGCCGTTTATTTGTTTCAGACTCATTTTTTTTTAAAGATTTATTTTTTTATTTTTTCATTGGAAAGGTGGATATACAGAGAGGAGAGACAGAGAGGAAGATCTTCCGTCCAATGATTCACTCCCCAAGTGAGCGCAATGGCCAATACTATGCCGATCCAAAGCCAGGAGCCTCTTCCGGGTCTCCCACGCGGGTGCAGGTTCCCAAAGCTTTGGGCCGTCCTCGACTGCTTTCCCAGGCCACAGGCAGGGAGCTGGAAGGGAAGCGGGGCTGCCAGGATTAGAACCGGCACCCATATGGGATCCCGGGCGTGCAAGGCGAGGACCTTTAACCACTTGCGCCACCGCACCGGGCCCCATTACTCACCTTTTAAAACTGTTACATTTTGCTGCTTCCTGTTCAATGCCTACATGGAGAACAAGCAGCTTGTGCCCAAAAATGTGGTTGCCAACATGTTAAGACGCTGGTAAGCACTTCTAAAGATTCATTCCAGAATCGTGAGCAATCACCAGGATTGTTGTATTAAATACATCAATGTTTTCATGGGATGACTCTGAGAATCAATGAAACTGAATACATAGCATTAACAAAATATTACGGGGCTCATTAATACATGCAAGGCACCTAGACGCCTGGAGTCAATCAGTGGGATCCTAAGCCAGGCACGGATGCACTAGGAAAACACCACCCAGAGGAACAGCCAATTTTTTCTTGCCCTCAATTACCAAAAACTGAAGAGCAGATACCGCTCACATATCCAGCAATCTTATGAAACTAGATAATAATCCAGGATGGAAAAAACAAAAATGGGTTCTCAGGGGACAAGACAGATGTTACAGTCTTATTACTCAGCCAAGTGTATTTACTTTCACTTCGCACAGAGCAATGCTTTCTCGTATCCAATCTCTAAACCCAAAGAGAAAACAACAAAGATTACCCAAGAAAATGAGCTGAGGGCAGAAAGAAACAGGACAATAGGAAAGAAAGAAAATTTAGATAAAAATCAGATCCTAGAACACAAAACGACATGATGTGAACCATTGGACTTAAAAACAAAGTCACTTAAAATTTCGGGAACTGTACATTCATAATGTACAGTACATTCATAATGATGATCAGAAGCTATCAGTAAGAAGTCATGCTTCAAATTTTTTCAATATTTTGTTCAGGAAATACAAAAAACATAGCTTCAAAAGCTTTCCTCCAAATAGTTTTTTCTCCTGTCAAATTCATCGCTGGCTCGTGGACTGAACACTGATATCAATTTACCCAAGAGGCTTTTTGTTTTCTTTTTCACTTACACATGCTTTGGTTATTCAGTGGTGTATTTTTTGACTCCATGGTGCAATAAATTTTTTGCTTTAACTTCATATCTGTTGTTGACTTTGCTTCATGACTTCTCATTTAAGGGAATGTATAGTGATGGCGTAATAGAGACTATCATAGCCAGATGTGAAGATACAATGCAGCATGCATCTCAACTTCCAAATCAGAGATGGACTCCCAATGAAATTGTTGGAAATATCTAGACAACAGGATGCTGGACTCTGCGCAATGAGACCCAGAAGAAGCTCCTGGCTCCTGGCTTCAGATCAGCTCAGCTCCATCTGTTGCAGCCACTTGGGGAGTGATTCATCGGATGGAAGATCTTCCTCTTTGTCTCTCTGACTTTCCAACAAAAACAAATAAATCTTAAAAAAAAAATCTTACTAATACATTTACATATTGTGTAACAATTCATCATTCAATCAATAAGCAAGGTATAACACAACTCCTAAATAAGCCAACCACTATGGAAAATATATCTGAAAATTTTTCACGTGTCTCATTTTAATGGAATAGTTGAAGAAGGCCATGTGAAAGCATTCCCATATTTCACTGAACATACAGAGGAAGGACTGGCCATCCATCTCATAGCAAACACTTTTGATGAGCAGTGACAGCACAGGCGACTTCAGCAGTTAATGGCAACTAAGTTGAATACAACCACACAATCACACCAATTAAAACTCCCAGCGAGGAAAGTGGGAAATCGTTCAAGGCACTAATCATTTCTAACTTATTTTTCCACATTATTTAGGAGTTCAGCTTGTTACTACACTATCCTGCAATTAGAGGGGAATGTGAGAATATTAATATAATCTGTGATAGTACTAAACCTGATTTAGTACTCTGATTCTTAGACGAATCAGAACGAGGAGAGACTCTTAGTAACTTTGGAGGTGTGGCAATTAGGCGGGCCACAGAGAAGGTTCTCAGAGATAGGAAGAGAATTTTTGAGTGATTTAGTAGAAAAATGTTCATGGCTGTAGTTCATGTTATTAGTAGAAAATATTTCACTAAAGACATGATACCAAAATTATCCAAAAATTCTTTTTTCACTAACCATTTTCCCAAGTGACTACAAAAGTCATACAATCCTAATTCAGGAGCTTTCAGTCCAAAACAAACTATTAAACTACTAAAATAAACCCATAATTAAAGAGATATTAGGCTCAGAGATGAAATACAGCCATCAAAACTGACAGAAATGCAATGAAAGCAAAAGCAAAAGTCTGATATGGTTACTGTACTGAAGATCATTATGATCTTATTTTATTTTAGAAAAGCCCAGAATAGATGATTTTTATACTTGAAGGTTTAATTGTTCACTTGTCAGCCCTTCCCTTGACTTAGGTAACCCACTCCTCAAGTCCCAACACCTCTTCTTCTTAGCCAGTTTTCCCTTGCTCCCACTCACTAACTCCAGGCTTTTGTCCACTCTGCAGACGGTTCAGAATCTCCCAATCCAGGGCTTTAAACCTGAAGGACGCAAACTTCTGCTGGCCACCTTGTTCACAAAATCTAATTTCATAAATTAAATGGACTAGGATCCCAAGAAACCCAAGAAAACGAACCTCTTCATTAGTAGAGAAGGAAATTCTTATTTTAAAAAGCCAATGGAAAGTGGGAATAGAAAGAGGAGAGTTTTTGACACTCGGTAGCAACGTAAATTTACTACAAGAAATTTCAATAATGGATATTCATACATTTTTAGAGTTAAATATCTATATACAGACATACAATCATATAAGCATACATGAGTCAATCACTATTAAAGAGTCAGTATATCATATTAAAAAGTAAAGACAGTCTTTTCCAATCATTGGCAGCAAAAACCTACACCGAGCATTCTTTCCTGGTCATCACTCCGCAGTCTATAAGCTGAGCATCCAGCACACCAAGTAGGGCCCAGGATGGTCAGCAGGGCCACTGAGGTCACCACCTCACCAAGAGCAACTGCACATGGTCCTCCCGGAGCTTCCGAAAGTAAACCGAGTTCTTCAACCGACCGAGTTATAGCATGCTGCAGTTCTTTAAAACACATCACATAAGAAGGGAAAAAAATCAATCTACAGCAGCCTTGCTATCCACTCCAGTAAACAATCATGACTGTATATACAATTTATACTAATTTTCTCAATTCTTATAAATTTCATTATTTCTGCTCATCTTGAGCAATATTAATATTAAATACTAATAATCGGGCTCTCAGAGTTGGAAATTGCACAGGTGTCTGTGAATGTGTGTATGTGTCTAGAAGTACAAGGTGCTTCAAAAGTTACAAGTCTTAATTAAAAGGATACACTTTGGTGTGAAAAAATGACATACGTATGAATGTACACTTACATATCATACTAGCTTTTTGAAATCCTAAAGAAAACTATGAAAACAGGTACTTCCTTCCCCCCCATACCCCTAACAAAAGTGTCTACATCACTAAGTGTCAGAGTTCCTGAAGGTTCACCCATTCTGCTCCTACAAGCTCATTCTCTCTCTGTCTCTCTCACGTTAACAATCTCTAATTCATCTCTTGGCACCTAACATCCCAGACAAGGAACCCAGGCACATTTTGTAACAAAGAAAGCATTTATAAACTACAAATTCTTTCAGCAAAAATGCATTGGACACCAAAATTTAAATGAGTATCAACATCCAAAATGATGAAGACCAGCATTGGTCCTAACAGTTATAGCTTTGACAAGATCAGCTCTCGGCTTCTGATTGGAGCTTTCCCCTCCTCCTCTCCCCGAGACTAAACTGCAGCCAGCTTTCATGCAGTGATAGATACTCCTCTGCAACAAAGGAAAGAAGATTAAGCAAAACTGACATACAAAGCTGAGACTCCACAGTGGGCTGGCAAGAATGATACACCAGATCAATGAGAGAAGTGCAAGGACAGAAACATGCCATATGGTCTCTTCCACTCACGGTTGGCACAATCAGGAATCTGCTTATAAAGTTGCTTTTTGAAAAGTCTGCAGCAAAGAAACAAAGACTGGGAGAACTCAAGAGGTACCAAATTCACTCAAGCTACTAGCCTTCTTCCAGTTCCAGCCCCACCCCACCCCAAGACAAGAAAGGGCTCTTCAACTGCGATCCAACTTAGAACTGCATCCCAGTGATGTTCCAGTTTCAACAAGCATATGAACCATAAAGAGCTTACATAGGTACCATAGCATTTTGAAGAACAAATGAACTTCCATCATGCTGTGGCTCCTTAGGGAATGCCACTCACCCTGATGACAGAACACACATTGATCTATAGCAGGTCTGGGGGCCTTACTTTTTACAAGACACTCATTGTAAAGTGTTGATCCATGGCTGCACAGAACTCAGTACCCTAAGCCACACCTCAAGCAAGTTAAAATAATTTGAAGCACCAATGCAAAGGAGCAGATTCTAAAAATGTCAAATCACTATTAGAAAAGAAGCCTCATTTTCTAAGAAAAGAAATTTTGGCCTCTCTGCAATGTGTATAAATATTCTCATTATTTATTCACCCACTGAATATCCTAATGATAACATGAGTGAACGGTAAGTAACACCAAAAGACCAACAGCACAGCCTGAGCAGACACTGACAACTACAATTCTGCAAACAGACCACTAAGAACCAGGGTTGTATTTCCAGGCTCTCTCATTTGCAGTTTTTTGTTCCCTCCCTACTTCGAATTCTCCATTGCCTTAGTAGCAATCTCAAAAACAAAATCCAAAGACTTTTTTTTTAACATATACTTTCACACTCCCCTCACTACCGCTTTGCTGTCAAGTGTCTGACCCTGGCTTGATAATCTCATTTCCTGAGAATTAAAAAGCTGGAAATTTAAGCTACCTAGAGTGTTAATTGCGGCCCTGCTCTATTGCTAATCATAAAATTGGATGTTTTGCATGAAAATGCTTCTCTAATTAATTCTCAGTCATAAATCTCCCTGGTTTTAATAACCACTCCTTGATTGGATAGCCTTTGAAGACAGTGCAGCTAATCTGCTAAACTAGAAAAAATACACATGGAGAAAATACTAAGTAGGCTTACAAGGGAGGAAGCAGATGATCGCCTCAACACGGTCCAGCCATGGCAGTGAGCCTCCTTCTGGATCTTTTACACCTCATCTTGTTCCCCAGTGGAACAAGCCATCAAACCAGGAATCATGGACAACGGCAACTGCCAGAGAGGGCAGCCATCGCAAGTCAAATCTTTTCACCTTCCTTCCACAAAACAGCTTTCCTATAATTTTTTTTTTTATAAAAGAGGTTTCCCTTGATATTTTTTCCCCTAGAAACCAGGGATTCAGCAGTGTCCACTACTCACGCTGTCTAATAAGACCAGGTTTGTGCTTCGCCCTTGCCTCGGCTTCTGACTGACAACGCATTATCATACATCTCTCTGAAGAGGTGCTGAACTGAGTTTTCATTATCCAAAATGTCAAGATTCGTTTTTGTCATCTGAGAACACGGCTGGCCTTCACCAGCAGCCCCTTGATTAATTCAATTGGAACAAGTCACCTATACATAGCTTCATTTTGCCTAGATCAGCTCCTGTATCCTGTAAGCTTTAATTTACAGCTTCCAGTTAAAGATACCTTTTTATTTTACTTTATTTTAGCCACAGTAGAAGAAAACCAGAAAGTCTTAATTAACAGCACACTGCACTAGTGTTACAGTTACTGTACAGTTACAGAACTACAAAGACATACGATAATTAAAATTTTTGGTAAATTTTAGCACGCATATGAATACCTATATGGCATTTCTGTTCACTTATAAAATATTTCCAAATGTTTTCTGTATATTTAAAAGCTTCACAAAAGTAAATACAAGCTATCCAAAAGAAATTACATAAGAAGAGGTGTGGACTAAACATCATAAGAAATCAAGACTATAGGCAGATTCTAACTTGGCATATCAAATTCACAACTGTATGATCTTTGGCTTCAACAAAACATCAAATTAAAAATGGATAAGCTACCACAGTGAGATGCTATTACACACTCTGAACAACGTCAAAAATTTAAATGATGACAATACCAAGTGTTGAAGTGCACTGCTAATAGGAATATCAAACAACATGATACACTCACTTTAGAAAGCTGGCAGTTTCTGAAAGTTAAATATATGCTAACAATACAGCCCTACATTCTCACTTCTAAGTAGTACCAAAGGAATGGAAGACACACAGCAGAGACGCACAGAATTCATAAGTAAAAAAACACAAACAAACCTGGAAATAACTCACGTGTACATCAGCAACCAGAGAGATGAAAGACTTGTGACAAGTGCATCCCACAGAGCACTCCCTGTGTCTATGGAACCACGGAAAAAGAGGCGGCAAGGTAAGTGACAACACAAGAAGTCAGAACAGAGGCAAGAGAGGAGACACAGCAGGTCCAGCCCCTGTGGGGAAAGCCCTGCCACAATGGAGTGCTGATTTAAGTCCTCGCTACCTGGATCCCAACCCAGCTTCCTGCTGAGGGGCAGAAGCCACTGCATGATGGCTCTGCACTCACAGGCATCTTAGATGGAGCTCCCGATCCCCAGCTGAGCTCAGCCATGGTGGGTGCAGGTATGCTGCGAATGAACCAGGAATAGGGGCTCCAGGCCTGTCTGTCTCCATTTCTCCCCAGCCCTCTCCATTTTTCTCACTGGCTTTCAAATTAAAAAAAAAAAAAAAAAAAAAAAAAGGCAGAATAATGTTGAGAAAATATTTTAAAATGATTCAAGAAATGGGCAAAGAATTACTGATTCTCAATGAAAGTATTAAAATTTTAAAAGAGCAGATAAACTTCAGTGAATGCATGATTTGCCCCAACAACCATCTTGGTGTTATTCGTCCTCTTAACAGACATGCTTTCTGAAATGCTGTCCATTAACCATCTATGGCCAGCTCAACAGTGTTCCTTTTAGATCAGCCAGAAAACGATTTTAAACTTTCAGTCCACGATAGCCAATTTTACGTTTCTGGGACGTTCAAAAGGCTGGTCAGCGTCCTCTCCAGGTCATTGTGTGAGGCTGGTCGGCGTCCTCTCCAGGTCACTGTGTGAGCCTGGTCACTGTGTGAGGCTGGTCACTGTGTGAGGCTGGTCATTGTGTGAGGCTGGTCAGCGTCCTCTCCAGGTCACTGTGTGAGGCTGGTCAGCACCATCTCCAGGTCACTGTGTGAGGCTGGTCATTGTGTGAGGCTGGTCAGCGTCCTCTCCAGGTCACTGTGTGAGCCTGGTCACTGTGTGAGGCTGGTCATTGTGTGAGGCTGGTCAGCGTCCTCTCCAGGTCATTGTGTGAGGCTGGTCAGCACCATCTCCAGGTCACTGTGTGAGGCTGGTCACTGTGTGAGGCTGGTCATTGTGTGAGGCTGGTCAGCGTCCTCTCCAGGTCATTGTGTGAGCCTGGTCACTGTGTGAGGCTGGTCAGCACCATCTCCAGGTCACTGTGTGAGGCTGGTCAGCACCATCTCCAGGTCAATGTGTGGGACTCTCTCTGGAAGACACCTTTTTTTTTCTTTCTTTGAACGGCAGAGAGAAAGGAGGATAGCAGTAGACTCAGACAGAGACGGCCTCAGGCCTCTTGCCCACTTCTTAGATGTCCACAACAGCAGAGGATGAGCCAGGCCAATCAACACTGCAACTCCATCTGGGGTCGCAGTTGGGATGGCAGGGACCCTAGCAGCTGAGCTATCTCTATGGCACAGGGGTAGGGAGCCAGGTTTGGACAGAAGGTGAAGGGGCTCAAAGCAGCAGCTTAACTGCTAGGCCAGACATGTCAATCAGGAGGAATAAAGAAGTTTCTCCCTCATAAATGTATGACCCATCTGAATTAGGGGCCTGTCAAAGCAGTTGAGAATGGCCCAGAGCCTTGGGCCCCTGCACCTATGCAGGAGACCTGGATGAAGCTCTTGGCTCCTGGCTTCGGACTGGTTCAGCGCCAGCTGTCACAGCCACTTGGAGAATGAACCAGTGGACAGATGATCTTCCTCTGTCTCTTCTCCTCTCTGTATATCTGACTTTCCAATAAAAAAAGGGAAAAAAAAAAAAGATTGCTGCAAATACTGAGTTGGACTACAACTTCTCTTTTTGGTTTTGCTTTTGCAAGCAGCAAAAAAATGATTTCCAATGAGAAGAAGGCAAAACATCAACACACACAAAAACAGGGTGAGGTACCAAAATACAGAGGGAAGTTCTTACCTTTGCAGCCACTTTAGCTCCCCTATTCTATTCATTTTAAATTATTTTCAAGTGAAATACAGAATCACCGTCCTGAAGATGAGATGCTTTTGATGAGAAACAGGCACAATCGTTATGCCACAGAGATTCACCTGCAGGCCGGACACGAGTCAGGAGAAAAAAAGCACAGAGCAAGCAAGTGTGGTGCTGCGTCCCAGACACACGTCAAGCCTCCCAGACTCTGCACTACCGAGAGGAACACGTGCTTTCCCTACCCTGACACTACTGGTGCTAAAGGAAAAACACAGAAACGAGCAAGCTTTAAATAGAGTTTTTAAGGACTATTTCAGGAGAATTTCCAATCTGTTTGGCCGTTAACCTGTTCATCCACACATTAATTTCAAACAAACAAATAAACAAACAAACAAAAAAAAACACATTTAGTGAGTACCTCTTCTTTTGACAGCAAGTTACCAAGTGTCAGGGACAGAAAAAGTAAGAGTCAGTGACATTTACTGAGTGTAGCCTTAGGCACAACTGCAAACATGTTTCATTTATATCGTTTATACTGTTTAGCTTATATCACATCACTTTCATGATGGTCCACTTACTATGTTTTGCACCCAGTTCATGGAAAAGTGAAAGTAACACAAAGGAATTCTCTAGTCCAAAGTAGCTCAGTGCAGTCTAAGACACCAGACTACCTGCCCCCCGCCAGCTCACGCCAGCTCACACCAGCTCACTGAATGTACTCTGAGAAGTAAATGGTGAACAAGTGGTTGAGAATCCAAAAACTAGAGCCTTGGAGATAGGGAGACTCACAGAAGTGATGCAGCTCCTTCCCCTCACGTCTAAGGAACCTGGACAGATGGGGCAGCATCCCGTATCTGTGCGGTTCGAGCTTCCAGCTCCCTGCTAACATACCAGGGAAAGCAGTGAAAGATGTCGCAGTGTCTAGTCCTCTTCTAGCCACGCACGAGACCTGGCTGGAGTTCTGGGCTCCGGATTCAGTGTGGTCCCGTCCTGGCAGTCACTGCCATCTGGGCAGTGAACTAGTGGAAGATGCCTGTCTGTATCTCTACAACTTTCAATAAAATAGATAAAAGGAAAATGGACAGATCTGAAGAAAGTAAGAGTTAGTTTGAGTAATTTTGTAATTTATACCCATCAAGGACTAAAATGAGTACTAATACAAATATATCACCCAAAGCCTAGGATAAAGGAAACAAATATTTGCAACTTAAAAATAAGCAAGTGGGGAAAAAAAACCATTATTCTAACACACTGTCTCAAGAAAAGAAACAGGTTAGGGATAATCACACTGCTCAAAGTAGAGGGAGGAGATGACAGATTTTGCTGTCAAAATTACAACAGATTTGGGCCCAGTGCAACCATTCATTTCGCTAACTGCAAGTGCTGGGATCACAAACACATGCTGATTCCCATCCAGCTCCCTGCCTGTGGCCTGGGAAAGCAGTGCAAGACGGCCCAAAGCCTGTGGCCTGGGAAAGCAGTGCAAGACGGCCCAAAGCCTGTGGCCTGGGAAAGCAGTGCAAGACGGCCCAAAGCCTTGGGACCCTGCACCCGCGTGGGAGACCAGGAAAAAGCTCCTGTGTCTCCTGGCTTTGGATCAGCTTGGCTCTGGACGCTGCAGCCACTAGGGGAGTAAACCAGCAGATGGAAATTCTTTCTGTCCCTGTCTCTCTCTGTAAATCTTTCTAATAAAACTAAATAAACCTTTAAAAATTAGGTTGTTGTATCTAAAACTACAGGGAAACTAAAGAAATATATGCTAGAGAGTTATTTTTACCTCTAAATTATGCTCCATAAAAACACCTCCTCTTCTAATATCTCCTGTCTTAATAAATATCATCATATCCTCCCCAAGTCACCAAATTGGAAAACTGGGAATCAGCCAAAATGAGTATTTCTTGCTCAAATTCTGCACAAAATATCACAAATTAACTTTCGGGTCTCATAATCTCTCCCAAAGAGTTGGCGTTATCGATCACAGGCTCCCACCTGACATAACACAACTTGCTCCTTGTTCTGACCTCACTACATGCAATTCATTCTCTAAGCAGATATCAGAAAATTGACGTCATTCACCTACTAGTAAGCCACTTAGAGTATGCCCAACACCCACAGAACAAATTCCAAACCTTCTTACAATGTGATACCAGGATCTGCCCATCTCTGATGTAGATCAATTTTCCCCAAGCACTCCACACTTAAACAATTACAAAACATACAGTTTTCTGAAACATCTGTATGTTGATTTGCACCTCCAATCCCCTGCTAGCAGTATGTCTCATTCCCTATATCAGGTTATTGAAATAATTTTCCTAGGTCAGCTAAAGATTCTGCCTTTCCAGTAACTTCTATGACTTGCCCTGGAAATGCTGTTTTTTCCTTCTGGTTCCTCAAAGCACTTATAATATTTATCAGCAATTTGTCTGCTGGCTTGTCTTATCTCCCATAAAACCTAGAGCCCCTTATTCAGGAGACATTCTATTAGCAGGACCAGGAAAACACCAACCACACATGATCATTTCCAGTGTCAACTGACACAATAATCCTAAGAACTAGGCAGGGGAAATGCTAACTTCATTAAACAGGTTAAAAAAAAGGAGCTCAGAAAGTTAAAGTGACTTGTAGCCAAAATAGGTTGAGTAAAAGCTGTTCCTTCCAATAAATCATGCTGTTCCCCAAGCTGCTCAAGGCACAAACAGAGCTGTACCAATGCTCCACAGATGAACAGCACTAACCAACTGAACAGGGATATGGAAATTAGTTAGCTGGTGCTGAAACTAGACATTAATGTGCAAACAAACAGGGACTTATTTGAGCTAAGTGGTCATGAATATGCAAATGTACTGGCTGCAATTCAGTAGATGTCATCACAATTCTAGGAATGAACATCCTATATTATGACTATTACAATATTCATGGAGCATTCATAATGCTATCATATATTACTATAATATGTGCTTTTCAAGTTTCAACTTGAGGAGAAGCCAAAAAACTGACGTATCTTTTCACCCACACCCAAACTGGAAGTTGGAAATCAGGTGTGTGCACACAGAACTTGGGAATCTCCAAATAGGAGTAATGTGCCGTCACAGCGGCAGCTCAGTCTGCACACTTGAAATCTGACCCACGAAACTTTAGACACAGGTTGGCGCTTGGGAAGAGATTTGGCCCTTGCCAACAATTCCAGCCTCATCTACCATGAACACTCTAATACAGCCTGATGCTATGACAATTACACTGATAATTGAGCTGCTCTTCCTACAAGAATGTCAACAGAGCTGCCCAGCTGTAACACCTGATCATTCAAAAGACGCATCATGTGAGGACAGTCAGTTTTTGCTTAAGCAGCAAAGTGCATTGCCCTATCATCATGAGTGCACCATCAGCTCCTACTAGTTCCTGATGCCCTATTGTTAAGGTGAACGAATGGCCAACCCAGCTACCTAAGCTGTGGCTCCTTTCTATCATTTCTGTTTCCTGAAAGTGGTAGACTATACTCAGCACAACTGTGTGTAAGTGCAGTAAGTTAATACCTAAAAATATTTAATAGCAAATGTGTATCTGATTCATATTCTGAAACTCTCATTATGAGAGGTATTTATTGATTCTGCAGCCAATTTCTGAAATGTCTAACTCTTAATTCTTGCCAAGTTTCCCTTCATGTTCTGTAATTGAACTTATCGCTTAAACAATTACAGAAGCCTCTGCCTTTTGCAACACCTGCATACACTGCCCGCCTGTACATCTCTCACAATGTGTATCGTGCTGTTTATACTATGAACTAATTTTGCTATCAGCAGCATTGGATATAAGAGAATTGAAATACCAGAAACTTAAAACAGAATGTATTCCTGTTTTATACAAGCTGGCATGGGACAGCACCTTGGACAAGGAAGGCATCGGAAGGGGAAAGTTCTCAGATTACAGTGATTCTTCCATTTACATCTTCACAGAGCAAGACTTTGCTGTAAACTTCCGTGGATTTTTTTCAAAAATGTTTTTCCAATTACATACAGGTTTGTATCGAGCCAGGGAGTTCAAAGAAAGACTTCTACTTAATAAAATTTATATACAACATAACTGCACTACAGAATTGTACCATAAAATTCAAAATTGAAAATTAAAGTTAAAAATATATAATTGCATAGAACAACATATGGCTGTACACCCGCCCTTCTTTTCCCACTTCGGAAGACTGAGTGGCTCCGTTCTCTTCAGGGGCCTCCCACATAGCAGCGATGGCTGTATTGTCCTGTGGAGCGGAACTATCCTCCTTCCATTGGTACTGTGCCAAGCAGACTTAACACAGTTACTGCAGGAAGTACTGTGGAAAGCACAGGAAATAAGTGTACTTTTGGAAAAACGAAAACAAAACGAGTGCAGATCCCCAGCACAGGTTGGCAAGTCCTCAGCAAGAGAACAGCAGAGATGTGATTGGAGCATGTGGCAAAGGGCCCATCCCAGGGCAGGGTGTCTGTAGTGAATGAGGGAGCTCATCAGAGTGACAATCAAATTAAGCTTGATAAAGTGAATGGAATTTAACCCCACAAACCAAAGGTGTCAATCTAACGTAGACACGGTCCTATAGGCACAGGCAGCATCAGATCCTCTCCTAAACACTGCGTAGTTTCTCTCACCCAACTGTCACAATAACCTCAAGAGGTGGGTTACTATTTTTATCCCAATTTAAACACAAGGGGAAGAGTCACAGAGGGTACCTAACTTGCCCAAGATTACAAAACAAAGTGCTGGGGAGCTGGATGTTTGAATGCGGGCAGCCTGTGCCCAGAACCTCTCCCTCTGCATCACCGTGCAATATTTCTCTCAAGGGATTACAGAGGATTCGCAGGAAACTAGGAATGTTCCACATGGAAACAGCACACAGAACTCACTATTCTAGCTTTCTAACAAGAATCCAGTACGAGTCATACGTCATGCTGACCAATCGTGCCTGATTTTCAGTGAGTTACTGGTTGTGCTACAGTCCCACTGGTGGCATAGTCTAAAGTTTCCATCAAGGCTGCACAGTGTGTGGCTAGTAGAGCAAGCTGTGCATGCGCAGGGTCACAGGTATTAGGTGGTCTTTGTAATTTCCACCTAATTATACTGTGGCTCTAAAAAACAATGTTCATTAATTTAAAATACTTAAGTTTCAACCAAAAAAAAAAAAAAAAAGGAAGAAGAAAACTTTTGTCACCTAAAGGTATTTAGACCACCCTACTTTAAAACACCATTTTTCCTTTAAATAATGACAAAAGTTGCATTTGTCCTTTTTCAAATATCAGCTTCTCTTGCCATATTCCAGGCTTTATAACAGATAACCATTATAAGCAATAGTGGGTGGCTGTAACTAGAAAGCATTTATGAATGCAGGTCACACACACACAGGATTTCAGTATTCTAGATCTTCCACCTGCACACGTGCATCTCCCACACCAACCTTGAAGTTCTCCACTGCGACTGTACAGCTCCCTTCTCTGTTCTCGCAAGTAGGCGCTCATGCTGATGGCGTGGGAGGAGGACTCAAACCTGTGCAGGAACCCAGACAGGCAAACAACGGTTAGCTAGTGTCCAGCTACAGATCACAAGGCAAGCTCTGCTCTACACGCCACTCCCTGATATTCCATACCCGAGACAGGGGCAGCAGCTACAACCCCTAGTTCATGAACCACACTCTTAGCCAAATTTCCCCGTCACCGCATCTGGATATGTTGCTCATTTTGCACTTCAACAGGGACAAGCCTGATCTGCCGAAACTGCCTTGGCTATTAGACCACCTGCCTGTCTATACAGCAGGATGCCGATCTACGCAGCAGCAGAAGCTTCCTACCAAGTCACTCTAGGGGCGCTTGGTGTCAGAAAGCCCCCAGGTACCACTGGCAAAGACGGGTTCACCAGAGCACCACGCTCCCCATGTCAGTCCCCCAGTTAAAGCCGCAGTTTCAAACGGTGGATTAGGAATGCCACTGAATTATGACATCGAAGTAAGAAATCCAAGGTCTCTAAAAAAACAGCATCTTTTCTAAATGACCATTAGATTTTTTTTTAAAGATTTATTTGTTTTTTCATTGCAAAGTCAGATATATAGAGAAAGGAAGAGAGACAGAGAGGAAGATCTTCCGTCCAATGATTTACTCCCCAAGTGGCAGCAACGGCCAGTGCTGCGCCAATCCGAAGCCAGGAGCCAGGAGCTTCTTCCAGGTCTCCCACGTGGGTGCAGGGTCCCAAGGCTTTGGGCCGTCCTCGACTGCTTTCCCAGGCCACAAGCAGGAAGCTAGATGTGAAGCCGGGCCACCGGGATTATAACTGGTCCATACGGGGGATCCTGGTGCATTCAGGGTGAGGGCTTTAGCCGCTAGACCATGCTATTGCGCCGGGTCCAGCCTCAAAGCATTTAAATTGGTACTTGCAATTATCCTCTGAGCAAAACTAGTTAAAAAGGAATAAACTTAATAAACACAATGGATTTCATTCCAGCCAGGATCACTCTCTATTAGATCACAAGATAAAGCAAGTATGGAAATTTCTGCTAATTACTAACTATACAATGAATCCGAAATGACAATGAATCTCAAGTGAATCAAAAGTGTAAGAGCCTTCAACTAGCGCTTGGTGCAATGGCCCAGGGGCTGAATCCTCGCCTTGCTCTGCCAGGATCCAAAACAGATGCTAGTTTATGTTCCAGGTGCTCCACTTCCCTTCCAGCTCCCCGCTGTGGCCTGGGAAGCCACAGTGGATGATGGCCCTAGGCCTTGGGACCTTGTATCAACGTAAAAGACATGCAAGAGGCCCCTTGTTTGGATCCGCTCACCTCTGGCCGTTGTGGATCAATAATTGGAGGATATTTCTGTAAATCTGCCTTGCCATAAGAATGAATAAATTTTAAAAAAACAAACAAAAAAGGTTGAATCCTGCTTCTCCTACTTCTCAGCTATGTGATTTGTATATATTACTTAACCTCTCTGCATCTCAATTTTTTATATGCACAAGCAAATAAAAACTGAAATCCTTGCACATCAGGTTGCAGAAATGAGTAAATGTGATAATCCATGAAAACCGCTTACATCGGGCTCGCAAGGACTCGGCAGACACGGCTTACTGCCGCAGTTGCTGCACTCTGGTAGGGAACATGGTTATGTTTGTGAATATTTTCAGATACTTACCCAGTCCACCCGCTGGGACTGGAAAGCACTCAATAGTTGTTCATAATTACCAAGAGATAGACACTTCAAGCATGTGTCCTAGCTGGGTTAACTAGGACTGTATTTAGGGGGAAAAAAATGCAGACCTTTCTTTAACATCTCAACACAGCCAAAGTGGAAGACTTGCTTGCCAACATTAACAAAGCTTTCTTCACATCACTTGGAGATATTTCAAAGCTAACAGTACATTTTCCTTCATTTGCATAAGATTTCCCTTCAAACTGGGGAGTTTCACTCTATTAATTTTTGTATATAGCTCTATATAGTCCTTAGACAGTCCTTAACCAATATTTCAAAGCAGACACTTCGCCTTACAGAAAATAAAAGTAAACAAATCAAATGGCTATTTACTGTGTAGAAACCTCCTCGACTTTAGCCAGAATACGTGCTGTCCATGGAGCAGCAAGGCATCTCCTTGGGCCCAACACTTCCTACCACCTGCTAGCTCATACCAGAAGGAACCACACTTACTTGAAAAGAGAATTTTTTGGCCTTTGAGGTTTCTTCTTAGCAAAAAAGGAGGCAAGTTCTCGTCCAGTACTGGCATAGCTCAGCTGGGCTGATGGTTCCGAGGCGGTGCGAGTATTTTTCATATCCAAATACTCTGTCAATAGCATCTGCAGAGCAGATAAATAGCTCAATATATACATTCTAAAGTGTTAATAAGAAAAACAATTCCATATTAATGCAAATTTAAATCTAAAACCATATCCACAGAATTCAGAAGCACATGAGGAAACAACAAAAATTTCATGAAAATTAAAAGATCATTTTATTTCAATGCAAGATTTTTTTTGAAAAAAATCTTAGTTTTTTCATAATGTGCACTTCCCCCCAATTTTTTTTATACCTTCCATGTGCATGGATTTCCAACTTTTATTGCACCAATGAAATCTAACTTTCAATTCTATTTTCCTAGAAGTTTTTGAATTATCCTTGTATTAAACTGCCCTTTCATTTTTCTAGTTGAAGATTTGAAAGAGGCTCCTTATAGTCAGACTCATTTATTTACCTGTGATATTTAGGGAACAGGGTATGTTGAATATTTAAACTCAGGAAATAAAGAGCATTTCATGGGTATCTATCACGAACCAGGCATCATGGTGAGTGAGTCAATCAAATTTTTTCTTCAACTATAACTCAGTTTCTCATTAGTCTGAACTACAGCAGCCCTGGGAGCACAGCCTTTTGAATTATGACCACACAATATGCACAAACAGAGCTCTGAATCACGCAGATGCATTTTCTCATTTCAAGCACAAAATTTTATACGGGAAATCTCAAGACTACTGATCAGATGGTGTCCAAGAGCTGGGAGGTGACCCGTGACAGTCAAGAGGCCAAGGACACAGACCCACCAAGAACTTCAGGACCACTACCTATGTTTAATGCTTCAAAGCAAGAAACAAAACTGTTTTGTGATCTACTGCTGCCAAGAGATCCTGCCTTTAAAATCAATCCATGTTAGAGTCAAATGGTTTAGGTTGGTGCAAGAATTAACTACACTATCCTTTCCAAGATCAATATTCTAACAAATTTACCCAACATACAAGAAAACATTACATTGGCCACAAAATTCACTGTGACTCTGAGAATATACAGCTCAAGACTGAAATGCACTAAGTCATCTCTAATAAACATTCACTGAATTCAAAATGCATTAAAAGACACAGCCAGTATTGTACAGGTAAATAAACTCAATCAGGACTCCAAGAAAAACATCTCACACATTCAAAGTTGTAGTCATTCCTTCATTAAGATATGAACGTCACTTTCAGCACTATGATCAAGAAGCATCACGTGAACTTGATACAGTGCCAGGTATATTTTAAAGACAAGGATGTCTTTATAATAAGCACACAAGCACTCTCTGGACTGTAACCTGGCAAGCAGCAGTAACGTCTCCAACAGTCAAGTTCCGGCCACAGAGGGAAGCTGAACTGGAGTTTCCACACCCCGCTTTGGGTTTTTTCTCAGCCAAGCCCACTCCAATGTTGGTATTAGGGGAGAGGCACAGCAAATGGAAATTCTACCTGTTTATTGATCTTTCTGCCTATGTGTGTCTTTCTGCCTCTCCAGTACATAAAAAACCAATAATTTTTAAAAAGAACGGACATGTGGGTGGCAGTAAATATTTTATTGGTTATTTCTATACAATAAAGACTCTACTGGCAAAGACTAAACCCATTAACGGGCTGGTCAATCCCCAAGCCTGTGTATGAAGTCATCGTGGTATTATCTAGCATGCTGATGAACTACTACAATGGCAAACATTGCCTCAGTTAATGAAGCATCCACAGGTGAGAACCCTGAAATGCACCACCCACACTGTGCTAACAACTTGACTAAGGGGATGCTTATACTGTAGATTCAACACTGCTGTCAAGATTTTCAAAAAACACAGAAAGGAATCTCAACGTGTTATAACATAGAATGGTATCTACAAGACATTAATATAACCAAACATTTCTCGAATAAGACACCAGAAACACAGGAAATAAAAGAAAAAATAGACAACTGGGAATACACCAAACTAAGAAGTGATACAAGGAAACAGCCAATAAAGTAGGGGATAAACTGACAGAATGGAGCACCATATTGTGATGCAAATTATACAGATAAGCCATTAATAGCTAGGATGTATCAAGCAGCTCAGCTATAACCTAGCCATCCCACTCCTGGGAATTTATCCAAACAAAATGCAATCAGCACAAGACAGTTATTTCACAATATCTAAGAAATGGAATGGGGGGGGGGGTCAGCAAGTGATGCAGCAGCACGCTATTCCTCCACCTATGGTGTTGGCACCAGATGAACGCCAGTTTGTGTCCCGGCTGGATCACTTTCCATCCAGCTCTGCTTCTGGCCTGTGAAAGCAGCTTGGGGCCTGCAGCTGTGAGGGAGACCCAGAAGTACCTGACTAAACATTTGGAACAGCTCAGCTCTGGCTGCTGCTGCCATTAGGGCCACGAACCAACTCTTTCTCTCCCTCTCTCTGTAAAATCTGCTTTTAAAAGTAATTTTAAAAAGAAATGGAATCAACTCAGATACTCATCAACAAATGTCCAGAGAAAGAAAATGTGTTACATATACATTATAGACTACTACCTAACCATAAAAAATACAAAACCTTGTCTAACTGGGTGCAACTGGAAACCACTACTTATAGCGAAATTAGCAAGTCCAAAAAAGACATGTAAGATGTTTTCCCTATTCTGTGACAAGAGAATACAAACAACGTAATCATAGGAATGAGAGTGACACTCTAGGACATGATCGTTATGGACAGCACTTGTTTATACTCCTGAGTTACAGATTTTTGATATTTTGGGTTGCTTATTTTTCTGTTATTATTTTCTACTTTCCATTTGTTGATACCATTACCTACAGAAGTGTTAAACATGTGGGAAAAAGTAAATATATGCAATAATCCCAAATGGCTTAAGGATATGAATAGGGAGTTTTCAAAGATGAAAAGCAAATGGCCAAGAGACATAGGAAAAGATGCCCGGGAGCACTAGTTAGAAGGAGACAAACATCACAACATCTCACCCTAGTAAGATGGCTTCATCCAGAAATTCAAAGAACTTACACAGTGACAGATGCAGGTGAGGATGTAGGGGGAAAGGTACCCTAATACACTGTTGGTGAAGTACATGAACCAGCACAACCATTATGGAAGACCGTATAGACATTCATCACAAATCTGAAAATAGATGTACCACACACTCTAGCCTGAGTACATTCCCAGGAGTGAAGCCTGCATATGAAAGTGTTATCTGTAACCCCTTGTTTATAACAGTTCAGCTCACACAAGCTAAAACAGGGAATCAACCCATCAACTGATGACTGGATAAAGAAACTATGACATACATACACTACGGAATACTTACTCCTTGGTCATTAAAAACAAAAAAAGTCCTGTCTTTAATAATAAAACGAAAGCAACTGGAGACCATGACGCTTAGGGAAATAAACCAGTCCCCAAAAGACACACAGCATGTTTTCCCTGACGTGTGGTAAAATACAGAGTACCAAAACAATCTAATACTTCTGAGTGACACCCATAGTTTAAGATTTGGTTACTGTTTTAATCCTTGTCTATTCTCTTGATGAAGAGAGGGTCTACTTCTAATTGCTGAATTTCTTAGAGCTCAGGATTAAACTTATGATTAAATTATTAAAGAATATTGAAATGATTTTAAAGTTAAAATTAAAATAAATAGCAAAGCAGAAGAGAATGAAGGAAGGAAGAAGAATATGGTGTTAAGTATTAATATATTCTTAAAACTGTACATGAGAAATTTCAAAAAGTCCAAAAATCAAAGGGTTAAGAAAGAAGGTTTGAGGGAGGAAAGGACAGAGGCAAGTATGTTTACCTGTTTAGAACTGTGTCTATGAAATACATAAATTTGTTCTCTTTGCATCAATAAAAACTAAAAAAAAAAAAAAAACAGAAAGTACTCTTTCGCTTAAGTGTTGGTTTTAAGAAACACGACAGAGAGATGTTCTAACCAAAATGTGAAGATAACAAACCAAGGTTTTTTTTGAGATACTGTCCAAAGGCAACAATTGCCCTGGTATGATAAAGCATTAACTGACAGGGCCAAGTAACCAGCATCTTCAACCCCTACATGATTTTCACATCGCTGGTTTGTTTGCTCTGAATCTTGACCAAGTCCCCTAATGATCCACCCCGAGCCTTGCCTGTGAATTCTCATCTGCTGGCCTCCACTCTTCTGTATACAAACGTGAGCAGTTCCTACTTTCTCAACACAAAGCTTGCTTTTGCTCCTTATGTTCTACCTTGAATCTTATTTCCCTTCCGTCCCTGGATCCTAAGCTCCAAAAGTAGTCCTCATGTCCACTAGTTCTTCTTCCATTCTGTGGTTGTTCCTGACTCCTCTCTAAAACCCAAGGTTTACACTTGTGATTCTTGGTTTGCCACATTCACAAGTTTTACTAAAAACAAACAAACAAACAATTTGTCTGAAACCTAAACCAACTTCCCATGAAATCAGTAATTCTTTCTTCAGCACCATCTTTTGACACTTATCCCCTGAGCTCATTAAAGAGTTCAAAAGACCACTCATGACTCCTTCTTAACTCCCTTCCTGTACATTCTCATACTCAAATTTCTGCCTCTAATTTCATCAATATTTTTCCTTAC
This sequence comes from Ochotona curzoniae, assembly GCF_017591425.1. Taxonomy (NCBI): domain Eukaryota; kingdom Metazoa; phylum Chordata; class Mammalia; order Lagomorpha; family Ochotonidae; genus Ochotona; species Ochotona curzoniae. The sequence continues at coordinate 1,635,020 of NW_024466361.1, read as the reverse complement.
ACCATCAATAGACTGACAGCCTTCACACAGTATACTGCCATCACCAGGCCATTCATTTCATCATCTACAATAGTCTGATTTCATTGTGTGTTATCAGTCATTCCTTATGCTGCCCAACATAAAGCCAAGATTCCAATCAAAATAGCTTCTTAACTTTTCTCTGATTATATCCGGGTGTTTTCATCTCTAAAATGCCTGAATTGCCATCTCTCCTAAACAAATACTTCCAAGAACAACTCCAATCTTTATTTCAATGAGTCCTTTCTAGGCCACCCTAGGCCAGCTGTCCCCTTTTGTCAGTATCTTTTCCAAAGTATTCAATATAAACCACATGACAGTCTTAGCCCTTACTTTGAAAAAGATAGCTAATGCCTCAACATATTAAGTGCTTAAAGCATCCCATTTCTTCACCTATACATAAATATACATAATAAATTGTGATTTTTTTTAAAAAAGTATGCTAAGAAGCCTCAATATCTATAATATTTCATGCAAGTAAGAGACACTCTCCAAAACACTGTGGATTACATCAGTAACACATATAAAATAAAGAAGGTACAGACATGATTTTAGCCACAGGTTAAATTACTGCAAAGTTTGCTGGCTTCACTGCATTTACATTCTTCCTTATTCTGCTTGCTATCAGCTAGAAAATACCATTTTACAATCATGCAATTTCATTTTACCACCCAAAATGATAAAAGTACTTTTCAAAATACCTCAAAGAAAACCAAGAAACCCACTGCTATGCTTCTTGAAATTTGTTTGAGGCTGAATCCTGTACTGCACATTCTTGACACGACCAGCAGGCATTTCGCTCACATTAAGCTAGAACCACATCATTTCTTTATGATTATATGTCATGGTGAATTATGCACTGCATCTTCCAAACTGAACACAGACATGCTAAGGATACACCTATGAGTTCAAATTTCCATCTTCACAAAAGGAAGCAAGTTTTTATCAGTATACTTTTTCCTGAGGAGAACCATCCAAGATAAAAATTCTGGGGCAAAAGGCAATACAAATACTAACAAATACAACCAGCCTGCTTACAGGAAACCTATAGAAGACAATCCGACATTCTTACTGTCTAAAGTCATTCAATCCCAAGCATTGCAATATCCTTTTTAAAATAAAAAATTCTTGAGAACAGAAGTCTCCAGATTTTAGAGTTCAGGGCTCAGGGAATATTTGCATAGATGCTCTGGCTGAGCACCTGTAACCCAAGCACCCCAAAGAGAGTGCTCTGAGCTCTTTCTGATTTCCAGTTTTCAGACCAGGGATGCCAGGCTATGTCAGGAATTGTGATTTATTATGACCATCATCTAAAATTCAACAAATTAGACAGTGCAGAAACAGTGGAAAAGCCTTGAAAATTTGTGTCTCACCAATCTCTATTATTTAGTACTTGGTTGTTAATTCGGTATGTTGCCTTCATCTATGATCTAAACATACATAGTGCTTTAAATTGAGGTAATTACCCATTTCTTTTGCTGTAAAACTTCATGAAAAGTTATTAAATTATTAATATGAAATCACAGTTGTAAAATTCAGACCAAAAATTTGGGTATTTATAACTTGCTGTAGCATTGTTGGCATCATTCTGAGTCAGCAACTCACTGTTTATTCTTTGTTGTCTGTGAATTTTCGTTATTGAATTAACTGCCTCCGTGGTAATATATGCGTAACTTTCTAAAACTAAGGGGTTTGAACTAGCAGTTTATATGAAGTTTAGGCACCTGCATCCCTCACTGGAGTGCCTGGGTTCAATTTCAATTATGGTACCTGGCCCTTCTCCTGACTACAGCAGATGAGGGGCGAGAGGGGGTGCAGGCCTGGCTCCAGAAGCTGGATCCCCACCACCCAAACACAGGGTCTGCAGTGGGTTCCCAGCTCTTGACTAGAGCTGATGGGGGAGGCAGCAGGCCTGGCTCCAGAAGCCAGGTCCCCACCGCCCACACACTGGGTCTGCAGTGCGTTCCCAGCTCCTGATTTCAGCCTCATTCTAGCTCTAGCCATCACACACAGCTGGTGAGAGATCTAGTGGATTAGAGTACTTGTGCACACATGATCTCCCTTTCTACCTCTGAGACAAGCAGAAAGTTTTAAATAACTGAATAAATATGGGACACATAAGGTAAGAATTGACATACACGTATCTTTAGCTTCTCCATTTATCCGAGTATCTACTTACTGAAATTTCTAGACCCCCACTCCCTGAGTATATAATGTGGTCGATCCCTTTCAGGTAACTTCCCAGCTTACAACATCCTCTCCTCACCAAGAACTGCTCCCCAGCAACACAGAAGAAGCCAAGGGCTCCCTTACACCAATGCTATGCCACGCTGTAACCAACTAGGAGGTCCAGCCAGTTGGTCTCTTCTTCAGTCTGTGCTGCTCAGTGCAAGAAAGGAGATGGAACTCCTTTGGGACAGCCACCTTTTACCACGTGGACAAAGAAAGTCAGGCTGGCAGACAGAAAACAGAGTGAAGCACATGACCTGAGAAAGAGAAACCTGTATACACAAGACACAGGGATTTCAACACTCAAGCGTGAAACGTCTTCTTTGGTTTTATAGCCTGGACCAGTTGAAGACAAGGCACTAGAATCTCCACCACTCAGTTCCACCACATGTCTCTGTTTCCTCTAACATATAATGAGTTGATATGTGTAGGCAGATCAATATATATGTATGTATATATATTAAAGTTATATCACAATTTCTGTCTCAGCAGGACACCTGTATCTCATGAAACCAGGAGCAATAATTTCCGCAGATTTCAATCTGCACAATGCTAAGTCTAAATCTCCTGACTACTGATTCTGCACCTTTAATATTTACGGCAAAGCCAGGCTGCATCGGGCCTCCTTGATGAATAGGACAATCAGACTGCTTCTTATGATACGAGCAATAATAAAGTTTTAAAAAATGACCTTCAGCTCCCAACATGAACTCATCCCTCTTAGGTGATATTCTGAATGTGCCTATATTAAGTAATGATTTTGAAGTCTTATCTGCTAAAATAAGGATACCCTAGAGAATGTGTTCTAGATACACCAAAGCATTTTCATTAGACTCATTCTCATGCTTTTAATAATAAAAGCAAATAAACAAATAAATAAATAAAAACCAAAGCCCTGGAGAGAAAGCAAATTAGGCATAAACTGAAACCTGGATTCCTAAAGGAGCAGCTCTGGAGGGGGAGTCCCTGCTCCCCAGAGAGCAGCCCTGGTTCTCGCAGGGCAAGAGGCCAGCCAAGCAAAAAGGCAGAGTCCCACTGCAGGGAAGCTAGCTAGAGGGAGGTCCCGAGGGAGAAAAGGCAAAACCGGAGTTAAAGGTCTTCAAATTATCACCACAATTCCCGAAAAGAACGAGCTGGGAGAATGAAACAATATATATGCTTATTTCTAAGTTACATTCTTCATTTAAAATTACTAACACTTTCATTTTTTTCTCCAGAGACCTGCTACACTGAGAGATATGTTAGCAACAAAACAAAAAGAAAAGGGTGTGTGTGTGTGTGTGTGTGTGTGTGAGTGTGTGTGTGTTTGGAATAGAGCAGTATAATTTCCTCATTGTATCAGGACTAACAAAATTCTGCACCAAGGAAACCAAAGCAAAAATAAACAGTCATTTTGAAAATGGGATGGCTGCCTGCTTAATTACACTCATTATCAGCAGCAATTGTATAATTAAAGCCACTGTTAGCATGGCCTTCCGAATACTTCATTACTTCAGTGTTCAGAATAATACAAACCAAAAGTTGCAAAAACACACACGTAAGTTTCTCATCTAGTATTAAACACATGATCAGCAAAAATCTAAATCAAGAACTTGGTTTAACTGATTTTTCTTTTTCCTACATATATAATTAGAAGGTATTATGCTAGATGTAAAGATAAGACTCCTGTTTCCTTCAATATCTATCAAGTAATAGAGACACATACGAAGAAGAGAGAAGAGCAGAAGCAGTAGACCACCAGCATTTATGGGCAAGGGAACGAACAAACACTAAGAATGTGTGCTAACAAAACAACAGCAGAAACAGCAAATATTTCAAAACCATGAGAATAAATACTGAGAGGTAAACCTGGAAATGTGACACGCAGACACTTAAAAGGAAACTTAATATCAAGCTTACATATTAACACAAGGAGGCGATAAATAAAAGCTCTCAACACATAAATGAAATGACGACAAATATAACAAATAAAATTGACAGCAGATTAAGTAATATATTGTAACAAATGAGATGGGGGGGCAAAAACAAAAGGGGGGAAGTATAAGGGCAAGGAGGCAAGGAAGCAGGTGGGGACAACCTTCCAAGATACCACAGGAAAGCGATCAAGAGGTTTTGAATTATAAACTAAGGTAGGACCTATGAGATTATAAAACGGAATGAAACTGGGAACTCGCTGAAAAGGAAAAAGTAGGCAATATGTATCAGTTACTCTGCAGAGAAAAGGAGGGAAGAAGCCATCGCTAAACAGAATACCTGAGGGGCTAACACACTGGCCTCATATGCAATCATCAGGCCAGCAGCAAGAGCAAGCTTACCAAGGACAGTAAACACGGGTAAGAATACACCTGTGACTCCTGAAGGTCCATGTTTACCCTGAAGCACGTAACGTGAAAAGGCATAATGCTGGTAAGATTTCCAGGATTCAGTTACCTCACATATACTGCAACGGCTACCTGTATGTCCACCTGATCATAAAGCATTACTAGTGCTCTCTGAATGGCACATATCCTTGAAAATCTGTAATGTAATTACATTCCCTAACTGCTTTGAAAGTTTTATTGAGGTATCATTAACGTACCATGAAATTCACCAATCCAGCACGCAGTTAGCGATTCTGAAATGAATACAGTGTGTGGGCATCACCATCCACCGCTGTAGAATATTCCTCTGGCCTGGGGAAGATGCTCAGGATTCTGGCAGAGCCTCTGAGGGTGCTGAGAAAGTAACCCCTACGTTTCTGAAGCACTAGGAGTAAAATTACTCTCGGCATCCTCTGGGACAATTACAGAGGACACACTCTCCTTGACTGTTAAACAGACCCACAGCACCATGGTGTACAATGCAATATCTATTTCCAGAATTTAATTTGCTAGTATTTTGTCCTAGATTGTCATACCAGCATTCAAGCAATTCACTGCCAGCCTAGTGTAGGCATAGCTGCCTCGAGAAAGATGCTACTGGGTAGTTGGGAGTAATAACTTCAGTTATGGCATTAGGAAATACTGATCTAACAGAACTAATCTTTAACTGCAGGACTCAGCTAAAGGAGTTTATGAGGATTGACTTAGTTCATCGTTAGAGAATGTTTTAAGAAGTTTGATTTATTTATTTGAAGGGCTAATTACAGAGACAGAGGGAGAGATCATCCACCTGCTGGTTCATTGGCCAAACGGCTGCTGCGAATAGTTCCCAACAAAGCCAACAGGAGCAGCTGCCCCTGGGTCGCCCACACGCGTGCGTGGCCAGAGGGGTGGCCTGAATCAGCTGCATGCGATGTCACAGGCAGTGGTTTAACGGTCCCACAATGCCAGTCCATAAAAACTCTTTTAAATCACTAATTTGTTATAGGAAAATTCAGAAGTTGTATTTCTTAATTTAGCTTTTGTGTTTTATCTTTTTAGGAATTTGTCAACCTCATCTATACTGTCTGGCCATTTCGGCTAACACTGCCTTGCAACTTTTACTAAATCTACAGTGTCTGTAGTGATATCTCCTCTTTCATTTTTAACTTTTATATTTTTATATTTTTAACTAGACAGCTTCACATTTTGATTTTTTAAGAATTATCACTCTTTAATTTTTAATTGCAATGATTTTTACTTTTATGCTTTAATTTTCTAACTTCTGCCTCCTTTGCACTCCTTTGCACATCAGATGAACAAAGAGAAAGAGAGACAGGGAGGAATCTTCCATCCACTGGTTCACTCCCCAAGTGGGCACAACAGAGAGAGCTGAGCCCATCCGAAGCCAGGAGCCAGGAGCTTCTTTTGGGTCTCCCATGTGGGTGCAGGGTTCCTCAACTGCTTTCCCAGACCACAAGCAGGAAGCTGGATAGGAAGCAAAGCCACTAAGATTAGAACCAGTGCCCATATGGGATCCTGGCAACGTGCAAGGTGAGGACTTTAGTTGCCAGGCTACTGCACTGGGCCCAAAAGTCTTTTGATATTTTCAAGTATTTAGAAAGCTTCAAAATTTCTTCCCCTTTTTGGGGGAGGTGATAATTCTTTTGTAGCCAGATAATACATTTTAGAGAACTGAAATAAAAAGAACATTAATACTTTTTAAAAAGTAAACGCTCATGAAAAATATTCTATACAATCTCCATCTGTGTTTTATTGATGTTGGAAGTCAAGATGATTGAGACTTCAGCACCTTCATACTGCTTGTCTAGGATTTCAATAATTATTGCAAAAAATGTTTACAGTGATTATAATTATTTAATCTTCCACTTCTGATTCTCCAGGTATTTGGGAGCGTATAGTTTGTTATTTCTACTCTTAGTTTTTAACAGCATTTTAATCTGCACTTAAACTCATGTTTCAACACAATATATTGATGACTCTTTAAAAAAACAGATGCATATGTGTATGTATGTAACTGAGTGACTTTACATCAGCTGGCTCACTCCCCAGATGGCTGCAGCTGCCAGAGCTTGACCCAAGTCAACAGCCAAGAACTCCATCATAGCGTCCACGTGGGTGGTGAGGGCACCAAGCATTTGAAGGGGCACTGCCAGGGATCTGAATCAAAACTGCAAAAGCCAGGCCTGAACTCGGCCAAACTTGGGATGCAGGCATTGCAGGCAAGGGATCACGTCACTGTCACTCCAGGAGCCATTAACATCTTCCATCGTCATGGTCTTCCTCAGACTCCTCAGTTCCATTTCAAAATTTCTCTTTAGCAGTTCCTCAGCAAGCAGCTCCTCTTTAGCATTCTCATTTAACGTTCTCTCCATTTCCAAGTTCTCCAACTCTAAATATAACATTTCATCTCCTCACACATAACAGACTCACTACTTCTTAGTATATTCTAAATTTTATGAAGATTCTTCTGTATACAGGAATCACCTGGAGAACTACTTTAAAACAGTCATGTGTCACTTCAAATGACAAAGTAACGAAGCAATAAAGAAATGTATAAAATCTGTGTTTCAAATCAGCTCTATTAATTTGCTCTGTGACCTTCGCCAAGTTCCTTAACATTCCAAATCCCACTGTCCTCTGAAAATGTGGATAATAACAAAACCTTCCTCAAAGAACAAGAATGAAAGAAACAACGCAGAACAATGTTTAGAACATAACAGTCTGTCAGGTCTTGCAGGATGAGACCATGGAGCCAGTTTCTTTGTAATGCATGCTGGGAACAATGTGTCTATGATATTAATTCTGAGCCTCAGTGTCTCAGCTAACACTTCTGTAAAACAGGAATAATATGATTCCTCAACGTAACTACCACCAGCATTAAGTGGGGTTCGTAGTGTAAATCATGCAGAACGACTGAACTGTGCACTTTAAACAAATATAGGATTATTTTTAAATCCTCACCCTCTTTCTATAACTAGTAAGGCATTAGTAAAGTAATTTGGGTCCCTACCAATATTCACTTTCTAAATGTTACAGTGTTGAATCAAACCACCACACTTTCCATCCAAACTGCTGGAATGTGCTTTCCTTCCCACTCTCCTCCAGTGTCATTTCCACCTTCCAGATGGCACCTACGACCTCCTGCCACGCTCCAGGGATGCACCACAGCTTTCTGCACTGGCATGGGTGTCCAACGAGCCTGTTGCAGAAAGGAGCATCAAAGCATCAATTCGGCCAACTCAGCTCCATAAAGCGGCAGTTGTGGAGCGAGCTGTGACCATTCTCAACCTTTTCCTCCAAATCAATGACCAAGTCCCGTACTTTCTGCTACATGACTCATTTCCACACTGTAAGCAAGCCTTGAGTCACAACCGGCCACCTGTGTTGCACTTCTGCTAACTCCACTGCCAGACAAGCTCAGTGACATCCTTCCACTGACACAGTGCTTCCATGGCTCTGTCCTTGCTGCCAAATCAGCATCTCTGTCTATCCTGCTCTTGAGCACCTTCCTCAACACAGCCATAACTAAATAATGACCAGGACTTCTGTCAAGCCTGAATATATGCCTTTATTTTGGTTTTGTTTCTAACCGATATCCACCTTTGCCATTTATCAGGAACATGAGAGAGACTGAGAAAGTGAATCCAACTAGAGCTGAAGTGACTTAAATAATGTCGCTTAGTAGTTGGTTAACCAGAGCCCATATGCCTAGGGAAGACTATCCCATGCGTGAGAAAGCAGAGGGAGGCGCCACAGCTTCCAAGTTTGATTTGTCTGTGTAAGCATCATTTTCATCATGACCTTCTGCAACCTCCTGTGCAGCAGTCCTTTCAGGCCAGCTCCCCTCGATCTTCTGATGATGACCTTGGATCCTCTTTTCTAGCGGGAGGTCAGTCTCTCCCCAGTCAGCTGGCATCCACGTTGAGGCTACGAGGCAACTAGTTAGCATATCTCCACGACAGGCTGGCTGGCCTTTTTAGCAGTCACTCTAAATCAAGCCAGACATTAATAACTCATATTCAAGCAAGAGAAAACACATACATAAAAATTATTTTTTAAACGTTTGATTTAGCTCATATTTACCTTGTATGTATGTATGTATTTATATTTATACATCTGCATGCATATTTATTGAAGAACACATATGAAGGAACAGATTGTGTCAACTAAGCAGGCTGCCTGTACTCTGGAAGATGATCCTCTAAAGTTTCAACCACCAGAGCTCATTTAAGCCCACGCAGCAGAAAGTGTTACACGTGGGAGTGATTTGCCTTCTCTGCCGCCTTTCACTTGCAGCCAACACTTCTCTTTGTAACTCTGTACAGGACAAGCGCTCTCCAGTAGACAACCTATCTGGAAGGTCAGCTTAGGAACGCTTTCTCTCTAGAGACAGTTTATTAAGTGGCTGAGATCCAGCATTCTCAATTAGCAGTTCAGTTACTAAAGACTCTTTCATGTTGGTTTTCTGTAATATGTGAATAACGGCACACATACTTTTTTTTTTTTTTGCTTATACTTCACCCAAAATGGAATCTCTTTTGGAATAACAATTATAGATCCAGATTTAATTAACATTTACTTTCTATCTACTGCATGTTAGGAACTGTATTAAGTATCTTCCCACTGGGTTTTCAGAACACTAATGGGAAGACTGAGAGATAATGGGACTTGAAAGCAATGAGGATATATGTCACCAATACACACAGGTACATAAAGTGTTACCCTCTTTCTTTGAAGGGGTCCACAAAGATCTCAGGCCAGGCTCTCAGGGTCTGGTGCAATCAGTAAGGCACTCAATTTTCGGAATGTGTGCCATCATCCTACTGAGTCCTATCCTCCTACCTTGACTACATCCTTGCCTTCCTTCAAGGAGCAGTGCAGCTCAGATCTCATGCACAAACCCTTCTCTGGTCAATTCAGGTTTTCTAAATTCTTACCAGACTCAAAAGTAACTACCTGAACGTGGAAACTGATCACACAAGGTACCTGCAGAAGTACATGGTAAATTTGGATTAAAAGGTAAATGCGTTTTGATGCAAAGCACCACCACACACTTTGCAATCCATTTTCACAACACACATTTCCAAGAGCTTTTCTGACACTCCTTCTATGCTCTCTGATAGCTAACTTCCCCAGATTTATTCCTTACCTTGACAGGATGACTTAACAAAAGATACAGCACAAATTCATATCAAGCTTAAAAGCCTTGGACAACACTTTAAAATAGGAAAACCTGTCATACAACCCATCCAGTTTGTCACCTTCTACAAGTCTAACCACATGCTAAGCAAAATTATTATCTCTAAATAGGATAATACAGAAATATCCCTTGAGTGAGGTGTAAAACTGACAGGACTCATATACAGTTTGATTAAACAAAAATAAATTCCACTTTTACCCATTTTATATCTACAAAATATCTGTAATTGCTATATTTTATTTCTATTGAAATCTTACATGTTAAACTAAACAGTATAATCCCATATTGTGAATTATCAACTACATTTGAGGTTAGCTTATCATTTCAAAAGCTAATGAAATGAGCTGCATTGCTGGTTTAAGTAAAATTATAGCAAACATACAACTCTAGGGACCAAAAATGGAGAACTACATCATTGACAGTCTTTATATCAAATGTAATTATTTTATATCAGTTTTTACTGCATAATCAATTTTATTTTTCCATATAATTCAATTTTTAAAGTTTTTTTTTTTTTGGAAAGCCAGATCAGATTTATGAAGAGGAGAGAGAGAGAAAGATCTTCTATCCACTGGTTCACTCCCCAAATGGTCCCAACTGCCAGCTAAGCCAATCTGAAGACAGGAAACAGAAGCTTCTTCTGGGCCTCCCACAGGGGTGCAGCATCCCAAGGCCTTAGCCACCCTCTGCTGCTTTCCCAGGCCACAAGCAGGGAGCTGCATGGGAAGTGGAGCAGCCAGGACACGAACTGGCACTCATGTGCAGAGTGAGGATTTAGCCAGTGAGCCATCACAACTGGTGCTCCTGTGCAAGGTGAGCCATCACATGATGCCCTTGATCTTAAAAAATAATAAAACAACAGATGCTTGTAAAACTTGAAGCAGCTGGGGTTGGCACTGTGGCACAAGGTCAGAGCCCATTGGGGTTCAGGTTCGAGTCCCAGTAGTTCTACTTATGATCCAATTCCACACTAAGATACTTGGGAAAGCAGAACAGAATTCCTCAGGTTTTTGGACCCTGCACCCACATGGGAGACATGAATGAGACTCTGGCTCCAGAGCTCTGACTCTGGCCCAGCTCTGCTCATTGTAGCCACTGAGCAAATGAATGAGCAGATGATCAATGCTTACTCTAACTCTGCTTTCTGAATAAATGAAACAAAATTGTTTAAATTCAAGCAGCATTGCAATAAAAAAACTTCAAGTATTTAAAAGTATAGTTACGTGCAATATATTTTACTTGTCTTGATTCCAATACAGAGTGTTTTTCTTGTGTCAGCCCTCCACATCGCTACAGCTGCCACATGCTGCAAGCACAGAGCACCTAGGAAATGCACTGCATTCACCAGTCTATCACCAAGCCACAGGAGCAGGGGAACCCTGTGTGACTCACACCATATGATCCAGTGAGATTCTATTTTCAACTATTCATCTCGTGTTTTCAAGACATCACAGCACATCTCAATTTGTAAAAAAAAAATGTATATGTGATAGAGGCAACAAATGTAACTTGCCCGTTCTGTGTCTGTGGTCCTAGGTGCAGAAGCTCAAAATCTGATAAGCCAAAGAGCTTAGAAAGTAGCCGTATACATACCTGAATCACTTCTCTCTTTAATAACTACACCATCTAAATGGAACTCTCATTTAAGACAATGTATAGTGATGGAGTTGGAGACGACCACATCCAGATGTGAAGACACAATGCAATATGTACCCCTACTTCCAAATCAAACATAGACTCCCAATGAAACTGTTGAACATATCTAGACAATGGAATGCTAGACTATCTGACATGGTCTGTACCAGCAATCTCAGGACACGCTTAAATAACACACTGATGGCATTATAACTTGTTATGAAGGACTATACTGTTGTAACAATATGGGGAAAATCAGTCGGGGTGGGGTGGGAATTTGAGTGTGCGGGGGGGGGGGGGGGTGAGAATCCCAGGCCCCTACATAATTGTACCATAAAATTCAAATCTTTTTTAAAAAAAAGACTACTAAACCCTAGATAGATACAATCAAGTCAGTGCAGTGGAATGATTAACCTGTCTCCACATGACATTAGAGTGAATGTTTGTAAACATCACTTGAGAACATGGGGAGCCTGGGAAAGTGCTTAACTCTAGCACCTAAGAAAACTGCTCTAGCTCCACCACATTATCCTGGGCTCCATTTTCCCATTCAGGAACAAGCCGGCACCATAAGGCAAGCCATAGGAAAGGAAAAGACAGCATGTTATTTTAAATACCAACCATGTTAGCTCAGAAGCAATACAATACAATTCATGTACCTCATGTTCTTTGCTAATTGCTGAAGACGTCCTGCTTTTGCAGACAGCAACAGTAGCCAGGCCCTAGTCTTCTTTAAATGCCAGCTCGTAATAACAAACTCCAAAAAGGTCTTAATTGCATTTACCAGGAGCTCATGAACTTTAAAAGTTGTTAATCAGATTTCCATGTAAATGGAAGGACGATTAAAGGTTAAGTACAGGTTTCTGAAATTTCAGAAGTTGAGAATATATTGCCCTTTATGGAGGTAGGGGGGATTAGGGGAAGTATCAGCCTTGACAGGAACTAAACATCTTAATTAAACATGCAGAAGTACCATGCTTAGTTTTTATGTGAAGTTCCATTTCCAAATGTCAAAGTTAATCATGCACTTGACAAAAAAAAAAAAAAAGGTGCAGTATTCTCTTTGCCAAAGAAGAAATGCCTTAGTGTTCTTTTCTGAGAAGACAACTGCAGGTTTCCAGAATTCCTCTGGTTGTTCCTTCAAACCTGAACCCTGCCTGGGCTGCAAGCGAAATGCCTTCTACAAAGAGATCTTCATTGCTCTCCACATGGGGAGCCGCCTGAGGCCACCCACTTTCAATCAATTCTGTTTCGGCAGAAACACCAAGTGCTTCTCCAACAAATATGCTGCACCTGTCTCTGCAGTGACATGCTGACAATGAACATGACATCTCCTCAAACTCCAGCAAGAATTAGGATTCTCTGAAAGAATATTTCATCAAATATGGTGTCATCAGAGTTCAAGCCAAAACCTTGTTTGGAGGGTACTTCACAAAATTGGTGAGGGCCTGTAATCTGCAACTGGATAAATGGCGATCTAAACCCAAGCGTCAGGTCCTCATTCCAGCTTACACTCAGCTTCATCAGCTTAAGAGGAGCAGAGAACAACAACGATGCAGTACAGTAGTAGGAAATGAATGGACAAATAGCAACACAATGCCCTAGGTGCCTACAAGCATCGCATTAAAGGAAAGCCATGGATCCTAATGACTAGTGCAGCTACAGCTACTATTGCTATTGGTCTTGATTCTGCTGATTGTTGACTACTGTGACTAGATCTGGACATAAAACCAGACTCAGTGAATTATAGATTAATTGTAGGTAAAGAAAACAACAAAAAGGTTATCAAATCTTATATCAATAAGCAGGAAATAATATAATAATCATTTCAATAAAGTGCCTCTGTAAATTGACTTTGTGGGAGGATCAGATATGCAGGTTTAAAGGAGAAGGGGCCCCTCTTTCATAGAGTAGCCTTCTGGAGTGCTAAATTTGATTCAGTGCAACACTTGTCAATCAGGCTTTTAATAAGTAATCATGCTGAGGAAATCATCGCACTCAATATGGTGAGCTGTAAATGGCAGGAGGACGAGTGTGCTGAGCTGCTGCACTTGCTTCCCATCGTAGCCTCCTGAGATCAATGGCAGATGGCCAGGGTGTTGATCAGGACTTACGAGACGGTCTGCGAGGGAATTTCCCAGCAGAGAAGTGTCTCCAAAGAAGCCTGTAGTGAGTCTTACTGTATGTGTTCAATCAATACCAACTGCATAAATGGTTTTTATGCAGATGAAACCCACAAGTCTGATCTCATTTGCTACTCTATTCCCCAACAAGATAGACAAGAAAGACAGAGATTCATTAAAGACAGAACACAAAATTCCTAGAAATTGGTCTTTTAAAAACGATCTCTTATCAACCATTACCACACAGGTCTTTAATCTACCTGACCCTTCTCATGTCCCAGGAAATCAAATAAGCTCATTCCGACATCTGGGTCTTTCTTCATAGACTTCTACTAACTTGAAAAGCTATTTCATTTCCCCCTGCCAAATCAGAATCAAGCTGAAAGCTCAGTAAAATGTTCCCACTAATGTGTCTGTTCCGTTAGCAGGTATTTATTGAGTGAAGGGCTCTGGGTTGGGTTGTTCTGAGATACTTAACGCCCCAAATGGCTCTCAGTGATCTCCCATTCACTGACACAATAAAATTGGTTTCTCAAATAATTTTGTAAATAAAATCAACCTTAAAAATACAACAAACATCACATTAAAGCATATTTTCAAAGCACCAAGGAACATCAGATTCCAACCCTGATCCTTATCTCTCGTCCTTATTTTTTTACATATTCTGTGAGCTGGTACTATAATTTCCTTAGTCAGTTTAAGGAGTACCTATGACCCCTTTTCCATGTGATAGGCATGACCCTAAGTGCCTTTGTTTGCCATCTAAGTGCTCTGTGACGTGGCCAGGACACCATCGTCCCTCATACCCTTCATGACTGCACACCAGGAGCAGCTGAAGACCGCAGGAAGCTCTGAGACTCCTTCAGAACTTCTATCTGTACCATTCGGAGGCATTCAGAGCTCAATTCATGATTTCCTCTAAATGTACATCATGTATTTATTACATAGATTCGGTTTTACTATTACTCCCTAATTTATCATACAGCTCCATCAGAAGCTTCTCACCATCCTAAATATAAAACATTGTCTAATCACATGGATGTGAATTCTGGTGCTACGCGCAGGAAGGCAGCAGAGTTCATCGTACGGAACAGTGATAATCACTGCCAATATTGTTGGCCTCAGTGCAGCGATTCTTCGTCCTCAACCCATAAACCAAAACCCAAATGCTTCCACACTCACTGATCCCCCTTGCATGTGGTGAGTCTGCTAGAATCGACTATAATCATTGCCATTTCCTTTACATCAAATTTCAACTAATTACAAACAAACTTCCTTTTCTTTTACTAGCAGTATCCAGAGACACAGATTGTATGCAGACTGACTAAGCGATACAGCAGTATATCAACCAAGACAGTCTGGTGTAGCCGAAGCGGAAGGAGACAGACTGCTCACATAGTTGATGTTTGTAACTTACGGGATCAGAGGGAACAATAATTATCACATCAGTAAATAACATAGCTGTATGACCTGGGATCGGATACACAGAGTAAGAGTTGACCAGTAATGCTGCATACAATTCTGTTGCTTTTTGTGATTGAAATGTCATCATCATGACAGATACCCAACTCACTTTTGAAATCAAAACATGATTAACATGATATCCAAAACACTGGAACAGCTCATCACGTATTTGTACAGTTTTAAAATTTCAGTCAGCACTTGACTATCCAGACAATCACCAGTAGAGCATTACCCAGTGATGCTAATATATACATATATGTAAATTAATTACCACTCAATAGATGCATCAAACTTGAGACAGCTTTCACAGAAGCCTAAAATTCTCTACAAAGAAAAGGTTCTATCTGCAGCAAATGTTAAAAACAGTTTTCTCCTGTGTCAATCTTTATTTTTGTTTTTAACATACAGTCCCTCAAACGAATCTAAATTTTTGGCATTCATAAGTTTTGTCACAAAGGAGTGACAGGATTTTTATTTCAGAACCTTCAATCCAAAAATGAACTAAGGCGATTCTGCTGGAGAAATTAAGGTAGTGTTAGATAAATCACTGAAAACATAATACCATGGGATTATTTTACTATGGGATATATTTTCGCTTACAAATACTTTAAGAAAACATTTCCTAACCCATTGAACACTGAATATATGGAATGTTTTTGGAGCAGTTACATGTGAATACAGGTAAAAATGTAATAGCAAACCATCTCAGGATTGAAGAATGACATTTCAAAGCAACCCGAGTAACAGAATTCAGAAGCTGCTCCTACATTGTCTGGAAATGCCAGTCCTGTTACGAACGGTGTTAGTCTGACCTCAGCTTGGAGGCAATCGAGGACAAGCACTGTGCCCTGTGACTTTCTTCATCCACTGTGGCATCTATACAAGTTCTCAATTCCAATGGCATGAATGAACTAGTTTTCATATAGAAGGAAAATCACCCTGCTTTCAAACTAAATTTGTGCGCTGAATAAATAACATATAATCATATGTAACCATATAACCGTATTTATCGTTATTTCTTAGCAAAATAACTGATTACTGAAACAAAACTAATTAACTACAACACACATAATTAGTATAAAACAGTCACTTTGATACATGATTTAAAGGTTAATAATGTATGCTTATGATTTTCTTAGAAATATTACTACTAGATAACAGAAAAATAATTAAATCCCAGAAATTCTCCAGATGCTTTCTAAATTAAAACAAAAAACAAAAGTTATACACCAACTTCAAAGAAATGACTTTTTAATTAAGTCAAGGTACTCAAATGGGGCTGGCAATCTACACGTGTATTACCCAAGATAAAATATAAAAGATTGTGCACATCTTTTTAATATTCTGATAGCAAGACAAGGCAAGAACAGTCTTTAACAGCTACTAAGCATCAGTGTTCCACACTGTCAGCGATCTCCCAGGATTTGTACAGTGGAACTTTCCACCATACAATATTCCACAATGGATCTGCTCAACCAATGCTGTGAAAACCACTGGGGCCTTACTGTAAGACAGCAAAATATATTTCTTCTTTCCTATAAAATGATTCCTATAACCTTGCTGCATCATTTATAATCAGTGACTTTTACATTCCTAGAGTCGACGACAATTTTTCTTAGTGATTTATGTTAGCCTCTTTTAAAGTCTCGTTCATATTTATGGTTTTTTCTGCTCTCAGTAAAGGTAGCACTCCTTCCCGTGTATATACGTCATGATAAACTTACAAACTGACAGAGGGCGGACACAGCAGGCCTCGCATAATGGAAAGGAGATGGGTGAACGACTGGTGGTACTATTGCAAGGCATTTCCACAAGGGAGAGACACAAATGGGACTATAAAACTGACACGACAGAACTTTAAACATACACTTCTGATGTCTACACGCTGCTCATTTGTTGAGAACAGACACAAAGGTTAGTGGATCACACATGTAACACTCCACTGGGTAGTCTGTCATCATGACTGAGAACATGTTTCCACAGGGTACATTTGTTCTACTGTCAGTTACTGTCAACAATCTGCAATGGTGAAGACTTCAAACATCCTAAAGATAATTTCATAGAATAAAATACTGCTGCCTAGAATCAAAGAGCACGTGCGACCCTGTGATGGGCAGCACACCGCAGTGGCTGAGCAGGGGATAGCAGAGGTGAATGGATACCTAATGGGGCTCAGGTCTGCTCTGTCACCAGATTCTCTGACTCACCTGTGACTTTTTGTCTGGTTATCTTTAGAGGTAAACAACGGGATTCTGAAGGTAGTTTTCCTTTTACTCGTAATCTCAACAGTAAGAACTGTTCATTCAGAATCCAGGAATGAAATATCTCCATTATGAACCTAAAGCTTTTCGTGCATCCCTCTCTCCAGCTTTCTGCTTCCCTGTTCTGCCTGTAGTCGCTTCTCCTACAATCCTTTCAGGAGAAAGGCTGGATCGTTAACTTGTCAGAGCAGATCGGGCTAATTATCAATTCTTCTCAGTAAACAGGACAAAAAGCTTCAAAAGGCAAAAGCAGTAACAGATAACAGGAATGTGAATTTAGTTAACACTATTGAACAGTACACTTGACAATGGTAAGATGGCAAGTTCCATGTTATTACTTTTAAACCACAATTTTGTTTTAATTGTAGAAAGCTTATGCTAGAGCCTCCCCATCATTCTGTCACAGAACTGTCTTCTCAACACAAAAATCATGGACCTTTTATAGCCCACAAGTGACGGGGGCCTGGGAGGTCATCCCCTCTCCCCCACCCAGGGACAACCAGCCTCACACTGAAGACCTTCTGCAGGAAGCCCTCCAGGAGACAGGGGCCTGGGAAGTCGCCCCCCACCTCCCACTCAGGAACAAACAGCCTTGCGCTGAAGACCTCCTGCGGGAAGCCCTCCAGTGGGCCATCACAGCCCAGGGACAACCGGGATTATGCTGAAGACCTCCTGCACTCTCAGAAAACCAAGTGGCACCTGTCCTAAAATTCTGTGTAGGAATTGTTCATCTAAGCCCAGGCACTTGGCATGGCACTCAGGCTGTTGCAGATGCCTGCCCAAGCCCTGCAGGAGTGCCTGGGTTTGAGTTGCAGCTACGGTCCCAGTTCCAGCTTTTTGCTTAAGTGCACTTGAAGACACAGCACGTGACGACTCAATTATTTGGGTCTCTGTCACCCAAGCAAGGAAACCAGGATGGAGTTCCCCATTCCTGGCTTCAGCCTGGTCTAGTCCAGTCCAGGTGCAAGCATTTGAAAAATGAACCAGCAAATGCAAGATTGATACCCAACCCCTTTCACTTGCTCTCCTTTTTCTCTTCCTCCTTCCCTCCTTTTTCAAATAAATAAAATTTAGGACAGAAGAGAAGGAGAGAAAGAAGAAGAAAAGAGGGGGAAAGTGGGAGGGGAAGGAAGGGAGTTAGGAAAGGAGGGAGAGAGGAAGAGAGGGAGGGAGGGAGGAAAGGATGGAAGGGAGGAAAGGAGGAAACGTGGGAGGGAGAAAGGGAGGGAGATCTGATGTGATAGACTGTGGCTACGTTCCACTGACTCCCACTGCCACAGTCTGAAATTTCCCACTTGCCAGAGTGTTTCTCTGAACTCTCAAAATAGAGGCTGGATAACATTCACACACAAGAAGGATCAGTGGGCCCAGCAGCGTGGCCTAGCGGCTAAAGTCCTCGCTTTGAACGCACCATGATCCCATATGGGCGCTGGTTCTAATCCAAGCAGCTCCACTTCCCATCCAGCTCCCTGCCTGTGGCCTGGGAAAGCAGTCGAGGACGCTGCACCCGTGTGGGATATCCAGAAGTTGTTCCTGGATTCTGGCTTCGGGTCGGCGCAGTACCAGCCGTTGTGCTCACTTGGGGAGTGAATCATCGGACAGAAGATCTTCCTCTCTGTCTGTCCTCTCTGTATATCTGACTTTCCAATAAATAAAAAAAAAAAAGAAGAAGGAGGAGGATCAGTAATCCTCCCAGGTAAGGATGGGCCAATTTTGATACTTTGGTAAAAGATTTTAAAAACAAAATTCTTAAAAAGACAAAGATGAACAAAATCCAACTCCAACATTGCATGTGTTATTCAACTCAACAGACATAAAAGCATAGTGCCCAATCACTGAGGGCATCTAAAGGCTCAACGTGAACTGCCGTACATACTCCACCAAGGACTGCGAATGCTGAGCAGTCTGCTGGTGGTTTAGGGACCAAGCTTGGAAGAAGTCTGAGTGATCCAGTCAAGGTAAAACTCGATGAGACTCAGCAAGCCAGAGAAGTCACCGCCACTTGCCAAATGACCCCACCTAAAATACCATCCAACATCAGAGGTAATTCCATTGTGCAAGCTGGAGCAAAAAGTACAAGAGCTTTCCTCTCAACCCTAAAAACATGGCACAGCCCTGTCTTAAGCAAGAAAACAATTGTACTGATGGATTTGGGCTCTAACCACATTGGTCTGTGGGAGGGAAGGGCTGGCCCAGCTTCCTCAGGGGCCAAAAAGGCAGGCACGAAGGGTGCTGCTGCCATGAGAGAGTGAAATGAGAGAGGAAGATGGTCACAGCTGAGAAACTTCTCCCAGAAGGTGGTCGTCTGGGAGTGCGCTGGCTGGCTTGGAAATCTCCTAAAGAAATATTCTGAGATCTGATATGAACCATACTCTTGGAAAGGCAACATACTCAGCAAGGCAAAGACTCAGTTACAGCAGCAGGTCAGAATCATCTCGAGGGGTGTTTCGCTTGTTCATCCTCAGTGTCACTAGCTGAACATCTGTGGCAGGGACTGAGCATGGGGGTTCCTGTGGTGGCTTTTGTTTGGAGAGGGAAGAGCAGGGAGAGATGGAGAGGAAGAAGGAACTTCTTCCATCCACTGGTTTACTCCCCCAATGACTGTGACAAGGCTGGGTCAGCCTAAAGCCAGAGCTCCATCCAGGTGTCCAAGTGGGTAGCAGGTGGCAGGGACCCAATTCACAAGCTAGGCCATCATTCTACTGCCTCCCCAGCACATCTGGAGAGTGGACTGGAAGCAGAAGCAGGACTCCAGCCCAAGGCCTGTGATAATGGGATACAGGTGACCCGGCAGGGCTTTAGTGCATCGTGCCCTAAGATTCATCCCTTGTTACGCTTTTCAAAACTCCACAGGAAGAGTTAACAAGTAGGCAAGGCAAAGGCCTGGCCTTAAAATGAAAACCCTGGGCTCTGAGACTGGCCCCAATAGCTTTTAGTTATGCTGTTCTGTGGCAGTCACTGTATATTTCAAAACCCTTCTCTTCACAACTCTAAAGGAAAGCACACATGTACCCCCTTCACAGCAGTGCTAGCCTTGGCTGCGTTAACAGGAAAGCATCTCATGAGCTCAGCAGTCCTTTCCAAATGCAACACTTATTAAGGGAGAGATTTCAAGGACTCCAGATCTGAAGATCAGAAACTTATGACAGAATATGCACACTTTAGTAGATTCTATAATGCTTTTAGAAAAAAAGTTCAGTTTGTCAGGATCGAAACTGAAAACTAAAAAACACTTTTAGCCATCAAGTACATAGTAACAGGAACTTATCAATCAGTATGTACATGGTCCATAAAAATGAACATAAAAAATCATACTCACTTCCTCAAAGTGCTACATAATGTACAAAAAACCTACTCTACATATGCAGTGAAATTCTCAGTAAACAGACATAATAGAGAGCCAGTATGAAATCTCACCCGGCGCTGTAATGCTAAACTAGAACATCAGTCTGTGAGCTCAAGTCTGAGCGCCGGGCACCCAGAACATCATCTCATACCCTCCAAGCAAGCTCTAAATCCTTTCTCCATTCCCCTAACCTTAATGTGGCTGTCTCCTCTTCGTAGAGGACTCAGCTCAATGTAGTTCCTTCAAGGAGAACCAGCCCCACTCCAGCTTCCAGAAGACACTTCCAGAAGAAATCACTGCTGTTCCTCTACTGCGACTGTCTCCATAATTCATCAGGATTATGTATGCATGTACAAGTTTACCACAGCATCTCGCCACCACGGTATGAAACCCAAGGCGGAACAGAAGACTGGTTGCTTCACTGTCGAGGCCATAGGAAGCCGAACATTATCCAGTGCAATGTCAGTCTTCTGTAAATGGCCCCTCCACACAACAGAACAGGCATCCCAGTGGAGGCATATGCTTCAAGACTATTTCCTGTTCTGGGTCCAGTTTGTTCCCCTTCATCCTGAATCTTCCCTAGCCCTAAAGACTGTAATGAGCCACACTCTACCCCAAAGCTTTCTTTATGTGGCACCCTGCTCTTGCTGCAGGTGCACTGTACACAATTTGAGCTTTCTGCACATGGAAGAAAACCTCTCAATTTATTATCACATTACTCCCCGAGTGGGCATTTTCCAGCTCTGAGAGAAAAGCATAAAGCCTGGGCTGCTTAAAATATGCCTGATTCTGGCGTTTCATCACATTCAGGAAGATGAAGGATCCTTCAGCAGAGGTTCACACACACCATGCCCTGACAGCCCTATAACAGTCAAGCCAACAGACACTGATCCACTACCCCAGCCAAGTGCTGAGTGTAAAGACCTGGGCAGACAGACTCTAAGACTATAGCAGCCAGTGGATTCTGGAGAAACTTCATTGTGACTGGAGCGGCAGGATCACCAGCAATTCAGGACTACTGAACTATCAAAACCTCTTGCGAACCTCATGGTGTGACTGGAGCGGCGGGATCACCAGCAATTCAGGACTACTGAACTATCAAAACCTCTTGCGAACCTCATGGTGTTGTAAATTTCTATTTTTCTTCCTGTTGTTGATTTTCTATTGTGGCTTTTCACTTAAGGGGATATGGAGACTATCATGTCCAGATTTTTTTTTCCAGATCAAAAATGGACTACTAATGAAACTTGCTGGGGTCTGTGTGATGGGTGTGGACAACAGGAAGGTGTGAAGAGTATTGTTCCATTGCAGGCAGGGCCACAAGGAACTTCCCGCAGTGTGGCAGGGCCAGCGGATGTCTCTACAACCACCTGAACGCAGCTCTGCCTCCCTTTGCATGGACACCGGACAGCCCCGCTGAGAATTCTGTAATCTATTTAGGCATTGTCTGCCTCTGCGGAGTTAATGTTTACTGCCAATGTGAGCTTGGAAGTTGATGTTGCTGATACTGGTTTAGCCAAAGGGCCTTTTATTATTGCTGTCTCTGTTCCCATTGACCATATGCTAATCAAGGGTGTTCCGTCCCCAGGTGTAGTGGGAATCTATTCTTTCCCTCATTCTTTGATCTTTAGGTCCTGCCTTCTGTGATGCCTTTCCTCCCTTAACTGATTCTAGACTAAGCTGTAGAATGAGGATTGTAGCAGGAATGCTTGATATGCACCATCTATTGAGAACTTCTTAACCACGGCGCCAGGATGGATAACATCCTGCTTTAAGGTGAAATAAATGCCAGAATTAGCCTTAGAAACATACACTTGATCATGACATAAAGAGTCTGAGCCAGAGTTTGACTGGTTCTGTATAAATAAAGTGGACAGCTTTCTCGCATTGTCCACGATGATCATGGAATCCTAGTGGTCCGTCCGTCTCTCTCTTTGTGCCTCATCCACGCACCCTTCACGAGTTCCGAACTCAGCTGGAGCTGGACTCCGGCAGAAACTATCAGCTGTTTCTTGACAGTAGGATCCTGGACTCTCTGCCATTGTCCATGCCCGCAATGATGAACATGTAACTGTTTATGAAGAGCTATGCTATAGTAATAATATAGGGGAATTCGGGGGGGGGGGGAGGAGGAAAGAAGTAAAAATAAATTTTTAAATTAATTTTTAAAAAAATCAATGTGGGCCTGGCACAGTAGCCTAGCAGCTAAAATCCTCATCTTGCATGCACAAGGATCCAACAAGGGTGTTGCTTCAAATCCTGGCAGCCCCATTTCCCATCCAGCTCCCTGCTGGTGGCCTGGGAAAGCAGCTGAGGATGGCCCAAAACCTTGGGGCCCTGCCCTGCGTGGAAGACCTGGAAGAGGCTCCTGGCTCTGGATCGGCGCAGCTCCAGCCATTGCAGCCACTTGGAGAGTGAATCAGCAGACAGAAGATCTTCCTCTCTGCCTCTCCTCTCTGTATATCTGAATTCCCAATAAAATTTTTAAAATAAATAAATTTTTAAAAAGAAAAAATCTGACTGTTGCACTTAGGTCATGGTTAGCTGTCATTGCACACACTTCAGTACGCTCAGTTGACCAGCACATAAAAGCTCCAGGGATGCTTGGGAAAATGAAGATACGACTTCAATGTTTGCATTAGCAGTTAAGGCTCTAGGTTCAGCATCTGCCTCCGGCTCCTGACTCCACTCAGGAACGGTCAAGTCACTGAGTTCCTGCCTCCTGGACAGGATACATGGGCTGAGTCCCCAGCCAGAGCCTCAGCCAGGAAAGGCCACTGTGTATTTCAGGAGCGAACCCTCTGGTGTTCTCTCTCTCTCACGTATATAGCTCATATATTTATTTTAAATAAAAAATGAAGCTGTTTAGGCTTTCCATAGAGCAGCCAAATTATAATTTCTAAGGTTGGAACCCAAAAATCTTGACTTTTAGCAAGTATTCCAGATGATTCTCATGATTTTTAAAGTTTTACAACAAGAATGCATTAGACAATAGCATGTACTTCAGGCAACAGAAAGAATAAATGTCACAAATTAAAAAATTAAGATACTTGCATCCTACTGTCAGAGTCGCTGGGTGCAATTTCCAATTCTGGCTCTTGCTTTGAACTTCCTGTTGGTACACACTAGGTAAGGAGACTGTGTTGCAACCTTCAGGCAACAATACAAGAGCATCCAGAATACATCTATTCACATGGACAATGGAGACTAGCACATCAAGGAGTGAAGACATACAGCAGGATGCCTCTCTACTCCCAAATATACAACATGGATACCCAATGACATTGCTGACTGTATCTTAACAGGATGTTGCTGGCCTTTCTACCATTGTCTATGCCTACAATATCATGAGACACTTAAATAGCAGAATGATGGACTTGCAACTGTTGCTGAAGGACTACACTATTGTAATTCTACAGGGGGGACCACTGAGGGAAAGGGTAGGGGGAGGATGGAAGGAGAAATCCCTGGGCCTATGGAATTTATTTTTTAAAATATTTTCTATGATACAATTGTGTTAAGGCAGGAAACTGTGTTCGTACCACTAACATGGAAGACCCATATTGTCTTTTGGGATTCCAGCCTAGACTTAACCCTGACCCAGCCACAGTAACCACATAATGAATAAACCAGCAAGTGTATATATATATATGTACAGAGAGAGAGAGCGAGAGAGAGTGTGTGTGTGTATGTGACAGACTTAAACACAAATGACAAGGGCATAAGGAAAAAGATAAAACCTAATGAAAAGAGGGAAAACAGGAGAAAATCAGTTTCAAACTAATGTGAGAAATACTTAAATATAGATGCACAAACATTAAAGAATCGGGGCCTCTGAAGAGCTCTGAGAAGGATTAATTCCATCAGTGTACAACAGGCCAGGAGTACCCTATGAGACATTGTTAGGATAATTAAATAATTAACACACAGGATTAAAATTTCTCTTGGGGAAAATGATAATGAGTAAGATACACCTAATGCAGTTTCACAAATGACTCTTCAAATATCTGTGAGGACAGATCTTAACTAAATGTGGAGAAAAGTGAAAAAGCCATCTTGGTACAGGGATCTAAAACTTACAGAAGGAGTTAGGGTAGCAAATTAACCCCAACTACTCAAATCAAGCAGACAGTGAAGAGGAACTTTTAGAAATATAAAGGGGGTGGGGGGCGGAGAGGGGTTGGGATAAAAGACTAGGAAAGGAAAAATGCTGCTAAAAATGGAGCTGGGGATGGAATTAATGAAGACTAAACTGGCTCAGAAACTGAACTAATTCTAAATTTTTCTTTCACAAGAAAAATGGAGACAACATAAATATAGAGAGAATAGAGAAAATGAAGACGTCACAAAAATAGCAACTGACAGAAAGCAGATGGGGAACACGTGACAGACTGAACTCCGCCAGCAGGCCTGGCCGGGGAATGCTGAGCCTCCCAAGGGAGCCTGCACTCAGTGACAGTCACTTCAATTCATTATGCAAAGAACACAGGAACAATAGAACACAGAAGGTCTGAAGTGGACCAAAACAAAGCCACAAACCAAAAGCCAACCAACCAAATAGCTAATGAAACAGTCCGTCAATCTAAAGTGGGTGCAGGTTAACCACTGTTCACTTTTCCCATTCAGACTGTGAGCGCCCCAGGCCCGTGCTGTCCTCCATTCCCCAAAGCCCAGGGTGAGTCATCTCCAGGTGGCTGGCCACCACAGGACAAGGAGCTACCAAGGGAAGGCCACCAAATTTCCCCACTCCACAAAGGAATTCACTGAAACACACAATAGCAGTCAATTAAGCTATAACTCACAATCAAAAGTTTAAAAACACAGTAATTTACTTAATATAGGATAAATCTAGGTAAATTTTTTGGTACTTTAATAAGAAATCCTCTAATATAACTGGTCAATGCAAAAAATACAGAGAGAAGTCTAAAATAAACAGAAGGAGCACCTTTATCAAGGAAACATTAGACATCCATAGACTGTCAAACAATCCAACACAACCCCAAACAAACACAGAAACACAGTGTTCATTAACTCAGACAATTTATAATCAGGACAGACAGGCAGACTTTCACAGAGGTGTGCTTCCAACAGTTACACTGAGCAGAAGAGTAAAACTTATCAGGATCTCAAGTAATTATAAACATAAGCAAAGCAGCAAAATGCTATACATAGATACGTATTTCTTGAAAGCCAAACTCAAAGGAAAAAGACTTCATTTTGACATCTTTTGTATACAGTGTACAACATAATAATTCTAGTTAGTGCATATTAATGAATACAGTGATTAAGCTGGTTACTGCACACTGAAAGCCACTGCTTCACAAGTTGGAATAGAACATGACACACACTGAGCAGTCCTGCTTCTCTGACAGGTCCCCAGGTCTGAGCTCACTGGTCTAGGGACTCCAGGACTAATGGGAAGCTTTGACTTGTTCTATCCATTTCCGTTACTGACTTCTTTCAAAAAGAAAGAAAAGGATGGTCCTGAATATTCAAAGTTTCATATTTTTACTAGTTATGATGCTAAAAGAAAAATTAAAGACAAAAATAATTTAAGGGGGATGATATCATTTATATGACTAATAATGGCTGTGGCCCAAATAAGAGTCAAATTCAACATCTGAGAGCAGAGGGCATGGTGGATACACAAACAATAGATACAATAACCAAAGCAGAATGAAGAGAGCGCAAGGAAGAAAACAACCCACTCACAATTTGGCTCACTTCCTATTCAGTCAGTTGTTGTAGATGGCAAAAAAAATGAGTCTCCCAAAAACAACTGAGCTGAGGTCAAAGTACCAAACTCCTGAAAGAACTGATCAGAACACATTCTAACCCACAAACAAAACAGCAACTGAGTAAGCCAAACACACTTCCACTACAGCTCACTGATGTTGAGCTAAGGAATGAAAGCTCACAAAGAAAAACAATTACACAAACCAGATGTCTGGCTCAAAAGAAAGGAAGAAAACCAGTTACTCCAACAGAAGAAGTGTACTCACCGACTTTTCAACACCCTCTTTATACACAAAGCAGGTAGAATAACAAATGATGGCAGAAACTTTATAACAAAGATACACCTGGAAATTAAGTAATTGCTAGAAAATGGAACATTCTTCCCAGAAACGGATGCCCATGAAATACCTAAGACTGAAAGTGGTATACATACAGATGGATATGAGTAGGAGAGAGAATTCTGTAACAGGATAATTCAGCTGTCACTTCACAACCATTGTTAGCAGAATGATATGTAATTTATCTGGCAGCCAGGACCACTGAGAATAGCAGGAACCTTAAAAACAGGAAATAAACAGGGATAAATCCGTGGACAAAATTTACTATGTTCCCAAATCCTTAATCAGGATGCCAGACAGTCCTTCCCTGGTTATTTATTCTACACACAATCCTAAACACCTTGTTCCTGTGCCTTTGGAGTTGACACTGCAATGCTTGGGCAACTCACAAAGCCAAAAAAGCTTGTCTGAGACAGACACACTAAACAGCTAGATATAATAACCTACAGTAAAATAGCAAGGAGTAATAAAAAATAAAGACAGATGGCATGAAAAGTAGACAAGTAAGATGGGTGCTGCAGGGTGGGGCAGCACAGCACACGCCTCCACAAACAATAAGGCGCCTGACACTCCGGAACACACTCGGCAATCACCGCGCCCATCAGTTAACGGGCTCTTCAATCGTCAAGGAAACCTGACTGAGTGTGCTCAGTGTGTGTCATGACAAAAGAACCTAATTTGAGAAATGTGTTTTATTAAAATTTCCATTGAAAAGGTTCAAATACAGCCTGTTGATATTTAAAGGAGTGAGATCTTGCTTCTGGAAAAATTAAGCTACATTGAAAATCAGATCCTAGACAGTGCTAACTAGCTAAGGCATTAGGATCTTCTTCTTAAAGAAAGTTATGATGCAAAAGTTAGGGGTTTACTTAGAATAAAGCAATCAGTCCCCATCAGAACAGAGACAGCCACTTAAGAAGGAGTACGGATAAAGCTTTAATTACAAAAACAAAAGCCACATATGGATTTGTCTCTTGGGACAGCATGATCCTGTGGTCTTTAAAAAAGGCACCTCACTTCGGGCCAGGCACACAAACCTCAAATAAAGGTTAAACAAGCTCGACGTTATCTCTGAAGCCACATCAATGGTGACCGGAGTTCTGGTTGTTTCTACATGGAAATAAAGGTAATCAATGTTGTGGACAACTCTTCCACATTCCTCCATCAATACTCCTCCCAAACTTTGAGAATTAAAGCAGCCCCTTCTGTCATTCTGCCATCGCAAGGGTTGGCGGAGCTTTGCAGTTTATAATAATGGAAGGAGAAATATACCACGAATGCCAGAGGGGGGAGCTCAGAGCAAAGGGAAAGATTATGTTTACAATGGGCAAGAAAGAGAAATTCTGAAAACCTTCTGAGCTTCTTCTACAAGATATCCTTTTTTCTCTTTTCAGTTTTCTCTTTTGAAGGAGGGGTTCCACAACCCTTTGAAATAAATCTTATTTTTGTCTTCTTCATTATTTCTAGGTAGAGAGAAAATAAATCAAGGTGCTGCTGAGGTTAATCATGTAAAGAATGGGAAGGTTTCTGCATGCTTTGCTTTAGAGAAGTCTCCAGCACACAGCCTCCCCTCTCTAAACAGTTCTATTTGCAAATGAACATACACAGTAGGATTGGTATCGAATGATGTTGGAGGCACAGTGAAAGATCAGCAAAGACAATTATTATTTTAAAAGAGGTGTTTGCTTTCCTCCAGATTGCTTTATACGCTGGCTTCTAGAGACACAATAGGATTTTAATAGGCTCTTCCCATAATTAAGACGATGATCTGGGCCTGTAGTGTGGCTTAAGTGCTAAAGGGAACCCAGCAATGCCAACATCCCATGTGGACACTGGTTCATGTCCTAGCTGCTCCATGTCCACTCCAACTCCCTGCTAGTGCACCTGGGAAAGCAACCAAAGATGGTGCGAAGGGCTTGGGCCCCTAGAACCACATGAGATCTGGACCTGGCATTAGCCTGGTAAAATCTTGGCTACTGCATCCATCTGGGAAGTGAACCAATGAACGGCTTGCTTGCCATTTATACAACCATGAGAAAAGATTCATTAAAGACACACATAAGAGCCAGAGAGAGAGGAGGAGGAAAGAAGAGTTGGGATTATCTTGTTTCTGAGAAATGAAAGTAACTCGAAATTTTATTACTGCCTCAGAATCCTACTGAAAAAGGTTCAATATCAGCTACAAAGTAATGCTCGGTATATCCTGGTATTTTGAGTCCTGTGTTTCCTAAATGGCCAACCTTACACCAGCATCAACAATATTTTATGCAGTATTAGATTTGCACAGAAAAGAGCACTAGGCAACAGAAATGACCAAGGTAGTAAAGAACATGCAAGCTTTCCAACTTACCTAACATAAGCAAACAGCAGTGACAGAACAGAAATTGGAAACATTTACACAGATTTATAGTAGTCATCAGCAAATCATCACGTTGTGGGGCAGGCAGCTAGTTCAGGGTCACCAGCTCGGAAGCCACTCCCACCACCTACGTGGTCCCTTCTGGTCAGCTGTGATGCTCACTTATCATCACCTGACACCTGAGAAGGGGCAGTATTTCATTGTTGCACAACCACTCCCCTCGCAAGGACCCCAGAAAGGTGCACAATAGGGAGGGGCTCACTCTCCTGGTCGCTTGCTTCCATCACTCTCGCACTTCGGCTCTTGGCCTCTCCAGTACCTGCCTGCTTTCTGGCCTCCCATGGACAGACATACAGGGACAGCTGGCCCATGAGCATGGCCCCTGTATGTCTGTATTCCCCATCCACTGTTCACTGCTTAGGCAAGTCAGTGAAGATGTTAATGCTAAGATCTCTGTAATTCTAATTTGTGAACTTTTGAGAGTTCCAGGAGAGGTGAGGCCTAGCAGTAATGGAAAGTTGGCAGAGAAGCCAGGGAAAGGTGAATGTCCAAGCTTTGTGTCTCCAGGTTGCTTGCTGCATGTCTCTTATAATAACTCATATTGCTGGGAGAGCTGGAATATAGATCTTCAATTTAACAGATGGACTTTAGGGCAATGACCATTTGTTCCTCTCGGGATTTTGTTACAAAACGGATTGCCATATGGACTTGTCATTTGCTAATTTCTAGTGGGTCCTGTTATCATCAAGCTTGGTTAATGAAGACTCCTTAATACATCTTAGATTTCTCTGGTGTGACCTCACTCAAAATCACACAACAATCATAGCAAGCAACATTTAAAAAAAACTGAAAGTCTATTTCTGGGCTCAGCATGATAAAACATAAACCCTTACCTTGCCTGCATGGGGATCCCATATGGGAAACAGTTCATATCCCAGCTGCTCTACTTCCCATCCAACTCCCTGCTTATGGGCTGGGTAAGCAGTGAAGGATGGTCCAAAGCCTTGGCACTCAGTACCCACATGGGAGACCAGGAAGAAGCTCCTGGCAGCAGGCATTGATCAGCTCATCTACGGCCATTGTGGCCACTTGGGTAGCGGACCAGCAGATGGAAGATCTTTCCCACTGTATTTCCGTGTCTCTATATATCTGCCTTTCAAAAAAAAAAAAAATCATTTTTTAAAAAAGAAAAAAAAAACATGCAAATAGCAATCGCCTTAAGAGTTAACTGGCCAACCACACAAACAGAAACTCCTGAGAACAAGACAGGAGATGCAGATGCTCGACTAGGGGAATATGGAACATACATAAACAAAGCAAAACTTCACCAAGACGACTAAATCAGCCCTATGTTCTGATTCAACTATAACTACTGGATAACAAGGTAAGTGTCCATGCACGTGTTAGCACCGTATTTTATAAACAAGCAAACCTTGGAGGAAGTTTTGTGATTTAAACAAGATTGTCAGTCACAACTGGAATTTGAATGCAAGTCTTGTAATGAAGTGGGTCTTTCCCCTACTATCCCAATGTAACCTCCTAAAAAGGTGTGTCTTCATGTCTTACATTCATGAAAAGGAGTACTCTGTCACATTCTGCCACTCTCAAACCCCACCGGCACACACATAGAATACACCAGAAACACCAGTATGATCTTAACACACTTATCATTATCCTTAGGGGATGTCCTACAGATTTCTACAAATATAACCAGAACTCAAGAATCTTTTAAAATGGCCAGTTTAAAAACTAGGCATACATCAGAGGGAACAATATACAGAAGCAAAGAAACCTCAGCACCTTCAAGTAGTGTCTTCCTATGCTGTTTCCTGGGGTGGATTTTAACTAAAGTAACTGAATCACTGCTTTCCATAAAGCCTTTGTCAAAAGAAAGTGAAATGCATGTTCTTTGTATACAGAGCCACCAGCTGCTACCATAGTGAGTCTCAGCTTCATTACCAGTCCAGTCCATCACACTGCCCTTCACGGCACACAACTCCACTGGGCACGCAGCTGTGGCTCTAAGAGTGCTGCTCAGATCCAGGGAATCCAAGCCTCCTTGGACCGTGCCACACTGAGTGTATACACAGATTATTCGGAAGGGCAGGATAAGAAGGACAGAGTGAAAACAAAGATCCCTCTCTTCACAGGAGTGATTAAGACAGAACACTAATAGATTAGGAAAGAATACTTTCAGATAATTAGTTTGAATTTTTTTAACCCAAGTGACTCACATGGGAAGGTACAAATCTATTGTTTTCCGCCATCTAATAATCTCAGCAGCTATTAGATTTGTCTATTTATTGATGAGCAACTGCAATTTATCTTCCCCAAGTAAAATGTGGTTATTGAAAAAAAAATTGTTTTTATGTACACTGGCCTCAGCAGTAAACATGTAAATAACTTCCCCAAAACAGAAGCACTCCTTCAATGTCAATAAAAGCTCAGGGCACGGCTATCCAACTGTCAGACAATCCTGGAGCAGTTCAACAAGGGACCACACAACCCAGGCAGAGCAAGGACTCCAAGATGGCGGGGATGGAGTCATGGCACCTCCCTGGGCATTGCTTCTCCCAGGACGAAGCAGGACCAGGGCCAGACTGAATCATTCAGAAACATTTACTGAACACCTACTATCTATAATGTTGACCCAGGAGGAGAGGACAGAGCAAGTGTCAGAATGTTCAAGGTGCCTGCCCTGGCAGACAGACCATCCCAGGAGAAAGGTCCCTCCAGACCGCCCCAACTCCAACAGTGTATGAACTCTTCACAGTATCAAATGGCCACTGCTTCTAGTAGGTAATACGCACAAGCATGCTGAAAAGAAACTTTTCAACAGTATGTCAGTCACATATCAAACACACCCAATATGCCAATCTGGAAAACATCTTGGCAGTTCCACGAGAAATTAACACAGAAATTCCCTATGGACCCAGTAATCTCATCCCTAGGTACATGGAAACTGTAACTATATATTCACAGGAAATCTGGCACACACATTTTAAACAGCAACATCACTCAAAGAAACCAAAAACTGCAAACTTTCTAGATATCCTCCTTCTAAAGGATAAGCAAAGCTGGCAAAGAAAGGAATACTACTAAGCAATGAAATATAGGTACGATAACCATGATAATGCGGATGAACCCCAACCTTCACATTTGCTGAAAGCAGTCACAGCACCACACTCTGTATCGGTCCGTTTGTCTGACTGCTCAGAGCAGACAAACCCGTGGAGACAAAGTAGGTTTGGGGCTGCCCAATGTTAGAAGAAAGGAGGCACCGTGGTAACTGGTCATGGACAATGATCTCTAATGACCAATGTCCTCTTGGGATTAAGATGGCATGAAACGAGTACTTTCTGAAATCATATACTCACACTACAGAACCTGGTAAACATGGTCAGACATGCTGCTTTGCATCCACTAAATGTGAATTTCATTGCACATGAACTAAAACCAAAATTGGTCCTTATACATAATCAAAATCAATTATAAGCTTGGCAAAAGTTAGAAAATGGTATATTTCAATGAAAAGCAGGCGACTTGTTAATTTAAAATAATATTTAATATTAAAAGTTAAACTATTTAAATATTCACATCATGAAGTCAAAGTGGTTTTATATTTGCCTCAGTATTTTAAAACCAAAAATGATTAAATATAAAAATGGAAACCCATGTCTATCACCGCTTTCTCTAGACAAATACTCTGCTGTAAGACCTCAGTGGTTTAATATCCTGGCACTTATTAAATCAGCATCCTGCCTACCTTGTCCCCATCTTCATCACTCCAGTCCCTATTTCCACGTCAGGCCACTCTTGGTTACTACTTCCTGTGTCCCTTCCGTCTTTCTAAGAAATTGTTCTTTCTACAATACCCCTATACTGAAAGTTTGACATATTACAAGCTATGACTGTTGGATGTATACATTTACATAACATTAATAAGGTAACTTATGATCCAATAAAAATAAGCAAAAATGAAGAGTGATGACAGTCATTGCAGAACACTTGAGCAAAGTTAACTTCAAGTTCTAAACAACCTGGTTGAAACTAAATATATTGAACAGAGCCAGTAAAGTGTGTGGAATAAACAAATGGTGTAAGAAGAAACCAAAACCAAAAGAAACGTAAATGAGGACACTTCACAATTATGTTAAACAATTCCTCAAGCCGCAACTACTGAGTCAGTTTCCTCACTTCCTAGTTCTGCAATGGCAGGCTTCTAAACACAGTGTCTGTGTATAACCAGCCTAAGCTATATATAAATATATATAAACAGGAGGGATTTTAGGAAAAATTGGACAAGGGTCCTCATAAAAATACAACACTAGCACAGAGATTAACATCGGCTCTAAGACTGCTTTTCCTTGACAATGCTAAGGGACACAGCCAAGCAGTGAAATATGCTTGCTCCTTCTTCCTAACAAACAATATTTAATGTCAGCAGGGAACAATGTCAGGGGCAAAGGAAATGTTTGTAATTCTCCGAGTGACAAGCCTAAGGGGAAAAGAAGAACTCTGTGGGGGTGTGGCTTTGTTGGCCTTATCCAAAAACTTAACGGTGGCTTAAGAACTAATATTCTATCTTATAAGACAACAGAAAGGATGGCCACACCTCACATTGCCCCAAGTGAATAAAACTGGAAGTTTTTAAATCAGGACATTCTTGATGCTGAGGTTTAATAATCTGTAGACATGCAAACCACTGTCAAGGGTGATGCAGCAATTTTCAACGCTGCATCTTAAGCTTCCATGAAATTGCAGTTCTCTCACCATGCGCCTATCAGTCAGAAGCTGACAAGTTAAATAACCTGTTTCTCACACTCTGAAAGCAAAACACACCGAAAGCAAATAATTTGCAAACACAAGGTAGTTATATCTCCCATTCTTTTCTATAATGAGAAAATGGGTTCCCTCCACAAAATCTGCCGATTGACATTACCCGGTCTTCTAATCAGGACTATTAAAATGGGATATGATTTCCCCAGCTGGGAATTTCAGTCCAGAGGGAGCGACAACGGACAAGTGGACAGCTGACGGCAGTTGGTGCATCTTGCATCCTCTACCCACATCAGCAAATCCAATTTTAATAACTAAATAAATGGACAAATGTCATGGCAATTAGTGGAAAAGATGAGCAAAGAGGCTCGCACAAAACAACACACTAATTTACAGCGTTGATTGGTCCAACTCCCCTATGCTATCCTCCCACATCTTTCTGTGTCCCAGTGTGCAGGCAAGCACTAGGTGGCAAAATGAAGGGGGCAGGGCATCTGATGCCAGCCAATTGTCCTCAATTCATTTTTCTAATTGAAAGTCCAAATGATGGCTCTACCAGGTATCAAAGCAAAGGTCCATTTCCATGGTGTTCCCTGTCTTGGGAAAAAGAGATGATTAATCATTCCAGAAAATAATCATTTCTGTAATAATACAACTACAGTGTTGAAAATAAAAACATGCAGAGGTTAGCTAAATACCTGAAACTTAGAATCTATAGACCAAATAACATAGCAACCTGGTGGGAAAGTGATCACCACATGGGGGAAGCTGAGAGTAGATGAGCCTGGCCCCAAAAGTTAAACATAAAAAGTTACTCCTCATCCCAGTTAAAACGATCCTCAGCCAAGCAAGACATCTGACACACAATTCAATCAATGGTCCACACCAGACTATGGTTAAAAAGGAAACTAAAACTAAAACTTTACTATCCAAGGTACATGCAACATGCAGAATGCTGGCGTGGGGCACCAGGCAGAGTCTAGAACCAGCTTTTCAACATGAACCTCAGGGGTGTACTGCCAGTGGGAAAGACAGAGACTCCAACCATGGATCACTGTCAGGATTTGTTCTGCCTTCTGAAGGCATCTAAAGATTTAGCAGCTAACTTCAAAAGATGTTCATGAAAAAGACCAACGCCAAGTCAGTTTCAACGGAACTATTGAGCACTAATAATCAGGAATAGAAACCTCTATGTTGTATGATGATGCTAGCGACGGTAACAATTTGAGTAAGGCAGAAGGATCTCACATCCAATTAACAGCTCTTTCTTCACCATGTATTCAGAAATACTGTCTTTCCTCGGCAGAAAAACACAGAGTAATAATTGTAATAAAGTATTTGTGAAAGAAAAGCAATAGGAACCAATATCTATCATCTTCCACAGGAAAATTAGCAGAAAATTGAGCCATGTAAATAAACTTGCCATAAACATCTAAACAGATACTATTATTATCCCACACTTTGTGAGCAACAGTTATTTGCATGTAATTAATTTGCTTATTTCTGGTGCCTCAGACAATGTAATATGCTTATCAGCTTGGTTTCTAAACAATAAGTGTTTATCCCTTCTTTATTTATAAGAAAATATTTATCTTGCTCTTTCCTTGACAGATTCAGAGCCATCTGCAGGCAGAACACACAGAGCTGTCTCTGTGACAATTACAGAACATCCGCCCGCCCACCGAGCTTGATGTCCCAACTTCACAGTGAACACGAAGGTAGCCAAGGCTGCATTCAGCAACACCTCAACTCGCCTTCTGGGTTAGCATGTTCACGAGGCTATACGTTGTGTCTGCAGTGAAGCAACATCGCTAGACTTAGAGAAAACATCTAGGGAAAGGCAATGCAAATCGTCTACTGCCCTGAATTTTAATTTGTTAATCCTACCAGCCATTAAGAAAGCACCTCCCTAGCAATTTCCCTCATCCCCTACAATTCCCACAGGCTGTTCAAGCACTATTTTCAAAATCTCTCCCTTTAGACCCCTAACTGCTATCTTAGATCACAAGCCTTCCCCCAAAACAGGCCCATGACATTGTGCTCCTCCCTCATCTTACTGAGCGCTGGCCATAGGGAAATACCATTCACCAGACTTGCTGCCACCACTGTCTGGCTGCAGAGCGATGGCAGTGCCTCTAACACCCTCAGTATACTGGCCAACCACCACTGTCTGGCTGCAGAGCGATGGCAGTGCCTCTAACACCCTCAGTATACTGGCCAACCACCACTGTCTGGGTGCAGGGCAATGGCAGTGCCTCTAACACCCTCAGTATACTGGCCAACCACCACTGTCTGGGTGCAGGGCAATGGCAGTGCCTCTAACACCCTCAGTATACTGGCCAACCACCACTGTCTGGGT
Organism: Ochotona curzoniae; assembly: GCF_017591425.1. Lineage (NCBI taxonomy): Eukaryota > Metazoa > Chordata > Mammalia > Lagomorpha > Ochotonidae > Ochotona > Ochotona curzoniae. Next base: position 1,598,810 of record NW_024466361.1, on the reverse strand, counting down.
GCAGGGCAATGGCAGTGCCTCTAACAAACACCCTCAGTATACTGGCCAACCACCACTGTCTGGGTGCAGGGCAATGGCAGTGCCTCTAACACCCTCAGTATATTGGCCAACCTAGTTATTGGAGGCTTTTCCCACCCAGACAACTTTGATAGTCATTTGCTAAATAGGGTTAACAACTAGAAATGTACCTCCTATTGGTTTCTGCTCTTCATTGATTTCTTAAATTTTTTTTTAAAAGTTTAATTTCTGACAGAATGCAGGAAATAAGAACCCAACTGATCACATTTCATCATGGATATTCATTGGCCATATTCATAAAGCTCACATCAAACATACAAGAAAATAATATTACCAATAAATTTTTCTAGCATCTGTTACAATAGCACTTGTGGGTCCAGCATTATATGACTAAACAATAAACATCATTCTTTCACATAGTTGTTCAAATAATGACTGCAGCTATGAGAGGAGGTTCCATCTTCGACATGAAACTCTCCCATATGAGGCAAGACCTTTGGTGGCCCCCATCCCTGCACGGATTTCCTCACAACACCATGATGGCAATCTATCTAGGGCACACACTGCTAAGGTAACCCCAGCGTTCTCTCTGCCAGGGAGCTCCAAACCTACAGGAAAACAATGACAGATGTCTACTATGCGCATGTGGACACACATGTGACAGCTACCAAACGAGCTAAACAGTGTGAAAGCAAGATAGTGACTGCTACAGGAAAGCCACATAAGGCTTATCTGAGGGGAGGAAAACAAAAACAAAAACAGGTAGCTGGAATATCTGAGAATTAGTTGCACTGTACAGGAAGTTTCCAGGAGTAATATCTAAGAATAATTCTCACAAAGACAATTGCTTAGTTCAGCCTTTGTTTACTATATTGGTTCTATTACCCTCTAGTGATATTTTCCAAATGAAGTAATTGCTTCTTTTTCTTCTATTTTTAAAAATATAAGCATTTCCCAGAATTCTCATAGGATAACATCTTCACATTTCTAAATTCCTTGTAAGTACAGATTTTTTTTCTATTATTAAAAAGAATGAAATCCTGTGAAATGTGAAGTCTTGTAAGACTGTGAGCTACCTCCAGACACACGCCCACCACATTATGACGACACTGCAGGCTCACCGTGGTGCCCACAGACATAAACTCACTTCAGAGTGCACAAATTGTGTACTGGTTCAGCAGGATGGCCTGTCTGGAACTAGGTAGGTAAGTAAGTAGGTAGAGGTAAGCACAAGAGTAAAATATAATTTTATTTCTTAACTCAAATAGAGACTCCCTGCTCCTATATGCTCAGCCTGTTTTCTTACATGTAAAACCAAGCCAATGATTCTGAATTCTATCCTAAGAACATCATACAGCAGACTAATAATACAGAACCAGTCAAATGAAAAATCATTTTAGGATAGTAACTGACAACAGGTACCCCTACAAGGAAGGTCTTTAATTCCTCTTGCCTTTCCAGCTCTATAAAGCTCAGTGACTCAGAGCCATGAAGAGGCAATCGTGCCCAGCACTTAGCAAGCTGGCCTGGAGTAACAGTCTTCAGAATACCAGACCCGGGGCCAATTAAAATATACAGAAAGGAAAGGAGGACTTAATTGAATGACCACAGTCTGCCAAGTGTCTGTATAAGGCCAGTTGTTAACAGGTTCCACAGTAAGAAAAACTAGGCAGGACTCAGGATAAGGCAGCAAAAAGCTATACTCACTGTCCTCAGTTTGTGATCTCCAAAGGTAATAATAAAAATGTTCAGGGAAACACAAGCAAACAAGTGCTCTGGCCACATCTGGAAACACTCTGCTTCTAGCATACTCCGGTCGCCGGTAGCTGTCCAGGCACAGAGGCAGCAGTCGGCCTCTAGCACACTCTGGCCACCAGTGGCCGTCCGGGCACAGAGGCAGCCATCTCTTGGCATGGCTGCAGAATGCAGCTTTGACACTTACTCATGGATCCCATCCCTCATTTGCTCAACAGCAACATCAGGTAAAGGGAATGAATTAAAATAGAAGAGTAAATTAACATAGTTCAAATCTAGTATTTTTAGTACCTCATTAAAAGTGCAGCTTTCTGGGGGGGGAAAGCCATAATAAAGTGGCAATAAAACATGAATATTCTGTTACAGTACAAACTTAGAAATTTACTAGGTGAGTGCATAATTTCTTGTGAGTATAAATAAGGACGTATTTATATGACTATAAGGACTTATCTGATTTTAATATATTTCTTTATCTAACTAAACCACACATCTTTTCTATGTTATTAAGGTAAAAAATAAAGATAATCAAAAAAAATCTGCAAAATATACCTATACAGTTACAAAATATACCTGTTACAGTTCAATGAAAAACATTATCCCAGGAAATACTGAGCATAAAACAATGTTTTAAATGGTTGAAAACGACAGGAGACAGGTATTTGGCATATTAATTCAGCGTCACTTGAGGCACATTCTACATGGAAATGCCTGTTCCCAATCCATTCTCAATTACAGCTTCCTACTAATACACACCTAGAAAAAAGAAGTGATAGCTTAATTAATTCAGGCTCTGTCACTCAAGTGGAAGATTCAAACCAAATCCTCTCCCTCCCCCCGCCCCCTGCCTCTACACTCCTGGCTTCATCCTGACCCAGGGTCAGAGTGTGAGCAGAGTGTGCACAGGTTAGAGCGTGGGCAGGGTCAGGTTCAGAGGGTGGACAGGGTCAGAGTGTGGGCAAGGTCAGAGTGTGGGCAAGGTCAGAGTGTGGGCAAGGTCAGAGTGTGGGCAAGGTCAGAGTATGGGCACAGTCAGAGTGTGGGCACAGTCAGAGTGTGGGTAGGCTCAGGGTCAGAGCGTGCACAGGGTCAGAGCGTGGGCAGGGTCAGAGTGTGCACAGGGTCAGAGCGTGCACAGGGTCAGAGCGTGCACAGGGTCAGAGCGTGCACAGGGTCAGAGTGTGCGCAGGGTCAGAGCGTGGGCAGGGTCAGAGCGTGGGCAGGGTCAGAGCGTGGGCAGGGTCAGAGCGTGGGCAGGGTCAGAGCGTGGGCAGGGTCGGAGTGTGGGCAGGGTCGGAGTGTGGGCAAGGTCAGAGTGTGGGCACAGTCAGAGTGTGGGTAGGCTCAGGGTCAGAGCGTGCACAGGGTCAGAGCGTGGGCAGGGTCAGAGCGTGGGCAGGGTCAGAGTGTGGGCAGGGTCAGAGCGTGGGCAGGGTCAGAGCGTGGGCAGGGTCGGAGTGTGGGCAAGGTCAGAGTGTGGGCAGGGTCAGAGCGTGGGCAGGGTCGGAGTGTGGGCAAGGTCAGAGTGTGGGCACAGTCAGAGTGTGGGTAGGCTCAGGGTCAGAGCGTGCACAGGGTCAGAGCGTGGGCAGGGTCAGAGCGTGCACAGGGTCAGAGCGTGGGCAAGGTCAGAGCGTGGGCAGGCTCAGGTTCAGAGTGTGTACAGGGTCAGAGCGTGCACAGGGTCAGAGCGTGGGCAGGGTCAGAGCGTGGGCAAGGTCAGAGCGTGGGCACGGTCAGAGTGTGGGCAGGTTCAGAGTGTGGGCAGAGCTGGAGTGTGGGCAGGGTCAGAGTATTGGCAGGGTCAGTGTGAGCAAGGTCAGTGTGAGCACAGGGTCGGAGTGTGGGCAGAGTTGGAGTGTGGGCAGGGTCAGAGTACTGGCAGGGTCAGTGTGAGCAAGGTCAGTGTGAGCACAGGGTCGGAGTGTGGGCACAGGGTCAGAGTGTGGGCACAGTCAGAGTGTGGGCAGGGTCAGACTCAGAGTTTGCACAGCGTCAGAGTGCAGGCAGGTTTAGGCTCAAGGTCAGAGTACGGGCAGGGTCAGAGTCAGAGTTTGCACAGCGTCAGAGTGCAGGCAGGTTTAGGCTCAAGGTCAGAGTACGGGCAGGGTCAGTGTGAGCAAGGTCAGTGTGAGCACAGGGCCGGAGTCTGCTCTTGCAGGCATTTAGAGAGTCAGCAAGTAATCTCCATCTGTGTGACACTCGCTCTTCTGCAGTTGATTTCTATGTCTGTCTGTCTCTCTCTCCCCAGCCTCTGCCTTTTACATAAATAAATAGGATCTATAGGTAATATAATGGGCACAAATTAGGTTGAACAAGTCCCTACCGATGAAAAACTGTGAAGCAGATGAACAAAGGCTATATTTTTTTAAATGCTTTTCAAAGCATGCTCTGGGACACTTCACAGATTTACTGAGATATCCACAGCAGCCTTCAGAGACAGAACAGCATAGTGTAAGAAAACAGAATGGGATCTGGAGAGACTGTTCAGCAGTATACGTTTTTCTCTTCACTGGTCACGCAGTTTGAAACACATGGAGATAAGGCACATAAAGAGGCACAGTTAACAGTCACTACTCAAGTATTAACTATCTACAGAACACCAAGGGAGACTCAACTTAAAATGACCTTGTACATTATGGGGATAATTTAATGTAAATGTGCTGGTAACCCCCAACTTGGCATATGGCTCAAGCGAGGCAGGTGGATATAACCAAGGAGGCAGTCCTTTGCTCTTTCCACAGTCCTAAATCACAAACTAATCCCAACACCAGAGTGACACATTTGCTTCAAAGAAAAACAATCACATTAAAAAAGGGACAATATAGCTTTAATTTCAATACTGTGTTGCTAAATAGAGAAATCTCCAAAACAACCTTGCTTTTTATCATTTCTACAAGTTCTCCCTACTAAAACCTTTATTATTGATCTTATGATTCCTACTAGAGATCTTTTTCCATCCTTTCATATTTAATACGGATCACTGCCTGCAGACTAACAGAATTACAAATGGTGCTGCACTGACATTTGCTGTGCATACATCATTAAAATCTGACTACTAAATCAATGCTCTATGAGTTTAATATAAAGTTTCCCTTCCTCTCAAAAACACAGAAAAGCTACCTTAAACAAAAGAAACACAGTCCCTAAATTCTCACTTTTCTGCCCACTCAATCTCCTGTTAAATCAGTCTTCCCATGTGCTGGCAATTTAGCTGCACACTAGACCCACCTATGGCAATAAAAAGTTTCCCAATTATGCCAAGGACAGGCAATAGCAATGCAACATAAAACTGTCAGGAAAGGAACTGCCAAAAGGCAGCTAACGATGGAAGGGAGAGGAGGAGTGTGCAGAGGAGCGGTGATGGCGGGAACTAGCATTCTAGTAAGAGGGTGAATACGTACAAACACTGCAGAGTCAAGAAAGATTAGGAGTTCACCAAAGAACTAAAGAGACATGTAAAGTTACTGCAGCCAGACTCAAGCAAGGCCTTGAATGCTATGCAGAAAAGAATCTGGACTCAACCTGCAGAGTTTTCTGTCAATCAAGTATTCGTTCTTTAGAAAGATGGCGTCAGCAGCCATGAGGCTGAATTAACCCGAACCCTAAGAGCACCGGCACCCCATCAGGACGAGGAGACAGCGCCTGAGGAGACAGAATGAAAGCCTTGCAGAGAAACATGACCATTCTAGAGCCACAAAGGGTACAACTGTTAGACTCTTGTCATTGATAAGGGATTTTTTGACATGGAACATCTGGATCAGAAGTTACTAAGTTTGAGAACACGACACCGAATTAACCAAACAGGCCCAAGACATCACTGCCATCACCAGAGAGCTTGTGAGAATGGAAAATTATCTAACCCAACCTCAGAAGCTCTGCATGCCAAGAGGATCCCAGGGGACTGCTCTGCTTGGGAAAATGTGAGAATCTCTGAATCACAGGACCCGCCCACAACTTACTCCCTAGAGTCAAGCCCATACCTATGGCAAGCAGGAACTCCACAATGCTTCCCATTTATGAGAAACATAAAGCACTCAACTGCGTAAGCACAGACAGCAAGAATCAACACTGGGCCTTCCTACATGAGTAGGTCAGAACATCTGGGCAACATAATACAATTATTGCTTGCTCTTGTTTTAAATACTTTCCAGAGATAAACCTTTCCCACTATATACTTACTGAGTAAAGGAATAACAAACTTACAGACTCTTAACTCATCCTTTTTTCTACTTTCCCCAGGGGCTTTACAAAGCCTTTAATTACAAACCAATCCTAGCAACTATTTCTTAGCTACTTTTCTGCCCACCCTCTTTTGTTAGGTGAAAACATGTTATCATGATTCTTAGAGAAGGCAATGCTAATGTGTTCTAGATAGTGATTTTCCTTAAAAGGGATAATTCATATTCCAGCTCCACTGTAATACTACACTATTAAAAACAACGCATTCAGAAGAGATTAAAAGGTTGAAGAAGCGTTTAACTTCTTATTAAGTAAAACTGGGGAACCCTTCCCCAAAAAGTTACGTAGAAACCACTGTAAATACTATTAGTTTCTTCATTTAAAAATTTCTCAATGAAAAATCCTAACTATTTGTCTTCTTGATTACTGAAGAACGTAACATAAATGACACTGTCAACATTAAGAAAGACAAAAATTTCAGATAACTAAACCCACTGAGAAGCTAAACATTTAACTGGAGACCAGAAAGAAAACAGACAGTGCTCTAAATTTGAATATTTGCACAAAAGTCACAAAAAGCGGACTCAACTGCTTCACACCATAGCTAAAAAAATGTGGGATCTGACACCCAGAAACAACAGGGTATGGCAATGATAGTAAGAATTGACAGGAAATCCCAGAGTGGTTGAAAAAAATCATGCCAACTCTTGTGACCAAAGAAAGCATGAAGGACTTTCCCAACACATTTACATTGAGACCACGCAAAGAGGTTGGGAATCCAACTTCAGCTTCCAACACTGCGCAAGCACCACTGCTCAGCCTCACGGGGACTCACGGGGACTCACGGGGACTTCTCCCACTGCTCAGCCTCACGGGGACTCATGGGGACTTCTCCCACTGCTCAGCCTCACGGGGACTCATGGGGACTTCTCCCACTGCTCAGCCTCACGGGGACTCACGGGGACTTCTCCCACTGCTCAGCCTCACGGGGACTCACGGGGACTTCTCCCACTGCTCAGCCTCACGGGGACTCATGGGGACTTCTCCCACTGCTCAGCCTCACGGGGACTCATGGGGACTTCTCCCACTGCTCAGCCTCACGGGGACTCACGGGGACTTCTCCCACTGCTCAGCCTCAAGGGAACTCACTGTTCCGTCTTACATGTCCTTTCTTCCAGCCTCTGTTTTTCCTTATTACTCTATCTTCTCTTATACAAGGCCTCTTTCAGAATACCCATTACTTTACCAGTTGTGCTCTCACCTAGTTAATGAAGCTTCAATGAAACGCCAAAGAGTAACAAGACTTTTCATGGGGTGACAGAAGAGGGACCCAAGACGAACCCTAGATAATTGTTACAGACAAGAGCCAAAACTGGGAAGACAACATCAAAATCAAGCCCTCACACAGATTAGGCTTCCACTTTAAAAATCATGGAGTATGTCAGGCCATGACAGCCAACTATAAACTAGATTCAATAACCTCATGTAATCACGCTGCTGTGAAAGGGAAAAGCTAAAATTCCAGGCGAGTCCCAAATAATTAGAAGGTAACTCGTAAGCAGAAGGGCAAAGTGATGAGTTTCATAACAAGATGTACTTAAGGCAGGTAATTGGTGGTAGTACCAACTAATTTTAAATTGTTAGTACAGTAGATTATATATTAAAAAAAAATCACTAACATACCAACAAACTGACTCCTCCAGGGCCATACCTTCAAGTAGATAAATATCCTTGTTTTAGAACCAATCTTAATTCATGGCTATTGGTCATAACAGTCTTCTAACTCTGATCTCTGCTCTTGGTCCCCAGACTTAATATGTCTTCAAGACTGCTACCTCCTGGGGCTGGCACAATGGTTCAGTTGGCTAATCCTCTACCTTCAAGCTTTGGCAACACATACGGGCACTGCTTAAGGTCCCAGCTGCTCCACTTCCCATGTAGCTCCCTGTTTGTGGCCTGGGAAAACAGCAGGGGATGCCCCAAACCCTTGGGACCCTGTACCTCGGTGGGAGACCTAGAAGAACTATCTGGTTTCAGATTAGCTCAACTCTGGCCTTTTTGGCCATTTGAAGAATGACCAGCATACTGAAGATCTTTGTCTCTCCTTCTCACTGTAAACTTGCCTTTCTAATAAAAAAATTTTTTAAATGCAGACTCTCTTCAATAGGTAAATGATGAAATAAAACTGTGATGCATCAGGCTAACTTCTGCCTCCCCTAGCCCCAATGTCTTCTGTGGAAACTAAAGAGTATAAAATGGAAGCACTGGGCACTCTGCCTTGCACAGGGAGGACACTCAACAATTGTTGGTACTGTATGAATTGTTAGGTGGATTCAAAATCTTTAAAAGCAGACTTTAGTACTACCTGAAGTTGACTCCATGGTGTAGAGCAGCACATTTTGTCTCTATAACCCAGAAAGCATATCTTATGTGTATCTCTTTTGCAACTTTAAAGTAGTGAAGCAATGTTCCTGGAATATAGGAATGAATTTCCTAACTGAAGCAGCAACTGAACAGGAAAGCTGCTCACTCACATAATTACAACCAGGCTAATCTGTGTATCTCCAGTGTGCAGCACTTATTGTGACATTCCATGAACAAATGATGAGAGCTTTAGAGATATGGTGGCATACTGTCTTCTGGGCCAAAAAGTGTTGATTACATGAATATGTTCACCTCATGAAAATGTGAAATTCAATACTTGTAATGAATAATACACATGTGTATATATACATATACTGCATACATACACATATACATATACACACATACATATACACACATACATACACACACACTGATACTGTAGCACAGAACACTAAGCTACTATCTGCAGCAATGGCATCCCACACTGAGTGCTGGGACCAGTCCTGACTGCTTCACTTTTAAAGCAATTGCTTGCTAATGTGTCCGGGACAGCAGCAGAGGAAGGCCCAAGTACTTGGGTCCCTGCCATTCAAATGGGAAATACGGATGAAGCTCCTGGCTCCTGCCTTTAGCCTGGTCTAGTCTTAGGTGCTTCAGCCATTTGAGGAGTAAAACAGCAGAGAGAATCAATCAATCACTCTCTCGCCATACCTTTCAAGTAAATAAGCACATCTTTAAATATACATATTTAAAAATCAGATAAAAGGAATGGAAGAGAAAACATATTCCATTTGTACATAGGAAGTAAATTAATTTTCCAACACATTCCTACAGCCAGCTTAGTAGTTCCACAAACCTAGCTATACACAGGAATTTAAAGATGTTTACATTTTGTGTTTAAAGCTATTAATCACTTCTCTTTTAATAAGGTGTAGGTGGTATGGCTGAAATAATGACAAACTAAAATGGCAACAATTCAAATAGTAGTGACATAATTTAAAGGAATGCCGGCAGGACCAGCTGATTTACATAAATAAAACACCCTGGAAACAAATGGTGCACAAAAGCTAAATGATGATGACAGCGATCATTGAGTTATCTATCTTAACCTTTATAAATGGAATTTAAAACTAATAAGCACTTAAACACCATTTTACATTCTTTAATCAGTTTAGAGACACTAATTAAGGCACAAGATGGTCCCTTAAAAACATGTAAATATTTCCATTTAGAGAACATAAAGTCAGGTCACTAAGTTCAAGTTGCACTGCACAGATCTAAATTGCACTGAGCAATTCTCTCTGGATCTCAGGAATGCAGCTGAGAATGTGGAGCTTAGTAACAAACAGCGGTGGGCAACAAACTCAGCTTTCTGATTCTGCTTTTAGGATCTCCACAAACCACCCTAAGGGAAAGGATTAGGGGATGGGCAGGGAGCACACATCCCACGTTAACAGGGTCTGCAATGCAGTCAGTCTGCACTCCCAGTCTGAGTCAGCAGCAGCTGACCCCTCAAGGACTCATACCTGGGCAACCCACGTGGTCAGCCCATGGTGAGCTCCTGGCTCCAGCCTGGCCTGTGACAGGCACGTGGTCAGTCCACAGTGAGCTCCTGGGCCACCTGGCCTGTGACAAGCATGTGGCCAGCCCACGGTGAGCTCCTGACCTGCCTGTTTGACAGGCACGTGGTCAGCCCATGGTGAGCTCCTGGCTCTGGCCTGAGTTGACCCACCTGGCCTATGACAGGCACGTGGTCAGCCCACGGTGAGCTCCTGGCCCGCCTGGCCTGTAACAGGCATGTGGTCAGTCCACGGTAAGCTCCTGGCCTGTGACAGGCACGTGGTCAGTGAATCAGCAGACCTGCACGTGTGCTCAGACTTTCTCAATCTCTCTCACTATCCCTGTCACCCTCCCTTTCAAATAAAAAGATAAACTTAGGAAAAGAAAAAAAAGACTCTAAAGGAGTATCTAAAAATGTGATAGAAATGAACATCTGACCTCAGTACGTACTCTTCTAAATAAACTAAAAGTGTAATACAACTGAATAAAGTAAATGCAAAGGGTGAGCATTAAAGTAAAAAGGTTTAAAAGAAAATGTTCCAAGTCATTAGACCCTGCTGACCAACCCAGGAGCCTGGACACAATGTCATCACCTAATCACACGGCACTCCGAGCTCTCAAGTGTTACGATAGATAATATGTGGAAGGCCTAGCTCAGGTCATGTTCATCAGCATCAGTGAGTGAGTGCTCAAGTTTCTTGAAATAACATTAGCATTTCCTCATCACAGTAGTGTCTAATTTTGCTGTTCTCCTGCATGCCAGAATAACCAGGGAGACTTTCAAAACACAGATCTATTTTCCAAGAGTTTTTAAATCAATGGGTCTTGGAAAGAATGCTACATTTACTTTTCTGATGAGTTCCCAAGTGATGCAGACATTGCTGGACTGGGGACCACACTTGACAAAGCTTCGTCTAGTAACAGTAATTCTTGACACCATGATCTACCCAGACAGGTTCTCATGCTGACACAAAGGAACAAAGCTCTTCCCAAAGAATTAAACAGGGAAATCAGATAAGGTGGGGGAGGATTTCATTATATCATGTACACATGCAGTCAGACCGTCGGAGGGATATGATAATATCACACACACATGCAGTCAGACTGTCAGGGATTTGATAATATCACACACATACAGTCAGACTGTCAGGGGTATATGATAATATTACAGACATACAGTCAGACTGTCAGGGGTATATGATATTACACACATGCAGTCAGACTGTCAGGGGGATTTGATAATATCACACACATGCAGTCAGACTGTCAGGGGGATATGATAATATCACACACATGCAGTCAGACTGTCAGGGGGATATGATAATATCACACATATGCAGTCAGACTGTCAGGGGGATATGATAATATCACACACACATGCAGTCAGACTGTCAGGGGGATATGATAATATCACACACACATTCAGTCAGACTGTCAGGGGGATATGATAATATCACACACACACATACAGTCAGACTGTCAGGGGGATATGATAATATCACACACACATGCAGTCAGACTGTCGGGGATTTGATAATATCACACACATGCAGTCAGACCATCGGGGGGATATGATAATATCACACACACACATACAGTCAGACTGTCAGGGGGATATGATAATATCACACACATGCAGTCAGACTCTCAGGGGGATATGATAATATCACACACACATGCAGTCAGACTGTCAGGGGGATATGATAATATCACACACATGCAGTCAGACTGTCAGGGGGATATGATAATATCACACACATGCAGTCAGACTGTCAGGGGGATATGATAATATCACACACATGCAGTCAGACTGTCAGGGGTATATGATAATATCACACATACATGCAGTCAGACTGTCGGGGGGATATGATAATATCACACACATGCAGTCAGACTGTCGGAGGGATATGATAATATCACACACATGCAGTCAGACTGTCAGGGGGATATGATAATATCACACACATGCAGTCAGACTGTCAGGGGGATATGATAATATCACACACACATGCAGTCAGACTGTCAGGGGGATATGATAATATCACACACACATTCAGTCAGACTGTCGGGGGGATATGATAATATCACACACACACATACAGTCAGACTGTCAGGGGGATATGATAATATCACACACATGCAGTCAGACCGTCGGGGGCGGGTGAGGCAGTAACTAAGAAACCTACGTTCTGCATCACAGGCGCAGGTCAAGCTTCAATCCTGAACCAGCTCTGGTTCCTCTAGGCCCTGGAAGGCCACAGTGACGGTTCAATCACTGGGAGGCCGGATCTCAGTTCCTGGCTCCTGGCTTTGGCCCCAGCTGGGTGTTCGTTGTTGCCACTATTTAGTGAGTGAACCATCAGATAGTCCCTAGCTAGCACATAGGTCCAGGCTGAATTACTCACTATCCGCATCCACACCCTAGGTCCGGGAGGGAGGAAGGAGACAGAAAAAAAAAAGGTACCTGCTGAGTTGAGAGATAAACAATCCCCAAGGCAGGAATTTTTGGATTGCCTTCCATCCTTTTCCATACAATGTTAGCACAAGTTATTTTGTACAAATCTCAAATGATTCAATGTCAGACGAAATACCCACAGAAATACAGAAAAAATAAACAGATGGCCTGGTCCTTTCGAAATCCTGCATACGTGTAAAATGTTAGTGTGTGTGTAATTTTCTTTACAAAAAAAGAGAAAGAGAAAACCTGAGCACTAAAACTGACACCAGAGTCACATAATTCTTTACTGTGAATAATTTCAGGACATATCCTAACAATTCCAAGTCTGGGAGCCTACTAACTTGTCTCTTGAGAGTGTGCCTCAGTTGCAGCATGGCTGGCCATGGGTGAAGGGGGACAAAACAGACAAACTCAAGAGCATAGCAGGTAGGACAGGACGGCCAGGCTCTTCCGCACAGCAAAGCACATACACATCCTCTGATTAATGACCCCTGAAGGGGACAGTCGTCTTGGCGCACATCACGACGGTGTTTATAAGACTATATGAAAAAACAATGTAAACTTTCCTTAAGGTGCAATGATTTAAATACCCTTTTTCACTTCAGAAGTTCATACGACCCTGCAAGCAAACAGACTTATTTCTTATCTTTCCTCATTGCTGCCAGGTAGGAAAAAAACAATCGAGTCCTTGACCAACAGAAACATAAAAATTCAGTAATCATAGCAAGATTATACGAATCACTACAGACCTACTGGGCATGTTTACATGTGAGCTCTCAGTAGCAACTGACCCAATGATCACTATTTTAACTTCATATTCTTGCAGTTTCCCTTTTCCAACTTTTTGCAATGTTGGACATTGCCAGGCAATGTTGGCAAGGTCTTCTTTTACGCTAGATTATTTGTTACACTCACTTGAAGCTTGAAATTAAAATTTCTTCCTCCTCCCAGTTTAGTCTCTTCACATTTGGCAAACATCTTTTTTTGATTCTTGCATCTCTAATGGAGCCGAAAATTAAGATGACTTTTTTGTTTAATTCTTTCATTATGCAGAAGAATCATCAATGAGGTTGGCACGGCTCTGTAGAGTAGGGCAGGAGCTGCAATAAAAAGCCTCACATTTCCCCAGGACCTCATGCCCAAGAGAGCCACAAACACTCACAAACCACACTGAGAGAGCACCTCCATACCCCTCACCCGGAGCTGCCCCTTCGGTGAGGCGCACGCTCTCATGAGCCAGCATTTATTCCAAAGAATCACACAGTGGAAGCACCGGTAATTCTACAGAAAGAGGTGTCATTTACCAAAAATAATTACACTGCCACAGCATCCCTCAAGTATTCCTGAGCTTTAACTGATTGGGGAGCATTTCAGGTACATTAAGATACAGAGGACATTTTTAATAAAGAAATTCAAAATTCAAAATGAATTTTTTAATTTAATTAACTTATTTTATTATTCCAGGATAGGTTCTATAGGCTCTGGAATTTCCCTACTCCTCCTCAAATTCCCACCCTAACCCACTGATTTCCCACATATCACTAAAATAGTATAGTCCTTCACAGTTAATCATAGTTCATCATTCTTCTACTCAAGTGTATCTTGACATTACAGGCATGGGCAATGGCAGAGTTCAACATCCTGTTCTCAAAATACATCCAACAGTTTCCTTGGGAGTTCACCTACAATTCATCAGAAGAGGCACACTGTATTGTATCTTTATATCTGTATGTGATAGCCTCCACTACCTAGTTACAATGCATCCCCTTAACGAAAAGCCATAAGACAAAATCAACAACACAGAGGAAAATAGAAGATTTACAACATAAAGCTAAACAACATGCTAGTGAATGACTAATATGTCGCTGAAGAAATGAAAAAGAAAAATCAAAGACCTTCCTGAAGCAAACAATGCTACTGTGTGCCCTATGAGTCTGCGAGGAAATTAATATAAACAAAAGCTTTTTTTGAATGAACGAAAATTTAAAAAAATCAAACCCCCTGAGCTGTAGCAAAAACAGTATTGAAAAGGCTATCGATCTTGTAGAAAAATATAAATTTTAAAGCTTTTCAGAATGAACAGTGTTCGAACAGATTTTCTCTAGTCTTCCAAATCAATTATTGTTAAACCCATGACTGAAACCCATGACACCTGCCAATCAATGAGTACTGGATAATCAGCAGCCATAGTGAAACAGTCTCGATTATTACAGGTTTCTCGGTCGGGATTATTTCCTCTTCCTTGCCTAAAAGCTTTAGCTAATCCAGTTGACCGAGAGAAACCTTTCACTACAGGCCAGTCTAAGAGAAAGCAGAAGAAACTGGTTTCCTGAAAACATAGCAAGTCGGCCCTAGTTTTATGATTCTTCTGCTGCAGTTTCTGAATCACATTTAAAAAGTAGTTAAAATCCAATCTTGTTAAGAGTTTGGACGACTCTAACAACATACCGTAGACCAGACAGCTTACAGAGAGAAATGTATTGCATTATCAGGCTGGGAAGTTCAAGATCAAGGCACCAGCAAAGGGCTCATTGCCAGGGTCACAAACAGCCACATTTTCACTCAAAGAGCACATGGCAGAAGCGACAGGGGAGCTCTCTGGGACCGCTCTCATCATTCCTGAGTGCTGAGACTTGACCCAGTCACCTCCCGCAGGCCTCACATCCAAATACCATAACACTGTGAGTCAGATTTCAGATGATGAATTCGGGTGTGGGGAGGGGTGCTGGGGCATAAACACCCAGTCTGCTGCAGACTTTAAATCAGCAGATTTGTACTGTGTATCTACAAGAGCTCTGCCCTCGTAACAGAAGCAATGCCAAACTGCAGGCCCAGGGGAGGGACTCCCACCGTGAATAGACCTTGGTACACTTAGCTAGTGGAAAAATGAACTGAAAAATCAAAGTATAAAAGCACTGTAAGAAATTCAAAGATGTGTAAAATACGGTCCTCAGGAGGACCTTTAATCTGATTAAAAAGGAATGATATGGATCAACTGGAGGAAGAAAAATATGACCATTATGTATGTTAGATAGTACAAGCGTAAAAACAAATAGCACACTGAATTCTAGAAAAGAAATCATCAGTGAATGCTTCACTGTCAAGACAGAAATGAAGGCAAAGCCAGCAGGAACAATGTACAATAACCAAAGTTACTGATACAGGAAAGGCAAAGTTGGGACCAGAACACTGGCTCAACTGGCTAATCCTCCACCTTCAAGTGCAGACATCCCACACGGACACCAGTTCATGTCCTGGCTGCTCCACTTCCCATCCAGCTCCCTGCTTGTGGCGTGGGAAAGCAGTAGAGGATGGCCCAGAACCTTGGGATCCTACACCCACATGAGAACCCTAGAAGAAGCTCCTGGCTTCTGGCTTTGAATCTGCTCAGCTCTCGCTGTTGTGGCCATTTGGGAAGCAAATCAATGGATGGCAGATCTTTCTTTCTGTTTCTCCTCTCTGTAAATCATCTTTGAAAAAAAAAAAAAACCCTTTTTTTAAAAATGGAAGCTAAAGTCATATTTAGAGGACAGAGGAAAATGATTAGGATACAGCATTTCTGTAGGAAAGAAAAGCAACATACAGCCTTGAAAAGTAGATACTAAGACAACTGAAGATACACACAGTACTGGTAATGACTTCAAGATTCCCTTTCTGTGACTTCCTTGCTCACAGAGGTACTTCTGCAGGTCGGTGAGTCATCACACCACACCCCAAGGAGCACAGCTCTGAGATGTCCCGCGCCCAGAATTTCACATGTCTACAGGACACGGTACAGTGTGTCTCCCTAGCCTGCCAAATATTCTTCCTGGAAGGAGAATCTGGGGGAGGGAGGTATAAAAAATAAAAACTCATTCACTTCCATATTAATTCAGTTTCCAAAATACCTGAGGGAGGCTGGCTTACACTGGTCAGGGATCTCAGACGGCGGCAGTGATCACACACATGGCAGATTTAACAACGTTCAGGAAGGGACGCTCACTCTGCACCCCAAACATAGGGGCCCATTTCCACCAAGTCAGGAAGGACAGCACCAGGTCAAGTCCAGGGCCATGAAGCTTCAGTTTTATTTGTGTCAATCAGTAAAAGAACTCAAATGAGATAAACTACTCTGTGATCACAGCAGGTTAAGAGATCATCAGCCAAGGGCTCAGAGTCAGAAGACAGAAAAATGAAAACTGCCTAGAGGAACATTCAGTTATTTTCCTACTGACAGACATTTAACTCTGGCAAGACAACTGTCCAGTGAAACTCAGCTCCATTTAATTTTATTTACACTACGATAATATGAAAAGTAAATAATTCCTTTGTTTCATATTTGAACTTCTAAACATTACTATAAACTCTCACCCCACAGTTCCCAAGTTAAAAGTTTGCAACTAAATTCTCAGTCAAAACCTCCCGACTCCATAATTTAACCTTCTTTTGTTTCCTTGTCGTTGTAGCAAACACTGCCAGTTACCTAAGAACAATTACTTGCTGAAGTTTGCTCTGGAGCCCCTTCTGGCTGATCTGCTGTCCACAAAGGTTCTTAAGCAACCCCTGAAAAGGACATGGGCTCTAGCAGCGCCAACGGTGAGGGAGCTACAACTCGGCTCAGCGACTCATTTCTTCGCTGCCATCTCTCCCTGAAAGGTTAACATCTCTTCTATGATTATTCCTAAACATATGGCTTCCAACAACCACTCAGGTCCACTTCATCTCAAGTCCTTAGTCATCGCAGAAACTGCTCAGTACTGCCACCCCGTGCCTGTCTTTCTGGTGCACCTGTGGCAGCAAGCCAGATGCCACGTCCCCAGTGCAGGATGGGAGAGGTGGCCATCCCCGGCATACTGACAAGACGTTGCTCTGTGCTACACAGCCGTTCTCATCAACTGTCCCACAGCTAGCATCTCCTGAGGCTGGCCACTTCATGTTGAGCTCCTGTCATGTGCTGCACACCCACGTGGCCGCTTGCTCTGCCTTGTGGTAGTTAACACGAAACACAAAAACACATACAAGATTAAAATAGACATCTTGCGATCTGGCATGTTTAGCCCTTGTTTATACCGAGGAACAGTGATCTTTCTACCCTTTGTTTGTTGAACATTATGATCAGCGGTGTGTTATATTTCAAAATGTCTTCACACCAAAGTACACTAAAAATTTGATTCAATTTTCTGTGAATTGTTTCAAGCACCCACATATAATGTAAAAAATGTCTAGCCTGCTGAACAACTTCCCCGTGCATGTCCGAGTGACCATCTGGTCTCTGCCTTCAGCTTGAGAAACTGTCTACCTCACTTACTAAAGGGCGTGTCTAGAGGTAACTGATTTTGCATTAGTTTACCTGAAAATGCTTCTATTTTACCTTCACTTCAAAAGGTTTTCAGTTACTATACAAGCCTAGATTTACATTTTCCAACACTTTTGAGATAACACCCTGTTACCTGTGCTTTTTGCCTTGCATCATTTCTGATAAGACAGATCGATCATTTTTGCCACCATGTTCACACAGGGCAATTTCTGTCCTGTACTGCTCTGACCAGTTCCCTTAGTCCTCAGCACGCCGCCAGCGATGTGTCCATATACTGGAATTCACTGAGCTCCTCGGTTCTGCAGGCTTGTGTTTTGTCATCAGATGTGGAGGCATTTTTGGTCCTAACTGCTAGCCTCTGTCCCCGTCTCCTCTCCTTTCGTACATGTTAGAATGCACAGCCCAGACAAGGGGAGGGATTTGTAAACTTGCTCTTTGGGGTTGTTTTCTCCTCATGCTTTGCTTGGAAATCATTCTGAGAGTCCAGTGATCTTTCCATAGAATACAATCTGATATTAAATCCATTTGGTGAGCTCTTTGTTTCAGACAATGTTTATCAAATTGTCTGTCCAGCTGAGTCATGCCCTGCTGCTAACTCACAAGTAACTGCATGACAGACACTGCTAATGCTTTCTCACTGAGACTCTGTAAGAAAACTGTCCTAGACACAATTTGGTGGTATGCAGCAGTTACTCTCAGCTTGAGGCCTAAGGAATACTTCCTGCAGGCACAAGTCAAAGCACAGCGTATCTAGCATGCTCCCCTCCTAGTTAGTCTGAACTCAAACACTCGGAAGCCTTTTGCAACTTCCAGTCCAGCTCCCAGTCTCACAGTGGCTGTTCGCTGTTAAGCTTCTGCAGGAACTGCTTCAAATCTCAACAAGGGCTAAGTGGCACCCAAACTGCCCAGTGTGCCCTCCCCACACAATTCCCTTCTCCACAGCATCACAGGCCATGAGTCCAGCAGCGTCACTCTCCTTTGGCTGAACACTGCTTCTCTCTTTGGGGACTCCACGGCCGTTGAGGCTACACTTTCCCCATGTCAGAGTTCCCAATGACACCAGAGCAGCAGCACAGGAGTCTATGCTCATCCCATGGGTGGTCTTCTCCCAGAGGACCCTGCCGACGGCCTCAGACCAGCCAGGGACACAAGTGCTCACAGCAAAACACAGGTTCATCACGGCTAGAGCCACAAGTCTCTAATTCTATTTCTGAAATCCTAAAAATATGTGATCGAAAAGTATTATTTCCATATGACAAATTAACAAACAAAGACACAGAATGTTAAATAAAGTAATATACAAATATTCATCCAATACCTACTGCGGGTGCACAGTGATTGGCACAGCAGTAAATAGATGTCACATGATTGCTACCACATCATCAATAAAGCACAGTGTGCCAAAACATCCAATGAACGAGTCACCAAGAATCCAATCATTCAATGTGCCAGGAGCATGCCTATATTCTCAAACATGACTATAATTTACATTCATGATTTATTTTTTCCTGCAAAGATTAAATCACCATGCAAGTATTTTCATTGCTACATAGTTAATATATTTCAATTCCCCACAAACACTTAGTTTTTTTCCTATTAGTAGGTACTATCTCACCAAGTCATTTCTATTTAGCCATGCCTAAGCTGCTTCAGCTGACTCTTAGCCGTGTTTCTAATGTACATGTGGCCAAAGCACATGGGGAGAAAATGTGACCCAACTTCTAAACATCATCTCAGCAGCATTGCACCACCAGTGATACCAAGCCTCTGAGCTGCAACCAATCTCAAATACACCTTCTCATCTCGCAAAATAAACTCTGGACCTATCAGTTAATCCAATATGTCATTCCTGTAAAGACACAATCAAGTTAAATGACGTCTATAAACAGTGAAGAATATTGTTGTGTTAACACATGAGTAGCTTCAGCAGAAATCTCCACCACAGAAAGGCAGATTCTAGCGCATCTCCCTGACTGCTTAGAGCCCAGCAGAAGAGGAACCCACATGGTGAAGGTGGGAGAACTGGTGACACGGGCACGCAAGCACTGCTCTCCTACCCAGGTAGGATTTTCTTGTCCACAGTGCAGCACTTCTTCAGAATCCTTTTTTTCCCAAGGTGCCATTAGAGGTGGCAAGCCATCTGAGTGCACACAGCCTTTATAAAAGCCCTTACCTGCAAGACATCCTGGATCTTCACCCACACATCTGCCATGTCATACAGCTTCACGTCTTCCTGCTGAGCCACTGGTGTCCTGACGGCGTCCTGCAGGTAGCCCAGGACCACCGCATGCGCAGAGGCCACAGCACTGAACTTGTCAAACAGCAGCTCCAGCAGCTCCAGCAGCAACCTAGGCACCAAAGCAAACAGATCCCACTTACACACAGCCAGTGAGCCCACTGGTCTGAGGCAGCACACTACAGCACAAACAGTACACAAATGAGACATCAATAGATTGGATTCCAAACAGCTGCATGGCCTGAGAAACTTTTAAAAACTTATTTAAGCCTAAATCTCTCCTACTAAAAAATAGAAATGTCACAAGAGCTTAAAAATGGCCAAGACCCTAAAGCAGTTCAATAAGCCTTCATTTCTTTAACATATTTCAACATCACATTAATATTTTCATATAAGCAGTTTCCTCAAGGAATTGAGGCCTTTTTTTTTTTTCAAGTAACAGGAAAGATGCCACAAAGAGTATGCTATTGCCTACTAATAACTTGGTCACACTGGTAAGGACACTAATCCTTTTAGTTAAGGAAAGCCATGTCTACTGACATTGAAATGTATGTCCTGAGATGGGGTGGGCGGTGAGGAGGGGAAGACAGGGAGGGGGGTGACAGGGTGGGCGGTGAGGAGGGGAAGGCGGGTTGGGGGGTTGGGGGGTGGGCGGTGAGGAGGGGAAGGCGGGTTGGGCGGTGAGGAGGGGAAGGCGGGTTGGGGGGTGAGGAGGGGAAGGCGGGGTTGGGGGGTTGGGGGGTGGGCGGTGAGGAGGGGAAGGCGGGTTGGGGGGTGACGGGGTGGGCGGTGAGGAGGGGAAGGTGCAGGGATTAGGAGCCCTACACCTGCCCAGCAGTCCGCCTCTCACAGTATCTCATTCATCACAGTGAGACATGTTGAACACATACTGTTACACTGATCTTATATACTCAGACACAAAATAAGGCAGCAGCAAGGCAACTGGGCCCAGAATAAGCACTGGTTTAGCCACCACCTCTCACTGCACTTTGGACTGCAGATGTGTGTTTATGTTGTGGATGTCAAATAACTGCCTTACCACTAAGCCAGGAGAGGCTCATCCCAGGGCCACTCCTCCTTCGAACTCACACTGGACTTGGTCTCGCCTCCCCCACTGTGGCACACACACATTTATACAGATACTTGCCCCCAACTTCCATTATTACACATTCAGGGTAAACACGGCTTAATGCACCTCTGTGTACTCACGCACACTCAGGAGAACGATTAGCAAATATCTGCTGAATGAATTCAATGTATATACCAGGAATGAAAATCCTGCAGTAAGAGCTTCATTGTTCATTGTGTGGCTACACTTCCTAGTTCAGGAACAGATTAATAAACTAACCTATAAAGTAGAAAAGAAAAGCAGAAGAGCTTGACAGCAGTAAAAATTAGCAAGATCGTATTGCCACAAGAGGGAATAAGGACAATCTCATCAAAATGTACAGTGTCCTATCTATTCCCAAGGCGGCTTCTCTACTATCCAATTACGGTAACTCACATGCCAGTGAGACACTGCTTACTATCCCACGATAAAATCCCAATATCTATTTGACAGTGTAATTCAGTGTAGAATATACAAAACCTGGAAGTCACACACTGCATTTCAAAATTGAATTCATCCTTTTAGATGGTGTTCTTAAAAATCTTACCAGTCGATGTATATTATAATCCAGAAGAGCTCCAATCTCACCTGTGTTTTTAGACTTGCTCAATCATCATCAAAGTAAGGTACAAAATACAGAAACACATGCCTAAGCCAACCAGCTGAAACAGCTAACTCAATGTGGGGAAGTAATCGAAAGGAAGCTGGTTGAATAGTAGGTTGGTTGGGTTGAACTAAGCTTCAATGCCCATTGACAAGTACTAAATGGGGTGTGGGATGGACTGAACAAGCTTGTGGTACATACTGACATGCATGGGAACCAGGGTAGGGAGCAGGCCTAGTGGGGGTTATGGGGAGTCACCCCAACTAGGCTGCAGCTCCCACTGGTTATTTTGCGTGAGAACCGAGTATGAAGTGGGTAGGGTCGAGCTGGACTACAACACCCATCGGTTCAAGTGGAAGACAGGGCTGGAAACAGAACTGATCCAGCAATTGCAACAACCAGTATGTGTATAAGATGATTGGGGAGACGGACTGTGCCAGATCCTGTACTGGCAAACTCACACAAGAATCAGGTATGGGATCATCTCAGATGAAGTTTATTTGGAGATCCCTCCAACTGAACTGCTGATCTCAGAACCCCAACCATAAAGAGACTGTCAGCCAGTGGACTCTGAATAGGTTTCATTGTGACTGGAACGGCAAGATTGTCAGCAATCCAGAACTGTTGAACTATCAAAACTGCTTTAGCAGGACCCTTGGAGGATGCCACACATCGGGGACCAGGGATGGGTGGGAGGCTGGGTGGGACTTTTCCCTTCGTTTCTCCCCTGACCCCAGATACAGGGAAAAAAATATTAGTGCAGAAACTATGGCATTACCCACTTTCCTGTAGCCCTTAACCCTTGTACCCTCATCAACTAAGTAAGATTATTTTTTAAAGTAATAAATAAATAAATCTTAAAAAAAAAAGGAAGGAAGCTGGTATCACTCATGGGGAATACTTGATAAAGGAAGGTTCTAGCTTTCAAAAAGAAGGTCTATGGTAAGCATGTAAGACTGTGGTTCCCACACAGAAATCCATACATCATAATGCATTTTAAGTAATGAACAGAAAAAATAAGACAAAAATAATATACTAATTTTTCGCAGATAAATTTATTTAATTTTACACTTTTTATATTCTCTTGATGGGGAAATCGCAGTTATTTTCTGCCACGATGGCAAGAACATTGGTAAAAATCCTCGTTTGACAAAATTAAGGCTAAGTGCTCAGGTACTACAGCTTAGCACTCTCTGAAACTCTTCATCCACGACACTCGGAGCCTAAAGCATCATGGGATCCAGAGTCCAGTGGCACGAGGCCCTCCACACCCCAGACACCTGCAGGATGCACTGCACAGGATACCCCTCTGGTTACTGCCAGAATCACCAAGCTGCAGCGCTGCACACATTTGGGCTGGCAGTCAATGACGGCGACAATCCAGCAACCTTTCAAAGGCAGGACTCCACTTAGAAAGTCAGACCCAGCAGGCAAATGGGGTATCAGATGAGAGCTATAGTATCCATTAACACTACAGAAACAGCAATCTTTGAAAAAAAAAAAAACACTGATTCAGTGCCAGCTCCCGCCACCCTGCAGGAGCAGGCATGTTCCTACTGTGTAGCCATCACAGCTCCAAAACAAAGGCTCTCAGAAAAGTGTGAATCAAGATAAAATGTGATAGTATTGAATTCACCAGAAGAGCTGTCATCAAAAAGGCAAACAATAAAACGTGTTGGCAAGGATATACAGAAATGAGAACTCTCACAGTACAGGCAGGACTGCAAAATAGTACACAAGCATTTTGGGGACAAGTTTTGGCAGGTTATCAAAATCTTACAATATAGACCTAGTGATTCTATTCCTCGGTATACACTTAAGAGAAATAAAAACACCACACCCAAAAATCACAGACAACAGGTAGCATTATTTGTAATGGCCCAAAGTAGAAACAATCTAATTTATTTATCTAATTTATTATCTAATTTATCTATTTACTTTATCTAATTTATTCCAACTGCTGAATCACACAACAGAATTTCTTCTTCAGCCATAAAAAGGAATGAGGTACTCAGACACAGCGCAAGGTGAAACCTGCACATAAAATGTGAAGTCCAAGGCTTGCCACCACACAAGCCTCTTCTGATATGAAAGGTCCAGAATAGGAAAATTCTAGAAACAGAAAGCACATTAGTGTTCACTTGGAGTGCGTAGGCAAGGTCAAGGGAGATTGACAAGTATGTGGGATTTATTTTAGAAGAACAAAAATGATCGGGAACAAGACAGTGGTGGCATTCACAAAACCCTGGGAATGTACCGTAAGTCACTGGGATTGAACACATCCAACAGGTAAGCTCTATGACACATGTATTATAGTTCCAGAGAGCTGTTTCAACAACAAAAGCAACAGGAAGGACGATGAGGGCCCAGTGGTGAAGAAGAAATAAGTGGGAAAAAGGAGGAGGAGGAAGAGATGTTAAGATCCTAGTTAAAATGCCTATCTTCCACTGGAAATCTGGGTTAGACCCCAGTGACTGCTGGTGCTGATCCTGGGACCCAGCAGGGCCGACAGCCTCCCTCTGGTCAGCCCTGGCCCTCGCACTCATCTGGAGAACAAATCAATGAATGGGAGTCCTCTCTGTCTCTCTATCCCCACCTCCCTCCCTCTAATACATAAAACTTGACAGCCTTCCCCTCCCCACCCCCTAAACAAGGAAACTAGCATCTCAAAGAGTAAAGTACTGTGATAGCCAATTCCTTGCATTTCTTCCTACCAACTAAATAGTTGTTTTGCTTCACTTGATTTGTTTGTTATAAGATTTCCATTTTTGCTCAACAGTAACTCTTACTAAACCTTTAATTATGGGGGGGGGGGGGAGTTCAATTTTTCCAAATATCCCTAGCTATACAATTGAAGCCTTAATTAATACTGCTCTGCTGGCAATATCAGATCAGGGTGTGGACAGAACCAGCTTAGTAAACAGCACAATTGATGGAGCTGAGTCTCAGGCCTGAGCAACTCCCGAGGTGGAACTCCCCTGAGAGAATCAAAGTCAAGCTGCAGATTTGGAAGGAGATAGAAAGCTGACTACCTTATGTTCAAGCATCATGTCCCCAAGCAGCTGAAGTGCATCTCTGCAATTCAGGAGAGAGTCCAATACTGGTCAGTTAAAATGTGGTAAATATTTGAGAACCCTCAGAGAGAACAGGCACCTTATGAAAAGCCAGCAGGGGTCAGAGCCAATTCCCCAGGAAAAAGCACCATAGGAAAGATAATTAAGGAAAGAGCTAGGGAAGAAGAAAGAAACCAAACAATGTTTCAGAAGACAGAAAGCAGCAGCAGTGGAATGCTACATGGAAGCCAGATAAGGAAGAGAGAAATGGACAGCCCGAGGTCCCGGGTGACCTCGGCCAGGGAGCTGCACTCAGGTGCTCAAGGGTGCTTAGCTTAGCTAACAGCCAAGATGGAATCCTGCACTTTCCAGGAGACACCTCGATTCCCACCAGCACTGACACTGCCTGCAAAGGAGGAGAAGCAAGATCACCCTGGGGTCCCAAGAGTAAGAGAGATAAGAAAACACTTGGTGAGATGCAAATCTGCGCTAGCCTGGCCCAATCTAGAGCTACCAGAGCGAAGCTGGACTAAGTTAACTTGTGCTCACTCTCCATTCACCCAGAGAACACAGGATTGCGAACACGAGTGTCTGTCCTTGGCTGCAGACTCGGAATGCTGGGAGTGCACAAAGCCACGCTGAGATCATCTCTTGAGCACTGGCACCACAGAGCATTAAATCAAAGAATAAACAAAGCATTACATCACGATTAGCCCGGCAGGAGAAATCCCGCTAGGATCAAGGTTTTCACTACTGACCTGAAAGCCAAAGCACCAGGCAGGATCATTAGATTACCTGATGATTCCTGAAGCTGAACTGGATTAAGAAAGGCTTCTTACAGGAATCAAAGAACCTCAGAGATCTGAATTCCAATTAACTGCAGTATCTACACTTTAGGAAAAAAAAATCACACACACACTCACAGGTTATTTCTACAATCACACAATAGTCAGTAGCAGTGCATTATATATTGTATTCTAATACAGCATCACAGTAGCGAAGGAGGGTATTACTCCTGGTGAGAATCAGAAGGGGAAAATGTAGACGCATATACCCCCTCAAAAGAAAGCAAACCAGAAGTGTGAAACTGATCCATGCTCCGTTAGCTGTTACCATCCACAGGGACAGGACAGGAGATGAGAGCTGCTCCAGGCATTCCACAGGCCCAGCTGCACCTCCTCCTTCCCACTTGGGTAGCAAAGCCTTGGCTGCCCTCAGAGATGCCATAATATGCTAATAAACACCTCCCTTTGATCAAGTCAGATGGATGAGTTTATAACATAAAACCGGCCAATTCACAGAATAAAGTTCAATGTTCCCTTTCTTCTAAGTTCCTACAGTAGTCCCTTCCAATAAAACAACATAATTACAGAGAACCGAGAAAAGTGACCAACTGCCCAGTGCATGGCCTCCGGAGCCGGAACACAAGAACAGAGCTACTGTCTCAGGCTTCTCCCCAGCAGACGGTCCAGTGTCCAGATGAGGAAAACAGGCAAACTGAGTAGACAACTGAGTTCTGAAGTAAAGATGAGCACACTGCAGGACATCCTGTATGCAGCAAGATCCTGACATGTGCAGGCAAGGGTCCCACCTCTATGTGACACAGGCAGCTAAAGGTGTCGTAAGTGAACGACACGGTGACTGACGATGATGACAACAGCACACCAAGGGCAACAGGGCCAGCTAAGCTAGCGATGACACTTCTACTAAATGCAACAGCATGCCAGCATGGCACTTGGTGCCTCCTCCAATAGTCACCACAGGAACCAGTGTGGAACAAGTGTGTAAAGTCACAAGCTGTTAGGATGCCATGCCCTGTGGAAGATACTCTACTTGTCACTAGGAGCCTGGAAAAGCAACACTAGATGGTCCATGTGCCCAGACCCTGCCACCTGAGTGAGCAGGAGACCTGGGAGAAGTGCCTGCTTCGCTCTGGCTAAACTCTGGTTATCGCAGCCATATGGGGAACGAACCAGCAAGTGGAAGACTTCTCTGTGTGTATCTCCCTCTAACACCTGTAAACAAATACATAAATCATACAAGGGAGTAGACGCTGTCACAGCAGGTAAAGTCACCCAAAGTGCCATCATCACATAGGGTGCCAGGTGAATTCCCTGCTGTTCCAATCACCTCCAGCTGCCTGCTGATGCCCCTGGGCAAGCAGCAGAGGACGGCCAGCTGCTCAGTCCCCTGCAGCATGTGGGAACTCAGAGGAAGCTACCGGTTCCTTACTTTAGACCTGCCCAGCTCAAGAAAGTGAGACCATCTGGGGATGGGCCAGGCGATGAAAGATCTCTGTCTCTCAGGAAGTGTGGTTTTCAAGAAGGAGAGAGAAGAGAGAAGAAACAAACAGCTACATTTGTCTCCATTTTATAGAAAGGAAACTGGAGTTCAAAGATAACAAGGGTGGAGAATCTTTTCAGGGCTGTTACAAAAAGAAACAATATAAGAGACAGAGAGCTCAAACAGGTCTCAATTCTCTAGGCGTTAGGAAACCAAGGCTGGAAAGAGGCCACCAGACCTGCCCGCTGCTCACTGCAGACAGGTCTCTGGCTGTGATGTTCCTCTAACAGTTCTTATTAAAGTCTTGGATACTCATTTTCTGCAACTCACCAAAGCTTCAGTCTGTAATCATACAGCCACAACTCTCAATGCTGCTGCACACTCCCCACTTCATGAAACACTGTCTCACTGGTTCCACAACTCTACACTCCTCTCATTTCCTTCTGCCCCTTCAGTTGCTCCTTCTAAGGAGGAACTTCCTAGCCTGTTCCTTCAGTGCTACACTCTCCTCAGTCCTCATGCCTCCTCTAGGTGAGCTCATCCACTTGCTAACCACTCCCAATCCTGTCTTCCACGTGGACTGAAGCACACAGCACATCCTCCCAGGCCTGCTTCTCCAGGTCCCCAACGTCAGGGAATGGTGTTGCTGGCCCAGTCAACACCTACCAGCTACACCCTTTCCTCAGAGCCAACAGGTCTTCCAAACTCTTGACTGGCTCTCAAACAGCCTCTTCCAATGCATGGCCATTACTAAGCTGGCCATGTCAGACAGTCCTCCAACTAGTCTCCTTTCCTCCTGTGGACCGTCTACTTAGCAAGGGTAACAGCTGCTTCCAAACTAAGAAGTGTTCCTGACTCACCACTGTATGATAGCATCTGTCACAATATCTAGCAGAAGACAGGCAGGCAGGATCTGCTGAATGGAGGAATGAAAAATGAGCTGCAGCAAAATGGGAGAGAACCCTGATGAAAGATGAGTGCTGCGACAATACGCATTACAGATTATAATCTTGTGGTCGGGGAAACTCACAGTAGAAAATATTTCACAAAAATTATATCTTCTTCAGTTTAAACATGAACATCTGAAGATGTACGGTTACAAGCTGAAAGATACATGCATTCAGAGATAACTTTACTAATACTGCAGCAGAATCTATTTTAAGCAAAAAAAATAAAAGTGTCAAGATGAAGAAAAGTATTTGTTCCTTACACACAAGTCCAATTGTCTTTGACAGATTTTAAAAATCATTGAAGACTTCTTACAAGTAAAATGCTAGTTATTCTTGCAGATCGCAGGCCAACCTCCCACCCCAAGGTCTCCCTGTGTGCCTCATCTTTCGAGCACCACCATGGAAACAGGCAAAGAGCCAAGGACAGAACATCAGTCGCGGCAACACAGGGCAAGAAGTACACAGGATGCAATGCTTCAGCATCAAACGAAAAGATAGTTCCATATTGAAGGAGAGATAAGACTACCTGAATCTAAACTTAACATCCAGGGAACCTTCAATTACTCAGGTGGCTGGAAAATTCATGGTTCCAGCCAAGAAACTGTTGGACCTTGTCATGAAGCAAAGACAAAGATACACACAGTTTCTAGCACTCATCTGCCGGGACCTTCAAGGAAGGCAGAAAGGCAGTGACCACAGAACACATACTGCTGCACTGTAGCAGCACTGAACTCAGTGCTTGGATGTTCACACTGAAAACTAAGATGGCACTAAGCATCAGCTACACCATCTCAGAAGGGTCTCGGCTTCCCCACTTGGGGCTCAACAGGCAGCGTCTTCACCAGCTCAGTTCAGCAAATTCTTCTCTTTGCAAGCAGGAGGTGAGTCCACTTAGTCATTAAGGTTATCTACTATGCACTTTTAAGGGATGGAGATAAGTTTTACCACTCATTAATAACAGGTTTCATGTGAAAGGAAGTTACTATTTGAAGAGTGCTAATTCCCCATCTGCAGTATGAAAAGAACAGGAAAAACCTATTAGCAATATAGAATGAAACAGTAAAAATAACACAACCGTGGCCCTGGGTGCTGCCCTCATCACTTCCTCCTGTGTCAGTTCCCTCCTCATCAAGCCAGGTTTCTGAGCTCTGGGGTTGATGATGACCTCAAACAACTTCAGGTGATGTGCTACAAACTGGGCCTAAATTAAAAATAAATCCCTTTTACTCCAAATCAAGTATCATTTTTCTTTCAAAAGCCTATTGCCTACTCTATGAACAGCAGTGAAACATTAGGTAAAGTATCCATTAAAAAAAAAAAACACCTCCCAAAGACAACAACTGAAGACTCTGGTGTCTATCCTTCACACTCTGCTGGGCATGAGTGTGTGTGGGTCCATGGTCTCTAGAGGACTTATTCAGGTAACTGGGCTGATTCTCTTGCTTGGTAATGAGTCTCTAAGCACTCTCGGCCTCTGACCCCACTAGCCAGCCCTCCCTGAGACACCTGCCACCAGCGGCCTTGGGGTACAGGCAGGGCTGCACTTTCTGCACCAAGACTGCCCTCCTCCTGGCTCAACTCCAACGGTCGAGGCCACTTGGGGAGTGAATCAGAGGACTGAAGATCATCTTCTTTGTTTCTCTTCCTCTCTGTATATCTGACTTTCCAATAAAAATAAATCTTACAAAGGTAGAAAGACCACTGTTCCACAGGAATGTAGCCAAGTGCTATCAATGATAATTGAAAGATGAAAACTTTACTTACACATTCAGATGAACTTTGTTGTGGTGATGGTGGGGGGGAGGTTTCTATATATTAGGCACCATAAATAATAGAAAAATATTTTTGAGTCTGCCTAAATTCACTAGGAACAATGGTCTCTAGCTCCACACATTTTGCTGCCCCCAAGATTTTATTGGTCTTATGGCTAAGTTTGTGTATAAAAATGCACATACACATATAAATACATGTAGTGGAAGGTATGTATACATATATAGACACAGATAAATGTAGGACATATATATGTGCATAAATATATACACACATATACATTACACGACATATATATTCAGAGATGCACAATGCCTTTATCCAGCGCCTAGCTGATGGACATGTATTATGGATTGTGAATGGAGCTGCAATAAGGGTACCAAGATTTGACTTCCTCTGCTGGTTTCATTTGCTTTTCCCAGGAGTGGGATGGCTCTGTCCTGTCACAAAGCTGTTTCTCAGGAGTCCCCAGGCTGGCTTCCATAAGGTTGTACTAATCTGTGTTCCCAACAGTTTCTTTGGGTATCTTTTCCCCCACATCCTTACCATTATTTTTGGATGAAAGTCACTGCAGCAGGATGAGGTGAACGCTCATTATGGTTTTTACGTGGGTTTCCCTGACCGGCAGTGAACCTCAGCACCTTCTTATGTCTGCGGGTTATCTGCACTTCATCTAAAATCCGCCTGCCCACATCCTTTACCCACCTCTAACCGGACTGCTAGCTTTGTTGCTGAACTTGAGTGCTGAGATATTCTGAATATTAGTCCTTAACCAGTTGCATTGTTTCAAAATATTTTCTCCCATTCTGGCAATTGCCTGTTTTAGACTATTTACTTGAAAAAGAAAGAGAAAGGAAGAGAGGCAGAGAGATCTTCCATCTGCCTGCTCACTGCCATAGTGGCTGCCAAGCTAGAACTCAGCCAGTCTGAAACTGGGAGCCAGGAGCTTCTTTCAGGGATCCCACATGGGTGCACTGGCCCAAGGCCTGAGGCCATTCCCAGGGAACTGGAAGTGCAGTGCCACAGGCAGAGGGTCAGCACACTACACCACCATGTAACCTTATTTTCCTTACTGTGCAGAGCTTCCTAGCATGATGTAATCCCATCCTTCTATTTTTGCTTTCATTGTCTGTGCTGTGGGGAACTACGTCAAGAAATCTTTGCCTATGCCTTTGTCTTGTAAGGTTCCCCCAAGATTTTCCTCTAGTAATTTGATGGTACCAGGCTCAGACTTAAACCATTCACCCACTGTGAACTGGAGTTTATATATGGTGTGCGATGAGGGTAGTGCTTCATACCTCTGTGTGCAGAGATCCAAGTCCCCGGAAAACATTTTCTGAAGAAATTGTCTTTTCTCTAGAGTGATTTTTTAGCTCATTTTTCAAACATTGTTAACTATAGATGCCAAGATTAATTTTCAGGGTTTCAATTCTGTCCCACTTATCTACATGTCTATTTTTGTGCCGGTACTATGCTGTGTTTATTATAATTGCCCTATAGAACATCTTACAATCCAGTACTGTGGCCATCATCTTGGATCAGGGCATGGCCATCACCCCTTCACTGACGAGCTCTACAGAGCCCTGGCGCTCATGGAGACAAGCTGCACTGTAACGAGGACCAACGTTGCCAGCCACAGATCCAGGGCCATCGCGGCCATGAGGTATGTGGAAAGCATTTTTTTTAATGAATGAGATAACCTTGTTTTAATGAGCACATGCAGTGTGAAGTGCACGCTACTGAACACCAGACTTGGAGGAGGAGAATGAGTGTGCAGGTGGACACTTCAGCCGTCCCTGGCAGTGAAGGTGGAGGCCAGCTGCCTGTCCTCATGTGGCTTGGCTCCACGGAAGACTCTTTCCTTCCCGGGAAGCAACAGCAAAAAGTAGCTGACGGGCTGGAGGCTGCACAAAGCCAGTGACAGGGAGTTTCATGAACTGATGGATGTGGTCACATCTATTTTCAAAGTGCCAGGACAGACACCTGCTATTGTTGCTTCCAACTAACCCCCCAAAAAGCATCTGGTAGTGTGATGCTTCCAGCTTTACTTTTACCATTTACGATTGCTTTAGCTATTCGGAGTCTCTGGTGTTTCCATTCAAATATTAGGATCATTTTTCTCTAGCTCTGAAAAAGAATATCCTAAATTTTTTTGTAGATAGCTACTGTGTGTTGCTATGGTTTGCAAAGGTCTATGATTAAAGGATTCACGGTACTCTGGGGACTCTTGCTCTCTGCTGCAGCCACTCCCCTGCCATGACCATCTGCCAGTGCCATGAGGTCCTCAGCAAGGCCTTGAACTGCCAACCCCATGAGCTGAATACACCTTCTCTCTGTAAGTTGGTTGTCACAGAAATTCTGCTCTAACAAAACAATGCTAACGCACACGCCTCGCCCTACAGCAGACTACAAACACAATGTCAGCGCCTTCCTCAAAATGCCCAGAGATAACAAGACAATGGACCAGGATCTGCAGGAGCCCAGAGAATACGATGCACAGCCCAAGATCCACATGCAAGTGCTTGAATCCCATCCACAATCACTCCTACACAAACACATTACACACACACAGCACCACTCCTATACAAACATACTAACACACACACCACCACTCCTACACAAACACACATATACACCACCACTCCTACTCAAACATACTAATATATACACCACCACTCCTACACACACACACATCACTCCTACACACTAACACATACCACCACTCCTACTCAAACATACATCACTCCTACACACAAACACACACCCCACTCCTATACAAACACACTAACACACACCACCACTCCTACACAAACATACTAACACACACACCACCACTCCTACACAAACACACATATACACCACCACTCCTACTCAAACATACTAATATATACACCACTCCTACACACACACACATCACTCCTACACACACACACACACACCACTCTTACACAAACACACTAACACATATACACCACTTCTACATAAATACACATACATAAACACCACTCCTACACAAACACTCACACACCACCACTCCTACACAAACCAAGGCATTAACTTCACATAGCACAGCTTGTCTGCCTCTGCAATGAAGAACTCTGGTACTACTTGACGAGTACCCTTTGCATTATGATACCAACAAATACACTCCCCCCAAAAAAGAAAAGGATTATGACAGCACCCACCATTTGACAGAGAGAAGTAACCTTAATGCAGATATCTAAACTTACAACAACTTGTTAAATAAACTATTTCCTCTAGTTGAACTATTCTCTAATTTGCACTTGCTGTAGTGTGTAAAACAAAGAAATTTCACAGCAGACTTTTTGATTCACTAAACACAAAACTAAGCTTTGCAAAAGGTGATATTCAACAAAATCTCTAATTTATTCAATCAAGAACCCCGTTTCCAGAAACTAACCAATGGATGATACGAAATCAGACAGCTGTTCAAAGTCGTGATTATGGAAAAAACTATGGCCATCGCTGATACACCTAATTCACCACAGTGATATATGGAGCTGTTATCAATTAATCTATTTAAGTTTTTCAGGAAAATAAGTAGGAAACCTTCCATGACAAGGAATTATACATTTCCGTTAGAAATTGAACTAATGAGCCCCATATGTTAAAGAAATAATTCATTTGTTTTCAAAACATTGCCAGTAAAGCTGCATGGGAGACATACTAGTTGAAGAACAGTGAAATTCCTTCTGTATGTCCCTGGTTTGTTATATTCACATCATTCAATATTTAACAGTTGTATATATTTGAAACATGTTTTCATGGATATATGTAATCAAATGGAATCATAATTGCTTCCCGCTTGCTTTGATTTGAATTAACTGCCCATCTAAATTACACAGAGGCCCTTCCTCATTCCAGTTCAGGTGCTGCATGCATTGCCTGCAAATGGCTACAGAAAACCACAAGGACAAATGCCTGACCTTGCTTCAAAGCTGCTCTTAAATGACTTTCCCATAAAATAAATGGCCAATTCCTCCAAGCTCTGCATCTTAGGTACTTATAAAAGCAACACAACTAGACAGAAAGGAGAGAGGAAAGCAAAAAGGGATCGTTTCTAATTTTAAAAAGAAACACATGCCTCACACCGTCCACTGGTCTATAAGAAATCATGCCAACTGTTTCATTTCATTCCCTTCCCATAAACATTGCATTTATTCTATAAAACTAACCTTGGGGCCTGAGCTCTTAGGCTCTCTCACGATCACTTTATAAAAGTGTTCTATGAACCAGCATACCCTCATAATGTGTTCTGAACTCTGAATTACAAAAACATTAGCAGTATACTTTTTAAACATTTGAAGCAATAATCCCATGTATTTCTGAAAACCTATGGTCTTCACAGACTGAGAAACCAGGAAAAGAAAAACAGAACACTGATCACAACCATGAGTGTGAAGCATGATCAGTGTTAGAATCAGTCAGCAGGCACACAGCTGACACTGACACACAGCGCACAGGAAGGACGCAGCCAGCCCCAGCAGCACAGCGGCGTGAGCCTCACGGCAATTCCTTCGTGTGCCAGCACACAGACAGGTGACCTTCCCAGGACTTCACTCTGACTTCATGGGCAACCTCAGAAAAAATTCACAAGTTTCACATTGTACATCATTCTGAAAATATATGCTATAGTTATGTTCTCTCCCTATGAAAGCCTGGTATGTCCACTCAGGGACTCACAGTAAAAGGCCAAATAGCAAATGAAGGTTTCAAATAATTTGTTAGTAAAGAGTCAAAACATCTTCAAAAACTTCATGTGCCACGCAAAAAAAGATAAAAAGCAAAGTTCAACTTAGAAGCATTCTCCAACTTTAGTATGTCATCACAGGAGTGACCAGAGAATAAGGAAGTGAACATAGGCACCAGTAAAGACATGTGTTTTCACACATGCAAGAGTACATGGAATACTTACTGCTGCAACTCCTCTAAGCACCATAACCCGGCAACTCCTTCTAAAGCATATCTTACTGCTTTTCAGCCTTTTGACCAAGATCAAGTGCAGAGCAAAAAATCCTGTGGGCGAGTGCTTGGCCTAGTGGCTAAGACATTGCCTGAGAACACACATTCCTCTCATGTGTGTCTATGTGTTCACCTAGATTCAAATCCTGGCTCTGGCTCATAATAATTTCAGCTTTTTGCAGCATATACCTGGGAATCAACAGGTGGATGACTGACTCAAAGTTCAAGTAATCGCATAACTGTGACTCCTAAGGCAAAGCTAGACAAAGTTCCAACCACTGGCTTTGGCCTGGTCCAATTGCAGTCATCACGGGCATTGTGGGAATAAATCAACTGAGAGCTCCCTGCTCATGAGTCTGTCTCTCCCTCTCTCTCTCACTCTGCTCTGAAATACACACAATGAGTAAATCTTCAAGGGCAGGCATATGGTACATGGTTAAGTACCTGCTTGGGCTGATGGCACCCACACTGGAATGCATGGATCAAGTTTCAGCTACTCCACTTCCGCTAACCCACACCCTGGCAGGCAGCAGGTTCAAGTGCTTGGGTCCCTGCTGCTCCTAAGCAACACCAGGATGGAATTCCAGACTTGGGGCTTCAGCCTGGGCCATCCCCGGCTCTTGCAGGTGCTTGAGGAGTAAACCAGATAACAGATCTGTGCGTCTCTGCATTTGAAATAAAATGAAAATTAAAATGAAAATGTATCTGGAGTATGTCTTGTCACTTGCTAAAGTGTTAGACCTGCAAGGAAACTGTGTCTGATGGGTCCAACAGTCTCTCTGTTACTAAAGAAATGCTACTGTTAGTAGTTAGGAATTTTATCTATTTTTAGAGGAATGTAAATTTAGGGAGGAAATTGTAGTAGTCCATTTAGTGTAGACTTTCCCAGATATTTTTTAAACTTTTTGGAGTCCATTTATTTTAAATTTTCTCATGTTCTATTTTACATATAAATAATAATTGATTTTAAAAATCTTCAGAAATCAATCCAGTTGTAAATTTCATTCAGAGTTAACACAGCCTAGGTTTCCTATGTGAGTGACAGAAGGCTAATGATCTGAGTACCACAAGTACCTCCCAGGTCTGCAGTAACACCAAGCAGAGTCAGGGGGTAGAACTGAGATTTGAACCAAGCAACACCAGAGTGAAAGTTAGGCAGCTTAAGCATGAGGCCCAATGCCCAACCCCAAACATGGGCTTGGAATCAAACTGACTTATCACCAGCTACAAGATCAGCCACTTGTTCAGTGAGCTTGAACTTACCTAATCCCTAAGCCCCAGTCGTTATGGTTACAAAATGCAGACACGAAAACTAGCTCAGTGAGTTGTAGAAAGAACGAAATGAGTTAATAGCACATAAAGTTCCGGAAACACTTAGTAACCAGTACATATTCAAGATCACGTTCTTTCAACTTTTTCACCCAATAATCTATTTGAACATAAACCACCTTTATTATAGATATATACCTGAATCTTACCATTCTATGTATGTGAATACAGACATCAAAAATAAAGGAAATTCTGCATAGCCAGGCTGTTTTTACCTAAGTCCATTTGGGCCACAGTAGTCCAAATGCAATAATATCAACAGATGAAGACACCATAGAAAATGCAATACTGTCAGATCAGACACAGAGACTGCGCGTCCACCCACCTTGGCTGGTTTTCCACAGGGAGGTTCTCTCCTCTCTGATAGCCACTGTCTGCCACTTGGGTTGTCGACCTCTTCACGATTTGCTTGAGCTCCTGCTCCAGGCGCTCCTTGATTGCCTTGACTGTCTCTGGAATCTTCTTCAGTTTGGCCAGTCCCTTGATAAGGACACCCATAAAAAGGGTGCTGTTCTCCTCTGGATCCAGTTCTAAATCTTCTTTAATGTCCTGCAGGTTTATGTCCTTTGCTGCAAATTTAAAAAATTAATCAGAAATAGTTCCCACTATAAAATTTGAAAACACAGCAGTCCAATAAATGGGATGACCGTTTTGATTACTCCCTTAAAAGAGCCAGAGAAGATTTTTCAATTAAATTAATTTGCATAGTAACCACCCAAGTGTCACAGCATTATATTTCTACTATCAAATTATACCCACCAGTTGGCAATAAGAGGTTGAAGCATTTAAAAATGAGTATGCAAAAGCAGTAAGTTTCCACAGAATTACTTCTGACATGAGTTCATGGGTCTGTGATATTTAAGCATTTACTGTTTATACAATGCCATTCATGGTGCTGCGGGAGAATTCTAAAGTGTCACCCATACGTCCAAGTCCCTATGTAGCAGTTAGCAATAATAAGCAACTAGAGAAAAACATAAATTATAAATCCCTACATAAGAGCGAAAGTTTAAAATTACAACAGATTTTTTTAAAAGCACATGAAATAAAGGGAAAACAGTATGAACAAGGGAGTAAAAAAAAAAAAAAAAAGAGTGATAAATTAGATACTTCACAAAGGACTGACTCCTTATCTCTACAAAAATGCTTGTACAAAGCATGACCTCCTGGAGGCAGATCTTGCTGGTGACCCATAAAGTCTTGAGATCTTTGGAGGACAGCTTTCATCCACACCAGTCACTCTGCGAGTGGAAGAAATAGTTTAGCCCAACCTTTCTCAGCACTGCAAATAACTGGGCAGGGCAGGGAGGGCCAGGATCAGAGACCTGTGTCTCCCACTGCAGGCCTAGGTCCTCTCCCCCACACAATACACACGGAACTCTGACCGTGAAGTCAGGAATTCTACACCTGACACACTGATCAAGTTACAAATTTCTTCTCTAAAAAGAACTCTTGCGCTCACAAATGGCTGGAATAAGACAGACAAAAGCAAACACATCAAAGTGCAAGTTTCAAGTTCTGCACATTAAAAGAAATGAAGCAAGACCAAGAAACAAAGCCTCAAGCAGGAAAGAAGCAGAGCAAATTCCGGAAGACAAAAGCTCTTTACCTGGGAGTCAGCAGCGGGACCCACAGTAAGGGTCCCTGGGCCTGCAGCCACCAGGCAGGTGACTGGCCAGTCATGAGGCCAGGGAGCCTAGCTCAGGAACATCATGGGCAGCCAAACAAGAAACAACAAAGGAGCAAGATGTGAATAATGAAATGCCACATCCTCAAATGGCCCATTTGTTTAGAATTTTATCTGTCTCCTGAAATCTCCTAGAGCATAAACATTGAACAGATCCAATATTAATCAATTTATATTATCTCTTTCACTCACATCTGTTGAAAATTAGAAGACAATTTAAAACGATAATATAATCAACCATGACTAGTTTAATAATCACAAAAGCCCTGTGAGGTCAGAAAGAATCATTGCTGCTTTGTGGGAAAAAAATCTACAAAAATAATTTAACTCAAAGTCAGAAAGGCTTCACCACCGTTAGGACTACAGGTGGGTATCTCCTCACTGGTGAGCCTCCCTCCATGCATCCTGCAACTCAGTGTGTGCACTGCAATACACTTTCAACATTAGAAATGACACACTTCCTAAAACACTGATTTTTGCCTCTCAGTATCTTGCCACATCAAGATTTGGCAAAGACGATTGTGAAGACTCACTGACAGATAAGCTTAAATGTGGAGGACTCTGATGCCCTCATCCAATTGTTCCCACTGCTCCCCACTGGCCTGCCCCGCTCCTTACACCTCAGCACACCACACACACCACATACACACACACACACACACACACACGCCTGCCCCCGCTCCTTACACCTCAGCACACCTCAGCACACCTCAGCACACCACACACACACACACACACACACACTGGCCTGCCCCACTCCTTACACCTCAGCACAGCACAGCGCGCGCGCGCACACACACACACACACACACACACACTGGCCTGCCCCACTCCTTACACCTCAGCACAGCACACCACACACACACACACACACACACACACACACACACACTGGCCTGCCCCACTCCTTACACCTCAGCACAACACACACACACACACACACACACACACACACACACACACACTGGCCTGCCCCACTCCTTACACCTCAGCACAACACACACACACACACACACACACACACACAGCTGCCCACCTACACACACACACACACACACACACACACACACACACACTGGCCTGCCCCACTCCTTACACCTCAGCTCAGCACAGCACAGCACACCACACACACACACACACACACACACACACACACACCTGCCCTGCTCCTTACACCCTGCTGGCCCACAGGTCCAGGAAGAGATTTAAAGAGCCAACAGCATCCTGCATGTGGGACCCAACTAAGCTGGGATGGGACTGGAAGGTCTACTTACGCATACCACCAACCCTCTATCCTCATCCATGTCTCCACGGAAGCACCCGGGCAGCTCCATACCTTGAATATTTCTCCCACCAGTGCAAAATTACTTTTTTTATGTCTTTTAGTCTAATTAATATACCCGCCAGAGCAGACTGAGAAAGGTGTCGAGGCACTGGTGAGACTCCGGAGGACAGAATCTTCATTAGGGTCTTTCAAATGTTAACTAACTACCCTGGAGTGTAGATTCCTGATTAAGGCACTTCAAAAATGTTAACTAAGCACCCCTAAGGTGCAGATTAAATTACTTTAAAGAAAACTACAGACGATGTAACACCCACTCCAGAAAGAGGCAGGCAAAGCCTGGTGCCAGCCGTGACAGGAGCTCCATTTCCACAAAGCCAGGAGCAGACCAGCTGTAGGGGGGGGGCTGCAGGGCGACACACTAGGTCGTTGGAGGAAACAGCGACAGCTTCAACTCAGAAGGGAGAAAGCTGCAGAGCTCAAAAACAATGAAGATCTCAGCAAAAAGGCAAATGGGTCAGAGGGAGGTTATGAAGGTCGGCCTTCCGTGCACAGGTAACACAAACATCTGCTCAATCACTTTGGCATCGGACAGCACTTACTGTGCGCTCCTCATTTACATCAAACACCAGCGGAGAAGACACACAGTGACAGACAGGGAACTTCAGAACAAACAGAACCCGACTGTGCTACGTTGGAATCCCTGGCCAGTACTGCCAGGCATGCACTCTCCCCTCGGTCATGTGATCACATCCACAGCACTGCCAGGCGTGCACTCTCCCCTGTGTCATGTGATCACATCCACAGCACTGCCAGGTGTGCACTCTCCCTCGCACCATGTGTCATGTGATCACATCCACAGCACTGCCAGGCGTGCACTCTCCCCTGTGTCATGTGATCACATCCACAGCACTGCCAGGCGTGCACTCTCCCTCGCACCATGTGTCATGTGATCACATCCACAGCACTGCCAGGCATGCACTCTCCCCTCTGTCATGTGATCACATCCACAGCACTGCCAGGCGTGCACTCTCCCCTCTGTCATGTGATCACATCCACAGCACTGCCAGGCATGCACTCTCCCTCGCACCATGTGTCATGTGATCACATCCACAGCACTGCCAGGAGTGTATTCTCCCCTGTGTCATGTAATCTTGCTGACCCTTGACTTCCACTCACTCACTGCCATATATTAAAAGAGGTAATAAGACTTCAAAAGCCAAAAGAAAGAAAATAGCAAAAGAAACGTGGTTTTAAACTTTCACATTTGGGACTTCGAAGGGTTAACAAAGGTGGGTCCTTGGGTTCCCACCTTTCAGTATATTCCCAAAACAATATACAGAACTACACCAACACCAGGTCCTTGAGGTAACACGACAACACAAAATGCCCAAAATCCAAAAGCACACACATAAAAATAAGCAAACACTAAAGTTCTCCTGTTCTTGCTAAGTCAAAAGGCTTTGTAGAGAGAAAAAGTAGAGAATAAAACCTATGACGGGGCCAGCACTGAGCAAAGACAGTTAAAGCTGCCACTGCACCACCAGCATCGCACTTGAGTGCTGGTTCAGGTACCAGCTTTTCCCCTTCTGATCCATATTAAAAATTCATGAGGAACAGATATAGGATTCAAGGCTGATCTTCAACTATCTGGGGACATGAAAAGCTGTCACAAACCAGAACTAAAAAACCAAGACAAAATAGAAATACGTAAAAAGTGACTAAAGCAGAAAAGAAATGCAGGAAGAGAGAGAAGGAGGGAGGGAAGGAGAGAGAGAAATACTGACTCGTGGGCAAGAGGAAGGTCCCTTCAGAGCACGGGGCAGGTGGAGGTGTGTGTACCCATCTCTTCAATGAAAACTAGTATCTTACAACAATTCACAAAGAAAAGCCTTCATATCAGTGTCTTCATGGTGAGAAACATTCATACCATTGCCACTAAAAACGAAAGAATGAGATGCAAGATTTAAATTTCCAACTCAAAAAAAAAAGAAGGTTGTAAAGACTAACAAAAACAGGGCAAACACTGTGATGTAGTGCAATAACCTACCACCTGCAATGCCAACGGTCCGCATCGTCGCTTCAGCCCCAGTTGCTCCACTTTCAATCCTGCTCCCTGCAATGCCTCGGGAAAGCAGCAGAGAAGCGCCCAAACACCGACGTCCTGCCAGTGACACGGCAGACAGGGAGCAAGTGCCTCACTCCTGGCTCCCGAGCGGCTTATCTCCAGCCACTACGGTCACCAGGAAGTAAATCAAGGAACGAAGACTTCTCGACTTCTCTCCCTTTATCTTTCTCTCCATCTCCATTATGTCTCTGAAATTCTCATTTCCAAATAAATAAGCGAGTTTTAATTTTAAAAAAAGGACTAGCAGGATAATGGCAAAGAAGGAAACATTAATAAAGACCCCAGCAGAAGGTAACTCCCTAGGTTGCCTTATAGGGAGGTGTTACTCTCAGGGGGAACAGCAGCCCACAGCTGGCATTCTGGGCCTGGTTAATGCTGAATTTGTATCAACCATACCAATATGCCAGTGTCGTTGCTTATTTTAATTTTTTTTCAGAGATATGTGGGAAAGACAGGCAACTCCAGGCCCCTGGGTGGAGTGTGGCCGATTCAACAAGGAAAGGGGTCTGGGAACCTGTTGGTGTGAGAATGGTTAAGGGCATGTTTGCCCGTGAAGCAATGACTTCTGGCCACGGACCAGATAGGTGAGGGAGCCGAGACAAGGTTCTTTAGAGGAGGAAAGAGGAGGGCATGCTTGGTCAAGCCAAGGCATCCACCCGCATGGGAGACCTGGGCTGGACAAAGGAGCATCACCTGCCACCTGCCAGTACACGCCAAAGCTGCATGTCTGATTGGACTAGATCACAGTATCAGCCAGCAAGTGCCGGGGCATGAGGTAGGCCATGTCACCCACCAGAATGTGAGAGAACTGGATCTGGGAGCAAATTCCATAAGAGACTTGTGGGCTTCCCTCTGAGGAATTGCTACACCTGCTGATCTGCATGGGAATCTGAGGTGGTGACAGGCCGAGCCAGGTAGAACTGTGGAGCCACCTGACAGGAACTCATCTGACATTCGGGGGAGTCGTGGCTGGGGGTAGGTCAGGCTGGGTCAGTCTGCAGCACCCACTGGCACATGCAAAAGCCAGGATGATGGACAGACCCATGCCAAGCAAGGTCTCAGCACCCACTGGCACGTGTGAGATTGGAAGATGGGAGTGGGGAAATCTACTATGGCACAAATTCCACTGGGGAGCACAGGACTTGGAGCTGGGGTGGCCAGTCCAAGCAAAGAGGCAGCACTCCTCACCACAGGCTGGGCTCGGCTGGGCCACAACACCACTGGCACACAAGAGCTAGAACAGGGTGTGGGCCAGACCAGCTCAACGAGGATACAACACCAGTCAGCAGGAGATAAGGCTGCAGACAGGCAGTCAGTCTAGGTCAAGCACCTGCCAGCATGGACGAGACCAGGGCTGGGGACAGACCTAGTGCAGAAACTCGAACTCCTGTGCTGGGCTGCAGCTCCCACCGTTGAATGCAAGGGATTCTGGGATTCTCCGGCACCTCGTCAGCAGGTGCTGGCTCAGAGATACAGCAGCTGGCACCAACGCAGGCACGCCAACATGAGATGGGGGAGACTCGAGCAGTGTCGACAACCTTGCCAAGACATCTTCCCGAGACTCAAATTCCTTAATATAAATATTCTCAGAATCAGACTTTAGAAGATAAATGAACATTAAGGAAACAGCACCAAAAGAAAAAAAACAACCATTTAATCTATATTCTCATTGGGTTTTATTGTTTAACTTATGCTGGTCTCAAAAAGAAAGGTCCAGTTTCATTATAGTAATATTCACACATTCCCAGCAAGAGAGTGAATA
The DNA here is from genome assembly GCF_017591425.1 of Ochotona curzoniae. Lineage (NCBI taxonomy): Eukaryota > Metazoa > Chordata > Mammalia > Lagomorpha > Ochotonidae > Ochotona > Ochotona curzoniae. Next base: position 1,556,002 of record NW_024466361.1, on the reverse strand, counting down.
AAATCAATCCTGGGAATTCCTGCTTAGTCCAGTCGGCCAGATGAAAGGACGGCCGGGGAGTCTAGGGCTCGCGTGTACACTCTGCTGCGGGGCTCGCTTCTGCTTCTCTTACAGCTCAGTTAGTCCTAACCGCACACTCGTCACCCTGCACATCACAAAGCACTATGACTGGTGAGAATAAAGCACAGAGCTGCAGGATACTTCCCACACAGGAGGCCAGGCCTCAACAAGGACCACCTCAATTGAACCTGGTTCCTTCAGTAACCCTACCCAGTTCCAGTTTTCGTTTTTATACCATTTTCAGAGTGAAATCTGATTTTTCTAAAAAAACGAAAAAGCAGTTTCTTCGCTGTTTCTGCACATGGCTCTCCTCTGTACAGGCTGCCTGTTCCTATGTTTGCCCATTACTCCATTAGCTTCTTTCACTGAGTCATGCAGGTTCTGTATACTATGGACACAACCTCCACCAGGTAACTCCACTGCACGTATGTGGACTTCTCTGAGACTTCAAGTATCTGCTTCTTTCTTGTGTCCGTTGACCTTCACTGGTATGTAGGAAAGCCAAGCTAACTGTGTTGGCCAATCTGTGCTTGACGTTGCATTTAATACGTAAATATTATAATTAAATGTTGCAAACATAGAATTAGGTAATTCTACGCGATGCTTACAATGCTCTAAACATTTGCTCACACATAAGTCAGTGGTTAGAAATACAATAACCGTTAACAGTAATGACAATGGTGCCTGTCTTAATACCTCACAGGACCGCAGCATCCCTTAGATTGCAAAATGCATTCATTCTCTCATTTAACTTATGAGTTATGATAGAAAAACACCACAAAATAGCCACTCAGCTCTGCCTCTAAATAAGACATCCGAAAAATGATTCATTCACAAGCAATCAAAATTCTTAATAATAGTCGGAAAGTTCTCAGGGATCCCCTCCAACCTTAACTTATGGCACCCCAATGGGCTATCCATTCCACCTAGGGATTCCCCTGGAACTCACTCTACAGAAGTGTCAAGTCGAATGGTTGACACCCTCAATCCTACTGCTTTACAATCTGCGGGAGCTTTAAGAGCACACGCCAAACTCCCTTGCTGCCCAAGAGCCTACGGCTCATTCCCTTCTGAAACGGCTATCACTTTCAAGGCTGCCTCGCCCAGCACTGCACAAACAGGCTCTTAGGAATCACTGCTCACTATTAAGATGAAGACAGAATTTCTGTCAAACAGATTTCACCACATAATTTGCATCCTACTTATTTACACAGTCTTCTTTAATAATGTGACCCAGATTAATTTAGTCCTGAAGGCTAGAACTACAGGACTTAAGACTTAGCTACATAATTTCAGGAAAGTCAAATTTTTTTCGCATTGACTCCTACAGATAACAAGTCAGAAACTCAACAGTGCAGAGTACACTGTGCAGTCACGGTTCCCCCAAGAGCCGTGTTCTGGCCCCAGCACCTGTGAGCAGCACCTGACACGAGGAAAAGCCGCCACCCACGAGGGGTCATTTGAGTCCCACAACTGCTTAAGGGAGCAGAGCAATAGTCGGAGATGCCGGAGAAGGGTGGGACACGCTCTCTAGATCCAAAGCTGGAGCCAGAGTGCCATGAGTGAAGCCAGGCGGCAGCTTCAAGGAGCTGCAGTGCTGCAAAAGGCAAGAAAACAGATGGTCCCCTCCCAGCAGGTGTGGGCAACATCAGAGACCATCTGACCTGGTCCAGCCAAGGCAACCACACACGGGACTCAAGATTAAACTCATCCACAGGCAGCTAGTTATCAGGTGCTCATGCTGCATGGCTTATCAGCGAGGCTACAAATCTCCAAATGGCCATGAGCAGAGGAACGACTCCTCAGCCCTACGAATCTCAGCCCTGCCACCACCTTCATCTCAGCCAGAAAGGTCTGCGTTCAACTTTTAACCTAAAAAACTAAGTTATGAATTCAGGTTATGGAGACTAGTACATTTATGCAAATAGAAAACCACACACTGTAACCTACGTGTCTTATTTTCAGCAAAACAAAATTGTGAGAATACTCTAACCTGGCTTCTGAGCGGACAACACAGCTCTGCTGCCTGCCTCATCCTCAAAATGGGGTCCTTAGCAGTACCTATGTCCTAAGACTGCTCAAGGGCAAAATGAGTCGATTCATGTCATGCCTTAAAACATTACATCATGCACAAGCACACCTTAACCTCGACTGGCAACCGACTTTAATCAACAAAATCTTAACTACTTTTGTCTACCATCACTCACGGAAAATGCATCAGGGTCAACAATCTTCAAAACCCAAAGAAATAAACCCACCCGAAGAAAAAGGTTTCGGGCAGACAGGTAGCAGAGGCAGTTAGGTCACCACTTGGAAAGACAATCTCCACATAAGATGCCTGGTTTGAGTCTCAGCTACTGCATTTCCAATCAGCTTCCTACTAATGCACGCCTTGGGAGGCAGCCACGGACAGCCCAAGGACACGGCTCCTGGCATGCCTGGCATCACTGGCATCCTGGCACAGGACTAGGCTGAGTTCTGCCCTCCCAGCTTCACTCCGGCACAGCCTTGCCCTGGCTGCTGTGATCATCCGGGAGTCTGTATGAGCGGCTGGGGGGACAGTATGAGCCAGCAGATGGAAAACCCCTCCCCAAGTTCTCTCCACGTCTTTTGAAAAAAAAACATGGAAATAGAAAATTGCTTACAAAATACAGAGAAAGATTTGTGCCAATCTCAACAAGCAGTTCTATAATGGTTCCAACACTATTACCCTATGCTAGTGTGATAAAGCTTCAAGTGTGATTCGCAGCACTGCCAAAGTATTACCATAAACCCCACAAGGTGGAGAACGCCAACAGCAGGGCCTGACAGAGAAGCAGTGCCCACCACTGTAATAAAACAGGGGAAATCAGTGGGGGGAGGAAGCTTAGGGGGAGGGTTAGGAGAAACCCCAGAGCCTTTGGAGTTGTACCATAAAGAATAAACAAATAAAACAAAAAATATATTTTAAAAAAGCAGCATCCAGCACAAAGAAGAGTTTCCTTATTAAAAATAACAGGTGTAGTAAAATTAGTTTCTATTAACATCTGTCATAGTTGATGCTTCTCAGGTATTTGGTATTTAAACAGCACTGTTTGTAACGCCTACCCTATCATTTCTTTAAAAACAAATTTTTTCACCTTGCTATTGATTTACATTTACGTAAGTTGTTATAAGTAATTTATTTACATAATTATAATCAGGCTAAGCAGTTGTGATTCACGTTGTAAAAATGTAAAGATGAAGCAACTGGTAAGTTCCACAAGAGGCACAGATGAAACACAAATCCACATGTGAATGCTCTCCCTGCACTGACTCCACGCTGCACAACAGCTCAGAGCAGTGGCAAAGGGGAAAAGGAAACCTGCTCTAGGGACAGGAAACGCATAACAAAAATAAATGGTTCAAATTAAAAACAAAGCCGTTGCCAAATAAACCAACAAAAGAAAAAGCTGCATCAAGAAGTTCTACAATTTTCTACATAAAATTTCAATTCCAAAGCTAAATAATTCTAAAATTAAATAACATTTCAAAAAGCAATGAAATATGCCCAACATATTAACAAAAAATTTTCAATTAATCATGCAAAATATTCTGAATGAATGCAAATTATTTTCCTGCTTTTTCTAACCTTTTCATTACTTCAAATGTCAACCAAAATCCCTGTAAGTGTGAAGTTATACAGCCTTTTTCCAAGGGCAGCGAGGCCCTTGCGGGCTCTCCCATGGTACCCATTCCTCTTCTCGCCAGCAGAGCTCTAAGGGTTAACTCCGTGCAGAGTTCAGAACTCCTGAGGCCCAGACAGGACACTGTGCAGGCCTCAAGGACGCTGCTTCAAGTTCCCCAGGTACATGTGCAGTGTACACAGGCAGCCCCATTCAGGAGTGCGAGACCCCTGGACTTGGAACAGAAATCACATGCTGAAGAGCTAATGCGAAGGGAGCGAGGGCACACAAGGATTTGGTGCAGCAATTCAACTGCTCCTTGGCCGCTTCACATCTCATTCTGCAGTGCCTGGGTTCAAGACCCCATCCTGCTTGGTACTTATCTTCTTGGCAATGCACACCCTAGGGGGCAGCAGATGATGGGTGAGGTAGCTGGATCCCTATCACCCTCACTAGGCCAGTATTGAGTTCCTGGCTTCCAGACTTGGCCCAACCCAGACACAGCTGCTGTAGGCATGTGGAAAATGAAAGAAATTAAAAATTAAATCTTTTTCTACTCCTTCCTCTTACAAATTTTTTTTAAATACTAATTAAATAAGTAAATATAAACTAAAAAAAGCCTTTAGGAAGGGCCCCGTATGGCAGCGTAGTGGTCAAATCCTCATCTTGCTGGGATCCCGTATGGGTGAATGGTTTGTGTCCCAGCTGCTCCACTTCCCATTCAGCTCCCTGCTTGTGGCCTGGGAAAGCAGTTCAGGGTGGCCAAAAGCCTTGGGACCCTGCGCTCATGTGGGAGTCCAGCAAGAAGCTCCTGGCTTCAGATAGGCTCAGCTCTGGCCACTACGACTACTTGGGAGGGGATGAAACAGCAGACAGAAGATTTTTCTTTGTCTCTCTCTGTGGATCTGATTTCCAATAAAATGTCAACAAATAAATAATTAAAGAAAAACTTTCAGGGACTAGACATAGAATACAATGCATGAAACAACTGGGTAAGAGCTAATAGCAGCAGCAAAGGTTACAGCAAAAATAAAAGCAAAGGCTTTTTCACAAAGTAAACACGTGTACTGCAGGATTAGAGCAGGCGGACCAGGTCCAACCCTTCCTACGCAATGGGCTCCAGTTGTATGTCCTGTGAGAGGTGAACAGGTAAGAGCTCTCCAGATGCCCAGAAAGCCAGACCTCAACCCAAGCCTCTATGGCAGTGCCAGGGAATCCACCTGAACTACCACCTGCTGCTCCTGGGGTCTGCACCAGCAAGAAAGGGAAACCAACTGCCTCAACTGGGAAGTGACCCCAGGCATGCCAACGTGGGATGTAGAGACTTAACCCAATCTGCTCTCCGACCTGTCAGCACGGACCTTCTCAGGGACACCGAGGGCTCAGCAGAAGCTCCCAGGCACCACCCTCCCCAGACACCCGAGCTCTGCCTCAGACGGCAGCACACTTCACCAAAGCCTACCTCCGGAGCTGCCCGCAGCGGAGTACTGAGCGCCGTCGAGGAACTTGCGAGGAGTCGGGAGGTTGGTCACATCGAGCAGGGGACCTGGAGATGCATCTTTGCCAAGGCTGCAGAGGAAGAGGAGCGCTAGTTACCATTCTCTCCAAACCCACTGCAGGCTGCTCCAGATGAGCCTCATCAGCTTCCTTTCCATCATACGCCCTCCTGCTGCTTTGTCCACCTCTCTCAAGTGTACTTCCAGGAACATAATTTTAGCCACAGATGTGGTCAAAAGCAGCACTCCAATTTGGACGGGCCGTTTTCATTTGACGTTACCTTTAATAAGGTAACTGTACACTCGGGATCCCACGGAAGGCCCTCAAGCAATCAAGTCACGCCAAGCACCTTCACGCGCCCCTCTGCAACTCATTAGCTTGATCTATCAGTTCTGGTCCTGAAATGAAGGCTTAGGAGAATTAAATCCTGCTTCAACTCGTGTTTTTCAAATTAAAGTTTCTGACATATTCTAGGAGTTCACCTCACTTACTTTTCTTCAAAACAGACTCAAATGTCAGCAGACTCAGAATCAGATGGTTTAAGGCATTCCAAATGGGTTAATCCAGTATTTGATCATCTATTTCATTCATCTATTTTCCAAAAGAACTATACCCCTCCTACAAATGTCCAGCTTTAAAGTTTCCAAAATGAGCATATTTCAGTGACACAAAGATTTTTAAAAATACGTTTTTTTCTTCAAGGTAACTTGGTAATTGATAAACACCGACTAAGCACAAAAACAGAAGTCAATCCGAGGGAGCAAAACCTGTGCCCTAGCCTCACGCAGCTAAACCACCTGGCTAGGCTGCGTCGAGAAGGGCTTTCTGTCCCAAGCGTGGGAAGGTCAGGACCACAGCTCTCACTTCCCTCCAGACTGTTGGCAGAGCCAGCCCAGAGGCGGCAGCGTGGACAGCTCCCGCGCACAAAGGACATTTCCAAACGGAATGGAAGGATGACACAGCTGTGATTAAACCTGCCATCCCCTAGGGATGCACACCATCTCCTTCCCACAGCAGTGAGTTCCTTAATTTCTTTATTTGAACAGCAGAGCAATAGAGACAGACAGACGAACAGAGAGACTCTTCTATCCACAAGTGCCTACAACAGCCAGGGCTTTCGCAGGCCAAGGCCAGCAGCCTGGAACTCGATCCAGTCTCCCACTTGAACCGGCCACCTGTTGGACTAGGAGCAGAAGGAGAAGCCGAGGTTCCATCCAGCACGTGGATGCAGGACGCAGATGTCCCACCCAGAGGGAGGCCGCTCCCACAGCACAACACTCTTCCCACTAGTGTGTATTTTAAGGCTAACAGTAAACATTCATTCACAGATTTTTTTTTTTAGAGATTTTTTTTTTTTTTTATCGCAAAGTCAGATTTACAGAGAGAAGGAGATACAGAGAGAAAGACCTTCCATCCCCTGGTTCACTCTCCAAGTAGCCACAACAGCTAGACCTGAGCCAATCCAAAGCCAGGAGCCAGGAGCTTCCTCCAGGTCTCCCATGCAGGTGCAGGGTCCCAAGGTTTTGGGCTGTCCTCCATTGCTTTCCCAGATCACATGCAGGGAGCTAGATGGGAGCGGGGTTTGCTGGGAACAGAACCAGCACCCCAATGGGATCTCAGCGTGTTAAAAATGAAGGCTTTAGCCACTAGGCTACCGCGCCAGGCCCCAGAAATTTTTGAAAAGCCAATTTTGTTAGTGAAGTTGATATTACCCTTGCTGAGTGCTAACAATGTGTATGTGATGATCACAGGCCTTAAGGATAACCACGAATCCTTAACTCCTCCGCTTGCACCCACTCCAGGGAAAGGGGGAATCAGTATGCAGACACTCGCAAGATCTGCTGTGTGTTTGGCACTGAGCTCAAAGCTGAGGATGCAAAAGCATGACGGAGGCACAAATGAAGCCAGGCTCAGCTCACTTCCAAGACTGACGACAACTTGCAGACGAACGCGAATTCTGGAGGAAGGTAAGACGTAAAGCGGACACAGACAGTAATGACCAGGAATTAAACTGGCATGATTTCAACTATGCTTTTTCCACCAATATACAGCTGTAACTTCCTCAACTTAACCATCTCAAGAAAACCCCATGGTACCCAATCACCACAGCAGCTGGCATGTTTATACAATCAATTACATATTTAACCCTTTTTTTCATCTTTCCTGATAGCTTTCACCTTATTGCTCCTCTTTCTGCCTCATCCCATTTAAACTGCACCTTTCCACAAAGGGAAAAGCAGCTTCGCACTACTCCCCTCGCCCTGGAAACACCCAAACCAGAAGTCAGAGTTGGCTACTGAGCAATTAAGAAAAGCTGATTTCACAAAAAAGGGTAATCTGAACCTTGAACAATGGGGAAATTATATGCTACATTTTATAAATGTTGGAATAACAATGTGGAGCTGTTCTTTCTGTTTCAAGCACAGATAAAGGTATCAACGAACAGGACATGGAGGTGTGCGTGTGTGCTGGGACGCTGCCCACCAAGCCACGAAACACACTGACACGCACACCAATGCAGCTATACAGCTATAGAATACTAGACTATAAATGGCCATAAGCTCAGCTTTACACATGATTCACTTTAGATTAAAAACCCACAACCATTTTCTCCCAGTTTTAACCTAGAAATTTCAGCCAAGTGTAGGGCGATAAATGGCTTGCCATTTCAACTTTGAAAAACATAGCCTGCTGACTTTATAATAACAGCCAGAGGGCCCTCAACTCCATCAATAAACTTTCAGAAAGTCAATTTAGTGTAAATCTATTTTCATAGACTCATCTCTCTCTAAAATATTCCCTCCGGCTTCAATTTTTTCTTTTGTGAGCACTAACCCAAAGGCAAGCAACTCTGGAAATGACTTTTTTCTTGTTCTTTTCTGGTAGGTTCCAGAGGAAGGCGGCACACCCATTGCATAAGGACCACGGACAGCTGAGCAGCTCAGCCAAGGGCAGGTGCTGCCACAGAAAGTTCTAGTTTAATACCAGGGACTTGAGTTTCTTTCAGCAGAGAGAAAAAGGCATCTTCTCACTATATATCTGAGATGAAGCTGAGAAGATATTAAGCCTTCAAAGAATTCGAAATCTCAAGGGATGTATTTCTCAAAACAAAAAAGAATAAAACTTGCTGTTATGTTAAAGTTTGTAATTTGAATTCACTGAATGGCTTTATTCTGAAAGAAATATCAACAGCTATTTTTCTTGCTACAGACCTATGACTACAGCTTCTTATTTTAAATACATTCATCAGCAGCTGCAGCCAGAAGTTAAATGTATGCAACACTCCTCCTAGAACAAAATACACCCCTTAAAGTTACCAATTATGTGTTGTGACTGAATGTGCTTTGCTGTTTAATAACATGATTGTGGGCAGAAAAACCACAAAGCCAATTAAGCTACAAACACAACCACCACTGCCACCAAAGCCACAGAATTTTCTGGCCGTTCTGTTTTTAAAAGTGTTTGATTTCAAAATTTCAAGTCATGGAAGCAATTGTTGTCAGTCTTTGTAACAAGGGTTAGAAGCACTGACAGCTTATTAAACATTTGATTTTTAATTAGAAGCTATTTCTGTTCCTTCATCTGACAGTAACTGGGTCCAACGATGACCAACACTCACAGCTGCAGTCCATGAGTCTGAGGTCATCATCAAGCTGAAAACTGGGAGAAGTGAGCTAAACTAAGCTGCAAATGGAGCAGGTGACAGTCACCTCTGTAACCAGAACTGCCACTGCACCTGTAAGGGCCCACGCTCACGGGGGTTTGTTAAGTCAAACCGCACTGTGAAATGGCTGTCCACAATAACATGCCCTAAGTAAGAACATGTATCTGAATGATGGAGCACCGATGGCTGCCATAGCAACTCGCTATGCTTCGAAGATCTGGCTAAACACACAGAAGGAACAATAAATGATTTAGAAGATAGAAAAGTTTGAAAAAAAAGTCATGGCTTCAAATGATAGTCCAAGGGTAAAATAAAATAAACTGATACGGAAAACTAAAAATCTAAAAACCAAGGGGGGAGGAATAATTAAAGGAAATCAGACTGTGCAAGTGAAAAAAATTACTTAAGGATGAAATAGTCAGGGAGCAACTAATTCAATGAGAGCCAGGACACTCACCACATACCCAGAGACAGACACCCCAAATTCACATGCCTGAAATGTGCTCTGCAGCAGAAGTCCAGATGCAAACGAGGAGGATTAACTATTTCTAATATTTTGTGATTTGATCTGACTATAAAGCTATATGGTCTTTTTGGGAAATATAAAGAACATAAAAAGCTATGCTCATCAACTTGGTGTAATGTATTCCAAAATGTTTTCCAGAAAGGAGTCTGGATCTTTGGTTACACACCTCCAGAAAATGGCACACTCTATTTACATTTTTCTTAAAATTATCCTATTAACAACTTTGAACATTTCACACGCGGGTGCAGGGTCCCAAAGCTTTGGGCCGTCCTCAACTGCTTTCCCGGGCCACAGGCAGGGAGCTGGATGGGAAGTGGGGCTGCCGGGATAGAACCAGCGCCCATATGGGATCCCGGGCGTGCAAGGTGAGGACCTTAACCACTGCGCCACCGCGCCGGGCCCAATTATTTATTCTTATACAGAGGTAATATGTGTGGTCATCTCAGCTGTTTCAAACTACTTACAACTCAATTGTTCTCAAAGCATAACTTTGATATCCTATGGTCCACTTCTGAGTATTCTTTCTAAACAAACCAAAACCAAGATCCCAGCAGAGATGTCTTTCCTGTTGTAAATGTCTATCTAAGACGCAGTTCTGCCACACGTGACCATCACTGTCCACCTGGCTATCCGGCCATCACTGAGCCATCCTTGCTGCATCCTCTGCACAAAGTGCTCACCAAATCCTGGGAAGGCCAGCTTCCACTCTTCTCTGGGTGTCAGAGCAAGGCTTCACTGCAGAAAGCAGAGGATGCAAGCAGCACTAGATACAACTCTCACTTAGATAAGAAGCTCAACACCATCAAAGAGTTTAGGGCGTGACTCTTGCTCTCAGACTCACACCAGGGTCTGAGGTGGCTTAATGGCATCGCTCATGTCCCTCACAAACACTAACAGACAGCAAAGGGGAAAGTACCCTAGACCACCGTGCTGAGTCTCCACTGAACAGCTTGCAAGGTGAAGTTGCACTCAACCCGCTAGCCTTACAGAGCAGGGAGAACGAGCCTTTTGGATTAGTCTATGCACACAAGGAACACAACACCTGTCATTAAGAAAGAAGAGGGAGAGCGCAGCGCAGTGGCCTAGCAGCTAAGGTTCTCGCCTTGAACGTGCTGGGATCCCATATGGGCACCAGTACTAATCTCGGCAGCCCTGCTTCCTATTCAGCTCCCTGCTTGTTGCCCGAAAAGGCAGTGGAGGACGGCCCAAAGCCTTGGGACCCTGCACCTGTATGGGAGACCCGGAGGAAGCTCCTGGCTTTGGATCAGAACAGCTCCAGCCATTGCGGCCACTTGGGGAGTGAATCACCAAATGGAGGATCTTCCTGTCTCTCCTCCTCTCTATATATCTGACTTTGCTTCTGATTCTCTGTATCAGTTTGTTCTGAGTTGTTTCTGCACTGGCGCATTAGAGCTTTCTCTGCTCTGAGCTCTGAAGGCAGGAAGTCTAAGACCACAGTCCAGGCGGTGCTGCCATCATCCGAGGTCGGGATCCGTTACTTGCACATATCTGCCTTCTCCCTGCATCTTCACGTCTTCCTCTGCACCTGCCTGTGCCCTGATCCCATCTCATAAAAACACCAACACTGTGGAACTGGGACTCACCTGACTAAACTTATTTCAACACTATTACCTCTTGAAATATTGCCTCTAAATACAAACATATCCTAAGGCACAAGATTTCAACATATGATTTTAAAGCCAGAGGCGGGGGGAGGGAGGGGCGGGCAATCTAATCCTTGGCATCCTCACTTCAGTGGGATAAAGACCCAGACTGGTCACTGTGTCATTTGGTACTTAACATCTGTCGTTCACCACCTAAGGAAAGCTGACCCAACTCTTCTGTAATTTTTATTTGAGAGGGCAAACAGACATCAAGCTCTTCATCCACTGTTCACTCCCCTAAATGCACACAGAAGTTAAGTCTGGATGGGCCAGTCCAGAACTGAGAGCCCAAAATTCATTCTAGGTCTCCCATGTGAGCATCATGGACCCAGCTACGACACAGCTACTCACCTGCTGCCTCCCAAACGCACAGAAGAGGAAGCTACACAGAAACAGATGACTTGGAACTGGAACCAAACACTCTGATGTGAGATGTCTTTAACGTTGTGCTATACCTGGCCAGCAATGTTTTAAATAAAGACTGAAATCCACCTTTTCCATCTGGGATTTCCTTACATTCCAGTCACGTTTTAGTTAGTACCATTTTATCTTCAATGCTTTCATACAGCTCCTCATTACTACTGCATAGCAGCTATATGTGTAAAACCCCAACCTCTCCAAGAGCTTCAAACACAAACAAACATACACTTTGGCTGGTCCAAGCTGGGCAGGCCGGCCGGGTTCAAGCAGGTCCCAGGTCTCCCTCACTCACCTTCTGGGACAAGGCCAGTGCATCAGTGCCAGACACAAGGGCATTTCAGGGGCCCCCATCTCCTGCTCTATCACGTGCTAATGACTGGCAAAGCCCACCATTTAAAGCCAGGAATGAGGCAGCGTACAACAGCCATGTTCCTTGCAGCTCTTCAGAAAATTTCAGCTTAAGTGGTTCACTTTATAAAGTTTAAGGCTCTTCCTCTGACACTACTAGACAATGCTCACCTTCCCCTTATGCTACGGAATACTTTCACAGCACTCAGTGGTTTTATTATTTGTCTTCATACGGGGGGAAAAACCCTATCCAGAACTGCTATTTGCCCACAAATACCAATACAAAAAATGTTCTTACTACCCCACCTCCCTGCCCATCACTTCATCCTCTGCCAAGGTACAATCCTTATCCTGCTCACATCTAGTCTTGCAGCCAGTCTGAGGTACAGAATCCCTACTTGCCTATCTGCTTTGCTGCCGATCTTGCAGTGCCTAACTACTCAAGAGTCAGGTCTCCAACAAAGCCAAAGAATCACATGCAGACCTAGGCATTTTTGCTCAAGCAGGACAGGTCTTACAAGACTTCATTTCTGGCTTACACTGCTTCCAGTGCTCCACCTGTCTGCACTCAGATAAAAACATCAGTACAGGTCTACCTGAGGAGAGTGCGCTCAAAAGCCCTCTGGAAAGCTCAAATGGCTACCTTTTTTATATGTGAAAGACAAAGAAGATCTTCCACCTTCAGGCTCATTCCTCAACTGTCTGCGACAGCTGGGGCTGCCCAAGCCGAAGCCAGGGGACAGGAGCACAGTTCAGGACCCATGGGTGGCAGGGATCCAAGCACTGCAGTCATTATTTTCCTTCCAGAGAGCAAATTATCAGAAAAGGTGGAATGAAAAGCAGAGTCGGGAATCGAACCCGACTACTGCAATACAGGATGCTAGCATCTGAAGCAGCAGAGTAACTGCTACACCAAATGCCCACACCTCGTATCTATCGTAAGGGAATGCTGGAAGTTATCGGACTTACGAGGGTACTCCAAGTTTATTTTGGTGCAGGGGGAAAAAAAGCTATGAAGTGGATGCATAGTTTGATAATGAGATGAATTTCTCATGAACTTCCTGTAGACTTTTTATGTATTCATTTCAGTGTTCTAATAATTTACATTCTATACCCTTAAATACAGGGCTATATACCACAACCAGCTTAGGGAAACAAGGTGTATTTTCCCTCCACCTTTCCTGAACAGTTTCAGAGAGAGAGAACTGCCTAGAGCGGATACATTCATAAACAACAACAAAAGCCTCACAACTTTTGATCACACGTCTACATTTCTTAACTGGGCTGACTTCACTAGCCAACATCATAATTGTTTTTCCAATTTCTCCTGAAAGACTCAGTATATAAAAGACCCATATATGTATATGTCCTTACACAAAAAGACTATGATAATTGCATGAACAAACTAAAATGCCAGCCTCTTAGAACACAAAGATGGTCTTATAATAGGAAAGTCTAAGTTTCAGAGATGGTGCATGAAAGAAGAATGTACAATATTCAGGGAAAGCAAACATGTTGCCAAGAATCCTATAAGGCCCCAAGTCGGCTGAGCCGAGATCCTCTTCAACCAACCTCGTCCTCCCCTTGTCCTTGCCGTGCTGCACCACTCGGCTGGTGGACCTGATGTACAGGTGCCGATGCAGCTCGTCGATGAGCACCAGGTGCAGGTTCATCTTCTTGCTGTGAAGCTCCAGTCTGAGGTCACTCAGTCCTTCCACCTGCAGCAAGGGGCCTTCCAAAGACTCAACTGCAGACACCTGGAAAGGGAAGCAGGCAAGCCTATTTGGTATAAGTAAACAACCCAGTGAGTTTGTAAATAAGATAACTGCCTTTTCTTAATAACCTAGCAAATGTTAACACTTATTAGCACATCACTGTAGAGCACAATGTGGACTGGCTCAGTCTAGCTCTCAAAAAATGTATCATATAAAGTAGATATCTCTGAAGAAAATGCAAACAAAATAGAAATGAAAACATGTAAAATTCCACAACAAAGCTGTCCATCTATACACACACAGACACTCAGGTGAAGACAGCTTCCCAATTAAATGATTGCATGGTTTACAGTCTAAGAACTCCACTGTTTACATGCACTTTGACTCCACATTCACCTTCGCAGACTAAGATGACCAAAAGCACGCTGTGTGTGCTTGTGGTGATCACCGAGGCAGCCAAGTTAGCCAGGTCATTCGTGGGCAGGAACCAAGGCCAGGCTGACACCAGCCACTGAGGTGAGAGCACCCTTCACACAAGGGCCCCACATGGAGAGCCCCGCCCAATCCCGTCTGACTAAAGCAAGGGCATTGAGCCGGAGACGCTTCAAAGTGATACAGGAATGCCCACAACAAACAGAAGATGAAGCGCCCTGGGACCTGTAAACAACTCCTTTAGAATCTCAACATGGTAACTGCCAAGAAAAAGACGTTTATGTAGGGTTCCTATTCATGGATATATAACCATATTTACGTGTAATCTGTATATACAAATCCTATACAACTTCAGGCTCAGAATATATTTGTGATATTTTTCTTTCAAGGAGAAAAACAAAGAGGCAGGAAACAAGAAGAATGTAAAAAACAAAACAAACAGAAAGTAGCTAGCTCCAAATTGAGCTGAGAAGGAAAAGAACACAACGGAGCTGCCTCGGAACGAACGCACTAGGACCGTTCTCTGATGTCGGTCAGCCGGCTCAAGGGCCCCAAAAGGTACAAATAAAAGCAGTAAGCAGGAACATTTCCATTTGATTGTGAAATGTAAGTAGAAACATACACCTAAAAAGTAAAGCATTTGTATAAGAGCAACAGATAAATACAGCCTTGAAACATCCTGGTGGTCCAAAATGCTGGCCACGGATGTACAGCAGTCTAAGGAGTTGTTGAGGAGTTTGTGAACAGTAAACAGACAGCTTTCCAGCTGCCAGCCCGAAACAGTGAGGAAAATGCCATGGCTTACCCACCAACACATCACTTGTTTTGTGATGTGCTATAATCAACTGTCAATAGCAAATGCATTTCCTTAAGTTGAGCAAGAAAGAAGCAAGCAAAAGGAAGAGTGGCAAGCCCAGGGCAGCTCTGCCCTCTGAAGCCTGCCACTTCATGTGCACACTTGCGACTGCCCTTGCTCTGACAGCCGCTGGGCCCTGTGCAAGCTGCCGGCAGCTCCAAATGGAAAGGCAGCTTCACAAAACGACCAACGTGTCCCCAAGGAGGAAAGCACAACAAATTCATTTACACTTATGCCCTAAAATGGATTTTAACTCAGGTCTCTAGCACAGAAAGGAGGATGCATTAACCTTCAGTGACATCAAGATCCAGAAAATGAAAAATAATTTGGTAAACCATTGGCCCGTCATGTAGCCTTATCCCTTAAGGTAATTAAATCCAGCTAAGATATTTAGGCTTAAAAACCATCCGCTGCACATATGCACTTGATTTGTTTGTGGGAATTTGCATGAAGATTTTTAACCCCAACAGTTCATGTTCCAAAAACAAAATTATGATGATGTCAATTTTCAATCCACCCAACTAATTTTTAATTCAAATAAAACACTTATCCCACTGTTTGAGTCATACTGAGTATTAAGATTATCCACAGAGTACTGTTACAGAAATTTCAGACAGTATTTCCAACATGTTTTTAATGCAGAATTTTCAGCAACTGTCCTTTATTTTGGTAAATCATTGTGACCACTTAAATGTTCAACTTTTTGAATGCTTGAACCAAAATACAAGTATTTAGATACTTGTATATTAAAATATATGCCACCAAAAGCTTGCCACCAAAAAATAAAGTCTCATTCCTGCTAGGAAACACAAATATTTCCGTTTCTGTTTTCCTAGCCTTTATGTAAGTCTATAAAGCTAAAACTTCTGAAGTAAGGCAAGATCACATTCATTGTCTTCCCCTATTCTAACCTTACTAAGTACTAAATAGTACTCACACCAATATGAAGGAAGAGATTGTAGGAACAACCACTTCAGCACAACAGGTTTCACCCACATCCCACACAGAGTGCCAGTTCAAATCCTAGCCACGCTGCTTGCAACCCAGCTCCCCAGCAGTCATTGCTCAAGGATTTGAACCACACGAGGGAGACCCAGCTGCAGTTCCTGACCCAGCCCCTGCTATTGTGGCCACTGGAGACTGCACCAGCGAACTGAAGATTCCTCAGCGTCACTCTGCTGGGGTGGACAACTAGAGTAATTGACATTCATCTTGCCTGGTTGTAAGCTGGGGTCCAGCCTGTGAGCTGTCAGTACCAAAACAGATTCACTTATGCCAAACCACAGTAGAGCTGTGTGGACAGGAAGGAGAACCCTCGCTTGCACATGCCTAGGACAGAAAGGATTACAAGAACTCTCTGCAAGCCACAATCCAACACAAGGAATAACCCTGGGAGGACGCCTGCCGCCTGCCCACCTGCCTGCCGCCTGCCTGCCCGCCTGCCTGCCTGCCCACCACCCGCCTGCCCACCGCCTGCCCGCCCGCCTGCCTGCCCGCCTGCCTGCCCACCGCCTGCCTGCCTGCCTGCCCGCCTGCCTGCTGCACATGCCATCCTTAGTGCTGGTCCTTGTAAACTGAGCATAACTATTTCAAAAGAACATAAGTAATCCCCCTTCTTTCACTTTTTCCTCAATGGGTTTATTAACACAATATCAATGAGCCCCATTCAGGAGCCCCATCTCCCTCAGGAAACCTGCACCTATAACGCAGACTCAGCACCTCTCACCATGAACAACGGATGCCGTGGACCTCCCCTCCCCTCCCCTCACTGCCGGAATTACTGCATGGTTTTATTTAATAAACCTTCATCAGTTCAGATGAAGGGCTGTTATTAGCTGAGCTAACAGCCAAATGATAATGCTCTAAAGAGATATCAGTGCTTGTTGGTGCATTAACAAAGAGGAGAAGGGCTGAGGGCAAGCCCTATCAATGTAAATGAGGCGATATTAGGGACTAAGGGCTTAATGCAATAGACTGCCTCTGAGATAATGGAATTTACAGGATAAAACAAATGAGATGAAGCTATTGATAAGTGAATGAAGTGGGGGAAGCCTATATGATTTAAAGTGCTGCCAAAGAAAAGGCCCTTCACTCATGAATTTATTCTTTAGGATATCGCCAAATATCTCTAAGAATAAAAGAGATCAAACAAACTTAGTCTACATAACGTCTCACCTCTTTACTACCCCAAAACACAGACTTTAAAAAGCACACTGCTTAAGCTTTCCCTTTTCTTCAACGGTCTTCCTTTCACAGAGTGTTCTACTAGAAATTATTTCCACATTTTATTAAAACATGGGGCAACCAGGTCTTCTGAGATACTCCAACAGCTCAAGCCTTACACAATGACAGCATGAGACCAAAGGGGAGAACCTTCTATCACAGACGTTTAAATATGGTTGATCAGAGAGACCACTCCAATTAACAGACCAATGTGAGGCCCAGAATTTTAACTTTGTTTTTCTAGCCAATTATAAAATACAAGCTCAACCAGAAAACAAAAACTCAAAAGACAAAAATGTAAGCGATACAAAGGAAGTAAGACAAAGTTCTCACTCAGATTTGATGTTTTCACCTGATTCTTCTAATCATTTTCCCTGTAGTTTTTATAAAAATGGCATCTTTAAACTTTTTTTTCATGTGGCAATACATTAATAAGGTAAGCTCACCCTTAAATGCCATATAGTTTTTAAGGTTACCATATTAATTTGTACTATAAACATAACAAATGGCTTACACCAAACTACTAAACTTCAGTGATTGCTATATTTTTACTTTCATAAGTTTTACTGGAATAAACATTCTTGTAAGCATACTGCTAAGCATAGAATTAAAATTCTTTCTTATTTTACATAAAATTCTACAGACAGACCAATAAAGAACCTATTCAGTAAGTCTGAGTGTGAGATTGGAACCAGCAATAACTGGAGGGTGTTGGAAAATGACTTGAGTGTTACACCTTGCAGAGTCCAACACATACACACACCACAAGGTTTATCCAGTTGAACAACATGTGCATATCAGTGACGGTAGCCCCAGACCACGACAGTTCTCCTTGGCACTGGGTCAGGGTGGGGACGATGGGGGGGGGGGGACTGCCCATCCCATTTCATTCTGCATACTGCTTTGTCCTCTATTTTTACACAATTCTGTAACATACACAAAGTGTATGTTCCCTACGCAGATAAGGGTACTGAAAAATAGGGAGAGGTGATTTCTGCATCTATGCTCACAGCATTCGGGAGTTACTGAGGAACAGAATTAAGAGCATCTTGTCCATTTTGCTTCCACCAGGCCTCACTATGCATTCCTCCCTCTGCATACTAAGCTGTGCACTAATCTCAACCCTTCAACACGTCACACTAGCACTCACACCAAAGGATGACAGCTCTGAAGAGCCCCAAGTCAGTCCCAGGCTGAGAAGCATCAAAGCTAACTATTACATAAACTTAGAATTTTCTTTTAAAAATCTACTTATTTTTGCTGGAAAGGCAGATTTACAGAGAAAAGGAAAGATCTTCCATTCACTGGTTCACTCCCAGGTGGCCGCAACAGCCAAAGCTCAGCCGATCTGAAGGCAGGAGCTTCTTCTGGGTTTCCCACACAGGTACAGGGCCTCAACGCTTTGGAACATCCTCTACTGCTTCTCCAGGCCACAAGCAGAGAGCTGGAAGGGAAGTGGAGCAGCCAGGATACAAATCACTGCCCATATGGGATCCTGGCGCATACAAAGCGAAGACGCTAGCCACTAGGCTACATGGGCATCACCAAGTGATACAAGTCTTAAACGCAGATGTGGTGCCCAACTACTTGCACGTGGTGAAGGACAGCTTTTCCTATTCCTCAGCATAAGCTGCACCCTTCACCAACAGCTCCCCATAGTACAGACAGGAGCATTAACGGGAGAAGGCCGACACTCGCTGAAACCAGAGGCTCGGCACCCAGCAACTGGATTACTCAGTCTGGGACGTGATCTGGGCCTTAGAGGTTGTAAAAGACACCCTCATCTTCAGTTCAGGAATCATTGCTCTGTAGATAAGCAAGCCAAATCAAAACTGCTGAACTTTATAAGGTTCAGTTCAATAAAAATAGAATCTTCACTGGCTCTAAGATAAAAGAGGCAAATGAATGGCAGGTTAAAAAAAAAAAAAGTAAAATAAAAGCAAAGAAAAACTAATAACCAGGTACCTATCAAGCAATCTGGTATTTATAGTCTTGTGAGGGCAGAGGTCTCTAAAGAAAAAAAAGGGGGGGGGGGGCTTTGAGCAGCATGAAAAACTAGCTTCTACAATGTCCACCATATTTACTGTTTGAGAAACAAGGCCATCACAAAAATAACCACTCATTTTGAACACAAAACCTGAAGTTCCTATTTAATAACTATTTTCAGCTTTCCACCAATGTTTGTGGAGAGAACAGATGCAGGTATCTAAGGGAATGAACGGGCTCCCAAGTGAGGCTAAAGGTGAGAGAGCTGACCACATTACGAAATAGCAAAGCGCACCACTCTATGTTCACCCCAAAATCCTAGTCCCCCTAAAAATAAAAATTTCTCTCTGCAGGACTTACCACAACATGATTTACCAGCTTAGCATCTCTCTGTCTCTCCCTACCAGAATGCAAGCTCCTTCAAGGTTTTACTCACACCTCCCCAAATATCACACACAAGCATCAGAAGCGGTCAGCATGGCATCATCACCTGTTCAAGACGCAACTCTACATGTCACAGCAGGTGAGGAACTCTTTCCTGCTCAATTAGCAGCACACATCATTGACCTCAGCCTTTCAGACTGACACTCTACATCAGGAACGGGGACATCAGCCATAGTTACGTCTTTATTGATCAGTGATACATTTTTATCATTTTGTGAAAAAAAAAATCTATATAGGATAATGGAACATTTGCTCAAGAGTCACTGATCCATCTTCAAGTCAAATCAGTAAGCTCACGGGAGAGTCCCAGCTCCTGATAGCCAGAAAGCTTTCAGCTCAATACTATTCCTGCAATAACAGAGCAGGGGTGGCAGAGGAGTGTCCCAGCTCGTAATAGCCAGAAAGCTTTCAGTTCAATACTATTCCTATAAATAGGAGGGGGCGGGGCAGAGTTCTGAGTCTGGCAAGCGTTTGACCCAGGGGTGAAGCTGCACAGGTCCCTCCCAAGACTGTCCTGCTAACAAAGACCCCAGGATTCCAAAGGAGACGCATTGTGGGCTCCCTGCCCCAGCTTCACCCCGATGCATTGTGGGCATTTGGGGAACTAACTAGGTGTGGCAAGTCTGTCAGTTTCTCTACTCTCACTCACAAACTAACACTCTCTTTCTCACACACACACACACACACACACACACACACACAGTCTCTCCCTCCCTCCCTCTCATGCATACTTTCGCTGTCTCAACAGTTACATGAGCTCTCAGAAACTGTCAAGCCAGAAAAACAGGAAGTATGTTTTGGTCCCCTTTTTCCCAACTTCTACACTAATGTTTCAATAGCAGACATATGACAACCCCTTTCCTTTCTATATGAAAAGAAGTTAAGACTGCTTTATTTAGTAACAATACAGTTTTACTGACATAACAGAGATGACCGCACCTACAGGTTGACCAGCTTTACAAAGAACTCAGAGCAACAAAGGAAAACCAACCACGCTAACACTAAAGTCAACTTTGGAGAGCAACCTCCAATTCTACTTCATCTCTAATTGCAATGGCCAGATTAACAAGATCAACACATCCAGTTACAAAGTCCAGAGACTTGCAAAAATTAGTTTACTAATAAATCACACAATTTACAATGGTTGTAATTACACAACCAATACACCCTATAAGCATAAACTTGCTTTAGGATAAGTAACTGATGACACAAAACCTGAGATTTCTCCATACCAAATCTCCAAAATATGGCATATTTTGGCTTTGGATCTTGAATACCATCTATGCATATGTTAAAAAAAAAATGTTTCCTCAGAAAAATCCTGCCTGTGGCAGTTCCACCAACTTTAGCCCAGATAACACAGGTCTCTCACACAAGCACAGCGACATGCTGGGCCAAAAGAAGTCAAACGCATCTCTCCAGTCTACATAAACTTTTCGCAGTTTACACAGTCTGGCCTCCAGAACAGATTTACGATTACAATGTAGAAGCGTTCATCACATCCTTTCCTACAGAGCAGTGAAAGCCATCAATTATAGAGAACATTTCAAAGGACTTACAATGGATACAGTGAGAACTTTATAGTTTAAAATCTATTTCACTGCACAACCTTGGAGATATATCTGGGTCTTCAATCTTCCGCAGAAAATGAACATGATGAAAAAACTATGCACAGGTTTCAAGTCTTTGGCACCAAATTAGTTTGAAATCCATTTTTCCATAAATGTTTCAAGTAACTACATATATTGTTGTTAACTCTAATTTTCAGAAAAGCCACAAGTCATCCAGTGTTAAAATTCAAAACTGGGACTTACACGTAAGTCATCTGATCGCAACAAAGATGCACCACTATGGTGCCCAAAAATGTCCAAGGGTTTATAAACTGAAAATACTAACAATAGGAAGTCTGAAGTTAAAAGGCAAATTGACCTGGATGAAAAAAAAAAAAAAATACACACACACACAAGGGTTTTCAAACAGAAAATATAAATGTAAATTATGAAAAACTATCCAGTTTTTAAAAAAACTACACCAAAGCAAATTTACCTTTTAATTCCTTTTTCCTTGACCTTTTTGATGTATGCTCATGTACTATTGTAGGATCTTAGAAAACTATTAAAACTAAATAGCTAGCTTACTCTAGCCCAGATACGGCCCCACACTCAGTGTGAGTGAAATAATGCCACTGCACCCTTTCCGCAGCAATGCACGCCGAGATCCTCTGGGAAGAACGCAGCTACATAAACGTTATTATAATCACCTGAAGAACCCTTATCTGTGCAGCTAGGAATTGGTTCTTTTCTAACAAGCTATATAAACAAAAAAGACAGAAGTGATTAAGAGACACTCCGACTCTCCCAGGCCTCAGGGAAGCTCAGACAGGAGAGAAGAGTCAGTGTGGTCCCAAGCCCTGTGCCTGCCAGCTGAGTCACCTCTCAACTGCTCCACTGCTCTAGGTCTGACTACATGCCATGAAGTGGGCTGGTATAAGTAACTGCAAAGCTTTCTGTACAATTTTAGTTTGATGAAAATTTCTAAAGAATTTTCCTTTCAAAAAAAAGTTTATAAAAATATTAACCATCATGAAATACCTTCTTGGTTAGCTCGTGCCACTGGGAGGACGCCACTATTCTTCTATTAATTCTTCCCTGAATTAATCAGTCATTGTACATTAGAACCAGCAGCTGGAGCGTTGTGAGTGATAATGAGACCTGTAACAAGGCATCTTCAGCCGTCTTTTCAAGACAATAAGGGAATTAAAATTTCAATTTAAATGCAGGGGTTTGAAACACGCTTCACTGGCAAAATTAGTTCAATTAATGTGAGTGGAATACAAAGGACATTGCAGAAATGTGATGCAGCAACCAGAGATTATGTCATTAGGTGCCGACACCAAGTCAGCACAGGCACGTATCACAAAGCCACAGGCTCCAGCATTCGTCAAGCCTGCGATTCCAACATGACGGTCACCGGCTTCTTATTGGATCACTCTGCGCTTTTCATAGCCCAACAGCAGCTGTTTACCTTGAAGACGGAAACAAAGGGCCAGGACCATTCACAGACATCCTCTGTCATGACAATTTAATTATTTCATGCAATAGTCGAATTATCCTATCAGGAGGAGAAATAAATACTCCACCTAGAAGCCGAGCCTATGGCTGCTCGACCTGAGTGACGGTGATGTAGACTAGCAGGAGCTGGCGAGAGCCAAGGGTCACCACTGATTGATCGACTATGGTCTCATTAACCCGCACTGATTGAA
Source organism: Ochotona curzoniae (assembly GCF_017591425.1). NCBI lineage: Eukaryota > Metazoa > Chordata > Mammalia > Lagomorpha > Ochotonidae > Ochotona > Ochotona curzoniae. The sequence goes on along the minus strand of NW_024466361.1, from coordinate 1,533,261 downwards.
TTACTGTGCGGCTGCATCTGGGCCTGCATCAAAACGAAAATGCAAGCTCTCTTGACAAATTCAAGGGAATCAGAGGGAGAGAGACTGCTTTGCCTTCACTTTCTTCTGATTCCTTTTACCAAAGATCTCTATTTGCACCACTGAGAAGTTAATTCAATTCTACCTCTAGTAACCTAATCACATGAAAAAGAAATGGTATCATTTTCATGGAAAGTCCAATGAAAGGGCAATTACAGACCTCATCTTTCACTCTTCCATACAAAAGAACTAGTTGAGGAATATTTCCAAACTTGCAGGCACACTTTAAACCCTACCTCCATGGAGAAGACAGAACAGACCAACTAACCATCTCAGCTACATCTTGGCAGTGAAATACGGGGCAAACAAAGACTCTATGATGGACTACGTCAATCAGTGGATTCTTCAAGGACCTCAGAGTGCTTGGAGTGGCAAGATTGGCAGCGATTCATAACTGTTGAAATATCAAAACCACTTGAGGAAGAACCTCAGAGCACACCCTACATCCGGGACCTGGGGAGGGTGGGAAATTGGGTGGGCCTTCTCCCTTAATACCCCTCTTTAAACATGAAGGAAATAATATGGAAAAAATAATAGTCTTACCCACTTTCCTGTAGCCCTTTAACCTTTTTACCCTAATTAACTATGTAAAGACTGTCAACATTAAAAAAAAAAAAAAAAAGAAAAGAAGGGGGAAAAAAATAAAGCCTACCTTCATGAAATCTTGGTATATGAGATATAAAAATCATTTCTTTACAGAAATGCTAACTCTCCAGACCTTGCAAAGCAACAACCTCCTGTGTAAAGCGGTGGTGATGTTATGCCCCCCTCTCTCATGGCCTTGCTGCAAGGATTAAATGAATTAACAAATATAACATACCGTATATAAGCATAAAGTAAGTGCTCAATGAAGTATTATCATTCTTCATGTAAATGTTACAAAAAGAAATGTTAAAAATTAGAGAAGCTTTCCATTAAAATAATCAAATAACAAATAAATAAGTGAATAAAAATTAGAAGAGAAACAAAATGAACCCAAACTTCTAGAAAAAAAAAACTTTCTCTGTGTAGACACTGAAGTTTTTCACAGTTACCCACTTAGCTAATTTGGAGTGTCTGCTGCTAAGCACCAAAGTAGGTGAGCAACAGCGCCTCTGACCTGAGAGATCCACAACACAAACAGGAAGGACATCAGGGTACTGCAGGAGACAGAGAAAAGCAGCTGGCTTTCCGGAACATTCACAGAATCTGAGCCAAACCTTAAAGAATAAGGCATAATTTACCAGACAGACAGGACTGGGTCATCAGCTCAGAGAAACCTATGGCCAATGAGAAAATGAAATGCTAACACATCTTTACACACCAGCAACAAATCACTAGAAACTGTAATAAGGAGCTGCAGCTTTAAAAAGCCACAACAAATGATAATACACAGAAATAAATCTAGCAAAATACAAGTCATACCTCTAAGGAACACGTTACTGAGAACAGCTAAAGCATCTAAACGAGCATTTGAACAAAGGACAGCCCATCCACAAGAAGAAAACATTGCAAAGGCGGAAATTTTCTCCACAACCCAAATCCCATCACAGTTCCTGTGTGACTTGACAGACTATACTAGAATTCTTGTGGAGAAATAAAAGGGTCAAGAAGAGCTGCAATGCAGAACAATACAATATTTAGTAGTAAGATAAGGGGATGTCATCACCTATCAAAATACATCACAACATAAATTAAAAAATTAGGAGAAGATATCTGAAATGCATCAAGCTAGCATGGAGAGCAAGCAACAAGGGGCTCCCCTAGTGTGCCAGAACCCAGCACCACCCAGCCTGGCACCCTCACTCCCCTCAGGCACTAGATGCACTCTGATGCAGACCCCAGGACACCGTGCGCAAACTCTACCCCAATCACGTTTTCAACTGTGGAATCACTCCCTCCACCTCAAAGGAATGACTCCACTTGGTGGGGGCAGCGCCATTTCTTCCTCCTGGAGGCAGGTCGCTGCCTGCACGTCTGAATGCCTGCTGGCCCCTCAGTAACTCCCACTGCCTGCACCTCTGAATGCCTGCTGGCCCCTCAGTAACTCCCACTGCCTGCACCTCTGAATGCCTGCTGGCCCCTCAGTAACTCCCACTGCCTGCACCTCTGAATGCCTGCTGGCCTCTCAGTAACTCCCACTGCCTGCACTCTATCTAACTCTGCTTTGCATTCTCCCTTCAAGCCAAAACAGGAATACGGAATGACCCAGCCAGGCACTCCGCTCCACCCAATACAAGAAAAAATTATCCATAATATATCCAAGTAAACAACCACAATCAGGAAACAGGAACAAAACCGGGAAAGGTATCTCACCACTCCTGGAGGTAGGGGTCCCCCGCCAACCCCTCCACTCCAAGAACACGACTGAATTGGCTCAGCCTAGGTCTAACTCTGGTCTTCCCACAACTGGAACAAAGATTCTCTGCTTCTGCAAAGCTGGAAAGTAGCAGAGCACCTCCCCTATGCTGTCTGTTCCCAACATGCAGCTCCATCCTAACATACGAAATGAACCACTGCACATGAGGGAGACCTGCAAAGAAAAATCGGTAGCTTTCTACATGAGAGACCAGGCTGTTCAAATGACTCAACAGCTGCTTTTGCCTAAATTAAGCAGAGTCGAATTTCTATCATTTTTAACCAAAATAATTTAAAGTATTCAGTGGTTTCCTAATGAAAAATAGGTACCCCCCAAAAGAGGACAGCATTCATTACTGCTTAGCCCTTAAGCAACAAGACAATAAAGTATCTGAGACCCTAATTATGCATGAACATAATACCAAAATTAAATCTAAAGAATTAGTTTAATATGTGGCATTTACAGCATGCCCACTGCAAAGTTATGAGCCAACATATGAATATATACAAACATCTATTCTGATAGCTAAATCTTGAAATCCTACTTCAAAAAGCACTATTTACCAAGAGTTAACTTTTTCTGTCAGATGCCCTTAAGAAAACTTACTTTGAATAAGATACTGAAAATAACCAATTTTTTTGCCATTTTCAAAAGTAGACAGTTATTAACCTTCTTCCACTGTGGAAACTGACCATTCATTCTGCCCTATCAAAGTGAGGTGCTAATAGGTGATGGGCTAGCAACCCTACTTCTGATCCCTTGGTTACCAAATTTCCTTAAAAGCTTCTTAGGAAGAACTTCCAACAAAATTTGTCTTAGAAGTCTGACTGAATTAGAACCACTTAAAGTATTTAACCTGTGTCCCCACCAATTCCCCTGGTATTTTCTTCAGTGTTATTACCCATCTAATTCTGTGGAATAAAATCAAGAGCTCTCGCCTCTGTGGACAGGATAGAAACAGCCCATCTGCCACAGGAGCTTCTGGGTGAGAGGAAGGCAGGAGCAGGTTTCAGACCAACACGTCAAGCTGGGTGCCAGACCACAAGGCAGACAACAGCGGGAACAGCCAGGTGCTGCATGGTCTCAGGAGAACAGGGAACAAAACCTGCATTTCTATTTGTGATTCATCTTCTTTATACCAATGGCAAGCTTCTGGCTACCTCCACTAATTCAAAAAAATAATAGAATGAGGTATAGGATAAAAGGTAAGGTTCTTGCTTAACACAGTTGCCTCTATTTTTGGCTCCCTAAAGAAAAACAAATGCCTCGTGGACAAGTGCCTTCAAAGACTTTGTAGAAAAAGGTCACATATCTTCAAAAGTTATGAGATCCATTAACTGTCTCCCCTAAAACTGAAAAACACCTTCTATGATCATTTCAACATGATTCAAGTATTGAAGCCTTTTTTAATCATTCATTTATTTTTTTCATTTGAGGAGAGACAAAAAGACTCCATGCACCAGTGGTTCACTCCCCACATGCTGGAGAGAAATCCAGCTGGGCCAGGCCAGGCCCTCCACGGAGGCCCCCCTAGTGTGTGGGCCCATCACAGCGAGGCAGGAGCCGGCACCACAACTCCCATCCAGGCACTCAAGGATGGAACACAGCACTGAAACTGGCTAGTTGCATATTTTATTTCTTGCCAGTGTTCCAAAGGCACACCTGGCATAAACAAGAATCACCTACAACCTCAAGTACTGACATTATAAAGAGAACTAGCCAGGCTTCATCCAAGGGGACTGTATGCAAAGTGCCACAGGTCCATCTGAGCAGCAGTGACCCTCAGCACAGGAGCTGCCCTACCAGCATATCGGTGGTACTGAGGTAGTGCTTGCTCGCCATGCACTGCTCCAGCTTTTGAGGCACTTGCTTGATGTTTTCAATTTCATCCAACAGGTTCAGGACATGCTTGTGCTCAATGCCTTCGATCCACAGCTTCCGAAGCTCATCCCGTTTGCAATGCAGCAACATCTTGCACGAAAGCAGATTCTCTTTCACCTGGAAGAGAATGGATTGAATCCAGTCAGTCCAGGTGTATTGGCACAGATCCCCAAATGGATCCCACACTGGTACAAGTGCATGCCATTAGTGCTCATTAACACCCTCTACTCCCTTCAGCTGGTCTGCTAGCACCACTAACGCTGGTGTCGACACTGGCTCCTTGGGACACACCTCCACCTTTCCGCCCCATGATAATGTATCTAAGTGAATCACGAAATAATTACTTCAGGAAGCATCACATGAATGTGATGTGAGTCCAGGCTGTTTATTCTTCCTTCTCCAGGCCTTCTTGTACATCTCCTATACAGTCAGGCTACTGTGGCCATGCTCTTGCTCTGGGAGTCCAACCATATATTACAACCAAAAACCTAAGCTAAGGATCCATCTCACCAACTCAGGTAAAATAACCCGTTTCCAAAACAAAAAAAGGTACATTCAGAAACAATCTTGAAATAAACGGGCAATGGAGCCCGGGGCCGAGGCCTAGTGGCTAAATTCCTCGCCTTGCATGTGCCAGGATCCCATACGGGCGCTGTTTCTAATCCCAGCAGCCCCACTTCCCATTCAGCTCCCTGCTTGTGGTCTAAGAAGGCAGTCGAAGACAGCCCAAAGCCTTGGAACCCTGTACCTACGAGGGAGACCCAGCAGAAGCTCCTGACTCCTGGCTCCAGATCAGATCAGCTCTGTCTGGCTGATGCCGTCACTTGGGAAGTGAATCATTAGAAGATCTACCTCTCTGTCTCTTATTTTTTATTGCAAAGTCAGACATACAGAGAGAAATCTTAAAAAAAAAAAAAAAAATACAAACATAAAGGGACAATGCCCAATCCATGCCACAGCATCCACCAAGCACACATGAGGCTGAGTGTGAACGCAATCTAGGCTGGGCTAGGTGACAGGTCTAGAGACCAATTCAGCAGGGGCTCTTACAAGTCAGCCCAATGGTCCACTGCATCTGATCCCCAACCTCAGGGAACACCACACAGATGTCTGGTCTGGCCTAAGAGCACCTGTGGGGGTTGAGGCACCTCACAGCTGCTTTACCTTGTTCAAGGGAAAATATACCAAGATGCATATAAAAGGTAGGACAGCCAGCCTTGCTGAGTCAATGGAGGAGCTTGAGTGCCTCAACAAAAAATCAAAGACAAGCGTACTAAACCACGTTACAGGGCAAATTCTCCACCAAGCATCTAAGGCTACGGACATACTGAAACAGACAGTAACAAGTACAGGAAGTGTTATCTCACAACAAAGCCAGCACTACCTCAAAACAACCAAGGCCACCAAGTAATGCCCTCAGGACAGTCTTCCCTACCAGGGTCCCTGGGATGACATCAGGGGACCATCTCTGTGCCCTGGCACTCATGTGACCCAGCAGCTAGGAGCAGCAAAACACAGGAGGGAGGACAAGGTCTTCCGCCTTACCCACCGTCCCATACTTCCTATCCTACCCGAGACCTGCATGGGTCTGCAGTGCCTTCACCTTGTAACCAACATTTTTAAATCAGTTTAAAAAAGAAACAAGGGACACACCAAGGATGGGTGGGGGGGCGGGTTGTATTCTGAATACTGCAAGACAATCTCCAGCCATTTCCACGGTTTTGTATTACAATGACTCTAAGGAGGAGACAGTTGGAGATGGGTATTCAGAATGTACTTGGCTAAGAAGTTTGTGTTTTCCACCATAATCAAAAATTTCCAATTTTTACAACAGGGAAAAGTAAAAAGAATTGAAGCTTTTCATGAAGAGAAGAGGAAAAGTGTCGTGACGGTGATGTTTAGAAGTGCATGTGTGTTTCTCAGGTGTAACGTGTCATCCTGACTTGTCCACAAGTACTCAACAGCAGTAACACTCTTACTTTAAGGCTAATATTTGCTAAAGCTCTGCTACTGTTTTTTGTTATAGGTAAAAATTTATGCATGACTCCACCTCATGGGGACTATTTGATGAGTTTGGGGGAAAGCATTCACTTGTACAACCCAAATCCCCACCAACAGATGAGATCTTTCCAGGTTTTGCAGAAACTGTCTTGTCCCTGTGCGAGAGTTGGTGTGTGGTGGATACCTCACTGTCAACAGACTTGTAACTGTCAAACCAAGTTTCAACAAGTACAGAAGTTGTGAAGATGCTGCAAAGACTGTAGAGTATCTTAAGAAAACACGCAGTCCATTCCCACAACTTCAGGACTAAACTTAAGCCACATGTTTACAAGACTCCTTTGTGGAGGAAAACATTTTGAGTAAGAGGCCTTTGTAAACCCCCCTTGATAAGCAAAGTAGGGGGCTTATTAATATTTAGGGGTTCCAGTTTTCTCTACTCCTTGGTACCATCCCATCAAAGTAATGCCAGAGAATCTTTTCAGGCATAAAACATCAAGAAAAGAGCTGAGGAAACAGCCAGGTAAGAGACGGTGGCAAAACACGTAAGCTGCTAAGGAGAGGGTGAAGATGAGGGGCACTAGCTCCATTCCTGTGTCAGCATTTGCTAACACAGTAGAGTAGGCAGCAAGTGCAATGAAGGCAAGCGGAAGCCTTCTGTAATGTTATTCCCGAGTTTAGACGACCACCAAGCCAAAGAGGCAATTCTCCCTGCACCCCCAGTCCACACCAGACATTTTCCTGTCAGAGTCCAGACAGGAAATGCCAGTCCCGGCTGATGGGCAGTGGACAGAAAGCAGGTGGACAAAGTCAAAGTGAGTTACTTTTCTTAAAAGATTACTTATCTATTCGAATAGCAGAGTTACAGAGGTGGGGAGGGAGACAGATTTATCCCATTCTCTGGTTCACTCCCCAAACGGCTAAAATGGTCACAGCTAAGCCAGTCCAAAGACACAAGTCTGAAGCCTGGAGCTTCTTCCAGAGTGCAGGGGCCCAAGCATCTGGGCCGTCTTCCACTGTTTTCCCAGGCACACTAGCAGGGAGCTGGGTGGGAAGTGGAGAAACTCAGACTCAAACAGCACCCACATGACATGCAGAGGCTTAACCTCCGAGCTCAGAAAGACAAATATTGCATGATTTCACATGCAGAACCAAAAACAGCTAAACAAACAGGAGCAGACCAGGGGCAAGCTTGGAGAAATACCGAGGAAAGGACACAAAACTTCAGCTGGACAAGGAGAATATGTTCAAAAGATCAACTGTGTAACATGGTAACTACACTTACGTCTCGTGCCTGAAAACTACAAAGCAGCACAGATTTTTAAGTGTCTGCATCAGAAATAACTGCTTAGTATATGAGGCAATGCATCTGTTAATCAGCTCCCTACCAATGGGCCTGACAAAGTTGCGGAAAACGGCCCATGTACTTGGGCTCCTGCCTGGCCCATCCCATTCTCAGCCTTGGCAGGTATTTGAGCAGTGATAAACTGGATGTAGCATCCCTCTGTTTTGCTGTCTCTAGCTTTTGCTCTGACTCTACCTTTCAAATAAACAGTATTTTAATGGGGCAGAAGTAGACAAGAAACATTGCTATCATATCACATCTGATAGCTATCAAATTATATTTCAACATCTACTTATCAAACTCCTATTCTTTTATAAATGTGGTGACATTATTTCCATTCCATTCTTTTTCATGTGTAAGGATAATTAAGAATGGGAAAACCTATTCCTGTTTCTCCCTTAAACAAACCCACATTTGAAAAGTCAAGTTGTTCAAACCACAACATCAAGCAGAGACAAGTTCCCTTGCTTCCTCAGAATCTAAGTGAACTTCACCTTGCTCCTAAATACCTGCTCAGCAATAGCAAAGCTTTGTTTCAATATGCAATAATTGCAAATCACTAATTAGAGGCTATTGAAAAAAAAGAAAGAAAACAAGAAGAATGGATCTGGGCCACAAGGCTGGCACTTGGACCTCTGTGCATGGGAAAGCCAGGGAGCAAAGCCAGGGAGCAGCCTGCCTGCCTCAGCACTTGGGAGAGCACACACAGGATGCAGGCCTGGGCAGGGTGACGGGAGGCTGTCACATTCAAGTCAGCAGGTCAGAAAATACTCTGTGGATATCGGACAAGGCAAAAAGGGGGAAATGCCTCTGCACGTGCCTACGGTCTGCATGAACATACAAAAAATACGCAGACAGATCCTTGAACCTGCCCAAAGAGCAAGGGATGGCACAGTCCGCATCATCCTGTTTGTGGTGCAAATAAATCTTCAGGTCAGTGCTGCCAGGGCAATTCGCAGCTGCGAACATCTGCCCCAGTTCTGGCCAAGGAGTCTTAGAGTGCCCGAGAAGAATTTCAGAAATACTGTTCACTGGTCTATTTCAAAAGCACTCTTGAACCGCACAACACTTTTCAGTTACCTCAAGCTTGCTTCCCCCTACTTGCCATGAGTCTCTCTGGCAGTCATTTCAAAGCCTTCACTTCCCTCAGTGGCTCTCCTCAGCCTTCTCCACCTCTCCAGCTACACGAATGCAGGCACAGTCCCCTCCCAGAGAGATGACCGCCTGGCCGCCTGACCACAGGCACACGCTCCACACTGCTGCCCTGAGGCTTTTTCCCTTTCTCAGCCAAGCAGCCAGACATTTTCCAACTCCTATTTCGGCTGTAAATAACCATGCTGGCCTATTACAACTTTTTTATTATTAATTAAAGCTATTCTTCATTCTAATTCTACCTTTCAAAACATGCGCTCATATTAAAGCCAAAAAATTATTTTAGTTAAATGTTAAGTAATGAATGCTGTTACTCAATGATTAAGCCACAACTTTACTTGAATAATCACGTATAGTTACTTTTAATTACAAGCAAGAAAAATGAGTCTCAGAGCTACATCCAGCAGCAACAGGGCAGCCCACATTAGGGTATTAAGTGCTTGTGCACATGGCCCAGCATCTGTGCCCTCTCTTCCGCTGATCCTGCTCCGGTGATGAGCCCACTCACCTCAAAACCTTAAAGACATCAAGTCAACTCCTCTCCCCTAGTCCAGAGAGAAACACTCAGACACAAAGGCGTTTCCAAGTTTGTGGAAAACAGAATTTAAAGGTAAGCTTGTTTTACTACAAAGAGATTTTGAAAACCATGTATGATTCTCTCATAACAGATTATTATTATTATTATTATTATTATTTATGATACAGTTCAATAGGCCCTGGGATTTGCTGAAGAAATGAAAAAGAAAATCAAGAACCTACTTGAAGAAAATGATGCTACTATATGACCTATGAGTCAGTGAATTTAAAGAATTTAATGACAAAATTTTCAAGAGATGAAACTTAAAAAATCAAAATCCAAGATATATACTTTCTGCTGATTTTTTGGTGAGATATGTCTCCTGTAGGCAACAAATAGATGGGTTTTGTTTTTTTAATCCAGTCTACCAATCTGATGTTTGATGAGTGTAAGCCATTTACATTCAGGGTTGATATGAGTGGATGGTAACTTGGTCCTATCATTTTAGCAATGGGTTGTTGATTTAGTCTTCTGTTATTTTACTGGGATTGGCTTATTTGCCTTTGGTTTTGGTGGGTGTTATTCCTCTTCAATTGAACACAAGGAAGAGATCCTTAAACATGCACATGAAAAAAATCAACTGTCATATAGAAGAATGGCAGACTCACAGGAGACCTCTCACAGGAAACTACAGGCCAGAAGAAAATGGAGCAACATATTCCAGATTGGCCCCCTGCACCCACATGGGACACTCAGAAGAACCTCTCGGCTCCAAGCTTTGGTCCAGCCCAGCCCTGGCCATCGCAATCATTTAGGGGAAGTCAACCAACAGATCAAAGGTCTTTCTCCTTCTCCTACCCTCCCCACCTCTCCTCTCTCTCTACACAACTCTTTCAAATAAATAAATGAATCTTTAAAAAGTCAAGAACCGGGCCTGGCATGGTAGCCAAGCTGCTAAAGTCCTCGCCTTGGATCCCATATGGGCACCAGTTCTAATCCCAGCAGTCCTGCTTCCCATCCAGCTCCCTACTTGTGGTCTGGGAAAGCAGTGGAGGACGGCCTAAAGTTTTGGGACCCTACACTTGCGTGGGAGACCAGAAAGAGGCTCCTGGGTTTGGATCGGCTCAGCTCTGGCCGTTGCAGCTGCTTAGGGAGTGAATCAGCAGATCTTCTCCGTCTTTCCTCCTCTCTGTATATCTGATTTTCCAATAAAAATAAATCTTAAGAAAAAATATGTCAAGAACCACCTCCCAATGTCATGACAGTACAGAATCCATATGTGCATGTCCACCCCTTGGCCAAACATAAAAACATTCCTCACAAACCCATTCCCTCCTTTATACACTCAACATGTATATTAATCCACTTTCTGTTAACAGGATAAAATACATGAGTTAGGTAATTTTTTTAAAAGATTTATTTTCTTAAAAATCAGAGTCACAGAGTTGGCAGGGAGAAACAGGGGAGATACTCCATTTGCACCTTGAACTTGAAATGGTCCCAATGGCCAGAGCTGATCTGGTCCAAAGCCAGAACTTATTCCGGGTCTCTCATGTGGGTGCAGGACCTAAGGTCTTGAGCCATACTCCGCTGTTTTCTCAGGGCATTAGCAAGGAGCTAAATCTGAAGCAGAGCAGCTGGGCTTGAATCAGTGGGGGATTCTAGTGGGATGCTAGTGCAGCAGGCAGAGCATTAGCCTATCACTCCTGCACCAGCCACCATGAAGCAAGCCATTTAATAAAGGGGTTTGGTTAATAAAGGGGATTTGTCACAGCAGGATCTAGTGCCAGCAAGGGCCTTCCTAAGCTGCATCAAACCACAGCACAAGAACATGTATACCCTTGGTCACTCTCCATCACCTTATTAAAACCACATGTCTGAGATCATGCAGGTCCCACCCTAATCATTTCTGCAAGCCCCTTTCTCCAAAACACCTTGGTTGGGTAGACTTCTTCCTAACTGATGCCTATGAATGCACAACTTGGAATATCTGGGAGATTAAATTTCTACATGAGTTCAGGGGAGCAAAGCATGACATGGTACCCAGGACCCAACAGCTCCTCAAGGACCTACAACAAAAGGAAGGGAAGTAGAAGTAGTTAACAAGGTGGATGTGAGAGGGGAGGAAAAGTAAGGCAGCAAGAAGAGAGAAAAGAGAAGAAATTCCTGCAAATTTGAAAAGCAAATTACAAAGCAAAAATGCAAGCATGCTCATCACGGCTGCAGCACAATATTCAAGAATTTTAGTTTTCATAAACATTTCATTACATGTTTAAATAGCTTATAGGTTAGATTTTCTTCACTTCAAAAACCTGTATCAAGAATACATAATGATTACAGAGAAACCAAACCAAATTCAAACTACATGACATACTCAAAGCCAACATTTCAGCAAACAAGATCTTTCCACTGCTACCGTAATACACACACAGGCAAGGTTTAACTAGACACAGTGCATCTGTTAGACCAGGTGGGCGTCTCAGCACAAGAGCCTCTGCCTCCATCTGCATTGCTTTCAGTCTTCGTCAAGCTGAGCCCGTATCTGTTTCAGCAGATCAAGTCAAGGATACAGACACAGAGGAGGAAAGAAGCAAGCACTGAGCAATCTCGGGAACATTCCCCGACAAAGGCTCTAGACATCTACTTGCAAAATTCCCCCAAAAGTGCCACCATGAAGAACTTCTGAATTAACGAACATTAGCCAATATCACACCACCTCTCCAAGCCAACACCTACAAACAAAAGGTACAGCAACACTAACCAGAAAACAGGGGTCTCACCTGCTTGATTTTATTTCGGGAGTTGGTGATACGCTCTGTGATGCTCTGGTACGTGCGAATGGCCGTGGTCAATTCTGTGTAGTGCTGTACAATCAGTTCATCCAGGTCACGGTCACATTTCTCATAGGCTTCTTCAAGACGACCCTTTTCGTTTTCTCTGTCTTCAACGTCATCACTGGTTGATAGGGTTCTGGTGAAGACAAAGACAAACTGAGTCAAACTCAGAAGTGAAAGATGGGCGATATGCCAACACATCACTTAACCAAACAGAAAACGAAATGTTGCTAACACACCATACAAAATCACCCCCAGTGTTAATTCCAACAGTCCATTAAGCTGGATGTGATAGTTGCTGGTTCAAGCAGCCATTCCCTTCTCTTGCTTCCTTCACATTCAAACTGATTTAAAATCACAGAGTAGATGGTCATAACTTCACCACAGCATGGGGAAACCATTTGAGCAACCTACAATAATTTCTAGTAACTCCATTCCACTTACCATGAAAAAGTCTGGTAAATAGGACCTATGGAACTTCTAGGAATAGATTTCTTCCAAGAAAGTAACAGGTCAAAGTCCCTTCTTCCACCCCCTGGGTACTGGGTATTGTCATACAACACTCACACCAGCCAGAAAGGAAACACCATCATGAATGTCACCAGCCTCCAGGGCAGTCAGCCTGCAGTCGCCTGATCTCACCACTCCACATTAGAGTAGCAAACATATCCCTTTCGACTGGGGTTCTTCAACATGCAGCTAACCCTGTACAGCTGATAAAACTGCTCTAGCACTGCCAAGATCTCATCTGAACGACCTGAATTTGCTACAGGTCCCCGGCAGCCTGGAAGTAAGGTCCTACTAACTCTAAGACCTGTGCCAACAGCAATAGCCCAGGCCACCTGCGACAAGAGTGCTTGCACTTGCTGTTCTTGCAACAGCACTAACAAGGCCGATGTGAATCAACAGTAACCTCACAACAAAACGCTTATTAAAATATTTCAATAACTTGGCTTGATGCATGAGCCATAGGTATTTGTTCCCTTTATTATCTTTCTGGGATAATTTTTTTAATTTAGTATTATCATCAGCAACAAAGAAACCTTTCCTTCTTATCTGTTCACTGAGGTAATCTAGAGTTCCATTAAATTTCCCCCGATTTTTCAGCACACACTTTCAGCCTAGTTTATTTCATTTATCTTTTTTAATTTAGGGAGGGGAATATTTTAGGCTCCCTTTGATGGATGTAATCAATTATAAGTCCATCATTAGAGCTGCTTTCAGAGCCAGGCTCTCAGCAGATCAGTCACAGATCCACTTGCAGACACCTGCAGGCAAAACACCACACAAGTCCTCCTCAAGGGGCCAGAATCCATGAGCCCCATCATAGGTAAGACCACTTTTCCAGCCGAGACACATTCAGGAGGGTAGTCTTGGACTTCAATGGAACCTGCAAACCCAGTTCAGTAAATGTCTTAGGGAAGCCCCAAGACCAAATACAGCACAAAATGGGAGGGATGGATGTGTAGGCAGAAACGAAGACAAAGGCAAAAGTTAGAGACAGCATAGGATACCAACCAAAGCACAAAGCTTTTCTCATGACTCATCTGCCAACCAGCAATCCCACGCCAGTCTGTATGCAAGGTTAAAGGTGGAGAACCCCCAAGAGCTTCCTGTCAAACTCCAGAGCACTGAGGGACTTGGTTTCACAGGCAGTGCTCGCCAGGGTTGCTTATGGTATTTTAGGACTGAGTAGTTTCACGTGTCTTCCCTGTTGTGTCCATGATGCATAACTCTGTTCTTTAGATCTGGAACCTTTGAGCTATGAATCTAAAGTGTGATTAGAAAGTACCTCCAATTTATCAACCTTGCCAAAGGTGAGAGCTCCTAGATGTTAACTCCATCATTTCCTCCTTGATAACAGAAAGCACACGAGGTTGAGAGCTGCAGGCAGCCGTGTGCCATCTCTGCGACTCGTCATAATTTGCCCTCCACTAGCACTTGTGGACAGAAGCATGTCAAACATCTCACATTGTTTACTAGCGAGAACGACGACCAAGGACATTGTCCAGCCCAGGGCGGAGTCCCTGGCATCAGATGTCACTGCGACACATGGCTGGATGCCTAGGAATGACCTAGCAAGCAGGAAGGGCTACTTACAAGGACTGGGAAGTCAATTCAGTCCACAGGAGATTTTTGTCCCTACTTTCATTTTTAGAGAAAAATATTTATATAAGAAGCAGTGTACCGAGTTTCCCCGCATCTGAAACTCAACTTCCTCATGTAAAACAGAGATAAATGACATTTTGCCTTTAATCAAAAAGACTTGTATTATAGAACTTTTGAAGTATAAACATTTTTTAATTAGAAAAGAGGCAGCAAGAATAAGAAAAATGACAATAGCTTCTACCATGTATAAGTTTGCAAGTGCTCAAAAACCAGCTATGTTGTACATTTCATAAAATGTACATTTAAAGATTTATTGATTTTTATGGGAAGGCAGATTTGGAGACAGAAGGAGACAAAGATCTTCCATCCACTCCCCAAGTGGCCACAATGGCCGAAATGGAGCTGATCTGAAGCCAGGAGCTTCTTCCACGTCTTCCACGTGGGTATAGGGTCCCAAGGTTTTAGGCCATCCTCTACTGCTCTCCCAGGCCACAACAGGGAAGTGGAGCAGCTGGCACATAAACCAGCAAACATGTGGGATCCTGGTACACGCAAGAAAAGGACTTAGCCACTAGGCCATCGCACCAAGACCCCCCTCCCTGCCTTACAATGTAATTTAATCATCCTAACAGTCCCTGGGAGTGGGCCCTACATTTAATGCACTCCCCTCCACCTTTTTTCATAGATCAAACAGTTTAGACTGAAAGAAGTTCAATGTATCTGCCCCACCTCACACAGTGAGGGTAAGGCAGAGGACTGGGATAGTTTTTGGTTCTAAGATTGGCTGGAGCCTGGCACGGTAGCCTAGTGGCTAACGTCCTTGCCTTTCATGTGCTGGGATCCTATATGGGTGCAGGTTCTTATCTCGGCTGCTCTGCATCCCTTCTAGCTCCCTACTTGTGGCCTGCGTAGACCAAAACCTTACCACCCTGCATCCATGTGGGAGACCCAGAAGTAGCTCTTAGCTCCTGGCTTTGGATCTGCTCAGCTCTGGCTATTGCAGCCACTTGGGGAGTGAACTAGTGGATCAAAGATCTTTCTCTGTTTTTCCACCTCTCTGTAAATATGACTTTACAATAAAAATAAGTATATCTCTTTTTTAAAATTAGGCTTACAAAAAATTATTTTTCTTTTTTATTATTGTTGCTTGCTTCATCTGCCTGTAAGAGCTAAAAGAGAAGGGAGAGGGAGAGAGGGAGAGAGACCCATCAGCTGGTTCACCCTTCACATGCCAACACCTCAGGCCCCTCGCCACCCACAAGGGTGGAGCTGCTGGCGCCTGCTTCACCCCCACTGTCACAGTCTTTCCGGGCAGTGTCCTACCACATGAAAGCCCTGTCTCTCCCTCTCTGTTACTCTGCCTTTTCAATATAAACAAATCTCTTTCAAAACAAACAAGAAAATAGTCCTGGTTCCACCATATTCACCACCCACACAACTGATCCAGCACCTAATGCTGTCCTCTAAATGAGCTCCAACAAGGCCTGGTATCCCACCAGCACTCACATGCTGGTTGTTGCTGCTGGCTCTTGTTGTCATAGTAACTGAAGCAGTAGTGGCAGGCAGCTGCATTTTTCCCTCTGGAGAAAAAGATCAAGTCCCACTGCCCACAGATCATCTGACTCTGGGCATGGGATGTGTGTCTGATTGCTACTTCACTCTTCCTTCAGGCAGGAATTGTCAAGAGACTGAGACTTATTCTACCAGTAACCTAAGAGAAATTAGACTGCCAGTTTCATGGGTGCTGAGAGCCAACAACTCTGCTCAAAAATGAAATACTTTGGGACTGGTAGCTCTGCCAGCACCAGGAATACCCACACATCTGTATCAGTTCCCCTTGCCGCCGGCTTTTGCACGCACCAAGCTGGACCGGGCCCAGTGGATGCATGTGGACAAGAGGAGTTAGCCAACAGGAAGCCTGAGCTTGGAAAACGGAACTTCTATGATTTCAAACTTGCCTGTCCTTTGGCTCTGGAGGGAAAAACCATTTACAAGGCTGCTTGCTAAACAGGCAGCCTTACAGGATAGCCAAAAACAAAGGGTGTTCACAAAAAACCCAGAAATAAAACACCCAAGCAAACAGTCTCCCAACAACCTAAGCCTGTTTGTGCTCCAGTTGCTCCACTTTCAGTCCAGCTCCCTGCTCTCAGCTTAGGGAAACAATGGAAGAGTAGCCCAAGTCCCTGAGCCCCTGCCCTCACATGTGGACAACCCAGAGGAGGCACTTGGCACAGGATCAGCTCAGCCCTGGTCACTCGTGGCCATTTTGGGAGAGAACTAGTGGATAGAGGATCTCTGACACACCTTCTTTCTGTAATTCTGCCTTTCAAATAAAAAAAATAGGGCCCGGCATGATAGCCTAGTGGCTAAAGTCCTCGCCTTGCACGCATCAGGATCCCATATGGGCGCCGGTTCCAATCCCAGCAGCTCCACTTCCCATCCAGCTCCCTGCTTGAGGCCTGGGAAAGCAGTGGAGGACGGCCCAAAGCTTTGGGACCCTGCACCAGCATGGGAGACCTGGAAGAGGCTCCTGGCTTCAGACTGACTCAGCCCCAGCTGTTGCGGTCGCTTGGGGAATGAACCACGCAGATCTTCCTCTCTGCATATATCTGCCTTTCCAATAAAAACAAACAAATCTTTAAAAAATAAATACATAAAATAAATCTTTTTTAAAAATATGTAGCTCAAAAAGAAACAGATTCCTCTGACAGAAGTGCTGACAAGCCAGGTCTCACTCACTCTTGGCTTCTTTCCCCAGATGCAGTGCAGGTATTTCCATGGCTCCTGGTGCCAGAACACTCCATGTTGGAAAAGGCAGGAGGTGAAGTGCAAGAAGAGCTGAGACTGCTGCTTGCCCGTGACAAACCAGACAGCACAGTGGCCCTTCTCACACATACTCTATGGCAATTCCCAAAACAGTGTGTGAGCTACAACGAATCCTCACTCCTTTCACACATCAAGAAGCAGAGAGGCTCCAGCAGGTAACACGTAACCATGCCCAGAGCTAGAATTAAAGCAAGGTGCCCTCCACTCCAAGCCAGTGTCCGTCCTACAGTGCACAGTAAGAAAGCCCGCCTTTCCTGTCTCTGACCCGAGCTGCCCAAGTGCACCTCAACCTGCTGCTCCGACATAAAAGAACAGCAGACAAGGTAGGGACGCATGCAGAACGCAGAGCAGTACTTCTGGTACTTGAATTAGGCCAAGAAGGTATAAAAGCACGAATTCAAGACATCAACAAAGGACAAATGCTTTAAAGTTGCCACTCGGAGTGCAAATTATTGATGACTCATTTTCCTATACCTATCTCAAAATTATCACATACAGGCTACTCATGAAGGGACACAAAGAGTAGACTAGATTCCAGCTAAGCTGGCCGCAAATGCATCTCTGGATCATTAGGAATTTTTCACTAAGACAGCACTGGTATTTACATGATGAATTACATCTCTAAGCATGACCGATTAAAACCTGGGAAGGAATTTGCTTACCTAATGGGCTGAAAGGATCACAAGCCATGTTAAGCCACTGCGAACGGCACTGCGTCAGAACAAGCATGCTGAAGGATCCGGCGGATGCCTGGCCAGGAGCCCAAGAGAAACACCACAAACAAGCACCAGGACTCAGGGTGGGGAACGAGAGACCCGACACGGAGTCTGTGCGCCTCTGGCTTGAGAGCAGCCTCTGTGCTCCGGTGTGGCCGGTCCAGAATCACCAGAGACCATCACCGGCTCCAGCGGCACAGCAATTCACTCCCAGCTCAATTTACTAGAGTAACAGAGCCCAGACAGGAGGAAGTATGTAAAAGCCGATGTTCTTTTAAAAAGACAAAAGGAAAGATCCAATGAAACCAAAAGCACACCTATGAACATAAGGTCAGTCCCAAAAAGGGGACCCTGCACTCAAGAAAAACAATCACTTCCAGTCAAAAACTGAACAAAGGGAGGCAAAAAGAAGAAACAGAACTAGAATGTACCAGGAGGAACCTTAGCATCCCTAGCAAATATGTCAAACCAGTAAAGAACATGGCACCCACATAAACAGGAGAGTAACCTGACCTAGAACTGACTTCATTTCTTTGGGTCTGATATTTTTCACATCATGGTGCAGGGGAAACCGCTAACACTACCTTACCAACTGCCAGGGAACAAATGTGCTTGATAAAATGTAAACCATGACTGAGACAGACATCCTTAAGTCTCAGCTCAACTATATCTCACCACTTTCCAAAACTGAGATGGTATACAAAGATGTACATAAAATGAGCAAGCACAACCAAGAGACACAGAATAAAACAATGCCATATACCCACAAAGCCCAAGGACTCAAGTTTATGGCCAAGTAGTTTGTGAGATGGCCTGCCACTAAAGCCGGATGTCCAGACTCCCAGGCACACAAGACTCCGATTCTTCCAAATAGGCAAACTTTAAACTATGTGTAGATTCCAAAAGAAACCTTTCACTTAACACAACAGAGAAACATTATATAACTAAACACAAAGCAATAAACTTTACATACTCATTTCTTTTCTTTCAACAATATAACATTAAAACTCAACTCGAGGGCTGTGGCATAATAGAGAACATTTCCACCTGCAGTGCCAACATCCACAACAGGCTGATTCATGCAGATCCAGCTCCTGTGGACAGTCCTAGACCAGCATCACAGATTGCCCAAGGCTTTGGGTCCCCGTACCCATGTGGGAAACCTAGAAGAAGCTCCTGGCTGGGCCAACTGTCCAATTCCTAGTTACCACAACTGAGCCAAGGAGTCCTCCGGCAACCTACCATCCATTACACAATGAACCGTGGCCATCACACATCCTTGCCAAACTCCTATGTTGAAGTGCTAACTCTCAATGTGACTTTACCTGAAGTTAGGAGGTGACAAAAGTGAGGCTAGGACCTTAATCCAGAAGGGCTGTTGGCCGAACACACGGAGAGAAGGCCAGCTGAGGGCACGGCACACTCGGCCATCCACACACAGGGGGAAGGCCAGCTGAGGGCACGGCACACTCAGCCATCTACACACAAAGGGAAGGCCAGCTGAGGGCACGGCACACTCGGCCATCCACACACAGGGGGAAGGCCAGCTGAGGGCACGGCACACTCGGCCATCCACACACAGGGGGAAGGCCAGCTGAGGGCACGGCACACTCGGCCATCCACACACAGGGGGAAGGCCAGCTGAGGGCACGGCACACTCGGCCATCCACACACAGGGGGAAGGCCAGCTGAGGGCACGGCACACTCGGCCATCCACACACAGGGGGAAGGCCAGCTGAGGGCATGGCACACTTGGCCATCCACACACAGGGGGAAGGCCAGCTGAGGGCACGGCACACTTGGCCATCTGCAAGACAGAGGAGTAAGTAACCTTGATGGCACCCTGAAGAGTTTAGACTTGTAGCCTACAAAGCTGTGGAAACACACATTCTCAAATTTAAGTCACCCAGTCTTTGGCCTTGTGTTATGGAAGCCCAGAATGTGCCACCCTTCAACACAGCCGATGCTACTCGAGTTGGTTAAACACCCAAGGCACATGTTATCAACACAGATTCTCAGCAAACCTGCAAAAGCCAGCTGCCTAAGGCAGCTACGAGTAACTGAAAGAATTAACCTGCTATAGGAAATATTTAATACCTAATATTTAATACCTAAACTTCAGTGGCATCTGCAGAATAGTTAGCATTAAGTTATGCTTTCTGCAGTTAATGGGCGTAATTGCCTATTAAGGGCATTTCTTATTGACACCCAGTGACTTCTCCAGGAATAACAGATTAACAATTAATGGAATCCCTTCAAGCAAGTAAGAAAAACTAAATTACAAATAAGACTTTACCTATCCAAAAATCACTTATTAGGAAGACAGCTCTACCCAACACAATCTACAACAAGAATCAAATTTTCTCAATGATTCCCATTCTCCACATTTTTCAAGTAATAAAAGAAATTGCTGATGTGAATGTTTTCAAGATTTGCCGTATTTTGTGAAAGGAAGAATCAGAGGGAAAGAGAGAGATCATCATTCATTGGTTCATTTCCCAAAAAGCCACAGCAGCAGGACTGGAGCTGACCAAAACCAGGAGACTGGCACTCGACCTGGGTCTCCCACGTGGGGAGCAGCGGCCACAGCTCAGACTGCCTTCCGCTGCCTTCCCAGGCGTGTTAGCAGGCAGGTGGACGGGAAGTGGAGCAGCTGGACTTATAGCAGCAGACTAAACTACTGCACAACACATGCCCCCAGATGACGCTGAGATGCATTTCAGATGGGCCTCTGGACAGGGAAACCAGAAGTCACAGTCCTTAAAATTAAACCTCACCCTACCCTCATCAGCACTATCTTCTTTCTCATTAGACGATTCTAATGAATGTTGTAATATTTATCTATTTGAGGCATGAGAAAACTCCTATCCATGAGCTTGTTCTCCAAATGCCCACGCTGAGCCATGGCTGGCATTTTTGGGCCGAGCTGCGAGCTGGAGACTGTACGCAGGTCTCCCACGTGAGTGGCGGAAGCCCAAAGATTTACAGCAGCACCACTGTCTCCCGGGAAGCCAGGAAGGGGCCAGAAACAGGAGTCCAACTCAGGTACTTCAGTGGTGAGTACAAATGCCAGTCCCTATGACAATTAGTTAACTGCATAACAAATACAATTGCCATATTGATCTTTCCAGGACATAAGACTGCTTTTGTTATGACCCCAATATGAAGGGGAAGAGTCTATAGCTGACATGATTCTTCAGGATGCGCACACCATTTTCTCTCCCAAACTGCTCTGAAGCAGAAGACGGGGGCTGCATTACCACACCTAGATAGCCCTTCTTTCAAAGCAGCAGTCAGATTCTTTTCCTCTAAAATACAAAACAGCCAATCCCAGACTGCCTGCCTGGAACACAGACTTATGATGGCAGCAGCAGAACTAAAGACAGTTCTCAGTGCAAGAGGAAAAGAGACTGCTAGCAACAGGAGTACTCAACAAGTGCAGGAGTGAGTCCTCCGAGACTGGTACCCCAGGATGATGAGCCCTCCAAGACTGATATCCCAGGATGATGAGCCCCCCAAGTCTAATAACCCCAGCAGAGCACCATGGATATGCTCAACAGTCTCAGAAACCCTGGAGACGTGTGTCACCAAACAGTCATCCAGCCATACCCAATCTGCTCTATAGGCTCCATTACACATTGGAATTGGGTACTTCTTAATTATGTCTGATCAGAGTCCACAAAACCTAAGCTATTCCCATCCCTAGTGACAGCAATTCAGAGATAAGCCACACTAAAAGGTTTTCAGATGCATAAAAACAGCACGCCTTACCAGAGCAGAGATGCATTTAACAGCAAGTGACAGTCAACAATTTCTGCTTTCAAGTCAGTTGGCAACTCACTGGTGTCTTGCCTCAGACAGAGCTTAGGGCCGATCACTACGCCCGACACACACAGCTTTTCAATATTTGAATTAACTCGGTTATAAAGAACACTTTTAGGGACCAAAAACTATAAATCTTTTGCCAACAAAAATAGTCTATTACCTAAAGTTAAGTAAAACCAGCCCTACTCAGGCATAAAAGAGTCCGACAGTCAACTTAAAAGCTACTCCCACTCTGCCTAACCAAACCCCTTCTCCTCCTTCTTCCGTCTTAAGCCCTACACTCTCCTCCTAAAGCAATGTCCACCCTGATCTTATTTCCTAGTTAAGTGCCTCAAACATAAAGTTTTACAAGTTGACAGGTGTTACGTGATGTGGCCAGATGAACTGAAATGGCTTTCTCAACTGCAGACACACAGGAGGTTTTAATGCATTAATACACAGTGTCGGGGGCTGGGAGGGTGACAGGACATAAATAGTGCACAGCCTTTGTCATTTACTGGCTTTCAAAGTTTTGTGTTTCTCACCTATTCCCATCAGTCTGGACAGAAACAAGCTCACTAAATCTTGACTCTTCTGAACTGACTTGAGCCCATCTCCAGCTCCAAACCAGTCAGCAGTAAGGGCGTACCAATGCTAACCACAAAGGACCCCTTGTTAGTGCTGTGTCAGGGACTTCTCCAACCTGCACACAGGCCTGCGTTCTGGAGTGGACACTGCCATTTCAAGTGTGTGATGTGCAAAGGAACAATTGTGCCTGCACAAAACGCCAAGCCACATGCCAACCCAAATATCCTGTGCTCACAAGCAGCAGCCGGAATTCCAGAGCTAGTGCAGCAAGGTGTGCCCAATCACTATGCCTCACTCAACCCCTAAAACTATAATGTCCAGCTCTCCCACTGAAGGACCAATCAGCAGAACCTCTCTGTGTCTAAGCATAAGCCCTCATAAAACCCTGTCTGGCATGCATGGTGGCCTGTTGCCAGCTACTATCTACAAGTCAGAATAACATGAACACATACATGTATACACACACACATTGTTACAGATTTGCAATCACATAGTCAAATAAGTCCAGCTTCAACAACTGTCAACTTTCATACATTTCATCTAAACACTCCTCCAAGACTTTAACATTTCTCCCCGAATAGCTGGAAGAAAATCCCACATTCATCATTTACTGATATACATATATCAGGCAATAAATATATTAGTAAATACACATTCATATATGCATACACACACTCACAAGTAGTTTTAGAAACAGTTCACACAAAAGGGGATGGAGTGAGGGAGAGAGCGAAGGTAGGGTAGAAGGGACCATTATGCTCTGGAAACGCACAAAATCTGTTCCCTTTATTTTAAAAAAAAAATTCGTAAAAATTGATTTTAAAACCTTTTTGCATAAAAATAAACTTATCTTTTGCTTTAATTTTCCATGCAATTTTTTAAGTACATGCCTACCCCGAGTTCCCTCGTGCTCAGCCCCAGGACACAGAGAGCTGGATTCTATAAGGAAAGAGGCTATACAGCTCATCTCACACCTTAAAAGCAGCTAACATAAATGTGAGAAGAAATAGAGTGTAAGTCAACAGAAAGCAGAGTTCATGCAAACATTCAAACACAAACAAGAAACCAACTAATAGACTCTAAATACCAGGCTGCCCTAAGGGAATCCAGTAGCAAACCACATTACACCTCCAGCTAACAACTCAACACTGCCACAGGGATGAAATGAAATAGATCAGTACTCTGTTAAAATAGGCAAACATAAACATGCACAATTATTTCAGGGCACTTTTAAGAGTTCTAGAGGGAAAGGTCCTTAAAAGTAATGTACAAAATAAAGGTTTCTAACTGCTTAATAACATGTAAAATAAGAGCATCAGCATCCATCCGGCCATCTGGTCTACTTCCAGGCCTTTTGAGAGGCAGAGAGACACAGACAGGTGAAGATCTTCCACCTGCTGCCTGTAACACCTAGAACTGTACCAGGCCAGAGGAGCCTGGAACTCAATCCCAACCTCCCAGCTGGATGGCAGGGACCCACGTGCTTGAACCATCGGCTGCTAGCTCCCAGAAAGCCAGCCAGAGAGGACAGCAGCCAGGACTCCAACCAGGCACCATGAACTGTAGCAATCCTAACCAGCAACACAACCGCCGTGCCAAATACCCACTTCTATGCCAAAACCTTAAAACACAGCACATCCGATTTCCTCTCCAATCATACACAACCCCAAACAGTACCACTGGCAATTTTTATTTAAGATAAATATGAATGTCAAGGACCAAGACAGCAACTAATCAACAAAACAGGTTTCATTGGGCAGTAATGCAGCTAAGATATGGACTGGGCAGGGAGCCAGTGAACTAAAATGAAGACAGTTCCCAGTCTCCATACCAAAGCCTGGCACTGCTAAGAAAAATCCACACCTTTCCATGCCAGTACAGCACAGCCACTTTAGCACATCTGGGCCTCCTCCATGATGAACACATGCACATTGATCTCCATGTGCAGATGCAGTAAAACCTGCCAGAGCTCATCACTAACACTGAATCCCACCCAACCCTGCACTGGTATATAGAGGGCATCACTCTACCCAGTCAAGGGGGCGGCCAAACCGGAGTGTGCACAGCTCTCCCCAGGGAACTGTGCTCATTAACTTTCAAATGTTTGCAATAAACCGGCTCCCATTCCTGCTGGTTACCTGCATCTCTGCTCTGAACTCAGTTCCTAGGAGCGTGAAACAAATTCAGCTGGGGAACCCATCTCCCCACAAGTTAGTCCACAAAGCAATTGCTGTAACCAAGCCTGCCAATACAGGAGCGTGCCACATACTGATTAAAATCTGAAAGTCCCATGCAGCTCCCTGCTTGTGGCCTGGGAGAGTAGCGTGGGAGACCAAGAAGAAGCTCCTGGCTCCTGGCTTTGGACTGACTCAGCTCTGGCCATTGTGGCCACTTGGGGAGTGAATCAGCAGACAGAAGATCTTTCTCTTAGTCTCTGTGTATCTGAAATTTTTTTGTGAAAGTCCTTTATTGCCAGTGATGAGGAGGGGCTCATGCTCTGAAGACCTTTCGACCCCCAACTACAGAACAGCAGGGTGTACAAGGGCAAAAAACGCACACCTGGAGGGGTTCGGGAGGACTGAGCTAATAAGGAACTGCTCTGGAATAAAACCACTGCTAACTACCAGATAAAACTCATTTTCTCTTAGCTTTGCTTGAACAGCCTAGCCAGGAATTGAAGTACTCTTGCCAAGCAGGATGCAATTTCTCAGCAGGGTTATAGGTCACCTAAGATGGAGGCCAGCTCAACATGGAGTCCCTCACAGCAAGCCTGTTTTTAGCACCCTGGGTAGTAGGGCTTCCTTGAGCCCATACTCATCTGCATGTACGCAACAGGTAACTATCAAGGGCCAGGAAAAAATACCCACGTCGACGGAGCAGAGGCAGTGACCATGTCAACTCACACAGAGCAGGAAGAGAGCAGCCTTCTGCCCAGCCAGGGAAAGCCGCACCACCCACAAGGCAGAAGTGCTCAAAGACAGTCTCGCCAGGTTAGCAAGACACGGTGCTAGATCACACGTCACTCTGCTCCTAATCCAGTCATCAATGTGACTGTAACAATAAACTCTGCTCCAACCACTAGGTACAATATTTTAAAAAAACAATATAAAACATTAAGAAAATACAAGAGGGTGACAAAGTGGAACTGAAACACAGGTTTATTTTAGTGCAAGAAATATGGAAACTCAGGCATATGTAAGATTTTCAAAAAGGTCAGAGGTGGGCACGGCGTGACAGCCTATTGACTAACGTCCTCACCTTAAATGCACCCGGGATCCCATATGCGCATCAGTTCCTGTTCTGGCGGCCCCACTTCCCATCCAGCTCCCTGCTTGTGGCCCAAGAAAGCAATCCAGGACGGCCCAAAGCCTTGGGACCCTGCACCCAAATGGGAGACCCAGAAATTCCTGGCTTCAGATCAGCTCAGCTCCAGCCGTTGCAATGACTTTGGGAGTAAACCAGTGCATGGAAGATCTTTCTCTCCTCTCTGACTTTCCAATAAAATAAATAAATCTTTCAAAAACAAAAAAAAAAAATTTAAAGATCATAGGTTATTTTTTTAAACATGAAAAAACTATGCATGGATTACAAAGGGTTTTTTTTTTTTCACCAAAATAAACTTAGCTTTTGTTTCCATTTTTCCATAGACTTTAATTTTTTTTTATTTTTTTTAAAGATGTATTTATTTATTGGAAAGTCAGATATGCAGAGAGAAGGAGAGACAGAGAGGAAGATCTTCCATCCAATGATTCACTCCCCAAGTGAGCGCAACGGTCAATGCTAAGCTAGGATCCAGGAACTTCTTCCGGGTCTCCCACATGGGTGCAGGGTCCCAAGGCTTTGGGCCATCCTCGACTGCTTTCCCAGGCCACAAGCAGGGAGCTGGATGGGAAGTGGAGCTGCTTGGATTAGAATCGGCGCCCATATGGGATCCCGGGGCATTCAAGGCATGGACTTTAGCCACTAGGGCATGCCGCTGGGCCCTAATTTTTTTATTTATTACTTTTTTGAAAGAGAGAGGCTCTTCCTTCTGCTGCTTCACTCCCTAAATGCCTGCAACAGCCAGAATTGGGCCAGGCTGAAGTCAGGAGCCAGGAGCCCATCCGGTACCCAGGTACCCGAGTCTCCGCCCACTGCTTCCCAGGGTGAGGGCAGCACGAAGGACGGACTAGAACCCATGCACTCTGGTGTGGGCCACTGTTCCGAAACCTTTATGAAGTGCCCATGCACACACAGCATAGAAAAGACCTTTACCAAGACCTTCACCAGTGCAAGCAAGACAACTGATGAAGAATTTCCATATTTATTATTCAATAAAAAAAAGATGATTAGTGATAGAAGATAAATTAAGGGGCCAATGCTGCGGTGCTGTTGCTTAAGCTACAGATTTCGATGCCAGCAACCCATAGCCAGTGCCTGTTCCCTGATGACATCCTGGGAGGGCAGAAGACGGCCCAAGGACTTCTAGTCTCTACCACATTCCATGGCAAACTTTCAGCTTGTGCCCATCTAGGCAGCCAGCAGATGGAGACTACCAACTCTCTGCCTCCCAAATAAATAATTACAAAATAAAGCTAAACTGAACACACTCTCCAAAAGACAGATTTTGACAAGATGACAGGTCCATGGAAACACTTTCCAAAAGACAGATTTTGACAAGATTACAGGTCCATGGAAACACAAAACAAAACTGACTTGTATCACATCTTCTGAAAGAGTTAGTTGATCACCAGGTGCCTAAAGTGTGTTTTCTAGTTTGTGGCTTCTTGCCAAACAACCCAAAAAGTTACAATATTTTGGAGATTTTGAAAAGCAAGGGTCAGACAAGGAAAAGAAAAGTGAAGCGCCTATGCTGAATTAAGAAAAGTGAATACAATGTTGCAAGAATGGAAACAAAAGGCAACAAAATGGACAACTACACAAAGCAATTCAGAGGGATCGCAGGTTATTAACAGGAAATAGACATTCCCCATGCTATCTCCCCCACTCATTCCCAACCCCAAACAGCTGAGCTGGCAAGTACCACCACCCTTGCCTCATGCACCGCACCTGCAGGAAATTCAAACCTCTAGGTGTGTTCAAAAGCATACCAGCAAGAGCGGGGATAGCAAATCAGCAACTCCTCTCCCCAAATCTACTTGTGACTCAAAGACGAAACCAACCCCCAGCATCAACACCGAGCATTCGAGCATTAGGGTCCTGTAACCATGAACCGACCCTTCCTGAACCTGGCCAAGAAGCTAAGTCTGAGCACTCTCACATCAGGCTTAAAACAAGCATAATAAACATTAGTCTCAAGTGGTGTGCGGGTCAAGGCTGAGGAAGCAGCACAACACAGTGGAAGTTAACACCACCAGGGTCACATCGTGGTGACAAACAGAAGGAACACAGACCAGCTTGGGACAGGTGGCCAACCAGCCATGCTGCACACCACCAGAAAGAGCTTCCCCAGAACAGGACTGGCCAAGCAAGGCGCCAGTAGGAGCGCTCTGGGCTGCTTTTCACACCGTCTTGGAATAAGGGGATCTGGAGCAAACTGAAGAAAACTGGCATGTCACAGCATAAAGGGAACGCTACACCCCGAAGACGCCACATACAGGCACGGGACGCAGAGGAGGCACCTGCACAGGCTGCTCCATTCCTCAAGGTCAGCTCTATGGCTCTGGCCGGAACTACTCCACAATGCCCCTCACATTACATGTCCCTCTCCCCTAGTTTTACCTCCTATTTGACACACATTTCACTTCCCAAGACTATACTTTTCTCAAGGTTACCTCATGTCCAATTCAAGTGGATAGTGCCTCTGAGGCAGAAAAATAAGTGCCCCAAAAGATAAAGGCATGCATTATAACCCCCCGGGGTTATCTGGAATCCACAAAGCTGTTTGTTGCTCTGCGACCATGACATCCAGGACACCACCTGTGTGGTGTTACTGCACCAGCATGGGCCTGTGCACCCAAAACAATCTTCCCTCCGTAAGACATCAGTCAGACCGCAAGTCCTGCCACACAGAAGTCTCCCCTTAGTCCTAGGAGCTAATAATGATTTCACAGGGCATGTCGTAATCCACGGTCCCCTCAGACCCATGGGACGGGTCAGTATGAGTCCATGAGTGGAAAGTGGCTTTGAGACCCTGATGGCTTCACGCATTCCCAGTGACTGGTACCAAGAAAGCACTGGCTTTACAAATCAGAAAGAGAGAAGCATTCGGGAGCCCTCAAGAACTCAAAGTTTTAGCAGAAGTGGGAGACCCAGGTGGCAGGTGTTGCCTTAATAAGCAACACCTGTAATGGAATTAAAGTGCCAACAGCATTGGTTTTTAAATGTGTCATAATACAGTTCTCTCATTTTTTAAGGTTCACCACTCAACTTGCACCCAGTGCCCCGGGATTGGGCCGGAGACGGCCAAGAGGACAACCTGAAATGTGTCGGCGGGAGAGGGCCAAGCAGAGTCACAGCCAGCGCGTGCCTTCCACGGCACAGGGACCCCACAGCGGACAGCCCGGGCCTGGGCCGCCTGCCACCGGCTGCGGGGCCCCCCGACCCGGCGCTCCAGGAGCCCGGGCGCACCCCCGGCCTGCCAGAGGCCGCCTCCCTCCCGCCGGGACCCTCACACGGAGGCGTGCCCCTAAGCGGGAGGCCGCGAGGCGGGGCGCTCCCTGGGCCCCAAGCCACGCGGGGAAGGTGGGCCGAGCCGGCCTGGGAGGAGTCCTGAGGGAGGCTGGCGGGGCGGGACCCGGCCGGGCCTTCTCCCCCAGGCGGGCAGCGGGCGGCTGCCGCGGCCCCCGAGCCCTGACCCTGCCTCCGGCCTGCCACCGACCTGTCTCACCTGATCACGGAGATGAGCAGCCCCGACGGGTCTTTGCTTTTGCTGACAGTGCTCCTGTACTTGCCGGCAGCCGCCTCCGCCGCCATCTTGGTACGGGGCGGCCCACAGGGCTCAAGGAGCTCGGGAACGTCAGGCTTACATTTGACCACCCCCCGGAGTCTCCACCAATAGAAGAGGAGAGGTGCAGACACGGAAGTGGAGACGCCACCAATGAAGCAGCAGAATTGCAGATCACGGAAGTGAGGGATCCAATCACAGCATGGAGGAGGCGGGCCTGAGGCACGAGCTTCGAGGCCGTGCCGCTCGTGTTCGCTCCGCGCTCTCGGGATTCGTAGTTTTCCTCCCAGACCCTGAGTGGGCGGGCCTTGGGCGTGTTTTCCCTGCTTATTTTCGGAATAGTATCAGGCTTAAAAGTTAGTGTTTCTGGTGA
Organism: Ochotona curzoniae; assembly: GCF_017591425.1. Taxonomy (NCBI): domain Eukaryota; kingdom Metazoa; phylum Chordata; class Mammalia; order Lagomorpha; family Ochotonidae; genus Ochotona; species Ochotona curzoniae. Next base: position 1,503,816 of record NW_024466361.1, on the reverse strand, counting down.
TGCCAGATATGCATGTGGGTGTGTATTTAAACAGAGAGTCTTTTCTGCTCGATGTATAACATGACCTTAACAGAGAAGTCATTTTAAAATCCAATTAACAAAATGAAGAAACTCTGCAATGCTTTTCTTTGAGTCTTTTAAAGTGTTTTTACCTGTTACATGTAATTCACCTTTCCCCAGTGTTTCCTTATATGCTGATAATCCTAAAAACAGGCATGCGGGAACATGCAAACTGAATATTGATAAAGTGCGCCCTAAAAACACGTGGACAAATGTGCATTTGTGCATTATCAATGGCGTTAGCAGTAAGTTTTGAATATTTCCTGCATTTTGTTCTGTTGGCATAATTATTAATTCTAAATGCCAGTTAAACACCAAGAACACAGTGGATAGAGTGAGGGACAGGAAGAATTAGATAGATAAATATTGCAAGTAGGGACAAGTGTGAGCAATAAAGCTTAAAGAACTTCAGCTGACGCCTATCTTCCTGGAATTGCAGCCTATAGCCACGAGCTAACCTGACCGGCAGCTGTGAACAGTGGACAACCGTCCTGCCTTCAGCTGGCTGCTGCAGCCACGTGGGCAAAGGGCCGGTAGATGGAAAATCTGTCTGCCTGTCTCTCTCTCTCAAATAAATAAATCTATCTTTATTTAAAAATTAGTTGGAGTGTGTGTATGTGGTAGCTTGAAAGTGTTTATAGTTTTCAGCTGAATAATTCTAGTTCTAAAAATTTTATTTCTGAATAAACAGAGAAGACAATGTTTGAAACAACATAGCAATATTTAATAACTTATGGAACATTCAAATAAGTAAATAACATCTAGTTATTGTAAATCATAATTTTAATGGCTCTCAACGAAAAGACATGGTCGAAGTGCAAAAAGCAGCTTATAAAATAATCCATACAGAAATTAAAAGGTGTTTGTTTTCTTAAGCAGTCTGTGTGCACAGTATATGATCATTTCAGTTGATCCAGAAACAGTAGCCTCTGTCAAAACCAAAACCATTTCAAAGTAAAAATATCCATAAAATGAGAAATAGAATGGGATTTTTAAAAAGGAAACACAAAGGAAGGTTATTAAAAAAAAAACATTGTAGTCAGTAACAAAACATTGAAAATTGTGCGAGCGTCAGGAACCACATAAGGATGAGCACTTTCGGCACTGGAATTCAATAAATATTGGAAGGTATAACCAGACCAATTAGGCAAGAAAAAGTCAAAGCAAAATAACCTCTGTGCTGGGATAATCAGATCTCACACATACAAAAAGAGTTTGAACACTTAGCAGGCTTTGGGCCGTGCTGCACTGCTTTCCCAGGCCACAAGCAGGGAGCCGGCATTAGAACTGGCACCTGCGTGGGGTCTAGGTGCATGGAAGGCGAGGACTTTAGCTGCTAGGCTACTATGCAGAGTCCAAATACACTTAATGAAGGACACAAAAGACTTCTACATAGAAAACTACAAATTATGACAAAGAAATTAGAAAATGGGAAGACACCTCTTGCAAAAAGAGCATTAATATGGCAAAACTCTTACAGCTGTCTAAAATTCATTTCAGTCCCTATCAAAATTCAATGACTTTTTCTCACTTAAAGGCAAATCTTATAATTCATGTGGAAATAAAAAGAACAATAAGCAGCCAATTAATCTAAACTTACCAAAAAAAACCACATTAATCAAAATAGGGAGGTACTAGAATAAGGATGAACACCAAAAAAAAAAAAAAAAACCCAGAATAAATTGAGATATTAGGCATATATACAAGCAACTGTGATCAAATGACTTCTGTGTAGCATATCCACCCTTTTTCAATGGAGGAAAGAGTAGTGTTCTCAACAAATAATGCAAAAAACCTGAATGTCAACCTCAAAAAAAAAAGAATACAGATAAGTGATAATTCAATCGGCACAGTTAAATTCTTCAATCAACTGCTCTGAATTCTCTGTTTCATTTCAGACAGGTCCGTCTCAGGACAACTGCCCCATCTAGAAGACTAGCTACAGCTAGCTGACTTCAGAGGCACTGGTTGCTTACCACTCTGGGCCCAACAAGTTGGAAAAGGAGCTGGAGAGAGAAAAGGATGGCGACCAGTTCATACAAGAGGAAACACAATGCTCCTCTTGTTGCAATTGGCGTATTTCACGAGGCAAAGCGGGTCCAGCTGCACCAATTTTGTCATAAAAGAAAAGGTTTCATTATTTTTTGTGGCTGGTAGTATTCAGTAGCGTGCGCAGCTCACATTGTATTTATCCAGCCATCAGATGACGGACGTCTGGACCGATTCCACATCTTACCCATTGTGAAGTGAGGTGCAGTAAGTGTGGGATTGCAGATCGCGCTCTCAATTTGCCTATTTCAGTTCGCTGGGTAAATTCCCTGGCGTGGGAAGGCTGGGTCCTGTGGATGGTCTATGTTCAGATTTCTGAGGAATCCCCACACTGTCTCCCATAATGGTTGTAGCAGTCTATGTGTATTAGGAGACCTTTTCTCTACATCTTTGCCAGCATTTATCACTGCTTGATTTTTAGATTATAGCCATTCCACTGGGGTGGGGTGAACCCACATTGTGGCTTTCATTTGTATAACCCTGATGGCTAGTGCTCCTGTGCATTTTCTCACATGTTAACTGACCATTTGTATTTCATCTTTCAAAAAACGCATGTCCACAATGGTATTGTAGCGTAGCCAGTAAAGATGCCAGCCGTGATGCTACATCCCATATGGGCAGCGATTCAAGGCCCAGATGCTCCACTTCGAATCCAACGCTCTGTTACTGTGCCTGGAAAAGCACCACGAGCCACTGTCAGTTGGTTTCTGCTGTATCATTCTATAGGCACACACACACACAATTTCTCAAGTCTCTGTGTGAAATAGACTGTCCTTCCTCCAAGGATTTATTTTAGCTCATTTGTCACAGTTCCGTTGGTTATAGATGAGTGTCCAATTAATGTCTGGGTTTGTATTCTGTTCTGTTGGTCTCCTTATCTCTGTGTGTGTGTGTATGCCAGTACCATCCTGTTTTGATCATAACTATCATGCAGTGTACCTTGAAATCTGGTGTTGTGATGCCTCCAGCTTCAATTTTGTTGTTTCGGGTTGCTTTAGCTATCTGAGGTCTCTGGGATCTTCATATTAATTCTAAGCATTATTTTTCTAGATCTCAGAATATCCTGGGTATTTTGACTGGGATTGCATTGAATCTGTAAATTGCTTGGGGTAGTATGGACATTCTGGTGAAACTATTTTTTCCAATCCACAAACATGGAAGATTCTTCCATTTCCATATGCCTTCTGTTTCTTTAATGCCTTCTCATTTTTTAAAGATTTATTTATTTTTATTGGAAAATCAGATATATACAGAGGAGGAGAGACAGAGAAAAAGATCTTCCATCCACTGATTCACTCCCCAACTGGTCACAATGGCTGGAGCTGAGTTGATCTGAAGCCAGGAACCTGGAACTTCTTCCAGGTCTCCATCATGGGTGCAGGCGCCAAAGACTTTGGGACATCTTCTACTGCCTTCCCAGGCCACAATCAGTGAGCAGGATAGGAAGTGGAGTAGCCAGCACAAATCAACACCCATATGGGATTCTGTGCGTGAAAGGTGAGGATTTAGTCACTAGGCTACTGTGTCAGGCCCACCTTGTCATTTTCTTTGTACAGATCTTTCACATAATGAGCTGAATTTATTTCAAGCTATTTACATTTTTGTAGCTACTGTGAACAGTACCGTTGTTCTTTTCAGGGAAGGAAAAAATAAATAGCACTATGTTCTTGGAACTGTATCTACAAACCACATTAAATTTGTTAAAAATTAGTTAAAAGAGTGTTGTGTTTTGATTTTATATCCTAAAACTTTAGCAAATCTCTGATAGCCCCAACAGTCACTTCATAGAGCTTTGTGATTCCCCTGTGTATGGGATCATGGCATCTCATAATTTGATTTCTCTTTTCTAATTTTATATCACTTTGACTTACTTTTCTTGGCTAATTGTCCTGACTAAAGCTTCTAGAACAGTTTTAGACCACATTGAATAGTAATAGTAAAAGCAAGTAACCTGCCTGATTCCATATCTTAGTGGAACTGCTTCTGATAATGGCTGTGGACTTATCATATATTTCCTTATCATGTTGAGCACTGTTCTTTGTTTAGCTAATTTGCTGAACTTTTTAACATAAAAGGATGTATATTTCATCAAATTCTTTCTCTGAATGTGTCGAGATAATTACATGGTTCTTAAATTCTTCAATTTGTTGATCCTTTGTGTCACAATTATTGATCCAAACATCCTCACATAGCAAGGATAAATCCCACTTGGCCCTGGAGAAGGATTTTCCTGATGTGTTGTTGAATTCAACTAGCTAATACTTCGCTGAGGATTTTTTATGCATGTTTATCAGTGATGTTCTCTTCACTGTACTTTTTCCTGGAATTTAGGTGATGTTGGCTACATAGAAGGAGCTTGGGGAAATTTCTCCATTTTAATTGTTTTTGATTAGTTTGAGAAGAATTGGAACTGGTTCTTCAAATGATGAACAGTATTCAACAGTGAAACTATCCAGTCATGAAGTTTTCTTTTTTTGTTTGTTTTTAAAGATTTATTTTTATTATTTTTTCATTGGAAAGGCGGATATACAGAGAGAGGAGAGACAGAGAGGAAGATCTTCCGTCCAATGATTCACTCCCCAAGTGAGCGCAACGGGCCAATACTATGCCGGTCCGAAGCCAGGAGCCTCTTCCGGGTCTCCCACGCGGGTGCAGGGTCCCAAAGCCTTGGGCTGTCCTCGACTGCTTTCCCAGGCCACAGGCAGGGAGCTGGAAGGGAAGCGGGGCTGCCGGGATTAGAACCGGCACCCATATGGGATCCCGGGCGTGCAAGGCAAGGACCTTTAACCACTTGTGCCACCGCGCCGGGCCCCAGTCATGAGGTTTTCTTTGTTGGGAGGGTCTTTATTATGACTCTATCTCTACCTTGGTTATTGATCTATTTAAGTTCTCTGTGTATTCCTAACTCAGTTTTAGCAGATTGCATCCATCCAGAAATCTGTTTCTTAGGTTTTCTCATGTAGAAACATGAGAAACATGTAGGTTTGTTGGCTTAGAGCTGTTGCTAGTAATTCCTGATGAATCTTTCTTTGTTTCTTTGTTTCTGTGTTTCTTTCTTTTCTGTAGTATCTGTTGTAACATCTCTCTCTCTTTTTTTTTTTCCTCAGGCTTGAGTAATTTGGATTTTCTCCATTGTTGTTACTTTGAGCTAATGGTGCATCAATTTTGTCTATATTTTGAAAATCCCAGCTCCTTATTTCATTGACCTTTCTTGAAATGTTGTAATTTTTTTACACGGGAGTGTCAAGAGACTCAAGTGCTTCAGCCAGTATTTGCTCTTTCCTAGGACAGCTGCAATTTATGAGCAGCTGGGGAATAACTAAAGACTCAGGTATGCTCTTCAGGGAAGTAAAAGAAAAAGAAAGAAGAATGGAAATTAACACAAACAGCAACATTCACGGAGTGTGCAAAGAGGGGATACATGCTTCAGACACTCCAGTAGGAGCAACGTCTGGAACAGAGCAGCCAGCACACCAACCAGCGCCCTAAGAAGAGGCCCCCCATCCCAGGTTGTAGCCTGGTGCTTTGCTCCACAACATTGGTCCCCAGGTAAGTTAATGGCACTTTTATGAGCATACTTGAACAGTTCATGGGGAAATGGAATTTAAATGGAAGGTTATTTTGGTGCAAAAACTTGCACTTCTTCATAATTTTTTCATAATACTGATTTTCCACAAATATGATGCAACAACTTCACTCATAGGTCTATACAAGAAAACATTTATGCACAATATATCTTGCCAATCTTCATGTAGTGTTATTTCATAGGTTTATACAGGAGAAATGAAAACATGCATGCAGAATATGTCTTACCTACCAATGTTCACGTGGCGCTATTCTAGCAGCTTTCACCTTGCTTTAGAGAACGATCACCCTGAGTGCAGACGCTGAGAGCGATGAGCAGGTCTCCCCGTTTGTTAGTTTCTGCGTTCACGGCAGACACCCAAGTGCAACAGGCTACTCGGAATCAACTCAAAGTTACGAGCAACCGAGGGAACGATGAGACGCTTCTGTGCAAAAGAAACTGACTTGTCCACAGGGAAGGAAAAGAAAAGAACAGTAGAAATTCACACACCGCAATATCCACTGAGGGCATAAACGCTGCAGCTGTTTCAGCAGGAGGTAATCAATGCACCTAGTGTGACTATTGACAAGTTCGGGAGACAGGTGTTCCGATGAGCTAAACCTGAAAGGAGAAACACCCAAAGAGGAAGAGCAAGGCCTTCTGTGAGAGCTAAGATCCAAATTGCTGAGCTGAAAGCTACATCCAGGGAATTCATCAGACTGGCATAAGGAATTCATGAAGTGTTTTGTAAAGTAAGAAATACACGGAGGTCAGCTCAGAAGGACCTTGAACTCCACATTGGATAGATTTGTGCAGAGAGGACAAGGAACCAAAAGTGTGCAGGTCATGTTTTATGTGTCTATTATTTTGTAAACCAGGGCAGACTGTTTTTTATGATTACATTTGTAAATATACCCAGAGGGTCGTAAAGCCCGGGAGCATCCAATTAAATTAAAATGCTTTGGCCTCTTCGGATGAGCAGCTCTATATAAATCCAAGATATTGATATTCCTATTATTGTGGATAAATGAAATTTGTGAGTTAGGCTAACTCAACAGTGGAATGGCCTCCCAGAGATTCATAAAAACAAAACAAAATGCCAAGAACAGGACACCTGCGGGACACTCAACGCACACGGTGGCGATTGGACGCGTGCCTCCCAGTGTTACCAGCCACAAGGGCTGCGCTTGGGAAGGCAAGTCTGTTTCCTGCTTGTATTAACATCACCTGCTTATAAGGGTCAGCTCAGCTCAGACATTTCTTAAAATGCAGTTTAAGCATTTATGAGTGAGTCAAGATGTTAGGATACAGATTATAATCTGAAAGAAAAAGTCAATGATATTTTCATCAGAGGAAAAGCAACCAGTTTATTTTATTCTGGACCTAAATTTTATATCATCTTTTCAATTACATCACTTTAAATAAACTTAAACAAGCTATCTGTAAATGTGAGCTTATTTTAAGACATACACATATTGAAAAGCTTTTAAGATACACAAATTGAAGTCTATCTGCAGGGAAATTTCACATGAAGATTACAACAGGCTGTGCTTCAATGTGAACTGGGTTGCCCTATGTGTTCTGATTGGGGAAGTGGTTTAATTTGTAGGTTGCATTGCAATTTCTAAGAATTTTAGGAAATTCGTCAAAAATACTATTTTTCAAGCATGGAGGTTGATTTGGTTGAAGAACATACTTTGTTTCTGAAGACACGGTCTGACAACTAGCAAGTCAGTAGCAGTACCCAGCTTCTCTACCAGGCTGTGTTGTTCAACAAACACTGATGGCACTGCTAAACACCTCAGATCTCGCACCGGCACTGCCTTTGGCCATGCCCACCTGTCTCCATCAGTCCCTCCCAATACCTCTTCTTCATTAACTGGCCCAGAAACCAATCAAGTGAAAGCATACTTTGAGAGTTGGAGGAGACATTTGCTAGTCACCCACAAAGATATACAGAACTCAGCAATAGAAAAACAATCCAATTTTTATTTATTCATTTTAACAATGTCTAATTTTATTGGAAAGTCAGATATATACAGAGGAGGAGAGATAGAGAGGAAGATCTTCCACCTGCTGGTTCACTCCCCAAGTCACCACAATGGCCGCAGCTGTGCCGATCCGAAGCCAGGAGCCTGGAGCTTCTTCTGGGTTTCCGGGTGCAGGGTCCCAAGACTTTGGACCATCCTTTCCCAGGCTACAAGCAGGGAGCTGGATGGGAAGTAAGGCCACTGGGACACCAACCAGCACCCATATGGGATCCTTGCGCATGCAAGGGGAGGGCTTTAGCCACTAGGCTACTGCACCAGGCCAGACAATCCAATTTGTAAAATGAGCTTTGAATAGATATTTCTCCAAAGAAGATATACAAATGGTCAACAATCCCTTGAGAAGACACGCCACAGCATTAGCCATCAGGGAAACATAACCGGAAAACACACCGAGATAACACCTCACACCTATTAGGCGGATTAGAATGTCTTAAAAAAAAGAAAAAGAAACTCTAGCAAGTATGTGGAGAAATGGAACCTTATTACAATACTGGTGAGAATACAAAACCGTGTCATTGCTGTGGAGAACAGCGTGGCCATCCCTCACAAAGCAAAGCAGCGGTGGACGTGTGGTGTGGTAGTGAAGATGTGCACGGCCCTCGCTGAAGAGGCTGGGCTTGAATCCTCGTCCTGCTCCCCATTCCGGCTTTCCGCACCCCTCCAGAGGCAGCAGTTGGGCCAAGCACTTGCATCCCTCCCACTCATGCGGAAGACTTGGCTTGCGTGCCTTTGCCCTGGTTCCAGCGTGGCCCCGTTCTGGCCAGTGTAGGCGCCTGGGAGAGTTAACCAGCGGCTGAGAGCTCTCTTTCCCTGCCTCTGTTTGTGTGTCTTTCTGCCTCTCAAAAAAAAATGAAATACATAAATTTTTGAAAGTAAAACTTAAAATTTCCAGGAAACCTAACACTACTACTTGATATGTAACTAAAATGATTGAGAACAGATGATAACACTGTTCTCAGCAGCCAAAAGATGGGAACAGCTTCACTGTACATTAGTGGACAGAGGGATAAAATGTGGAATAGCCATGTTGTGGCACAGTATTCCTCTCTACAAAGCACTGGGTGCTAACAGCCACCCTGCATGGAGGGATCTGCAGAGCACCCTGCAAGGTGCAGGGCCCCCGATGGCGCAATTCACTCCATACGAGCTGTCTGGAAGAGGTGGATCCGGGGCTGGAAGTAGATGGTGGCTTTCCAGAGGTGGGGAGAGAAGGGGTGGTGGGTGCAGTCCGAGCACGGAGGCTTCCTGGATCTGAAGTCAGGAGGTGCATAGAGGTCCATGCCATTGTGGGTCCAGACTGTGTGGCACCAAAATGTGCAGTTTCAGATGGTTAATTTTACGTTCTGAATGTTACATCAAAAAGACTTGGCATTCTGAGGTAAGGATCCATGAAGTCACTCTTCTGTGCTCCATCAGTTTAACCTGCTCATTGTGTTCAGATTCTTCCTGTTATTCGTATTCATACTGCCATCACCATAAGCATGTCCTCACCCTCTTCTCTCAACTCCACTAAGGTTTTTTTGTTGTTGTTGTTCCTTTTCAAAAACCTATTTATGAAAAAGACAGAAAGAGATAAAGAGGTGAGACGGAAGAGAGAGAGCTTCCATTGGCTCATTCAATTCCCAAATACTTCAACTATTCTGGCTGGAGTCTGCTTCAACCAGGAACTGCCCCCACGTGGGTGACAGGACCCCAAGCAGCTGAGTGATCGTGTCCGTCTTCCAAGCCGTTGGCAGCACGCTGCACTGAAGGCATAGTAGCGACTGGAGTTGAGCAGGCATGTGGGTATCACAGCTTCACCGAAACACCTGCCTCAAGTTGCTTTTTTTAAAAATCTTTTTTTAAAAAGATTTACTTATTTTTTATTGGAAAGTCAGATATACAGAGAGGAAGATATCCCACCCGATGATTTGCTCCCCAAGTGACCACAACGGCCAGAGCTGAGCTGATCTGAAGCCAGGAGCCAGGAGCCTCCTCTGGGTCTCCCACATGGGTGCAGGGTGCCAAGGCTTTGGGCTGTCCTCGACTGCTTTCCCAGGCCACAAGCAGGGAGCTGGATGGGAAGCGGAGCTGCCGGCATTAGAACCTGCACCCATATGGGATCCTGGTGTGTTCAAGGCGAGGACTTTAGCCGCTAGGCCAACATTCCAGGCCCCTTAAATTGTGTTTTAAGGAAAATTTCTTTTCATTCACTGGCTGAAGTTTTACTTCTTGTTTAAGCCCAAAATACAGGACTCCCTCAGGCGCTCACACATGTGTGCACTACACACAGACACACGATGGCTCTCTGAGTTCCTGCTTAGGAGCAATCATGCGGAATACGAGAGCCGTTCACCTGTAAGTGCAGATGCTGCTCGTCCCCGAGTCCTCAGCACCGTTCACAGAGCAGGTCAGATGTGCAGCATCTGAGGCATTCCCTATACTACTTTCATATGTAATGAGGCTAAGGGGGAGCTTTTCAGAGCACTTATTTTAAGGGAAATCATACCGCAGAGGCTGGTAAAAGTCACCACAGTCATCAATGAATGATAAGTGACTTAAACACAATATTTCCTAGAGCAATTTTTGAAAGACTTCATCACTTCGATGAATTAATTCAAACTTAAACTGCCTTTTGGGAACAATAACAAAAATAGAAATCATTTTTGATTGATTTATAAATTATAAACTCATTTTAGTGTGTACATTTAGGAGGAACATTAAAACAGAATCAGCAACATAATTTCAGATATGAAATTTTTCATACTGTCTGGAGTATAATCCTCTGCTATACTTAATTTTTTTCCCATTCTCATGTAAAAGTGTAGTTAATGCAAAAATCCATATGCTTACTCTATTAAAATAGTTACAGATGTTTACTGGAGAATGGAAGAAAGTTTTGAGAACACAAAAGCTTTTGAAGTTTTGTTTACTCATTGGATGTTTCCTATTTGATCAATAGGAATAAGACAAACACACGTGCTGGACAGTGAGACCCTGGGTGTCCATCCAAGACGTGTAGTCCTCACATCTCAAGACATCCATCGCCCTGAAGTCACACTGTCCATCACAATGCACAGGTTACACTCTTCAGCCCCGGGAGAGGATCTTCCATCACTGCCAGAAACTTCACTTTGTTCCTGATGCACATGGATGTGAGATGTCAGGAGGGCATTCCAGGGAACCCTATTTCACAGATGGAGTCGGGATTTTCAGGATCTCTCCTCCACCACATGCTCAGCGAAGTCTCCTGGCTCGCATAGTATCCAGGACAGATGCTGGACCAAGGGAGGGAATGGGAGCGACCACATGAGAGGCCACGGAGGAAAGATCAAGTGAGATGGCAGAAAGAAGCTAGAGTCAGACAGGAAACGAAGGATGACAGTTGGCCTGGCGGGGAGTAACGCCAGTCAGCAGATCATCTATTCTCTGCCTCGACCTCTCAGAAATAACTGCAGGATCAAAGTCTTGTTTCTTAAAAAACACTTGATGGGGGGAGGGGTATGGGAGGGGTGGGGGGGATCCCCAGCGCCTATAAAACTGTACTACATAATATAATGTAAGCAACAATAAAAAAAAAAAAACACTTGATAAACAGCAACAAAATAAAATAATCTGTAATCCTACTGCCTGCTACTCAGAGATAACCACTATTATCATCTGTTTTGTATTCTTTTCAAGATTTCATTTGTGCAAATACAATACATATTATTTGTTACTTGCTTTATTTTGAACATTAACAATAAATATCTTTCTGTATCATTGTATTATCTACCTCTAATCATTTGTTAAAATACCTGAGTAGTACAACTTTGAACAGAAAAAATGATGATTTTACCAGCCTCCGATCACTAGACACTTGAGTATTTTGCTAATTTTTCAAATGCAACTTTTCAAAACACAGAGAGAGGACTTAGTGCATGCCTCAAATGCCTGCACTACACAGGGCAGGGCCAGTCTGAAGCCAGGTGCCCCCGGTGAACCAGGTCTTGCAAGTGGGACTGCAGGAGCCTCCTTGAGCCGTCATGGTCGTTTCCCAGCTTGTGCGGTCAGAAGTGAGAACAAAAGCGAATTAGCCAGACCGTACAGCGATGCCCAAGCCTGCTCCTAGTTTTGTGTTGGTGATCGTTTGAACAGTACTCTAAAAAGCATCCATTGAATACAGTTTGCCAAGTTGAATTGAATCCGCTGTAATAAGTGCCTACCTGCTTGTCCTAAGACAGTGGAGCTAGCCAGTGGTGCATCCACAGCTCAGCAGAGATGCTTTCATTGCAGGTCGGCCCAGAAACGGAACCAGCCTCAGGTTAGTCATCCACAGGAGCCCCGGTTTAGCGAGGTCAGTTTCCAGCGCAGAAAGCAGGCTCCTGCGCATCCTGCAGGCATCGCAAGGCCGGATGCTACACTGGCTAGTTCTGCAAGTCAGGGACGTTCCGGGCTTCCTGGCAGTGGTGAGGAAGCTCCTACCGCAGCTCTCACCACCACGCCCTAGGGGAGGAGTTCCTGGGGTGGGGTGGGCAGCGCTTCAGGCCACAGCCGCACCCTTGCATGTCCTACAGGAAGTGGAGACAATCCCCCTGGAATTTCCAGTTCTGGAACTGTCTGGAACTGGAGTAACCCTGGAGTAACTCCCCCGCGCCTGTGGCCTGCCCGATTCCCGTTTTCCCAGCTCATGCCGGAGAGCCCACGGTCTCCAGAACAACTGGGAGTTTTCCTGTGAGCCCTGGCTGAGTGGCCTGACATTTCTGATATAACTTCTCAGCACTCCTACACTCGGCTCGGTTTTCCACACTCTAAAACTTTCAAAAATTTAATGGAATGATTGCTCAAGATCTCATGGAATTGTTTGATGATGTACATAATCGCTCAGAAGCACCACTTATACAGACACTTGTCTGTGAGAGTCAATTAAAAATTGATGACATTTATTTAACTTTACGATTTGTGAAATTTCTATGCTTTTACAAATAGTGAATAGATGCTCAGATCTGCACACAAATCTCATGGAACAGTCGCTGCCACTTGTCTGTTACATGCCAACCTGAATAAATTAATAAATATGTTTGTCGCCCGAGCACTGGATGCTGGTTTCTGAGGTTGGATGATCCCACAAAATAATGTACTCTCTGGAGGGTGAGACACCGTGTGTGTTTGTGTGTGTGTGTGTGTGTGTGTGTGTGCAAAGGTGTTTTACATATGCTGTAAAATGAAGATTTATGAAAACCACTAGAAGATCTTAAGTAGTAAAAATGACTTGATCCTAAATCTATTCAGTTACTTGATAAAATATCAGAAACTCTAAAAGTTGTCTGTGGAAACCGTAGTCCCAGGTGACAGAGAAGGCTAACTAAAACAGAACAGTAATATTGGATGTGTCTCTTCAGAGTTTTCATTCTTGTAATTTGAGAATGCTGTTTGGATAGCTAAGAAAGGTATGACAGGGCCACTGGGTGCCAGGGGTGAAGGCTGGGAGAGCTGTGATGAAGGGGGCACCTGGGCTGGGTGCAGCTTCAGGCAACAGGAAGTACAAATAGCCTTCCAGTGTTAGCACCCATGTAAATAACCGATCCTACCCCGCGTCCCCAGGGCACCAGGCCTGTCTCAATCCTAACTCTTCCTGGTTGCGAGTCCAACAGATACACTAAGCTCTTTGTTCAGGGTCCTGGGGCTGATTTCTCTAGTCCCATCATAATATTTTAAATTAGCAGTAATTAGTCCAGATTTTACAAGAGCTGTGGGACAGAAACATAAATGAAGGTTTGGAACTTCCACCAAACACTTTGCAGTGAAGTAAGATTACAGCAAAATTGATGAGCCTCAATGGATCCTACTTAAAAAAAAGAAAGCCACTAAGAAAACTATTGAAAGTTTTTTGACAGAATTATGCAACTTGGTATTAGTATTACGTTTCCTTGGCTTACTGATAGTATTGAATTACACAGAAAAATATCCTTACTTCTAGGAAATGTGATAGAAATATTTACAGGCAAAACAGAGTGATTTTGACAGATTATTTTCAAGGTAAAAATTGTTTATATAGACAAAGAAAAGGTGACTGATTACAATAAAAAAATTTTAAGGATTTATTTCTTCTATTAGAAAGGCAGATACACAGAGAGGAGGAGAGACAGAGAGAGGCGTGTTCTGTCTGATGATACACTCCCCAGGTGACTGTAACAGTCAGAGCCGAGCCAGCGCAAAGCCATGAACCTGGAACTTCTTATGGGTCTCCCACGCAGGTACAGGGTCCCAAGGCTTTGGGCTGTCCTCGACTGCTTTCCCAGGCCACAAACAGGGAGCTGGGTGGGAAGCGGGGCTGCCGGGATTAGAACCAGCACCCATATGAGATCCTGGTGTGTTCAAGGTGAGGACTTTAGTCATTAGGCTATTGCACCAGACCCTATAATAGAAATTTTTGAAATTGGAGTTCATCTAATACAAGTGCCTGGTGAATGATAGCAATTTTCCTTATGGGGGAGTGCATGCAATTCCTTCTCAACAGATATTTGTTGTCATTTTCAACACGTTTGGATATAAGAGATTTTTGCACATGTTATTACATGGAGGTACATGGGTCCAAGAGACCCTAAATCCCAAGTCCATGGTCCATGCTAAGTAGGCAAACAAAAGGTTTTGAGGTTGCTTTGCAGAATCTGATCTGAGCTTCCTATTTTTGTCTAGTTTGTGATATTTCAACAACATGAGTGATACCAGGAGCAATTGTTATAGGAGTCCCGAGGCTTGACTGATGGCAGATTGAGACTGAGTCAGGAACAGGTACCACATGACATTATTGAGAAACTCAGCAAGATGATTTGGGGTTACAAAACAAGGTGATATTTTTTGATTACGACCCACAAGAATCACCAAGGGATAAGGGCTTTTGGGAAGCCACACAGCCACGCACACACACTGTTTTCACAACAACAATCTTGAGGTTGGAGTGGTAAAGGACTCCTCTCCAGCTGCCCGTGACTCACGTTGGGGTGCCTGGTTCAAGCCCCAGCCCTGGCTCCTGACCCCCACTTCCTGCTGACGCAGACACAGCTGGCAGACCCTTCTGCTGCGCCCAGTGTCCTGCTTTGACTTGGCCCAACCCCAGCTGTGGCGGGCATTTGAAGGAGGGAATCAGCAGGTGGAGAATTCTGTCAATCTCTCTCAAATAAAATTTTTAAAGTCTTGTTTTTTAAGTTGGCTGTGAAAATCCTGCTTTTCTCCACAAAATCCGTTTTTCCTGCAAAAGGAGTGCTCCCTGGCCAAGCGCCCCTGCACAGCCCGACCTTGCATCCTCCCACGTCACTAAATAAGAAAACGAAGTGTCAGCCAGCAGCGCGATCTGACAGGCCTTTGGCATATTCCACTGTTTTTGCATCACATTTATTGCTGAATGTACTGGCTTCTCCTGATCTGTTTTATTGCTGATTTTAATCTTATTTGTTTTAGGCTTCTGAGCCCCATGAAAGAAAAAAAAATGCTTAATATACTCTTTGTAGTTAGGGATTGCATAAGTAAAATGTATCATATCCCCATTATAAGCATACTATATCATCCATATTTTGCAGCATGCATAGGTGGCCTATATTTTTAATTATTTTCCCCCAAACGCTAAATTAATACAATGAATTTAGAAACTCTTCCACCTCTCGTCAGAGCTGGTAATTGAATACTCTAATATGATAATAAACCATTTTTCATCATAAGTGTTCATTTCCCAAGGGCTCTGCTCTGTGCAGTAACTCTACAGGCAATGGTTCTGAAAGGGCGTTCAGATAGTAACACTTTGGTATGTTGCTTTAGGTCCTAAACTGCCTCAGCATTATAAACCTACCCAGTATCGCTGGCAGCAAATTATCAAAAGGGTTCCATTATCTGGGTTGAAAGGCTAATTCACAAAATTGGCAAGATTCACAAAACCCCAGTGAACCAGGCGTGGAGTAAAGGACAAAGCCTGTAGCCAACTTGGCTAAAGACGAGTGTCCCGTTTCTAAGTTCCTCTCGTCTAGCTGCCGCCGGGTTCCAGGGGAGGGGTACACGCTTCCACGTCAACGATGGAGTTAGATGGGAGAGTTGGGATTTTGACCAGCACTGCATTGTAACTTTATTCCTTTACCTTTCAATCTAATACATGATGCCCCTGTGCTTCATCCACACGAGGAAGGAAGAAATTCCATGATAACCATCACGTACGTTATGACCCTACCCTGTTGAATTAACTGGAGCACCACCAACTCATGCCTCATAAGACTCAGATCAAGGAGTGGTCTTCTTTTGCCTATGACCATGCTTGGGGGACCCTTCTCAGGCTGCTCTCTCTCTCACCTCCGCTGCTTTCATAGGCAGCTCTCTGGCCTATCTGCCTGCTGGAATCCTAACAACTCCCACATCTAACTGGGCCTCTCGCTCCTGCTGTTGGAAACCACTCCAGCAAGAACTGTCTTCCCCAGGCACCTGCTTCAGCTGGAGGCAGTGGACTGGTTCTGCTCCTAGGAAACTTTAACTTGGAACACCATTCAAATCCATGGAATTTCCCCACCTTCCTTTGCCAGCACCTAAAGGATTTGCCTGTCAAAGGGATTAGGGGTCCCTGCTGCCATTGGGAGCTATACAGTAGCAGCAGATGACCTGCCAGGTAAATCCAGAGAGCAGTATACAACGTCAGTCCCATCACAGTGAAGGGCAGGGAGTCTGCATTCCTGGGGTGAGGACACCTCTCACTTGGATCAGGATCCTAAAAGGACGAGACCAACAGGGGGCTTCTGTTGTGAGTCTTGTCCTTTATCCCACGCAGCCATTTCTGTCACACTAGACAAGCAACTAGCAAATAATTTGCGGAATATTTGATAGCCAAATATATCCTCCACAGACACCCACATGAATTTGGGACTTGAGGATAATTCCTTTACAGCAAGATACAAAAGGACAAGAGGGAACTTCAGCTAAGTTGGTTATGTTCTCCTTCATCCAGGTGGTGCCTACGTAGGCCTGTTCATGCGGCTTCACACGGTAGGAGTTGCATACTGTGTGTGTGTGTGTGTGTGTGTGTGTGCCACACTTCAGGCTAAAAGCGCGTGACCGTTCAGCCTTGCACTGAGCTTCCAGGTAGGACGTCTCTGTCCTCCGTCGCGCACCTGAGCTTAGTTCCTGGTTGTGAGCCCTGGCTCGGCCTTCCTGCTCAGGCAGAACGCAGGAGGAGCAACGACACAGCAGCAGTTTCCTTTCTGCCACACGAGACACCTGGATTTAGTTCTCATCTCCTGGTTTCGGATTGCCCGGCGCTTGGGGAGTGAGCTAGCACACCAAATAGATTGCTCTTTTTCTTTCAGATAAATAAAATTTGAATCTCATTAAACATTAAAGAAGATTCATTATATATAGTTTGGGAAATTTAAAAGCAATTGTAATGAGCCATGGGCTAAATATTAATCACTCACTCAACTTCAAAGCTATTATTCAGCCACCTGGCATCTGTTGGCTTGAATGGGCTTATAGGGGCCTGAGAATAACGGCTTGCAGGGGCCTGGGGATGAGGGCTTGTAGGGGCCTGGGGATGAGGGCATTGAGGGCACCTGGGGTTAAGGGCTTGCAGGGTGAAGGCATGCAGGGAACCTGGGGATGAGAAGATGCAGGCAGCCTGGAGGTGATGGCTCTGGCAGGGGCTGAGGGCGTGGGAGTTCAGGGGGCCTGGGAGTGAAGACATGCAGGGGGCCTGGGATGCACAAGTAAAGCAGTCTGGGGTGAGGGTGTGCCAAGGACTTGGGGGGTGAGGATGTATAGGGGACCTGGGGGAGTGGTGGGAGTATGCAGGAACCTGGCGACTCAACCAAGACAGGCGGAGTGAGCCTACGGATTTCCACATATGCTTGATCATGGGGGTGGAGGGTTAGGTTTGCGGGGAGAGCCTTGGGTTAGCATGCTGCTGTGTTGGTAGAGTTGGTAGACCAGTCTTGGGGAATTGTAATCGTGCTTGGGTTTGGCAGGGTGGAGGGGTAGGGTCCCGGGTTAGCATGAGTGCCAGGGATTGGATCCTGCTGAGTAGGCAGAGCTCCAGGCCAGCACTCCACCCCATCAGAAGACTGGGCTTGGGAAGACCAAGCTGGGGAACCCATGTGCTCCTGGGCGCAGGGACTGTGGACTCTCAGGAAGGGGTATGGGGTGTGAGGGAGGACCACTGAGGGGGTATATTGAAGGTGAGGAATGACTGGTGGCAGTACAGTGTCTATCCCCCCAAACAAAGACACTGTACTTGCAGGTGAGTGACGTGGCTGAGACTGGTTGGAACAGGGAAGCTGGAGCACCTTTCTGGATCAGACTGAAGCACCCGCCACGGTGGGAAACCATAACTGGGCTAGTTAGCATTGACCACCACTCACCAGCACACACTAAAGCCAGGGCTGGGGACGAGCTGGCAAGATTAGATCACAGTACTCACCAGTGAGTTTCAGAACAGGGAACCGGTCATGTTAGGCTGGCCCATGACACTGCCAAACATGTGACAGAAGCAGGTCTAGTGAGATTCTCTGGATATGTGGGCTCACAATGTGAGAATGCCATCCTAGCTGGTTTGCTAAAGAGCTGAGCAGGGTGACGGGCTGGGCTAAGCACGAGCATGGAACCCCAAGACTCTCATGGGAACTTGGGCTGGAAACAGGCTAGACGGATACAGGCTATAGCACCCATAGGTGCAGCCAAGAATAGGGTGTGAGGTGGGCTGAGCTGCACCGTCACCCACTCACACAAAGGCCAAGACAGAGGGGACAGACTATGCTGGGCAAGTACCCAGAACCCACCAGTACATTTAAGATCTGGGTCTGGGAGTAGGCCTGGTGGCGGAACTTGGGAAATTTCTCCAGTGGCCATTACTACTACTGCTGTTTAGCATGTGTTTCAGACCTACTGGGCAAGGCACCGCCACTTGTCAGCAGTGTGTGGGTTTGCTGGGGGTGGGGTTGGAGCAGGGGCAGAGCTAGCAAAGCAGGGCCAAACTTTAGCACACTGGCATGTGCAGGAGCCAGCATAAAGTACAGGCTATGTCGAGCTAGACTAGGCTATCACACTACTGCTTTGCATAAAAACCAGGAATGGGAACTGGCTGGGCAGGGCTAATCTGTAGCACCCACAAGCAAAAATTAAGATTGGGGAAGTGTTGGGTCAGGCCAGTCTGCAGCATTCAATGGCAAAGGCCAAGATGGGGGATGGACTATCCTGGGTCAGAGAGACCACTGGTACATGCAAGATCTGTGGTTGGGAGCAAGCCCAACCTGGGAGCCAAGGGGATGCTCAGCTGGGTTGGAGTTCACACTGGAAAGCATAGCAGCCAGGGTGGGGGTGACAAGTGGGGCTGGATATGGATGCAGTATCCCTTGACACGTTTGTGGTGTGCCAAACTGGGCTAAGCTCCAGTATTCCCTTGTGCTCACAAGAGCCAGAGTGGGTGTAGGACAGGCTGGGCTAGGGCTCTAAACCCACTGAGCCATGTGAGAGCTGGGCCTGGGGTGGACCAGGCAAGGCTGGGCTGTAACATCCAACAGTAAGAGCCAGAATGAGTGTGGGCTGGTCTGGCAAGGACGTTCTACCTTTCAGGACAGGAGGTGGCCCAAGTCAGGCTGTGCCATGAGCTCACCAGTGTGTGAGTTCTGCTACTGGGAGGTGACCTGATAAGGAAGCTTGGGGAACTCCTCTGTTGGGACACAGCCTCTGCAGGTGAGTGCAAGGACCAAGGCTTGGAGCAGCCCAGACCAGGCCATGCTATAGTACCCACCAGCATTTGAACAGTATCCTCAGGGCATGTTACACACTGGGGACCCTGAGATGACATTGGATGGCCGTTCCTCATCTCTGAGTACTAATATGATTAGGAGACTGTGCCACTCCCTCCTCCCCCAGTTACACAAGAAAAAGAAAGTTGAAAACAACGATCTCTTCCACTTAGGTGGGAGTGCGGATTGAGTCCCTAACGGGCATGGGCTTTTACTCTGGGGCTTTGCGACTAGAAAGATGCTGGTTGTGATTGCACTGATGAGTGCTAGCTTAGAAGAGCAAGTTACCTAGTGGTAGTATAAGAGCTTGGATTTGGAGATGAAAAGAACAAATCCCAGCATAAAGCCTGAATTTCCCCCACACCTACAAAATGAGGATTTAATTAAAAAAATTTTTTAAAAAAACCCCCTGATTTATTTATTTTTTTATTGGAAAGGCAGATTTACAGACAGCAAGATCTTTCACCTGCTGGTTCACTCCCCAGATGGCCACAACAAGGAGCTAAGATAACCTAAAGCCAGGAGCCAGGGGCTTCTTCTGGGTCTCCCACATGTGTGCACAATCCCAAGGACTTGAACCATCCTCTGGTGCTTTCCCAAGCACAAGTAGTGAGCTGGATGGGAAGCTGGGATACAAACCAGCACCCATGTGGTATGCCAGCACTTACAGCCTGAAGATTAACCAGGTGAGCCCAGGAATACATTTAAAGAGTAACCTTGAGCGGGAAGGGGCTGAGGGCAATTGTTTTAGCGGTTGATATTCACATCCCACATTGGAGTGTCTGGGTTTAATTGCTGGCTCCCAATCCGGAGTTCAGCTTTCTGCTGAGGTGGGTCTGGGAGGCTATAAAAATGGCTCAAGCAACTGTATTCCTGCCACCCACTTGGAAGACACTGAGTTCCTGGTTCGGGACTTCAGCTTCTCTCCTGCCCCAGCCATTGTGGGCATTTGGGGAGTGAATCAGCAGGTGGGAACTCTCTCTCTCTCTGTGAAGTTTGAGTAACTATGCAAATCAAGAATCTTTTGTAATATATATGCCTTTGCTTAAGAAAATAACTGTTCTAAAACAGTTCAAAAGAAGACAGCAATTTCTTCAGTGCAAATGAGATTATATTCAGTGCTAGTTAGTTAATCTGAGGTTTAATTGGATTTGGGTTGCCAGACTTAACAAATGAAAATGCAGAACATCCAATTAAACTTGAATTCCATATAAAGAACTTTTTAAGTGTATGTCCTGTATAGTACATGGGGTATACTTAACCTGAACCAGTCATTTGGTTTTGAATATGAAATCTAAATTTCCCTTGATATCCTGCATATTGTCTGGAAGATGTAGCTCAGAAGGGGGTGTGCACACGCACAGTTTTAGGAGGGAGAACCTGGGACCAGAGGCTGATGCGACTAACCTAGACAGCATACCTTCTACCCGCACACACTGCACAAGGTGAGATGGTGGTCCCTCAAAACTGGGGCTTTCTTTATCCCTGCTTCTTTTCTCTTCCTCCTAGACTGGCTCTCCTTTCTGCCTATATCCAAACTTAACTTCATCTGTCACTATATCATGGTTTATGTCTGCCAATGAACTTGACTCCTAGTCTGTTCTCTTATCCTGCCCCTGAGGTTTAATTTTGTCTGGAGCTTTCTCAAAACAGATATAAAGTAAACAAAGATAGTTTACTCTGCCTGGGCGAGGTGGAATTGGAGAGGAAAAGAGGCAAAGGAGAAGGGAAAGAAGTCTTTTTTGCTTCTTTCTTTGTCATAGAACATTCAACTTGCGGGGTCTGGGATATTTGCTGTAGACACAAGGCTTGGGTAACCCACTTGACCTTCATTTCTTAGCAGTAAATAACAATCTCATCCTAGGACTGCAGGTAGACTCCAATGAAGGGAAGTTGTGAAAACAGCTTATAAGATGTTAAAGCCCTTGGTTATGGGAGTTGTTTTTCCTCTTGCAAAACTTTAGTGCAGTCTTGGATCTCTTCAGAAGAAACACTGTCAGTGAATTCTCTTCACCGTCTCCGTCACCAGGCCTCTAAGGGTTAAAACAGTGCTAACGCGTTGTATTAAGGTGAGCCAAATGCCACCTTGAGCAGGACTCACCACTACCCTCCAATTTCCTCGGGCTAAGCACTGCGTTGGAGAGCAGGTGATGGCCAGAAAGACGCAGGGTGATATTCTCCACTTAATTTTAATTTTAAATGTTGAAAATAGCAGAAAGAGAGAGAGAGCTCATCAGATGGTTCCATCCGCAAATGTCCACAGCAACGGGGTTAGGCCAGATGCAACACAAGGGTTGGGAACTCGGGATCTTCCATAGGGCTGACGGGACATCACCGGCTACTCCCAGGACGTGTGGCAACGGGAAACTGCAGGCTCTTCATATGGGAGGTAGGCCTTTGGCAAGCCACAGCTGAGCCGCTAGGCCAAACGCCCACTGCTGAGACAGCGTCACTTTAAAGTTGCGTCAGACTTTCAGAGGCCTGAAAGGAAACGTTCTATCAAAATACCAAAGTGATAAACTGCATGCTAATTTGCAGATCATAGGCACGTGGGTGATCATCTTTAAGGACTTGTTGGGGGTGGGGAGGGGATGCATATTGCAGGCGTCAGCGGGGGACGGGTGGTGGTCTTCCTGCCTCTCCGGGGACTAACAGATGACTGTGGAGAGCTCCCTTCCTTATCCTCTTGAATTTTTGGTTATGTTGTTTTCAATCAAGTGCCATCTGTTATCTTCATCGCCCGTGAGCTCATGGTTCTCTCTCTGTCCTGCGTTCTTTGTGGTGAGAGGGTGGTCTCTTCCAGCCCTTGCATTTGAACCTGTTTTGTAAGTCCAAGGCACACTGACTGCTCTTGCCGGTGTCACTGAGGAGAACTTACAGGAGGCCCCACGTGGCAGCTAAACTGTTTTTACTTGACTTAACTGACAATAAGAACTATTTTCTAGGTCTCCAGGGGAGGAGGAAGTGACGAGGGAGACATAGCACTCACTGTATTGGGTAAAATGATCCCAATCACCTGCGAGGAAATGGCAGTACAACACTTATTGTTCCCCGGAAGTGAAAGCACGTGTTGCTGTTACCGACAGTGCCGTCCACTTGGGAGCCGTCCGGGATTGTTACCACGTGCAGGTCAGCCGCCCTGGGAAGGGTTGGGACTCCACTCGTTCTTCCTCACAGAATCATGTCACACTGAACATTTCTATGGCAACAGCTAAACGCTTTTATGGATCGCTCTTTAGTTTTAATCCACAAAATGAAGAAATGGCTTTAAAATATTCTTGAAGAGAGATAATTCATGGAGTTTTAATAATACAAGAATAAGGAAGCAGTAAATTTGCAGATTTAATAGGTTTTCTTCTCCCCACCTCAGGTCACTTTTTTCTTTTTAAGATTTATGTTTTTTTTTTTTTTTTTGAGAGTTAGATATACAGAGAGGAGAGACAGAGAGGAAGATCTTCCGTCTGATGTTCACTCCCCCGGTGGCCACATCAGCTGGAGCTGAGCTGAGCTGAGGCTAGGAGCTTCTTCTGGGTCTCCCACACAGGTGGGCTTTGGGCCGTCCTCGACTGCTTTCCCAGGCCACAGGCAGGGAGCTGGATGGGAAACGGGGCTGCCGGGATACGAACCACTGTCCATATGGGATCCCGGGCGTGCAAGGTAAGGACTTTAGCCACTAAACTACTGCACCGGGCCGTTACGTGAGTTTTATTTCAACTGTATTTTAATTTATAATGCAAAGCTGAACACAGTTGTTTTGAATTATAAGCTCAAAAATAAATTTTTGTTAGGTTTTTGCGAGGAAAACCATTTGGCAATCACTTAGTAAGAGCCTGTGCTCTGCTCCCTCTCTGTTCTCCTGAGTTCCTGAGATCCAGTTGTTAAATATTTAGGAGCTTCCAGGCTGTCTGTTCCACACAACCATTATTTAAATTCTAATTACATGAATTTATAATTACATGTATTATGTGGAAAGACAAGTAATCTTAAAAACTCTGCATTTTCTAATTATTTTACCATTATAATTTTACTGTTATCTCTGTTCTGGAGGACATTTATATCTATTTTATCTATATGGTGGTGTATTGATTATTTATTGCTACATAAAAATGAATCCAAACACTGACTTCGCTCACATCGTTCGTAAGCCAGGAGTCTGAGAACAGCTTACAGGAGTGGCTTTGGCCAAAGGTTTGGCTTGGAAGGTGTCATTGGGGCATGCAATCATTAACACTTGGCTGGACCCAGAGCCAGAATCCCAGGAATGGCGCCTCAGATGGCTGCTGGCTGCAGGCCCAGTGCCGCACTGCATGGCTTCCTCCAAGCGGAAGTAGTGAAGACAGAGGTGGAATGAGAGAGAGGCTGCAATTTGGGGAAATAGCATGCTATTTTGAATGCCATTTTTAGCTGGTTATAGAAGTAAAATTGGAGCTGTGTTGGAGGAAAGAAGCATCAGGTGTGAATACAGGGAAGACTAGCACGGGTGTAATACTACATAGTGCTGTGATACTGCGCATCTTTTCCCAGTTCCACATTCAGTGACACCAGCGTGCCTGAACCTGACCCATGGTAGAAATATTTGTATCATAGGAATGCTAAAAAAGGGGGAGTTTTATTGCATATTAATTTTATGTGAGCCCAATACTTAAACTCCACATAGAAACAACAGGTTTTTGCTAGGAGACCACATCACTGTGCTAATGTGAGATTGATATCAGCTGCTCAAGATTGGCAAAGCAAAAACACGTAGCCTTGGTTAAAGCAGCAGCGAAACAAGCATTGTGGTTGAACAAGACACAGTGAGAATGGCTTTCTGGAATATGAGTGACTTTGCCCAGCAAAGTGAGCAGGTTAACGGTGACAATGACCAGAGGTGGGCACCATTTCCATGGAGACCGATATCAGCTTATCCTCTATTCACTGTGAAATAATGAATGCAGTTCGTCTGATCACCACTCAAATTCAGTTTGCTGTGTGTTAACAAAATGGTTGAGCTCCTATAAAGATTGATCTGGCATGTTGTTTTTTAAAAGATTTATTTATTTGTTTTATTGGAAAGACAGATTTACAGAGAGAAGGAGAGACAGAAAGAAAGATATTTCATCTGCTGGCTCACTCCTCAGGTGGTTGCAACAGCCAGAGCTGCACTGATTTGAAGCCAAGAGCTTCTTCCATGTATCCCACATGGGTGCAGGGTCCCAAGGCTTTGGGCTGTCCTCTACTGCTTTCCAGGTCATAAGCAGGGAGTTGGGTGAGAAGCAAAGCAGCTGGGACATGAACCGGCAAACATGTGGAATCCTGGTGCATGCAAGGAGGGATCACGACAGGACTGGGGTGCTGTTTTTTTTCATTTGTTTTATTTTCATTTATATATTTGAAAGGCAGAGCTACACAGAGAGACAGAGAGCTTCCACCTACTGTTTCACTCCCTGAATTGCTATAAGGGGTGAGGCTGGGCCAGGATAAAGCCAGGGGCCAGCAGCTTCATTTGGGTCTGCTGTGGTGTAGGGGTCCGACCACTTGGATCCTCTGCTGCCATCTGAGATGCATCAGCAGGGAACTGGAGCAGCGGGGACTTAGACTGGCATCATGAGATGCCCACGGTTATTATCTTACATGTTCTCTGTTGTAAAGGACATTGTTGACTTTGGAGTTTAATTAAAACGGGATTTTCATGTATTTTGTTTTCAACAAATGAAGATATTGAAAGTTATTTTTTTGTGCAAAATACACATAGCACAAAATTCATCATCTTAGCAATTTTAAAGTGTATTGTTCAGTGGCATTAAGATATGACAATGTTATGGGCCTGGAGCAAAGGCTCAGTGGCTCAATGGTTCAATGACTAAATCTTTGTATGCACCAGGATCCCATATGGGCACTGGTTCATGTTCTGGCTGCTCCACTTTCCATCCAGCGTCCTTCTTGTGGCCTGGGAAAACAGTAGGGGATGGCTCAAAGCCTTGGGACCCCGCACCTGTGTGGGAGAGCTGGAAGAAGCTCCTGGCTCCTGGCTTTGGATCAGCTCAGCTCTGGCTCTTGTGACCACTTGGGGAGTTAGCTAGTAGATGGAGGATCTTTCCCTCTGCCTCTCCTTCTTTTTGTAATCTGCCTTTCCAATAACGCTAAATAAATCTTTTTTAAAAAGCTTTTAAAAACAAAGCAAAGAACAACAAGGGTATCAGCGTTATGCAATCATCACCACAGTGTATTTCTCAAGCCACTTTCTGTATTTGATATTAAAATAGTCCAAGTTTAGGGTCACATATAGCCTCCCTCAGAAGTCATGGGGGAACTCTTAGCACATACACAACATGTTCTTAACCACTGTGCCATCGCGCCGGGCCCACACACAACATGTTCAAAGCCTCATATCCCTGGTTGTCCTTTGCAGAGCCGTAATGCTGACAGCACCACCCGAGTTTCTCCATTAGAAATTGTGCACAGGGGGAAGTTAAATCCTTGGTAGTTGAGGGCATGGAATCTTCTAGATGGGGGCTGTTTGCAACATTTGGAATCCCCCAAGTTCCCAATG
This sequence comes from Ochotona curzoniae, assembly GCF_017591425.1. Lineage (NCBI taxonomy): Eukaryota > Metazoa > Chordata > Mammalia > Lagomorpha > Ochotonidae > Ochotona > Ochotona curzoniae. Next base: position 1,477,827 of record NW_024466361.1, on the reverse strand, counting down.
GAATCTACCCTGCATAGCCAGGGTCAGAACACAGGCTTGGCACCCAATCCCAGGAAGTGCGCCAGCATCAGAGCCTGGGAGATAATGAACTGAACAACACCTCCATCTGCCAGTGCTGAGAGGCAATGAGCGTGCAGGCCAAGCTGCGAGAAAGGCCAGAGCTCATCAGCTCTTGACCTCTCCAGGGCTTAAGGGAGTGTCACTCCTGGAAGTGTGTACACAGCCCTTGCCCCTGGGTCCCGGCTGCGTTCCACCTGCTTAGCCTTTGAACTTGCAATTGCATTACCAGAGCTAACATTTGCTTGTCTGGAAGGAGGCCGAGTCTCTTCTCAACCTTCCTCTCCCACTATTTGACAAAGGTCTGGCGATGAGAAAGATCCCATTAACAAATGAAGACAGAGCTTCATCTTGCCAACAGGTTTTTAATCAATCTTTCATGTTACTTTAAAAAAAAATTCAAAGAGATTTGCAGATTTGGTACAATTCTTCTGACCAGTGATTCTCTAAATTCACAAATTAGTGCAGGGTCTTCTGGCCTACAACATGGGAAAATTGAGATGGGGAGTAGGGGTGACGGAGTTTGCATTACTGAGACTGTAAAATGCAAATTTGGAGATCTGTGATGGCATCATGAGTTGACTAGAAACAGTCAGAGCATTTGAAACTTTCTTTCCCCTTCAGAGTCCCTGGCATCTCAAAATAATTATCTTTAGCACTTTTTCTTCAATACAGAAAATGAAAGTGAAGACAGGCTCTGCATGTTTGTTTTCATGCTTTCATCAGTTTCACTGGGAAGGCGTGAGGAGGGATGGTCCCCACCTGCTGGCTCCCTCTCCCAAGCACTCACCACAGTCAGAGTTGGGATGGGACCTGGGGGCTCCACCTGGGTTTCGATGGGGGTAGAGGGAACCAGGTACTGAACCATTCCCTGCTGCCTCCAGCGATGTCCGTAAAAGAGAGCAGGACCAGAGGCAGAGCTGGGAACAGCCCAGGCTCTCTGAGGTCAGAGGCAGGGTCCCAGTGCTGCTAACAGCCGTGCTGCTGGCCTGTGCCACACCCTGAATACTTCAAGTGTGACATTTTCTTTTCTGCATCTCCTTCAAACGACCCAAATAATTCAAATGGTTCCTGCAGCCCTTGGACCTGCAAGGGGGAAAAAAAAGCTTAAAATCTACATTACACAGTTTTTGAAGGTGTTAAAATGTCATTTCAAATGTAAATTCTACAGGCAAAAGACTATTTGTGCCCAATAATTTACTAGGATTCTTTTACAACATATAACTTTTCTACACTACTTTCTCATGTAATCTTCCTCAGAAAGCAGTTTGCTTAAGAACTTGGTTTGTAAAGTTTTAAGTTGCTGAGAGGTTACTAAGGAAAATCATTTATGTGTAAAATAAAATATTGATCAAAGGGTTACAACTTGGAGTGAGTTCTCACATAAAAGGAAAATAAAATGCAGAGATGTAAAGACACTCAAGTGAAGAGAGACCCCAAAATGCAATTAGAAGAACCCACACTGACTGTGACAGCACCACTGGGAATGTGTTGGACGAGCTAAGGGTGGGGGACTCATCTTGATAGGTTGTTCATTTAATATCTGCGACAATCCTATGCTATCAGTCTTATTCTCCTCATTGACAGATAGGTTCAGACACACTCATAAACATTCGTCACACTTTGGAGGGTCAGAATTTTAATCAGACGCCAAGTCAACAGTCTCGCTGCTATTCCTTGGGACGGTGTTTGTAGGACACCGGGAAAGGGTTGAGAAGGCAGGTTGGCCACTTCCTAGATGTGTGATCTGAGCCCAATGCCATCCTACAAAAATCATGTGAGTCACATATAATTTCATATTTTCTAGTAGTTAAAATTAATTCTATTTTAGTGAATATATCTGCTATTTTAAAATGCAATTTTTAAAAAGATTTATTTATTTTTATTGCAAAGTCAGATATATAGAGAGAGGAGGAAAGACAGAGAGAAATATATTCCGTCGGATGATTCACTCCCCAAGTGGCTGTAATAGCCAGTGCTGCGCTGATCCGAAGCCAGGAGCCAGGAGCTCTTCCGGGTCTCCCATGTGGGTGCAGGGTCCCAAAGCTTTGGGCTGTCCTTGACTGCTTTCCCAGGCCACAAGCAGGGAGCTGAATGGGAAGTGGGGCTGCTGGGATTAGAACTGGCGCCCATATGGGATCTAGGCACGTTACAGGTGAGAACTTTAGTTACTAGGCCAGTGCGCTGGGCCCTGTAATCCATATTTTTGAATCAGTTAGGTATTTTATCCTTTTTCTTGTAGGAAGCAATGAAAACTCACTGTGAATTTTACTCTTAGCTTGTTTCAGTCTGGACTAGCCACATTTCCAGCATTCAGAAGATATTTGTGACTGGGGTTACCACATTGGGAACGGCAGCTTTAGCCTACCACGTTTTATTTTTACAGAAGTAGAAATGACGATAAAGAGCCTGTCTGTGTTGTTCTGAGTGTTCCGTGAGTGGGCATATCCACAGTCATTGGGAAGGCCATGCACTAGGGTCTCCCATCTCCCCCAAGACATTGAACTCCTAATTCCACAAAGCGAGAGCATGTTCCCCAGCATGCCAACAGGGCCTTTGAGGATGGGGTGAGGTAAAGAATGCTGCCCTGGATGTCCCACATTGCCAGTGGCTCTGAGACATCTCTCCCGTGAACGGCAGAGTGAGCACTGCCAAGATGATGACAGCAGTGAGAGACGCTGCTGTGAGCACAGGGTCGCGTGGCTTCTGGAAGCTGACAAGGAAATCGCGCTCAGTGCTGACCCTCCAGAAGGAAGCAGCCCACCGGAAACCCTGACTATCCCTTCTGCTGAGACAGTTTGGACCTTTAACCTTCGGCATCCTAACATAAGTCCTAAGCCAGTCTTGTTTTTCTAAGCCACTGAATGGGCGGTAACCTGGGGGAGGCAGGACAGGGAGCTGCTGCAGGGGAGCCTGGGCTTTCTGCCGCAGGCACTTGGCAGTTTCTCTGTAAACTAAATAGTGATAAGAAAAGCAACAGAACTTATCTGCACCCTGATTGTGTGTATTATGGGCATTTGTGATAGACTGCTTCCAGATCCATGCACCTTCAACACTACAGTCTTGTTAGTCCTGATCAGACATGGCATGGCCTTGTCATCTAAAACCTCAAATAACATAACTGTAATTCACAATAAGCTCAAGTGTGTGTGTGTGTTTGAACAAATTGAAAGTGTTGCAAGACTCCACTCATGAACAGGAAGTGCTGATTACCTTGGATTGATCAATATACACTGTTTGCTTGCGGTAAAATGTCATGAGTACCTGATAAATATTGTATAATAGCAATTTAAAATGTTTTAAAAGCACAACGTCAAATAGGGTAGTCTTAGCAGAAAAGGTTAGGCAATACGCACCCAACACTTCAGCTGCCATCCTTTGCAAACAGGAATGGAGGCAAGCATCACTGGGTTTGTCTGACATTTGCCAAATTCCTGCATAAATAACCATTACCTGGATGCCTAGCAGCTGGGAAATAACTAAGATTGAATAGGTTCAGACTGATAAGGTGGGCCAATCCAGCTGACTTTGTTTTGAGAGAAGATGAGACACCCGTCTGGGAGCTGTGAGAGTGCAAATATGTGCTAAACGTGCTGGTGGAAGCCTGTTCCACACAGCTCCGGGCATCACGGAAGTGTGAGGTGCACGCCGGGAAACATCCGAACACCCTCTGTTTCTGCAGATGAGGCACTGTCATCTGCTCTGTCCATCGCTCCCCTATGTTCTTCTTTAATATTCAGTTTTATTCACAGAATGATACACAGTCATTTTAAGACAGAGGTCAGGTTGGGGAAATGAACTGCTCAAGGCTGCTGGAGCTCTTATTAAGAAGACAAAGTGGTATGCAGATGAAGAAGGAAATGCGAATGGCGGTGGAGCAGAGTGCTCGGGGCAGGTCGGTAAGGAGCCTCTCCAAGTCTTCTCAGATTGGAAAATGGCCACTGTGGCTGCTGGCCTGGGGCACGGCAGGCTTATAAATATCTCTTTGCAGCTGCCTTGAGTCCCATCCAGGATTTTTTGTGCAATTAAGGACATTTGGAAGGCACTCACTTGCATGAAACAAAGAACAGGAGGAAAAGGGAACTGAGAAGGGACTTGGCTGTTGGGAAAGCCTGGTTGGCTTCCTGGGAAACGTCTCGCAATGCTTGCTGAGATCTACTGGTAACAAATCAAAGCGGCTCAGTCTCAGTGGTCAAGCTCTGCCACCTGTTCCCAGTCACCTGACTTGGGGGTGTTGTTCCTTTACAGGACAGCCACCTGCTCCCAGTCACCTGGCTGCGGGGTCTTGTCTCTTTGTGGGAGAGCACAGGCTCACTGCAGGAACCAGAGGGCCTCTCAAATTCTCTGGTGTCCCAAGATTTACAGAATAGTGGCTGGGTTCATCCTGTGACCTCACGTGGATGCAGAGTAGGACATTGGAGTGCAACCAGTCATCATCAGATGATTCAAGTGGTAAAATTCCAGGTGTCAGGGACAGAGCTGAGGTGTGTGTCAGCAAAGGAACAGCCGTAAGAGAACAGAAGGCACCAAGGGCAGGCTGTGGGGTAAACGTGGACAGGATGGAAGGCAGCAAGGGCAGGCTGTGGGGTAAACGTGGACAGGTTTTGCTGACAATGACAAGTGTGGGCAGTGCAATACTGGGATATAAGGATGATTCTTTGAGTGTGACTTAGGAGAACTGATCCCAGAGTCTTTGGATTTTAGCATGCTTAAAACTCCAGATCCATCCCTTGATAAGAGCTGGATGCTGTATTTGGTTGGCTGGTGGGCCGAGACCCATCAATTTCAATATCCCTCGATTATAGCAAAATCGTTTAGATGTTCCTTTGACTGATGGACTGTTGTTTTTCTCTTCCATCATCACAGCATGTCGACTATGCACTCGCCATAATTAACTAACCTAACATTAATAGCAAACTTCAGTGATGTATATCAGCCCTCAAACTCACTAAGATGGAGAAAAAGAGGCTCATTTTTTTTCTTGCTTAACATGCAATCCCCCAAGGAAATCAGAAGCTAAGAAGTTTCCAGCACTGAAATTAAAAACCGTTTCCTCCGTGGATTAAATAAAATAGGGAGCAAGGGTGGCTGTCATTTAACTGTAAGGGACATTTTAGTGTCATTTTAAAATTGGTCATGCTGGCGCACAATAGGCCTCAATAAAAGCTGAAAGAAAAGAAGAGTAGGGAAGAGAGAAGAGAGGGACAGAGGAGGGAAGAAAGTGGAGAGTGGAAAGATACAGAAAAAGGATTGTTGGTTCAGGTCTAACTATGATTCTTGAGAAAGCCAGGGAAAAGACATACACACCTACACACACACGTGCACACACACATGTGTATATGTATGTATAAAAGCTCAGGTTGGAGAAATATTTGCTTTTTTCCAACACTCTTGTGAATAGCTGCGTGGACATGTGACAGAGTATCAAGGGAATCTGTAAACGTCTTACTTCGACGCACAGGGTTCCCCAACATCACTTTCAGTTATGACATGGAACATCGACTAAAAGTGGAATAAGACTATGTGGGCCAGCAAAGATGAAACTCACTAGCAAATGTATTGTCCTCAAACTCATGAGGGGACCAGTATTGAGGTGCAACTGGTTAAACAGCTGCTTACAACATCAGCATGCCATATCAAAGCATTAGTCCCAGTCCTCACTGCATTGATTCCAATTGAGCTCCTTGCTAATGCTCCTACAAAGGCATGGAAAATGACTCAGGTACTAGGGCCCCGGCCCAGCATGTGGGAGACCCAAGTACTAGGGCCCCGGCCCATCATGTGGAAGACCCAAGTGGATTTCCTGGCTCCTGGCCTTGGCCAGGATGATGGCGGCCATTTGGGGAGTGAATCAGCAGTCAGAAGATCTCTCTCCCTCTCTCTCTCTTCTCTCAATCTCTGCATTTCAAATAGACAAATCGTTAACAGGAAAATAAAGAGGTAGAAGCTTGTGGTTTATTTCTGGAGCTGTGGGATGAGGCTACTTCTATAGAGTCACACTGATTGGGTGTAATTTTAACTAAAACAGTCAAATGAATCCGAGAAAACAGAGCAATGAGGGTCCAGCGTGGTTCTCTCTACGCATCCCTGCGAGCTTGTGAGGGTCCTTGCCTCTTCTCCTTCTGACAGGCACTGTTAAGTGCACTTCTTGGTCACTGCACTGCTCACTGTCTGCCCAACTTCCTGTTAGCACGCCTTTGCTCCCAAGTGAAAACGTTCCCTTCAGCAGCAGCTCTCTGCTCTCAGCTCTTCCGGGTGGCTGGCTTCTGAAACAATCCTCAGCACCTCTAAGTTAGCAGAGTATCATCTTGTGAATAAAATAACGTACAGAATTTTAATCCATAGTTACCTTAAAGTAGCTTTACATTTGGAGGGAATTAATAGGAAATAGGTAAATGTTATCTTGCAATTATACTTCACCCAAAGTATTGCAAACCCTAGAAATCTCAGGAAAATCTTTAGCTCAGACAATAAAACATGTAAATATAGAACCAGTCTTTTGTTAATGGACATAGCTCCCTAAAATATAATTACAAATATTTTTATAGAATCACACTGGATTACAAAAAGACAAAATTGCAACATCTCAATAATTGCAACAACTCAATAATTTGCAACACTGAAAATACAGCAGGGTTGCATAGCCTGTTTTATCTCACAGACCTAAGAAGCTGTAAGGGAAGAGTGTGGCAATGAGAAAGTTCTATTAGTTTAACAAAGCATATATTGCCACAATGGCACCTCAGCAGGATCTTGAATAGGTAGAAAGAGAAACTTCCATAGCTTCTCGAGCAAGAAAATGGAAACCCTTTGGGTGGGAGTAACAACAAGCCCTGCTCTTGCTAGCATTGAGAACAAGTTGGAAAAGATGAGCCTGCAGAGATTTCGCTCAGTGGTAAAAAGAGCAGATGAAAGGAACCATGTTACGACCATTCACGCCATGCGGGAATGGCGGCAAAGCAGGGAGGGGAATGGGGCATGTAGTGTCCTTCATGGGGAGATCTGAGACCAAGCCTTGAGCCTTGGCCGCCAACGGATGGATCATTCACCCCACTTCCCTGTGTTTGAGACAAAGGAGAGGGATGAGTGAACAGACCTTGAGCAGGACAGGCCACACAGGGAGAGCCAAGAGGATCAAGGGGGAGAGTTTGAAAGAGGGTAGGTTGACCTCAGGCTCTCGTGGGATGATCTATCTGTTTGATTTTGACAGAGACTGGCTGCAACAAAGAGTAGGGAAATGCAATGGAGGAAAGGATGGAGGACAGTGGGCAAGGCTCTGTCCACAAACATTGGCAAGGGGACCTGTGTTGCCATTGGACGAGGCAGGAGGTCAGAGAAGAGCAGGCTACACACGAAGCATTCCCCAAGGCCAGGTTGCTCTCACTTTCCTCTGGCTCGCTTTGCCAACTGTTACCAGACACAGCTGATCAGGGGTCCTTGTCTTCACGCATGACAGAGTTCAGACAGGAAACAGACAGTAGCATCAAGCGTGCCAGCCAAGCTTAATGAAGGCAGTAACCTGACACATCAGGTGGACATTTCAGGAAAGAACTGAGAGCCTGGCCAAACATTTCACAATAAAAGCTAGGGAGCCAGTGACGGAGGAGCAACAGCTGAATTCACTGCAGCCGGAGGCTCTGGGGAGTTCAAGGACTACCACAACACGTCGGTCCTTGAAGTGGATTTGGGGATGGTAATTAAGGTGATGGGCCGCAAAGCAAGCTGGAGAGAGTTCTGGACATGACGTCAAGGCTGTCCACCTGGAGAAACTGCTGTACTTGCTGAAGTCAATCCATAACAAGTGGATTTTTCTTTTCATTTGATTCCCCTTCCTCCGCATGCTTTGATTTCGCAAGGCTTGTTCACACACTTGGTTGTTCAAATATTTTCTTTGCATGATATTTGGCTTTACTGGATTGCAAGGTTGTAGCGTGTGACATTCTTACCTCTATGTACATATACATTTAAATATCTGGCATAGCTATATTGTACCCAGTGAATAAACGAATGGCAGAATAAATGAATGGAATAGTTAATAAATGAATGAACCCAACTTTTGTGCTGTAGCGATGCCTGCATTCCTGCTAGTTTTGGACTGTGCTGAGGGATGCTGTGGTCCTGTGTGATGTCACACAGGCTTGGACGGCTGCACGCAGTCTCTGAAGGTTTGGCACTTTAGGCAGGTGCCTCGGGAACTGGAAAGCTTCATAAACAATTTCAGTTTACTGAATTGGCTGCTCAAATGTCAGAGAGAAATTGAGCATCATGATACTGAGTCACATCAGTGAAATAGCCAATGCGTTCTTTTAAAAATTATTATTGTGATTTTAAAAATGCTGCTATTTTATCCATTTTCAAGGATGGGAGTCAGTGGCATGAGTTAAATTTGCAGTTCTGGACCCATCACCACTACTTTTCTGAAGCATTTTCATCACCCCACAGTGAGCTATTACTAACTAGCAATAAGCCATTTCTATCAGTCTGAGGAGCCTCAACATTAGTTTCTGCACCTGCTCCTTTTTGATCTTTCAGACCAGAGTACTCATAAAGATCTGTGCTTTGTCATGTGGTTGGTCTCACTTGGCATAATATATTCAGTCAGTTCACATAGCAGCAGGTGCTGTAGTGTCACTCTGTTTTAGGGATGGACAATATTCCACTGTATGGACACCACCACTTGTCCATTCTTGTCTGTCAATGGACACATAGTTTGTTGTTTTTCGTATTTTGACTCTTACAAATAATGTTGCCATGAACACCAGTGTGCAACTATCTGAGTCCCAGTTTTCAACTTCATTGAACATGTATCAGTACAGCTACCAAGTCATATAGTAAGGTTTTTTCATATAATAGTTTTAAATTTATCAAGAATTACCAAACTTTTTTTCGCAGTGGTTACACTTTACATTTCCACCCACGGTACACAAGGACTCCAGTTTTTGCAAAGCTAAGTTCTTCCCTAGGACTTCTGCCATTCATGGGCCCAGCTCCACAACTGTGCAGCCTCACTTCACACTGACCATTTCTGGGAGAGTAAATGAGATTCATTGATTGGGTCAGGGTTTGTCCCTGTGTCCATCGACAACACAGGAGACAGCTCCAGGATCATGTGACACAGACATAGCCACAAGGAGCAGGGGTTGCGTGAGCTAAGTAGTCCACCTGGAAGGTTTGTGCAACACGGGGTTTCTTCTCTGAAAGGGACATCATGGCACCTGCTGCAGTGGACCTGTGAGGTCAGCTGCGATAATGCAGGGGCAGTTCTCAGTGAGTGCCTAGCACTCAGTGCACTGAGGATCACGGTAGCACTGACCCCGAGACCGTGACGAAGGAGACTTTGCAAGCTATCACAGCTGTCCTCTGTCGAGTGTCAAGTGCATTTAGCTTTCCTGCTGCAGAGGAAACCTCGCTGTAGATTCATAAGCTTCGAGTTTATCCAAAGCAATTGTTGAGCCTCTTTCTATTTTGAGCCTATATTGCCTTCTGGGGCAACATGTTTCATTTCTTTACTACCTGCTTTGTTGAGTAGTAATTTGTTGTATTTGTCCTAAAACCACTCCTTTCAAGCTCTTGGAACAACTTCTTGTTCTACTTCAGCAGCCCCCGAGAGCTTCACCACAAGGACCTGCTCACAGGTCTGCAGCTGAGTGGATGGGAGCAGTTGTACAGGCCCCAGGCTTTCTTCTGAGTTGTGTTCCGAATCATGAGTTTCCTCTGCATTGCCGCACAGACAAGCACACAGCCTGTTCAGCTCTGGTAGAGGGTCAGCATTCACGTGCACCCTTGCTGGCGAGGACAAGGCCAAGTTGCTGTGTGGTTGCTTAGCAACCAGCATCATCACAATCTGGGCTCCCTCTTGTCACTGTCACTCATCACAGGTGATCCAAACTCATGCCTCAATGGAATGAACAATCACCTTCGCTGTCTTTGGGGTTACTCTGAACCCCCACTGGAACACGTTTGTGCAAGCCTGCCAAGTCAGGGGGTAACACACGCACGGCTTGCCCCCTTTCTTTCCTTCATGATCGGGAGTGTAATTAGGGACATCAGGGAAGAGGTTTATCTGTGCGCGAGCTACAAAGACTGACTGCTTGTTTCTTGGCTCCCTCCAAAGGGTTAATCACATTAGCCCAGTTCTGAGAAGTGCCGTGGTGGGGTGAGCTGTATGGCCGTGTGTCCCTTCCCAGTGTAGTCACCTCACCATTATCTGCACGACGCAGGGGTGCGCTGGAGCAGAGAATTCAAGCCAGCAAACAATCCAAATGCCATTTCTGCTTGGCTTGAGAATACATTATGCAAATTTTTGGCAGCAAATTTACCTTCTTTATTACATTTTGCTTGGATTCATATTAAAACATTGTTTGCATTTTCTGTGAGTATGCATATGCATTGGGTGGTGGGGGAAGTCCCACTAGGGAAGAGATCCCTGGAGTTCAAGAGAACCGCAAACCCCGTATTCATAGGAGCTTTGGACAAGCTCATGCAGTGTCCTCCATGCTCACAGAGGACACCGAGGCCTGGAGACCTTGATGGTCTCAGAAAACGAGCCAGGAGCAGACTCCGGAACCGTCTCCCTCTCACCTTCCTTCGTTTCCTTCTCTTCTCCCTTCTTTCCAGACTGATCTATTTATTTGAAAGGAAGCGTTACAGAGACAGAGAAAGCCATCTTCCGTTCACTGACTCTCCAGATGGCTGCAGAAGCCGAAGCTGGGCCAGGCCAAAGCTAGGAGCCAGAAGCCTTGTCTTGGTCTCCCAGCCAGCAGGGGCCATCTCTCAGTGCTTCCCTAAGCGCGTGAGCAGAGATCTGGATTGGAAGTGGAGTACTTGAGACCCAAACTGCTGCTCATACAGGGTGTCATTTCTACCACTGCATCACTAAACTGATCCCACACACAGGTTTCTGGATCCTTCCTTTCACAGGGAGAAGTACGATATTCATTAGAAACCCTGCTGAGGGTTCTCATCTCGCCAGAAAAACCTTGTTAGTGTTGCCAAGGGGTAAAGCCATCTGCATTCCAACTTCTACAAGCACAGAAGTTCCTAAGTGAGACTAGGTAAGCAGGTTCTACTGTCCCCTGGACCAAATCATGCTTGCTTCGCTGATGTGACCCAACCATCCCAGGTCCTATCGCCTGCTGTTGCAGTTTGGATTACTTAGCGTTAGCCACGAGCCCACAAGCTGCTTCCCCTGAGATGCCCCTGAGTTCCAAGAGTTGTGCATAGGGCATTACAGGGAGTTACAAACCGTGGGATCAGTGAGTGGAGACCTTGGGGAACGTGGTGGGGAAGCACCTGCCAGCTCTGTGCTGCATGTCAGGGCTCTGGCAGCACATACTAACTTAATGTGCAACCTGGGACACAGCTGTTAAGGAGTTTAGGAGACCTGAAATAACAGCTGAAAAACAAACTTGCAACAGATAGAGAGGCCTGGACCCCTGGCAAAACTTTCCAAGGAGTACATCAGTGAGAGTCAAGAAAAGACATTTGCACATCAGTAAGAATCAGCTCCCATCATGTGGGTAGTACTCACATCAAGTCATCTGAGGATCATGAGAAACAATTAGAAATGCAAATTCCCTTAAAAACATTGTTTATTTAAAGGGGCTGTGTGGGGTGAGAGAGAGAGAAGAGAAATAGCTTCCATCCCTGGCTCACTCCCCAGTGGCTGTGACATGACTGATCCAGGACCAAGCCAGGAGCCAGAGCTTCCGCTGGGTCTCCCATGCGGATGGTAGCAAGTGCCCAAGTGCTTGGGACGTCCTCCTCTGCCTTCTTCCCAGAGAGCTGAATTAGAAGCAGAACTGTGGAGACTCGAACCAGTACTCCGATGTGGGATGGCAGCGTTGTAGGTGGGATCTTAACTTCCTACACAATGACAGTCCCAACATGCAAATTCTTTGTTTTAAAGATTTATTTACTTTTAATGGAAAGGCAGATTTACAAAGAGAAGGAGAAACAGAAAGATCTTCTGTCCGCTGGTTTACTCTCAAGAGACTGCAACAAATGGAGCTGAGCTGATCTGAAGCTAGGAGCCAGGAGCTTCTCCCAGGTCTCACACATGAGTGCAGGGTCCCAAGGCTTAGGGCTGTCCTCTGATGCATTCTCAGGCCACAAGCAGGAAGGTGGAAGGGAAGCAGAGCAGCCAGGACATGAATTGGTGCCCATGTGGGATCCCTGTGTGTGTCAGGTGAGGATTTAGCCACTGGGCCACCACACTGGGACTGCAAATTCTTTTTTTTTTTTTTAAGGTTTATTTATTTTTATTACAAAGTCAGATATACCTGAGAGGAGGAGAGACAGAGAGGAAGATCTTCCATCCGATGATTCACTCCCCAAGTGAGCGCAACGGCTGGCACTGTGCCAATCCGAAGCCAGGAACCAGTAACCTCTTCCAGGTATCCCACATGGGTGCAGGGTCCCAAGGCTTTGGGCCATCCTCGACTGCTTTCCCAGGCCACAAGCAGAGAGCTGGATGGGAAGTGGAGCTGCCGGGATTAGAACCAGTGCCTGTGTGGGATCCCGGCGCGTTCAAGGCGAGGACCTTAACCGCTGCTAGGCCACGCCGCCAGGCCCAATTCTTTTTATTTTTTTTAAATAGATTTATTTACTTGCTATTGGAAAGGCAGATTTACAGGGAGAAAGAGGCTTGCTAACCTTCTGATGTCAGGCAATGGCCTAACTGGAGGTTCACTGATCCACCACAGCCTTGCTCACATGTCTGCAAGGTGGTGACCTGGACCCACTCCTTTCATAGGCAGGCTGGGTGGGGGACTGGTGGACAGTGGCACGTTCTGTAGGCAGTGCAGTTCTCAGGGTCCTCCTAAGTTCAAGGTGAGGCAGAAGGAGACTCAAAGTATGTTGCAAAGTAATATGGTTTCAAGGGGAAAATAGTTGTGATCATTTCCACTAAAGGTAAGTCATGGGATACATTCAGTAGCTGAACACGGGGTCTCCCACGCGGGCGGCAGGGCCTCAAGTCCCCAAGTGCACAACACGGACACCCCAAGCAGTGGCTCCGCATGCTACACCACAGCGTTTGTGCTCTTTTAAATTATTATGCAGAAAATTTAATTAGGCTAAGGGCAAATGTAAGTTCTGGCCATACAAACACTTTTTTCCCTGTCCAAACTTCGTGGGATTGGAAGAAAAAAGTCTATCAAGAGGAAAAATGCTAATTACTTTTAATATGCTAGTACTTTTTATCATCTTTTAAAGGGTTTCTTTGCTTTGAAATTTTCAATAAATGCTTTCTAATGCAAAAATAATACTAGGAACCAGCACTATGGCTTAGCAAAGGCCAATCATTTGGTTGAGATGCTGGAATTCTGTATGGGTATCAGTTCGAGTCCCAGCTGCTCCACTCCCAATCCAGCTTCCTGCTGATGGCCTGGGAGAGCAGCAGAGGACGGTTCAAGGCCTTGGGACCCTGCACACATGCGAGTGACCCTGGAGAAGCTCCTGGCTTCAGACTTGGGAGCCACTCAGCTCCACTTGGGGAGTGAACCAGTGGATCAAAGAGCTCTCTCTCTGACTCTGTTTTCTCTGTGAAATTTATCTTTCAAATAAAAATAAATCAATCTTACAAAAAGAAAAGTAACATTAAAGCTCAACTAATGTATTTTTATCAAGTTACTGAAGGTGGTTATTTTTCTGAAAGCATTTTATCAGCACAATAATGTCCACATTTATGGAGTATGATATGGTAATTTATACATGTATACAAAGTGTAAATTTAAACCAGATTAATTAACATTTCCCTCTTCAGAAACATACATCATTGCTTTTTTTTTTATTGTTAATAACATTGTATTATGTGATGCAGTTTTATAAGCACTGGGATTCCCTCCACCCCTCCCATAACCCTTCCCCCCATGGTGGATTCCTCCACCTTGTTGTATAACCACAGTTCAAGTTCGTTGCTTTGTATTGGAAACCTTCAAACTCCTCTAGACTAGTTGTTTATGAAACATGTAAGAAAGCTTTGTGCCCTCTACTTACCTGCTGAGCGAGTCGCCAGGGCTATTTCTCCAGTGTAACTTTAGGTAGCCATTGTGCAGCCTGCCTTCTCTGCCTGGCCTCCAGTGGCATCCACTCTGCTGTCCTGGGCTGTGAAGTCTGCCTTTTCAGCTCCCACGTATAAGCTAGCAGTCATTTGAAACAGCCAAACCGTGCCAGGAATGGGTCCCTGAAGACCACAGCTCACCCTCCCATTTCTCAGCGCCCCGAGCTCCCGCCTTCCCTTACAACCCTTTTGTTTCTTGCGGTTTGTAGCTGCTTGTGTCTAAATCGTACGCTTGTACATGAAAGAATCTGATTGCCCTTTTGTGTAGTTTCTGTGGGCGTACACATGAAGAGTTGGGGTTCTTTACAGAAACTCTTGTCACTGGGCCCCTAATGTGGTTCCATCACACCCAAAGGTTGACGCGACGATGACCTTAGCACTGTGTTAGTGTGACCGCACAGCCCCTTTCATTGACATGTGCATGAGGATTCCGCAATTGGTTGTTTTTTTTTTTTTAATTCTTTCCTTCCTGGTATTCATGACTGTCTTACATTCTTCATTTGCTATTTTCATTGTAAAGACCTCATTTTTTTCCCTACTTCTCAAGCCAATTTTCTGTTACTGTCCATGTGGACACACTCATTATCTAGTACCTTCTTTTTCTGGAGCCTCAGGGCTCCCGTTCCACCTTGGTGGACGCCTCTCTATTGCCCAGGCTTAACCACCATCCTAAAAATTCTCTCTTTCTTTGATGTTGGAGCCCAGCTCTCTGCTCCTATCTTTTGTTCTTCTTGTTTTAATCCTTTTTAAGCAGCACATCCCTTTGTCGCTCCCCGAGATGGATTGATGAGGACTAAAAGTCTTTATCTTACCCTCATTGTTGGCTGTCAGGCTGGATTTGGTGGAATGTAATTCCTTCAGGATTCAGAGTTCTCCCCATTACCTTTTAATTTCTAATAAAGCCATTCAGAAGACCAGTGCCATTCTGCTGTTCTTTTGTGTGTGGTTTAAAATGTTTTATCTTTTGAAAGGTTTTAGCGTCTTTATTGCTGATGTCCTAGAATTTCAGAGCAGTGGTCTGGTGTGTGGGTCTCATTCATTCTCCACGCTGTTTCCAGGCTTTCCATCTGGAGACTCGTTTCCCACACTTTTCTTGTAGTATTTCTTTGATGTTTTCCTTTCTGTGTCTTTGTTCTCTCTCACTCTTTCTGGAATATGCATTAATCAGAGGTGATGCTCTCGGTTCAAATCTCTGTTCCCTAGTAGTTTATCTCCGTTCCTCTGCTATGCTCTCCAGGTTCCCCACGCCCTTTCTTCTATGCCTTCACTGAGAAAATGTTTAAAAGTTTGCTTTCATAATTTTAACTTATAAGAGCTCCATTTCTCTGGCTAGCCCATTTGTCATCCTGGTTCTGTGTCCATTCAGGTAATAGCTTCACTATTTCTAATGACACCATTGATATCTTTTTTAAAAATAATTTTTGTACTGACCATGTCTCTGCTTCTATGGTTTCCTTTTTTCCCATCTGTGTGTGTTAGCGTCTCTTACATTAGAGGCTTTTCCTTAATGTCAAGTGAGCCCTGATTCACATATTCTTTAGAGGTTTTCAAAAATAACTTAAATGTACATATATTCATTTTATTTGAAAGGCAAAGAGATACGACAGAGCTGCATGTGGGGAGAGAGGAGGCTCTCACATGCCGGTTGGGGACGGCTGAAGCTGGGTCCCAGGGGTCCAGCTCACACACGATCTGGTGGTTGGGGACGGCTCACACGATCTCCCACATGGGTAGCAGGGACTCACTCAAGCTGCCGCCTCCTAGCAGCTGCACTAGCAGGTACCTGCAATTCAGAGCAGATTCTGCATGAAACAGGAATCCCAAGTGATAAACCCCCACCCATCAGTTTATATGCTTAAAGCAGCTATCACAGGACTCAGAAGGGGTGCACATGTACGACACTGCCCAGAGCACCCATGTGCCGTCTTGGAGTGATAGATTCTCCCAAGAGCTCTGCTCTGCATGCCAACCTCCTGCTAATGTACTCCCAGGAGAAAGGACACAGGCCCGAATTCTGTGTCCTTCCACCCGCACGGGAGACCCGGGCCGGGTTCCCAGCACCTGGTTTGCAATGGGCCCTGCCCTGGCAGTTGCTGGAATGTGTAGAGTGAATCAGAGGAAGTAAGACCCTCTGCTTCTCAATCCCTCTCTCGCCCTCCACTTTATAAGTAAACACATACACACATTTTTACCAAAGATTGAAATTAGGTTTTTATAAAAAGTGTGGATTAGGAATTCTGTGTGCAGGATTGGGCGTCCTGGCTTTACTAAAGGCAGGGTACTAGCAGGTTGCTTGATTTCCACTGCGGAATTGACAACCATCTGTGTCTTTAAGTATCTACTTTGGGAGTCAGGAATTCTACAGTTTACTTTCTCTGGGTAGAGGGCAGAAGAGGGAAGACGACATGACAATAGGGGTATGCCCCAGTTCTCCAGCAACTGCACATGCAGTGGGTTCCACTGGGCATTTGATCTGTAATTCCTTCTTAGCATCTTCTACCTGCCACTCCTGGGCTGGTGTCCCTGAGACAGAAACTCTGCTTGTGTCTCTTTGCGAATCACTCGGGAGAGTGTTTCGTTCTCAGTGGTGTTTCTGTTTTGTAAATAACTTTTTCTCAGTTTCTCCTCTTACTTTCTGTGAGACTCACCGTGAAAAAGCCTGGGCCAGGGGTCCTCTGGTCTGACACATCACTTCAAACTCATTCATTCATTTTCAGACTTTAAATAGTTCTAATTCCATTTGATGGATTTTGTGTTTTGTTTATCATGACTCTTGTTGCTTTTTGAGTAGTTTCCAAAAAGAAAAAGATGTAGAAAAATCATCTTTCTCTGCTGCCTTGAAATTAGAAATTTCCAACTGCTTGTTTTAATTTTGATAAGAATTCTCAAATTGTTCTCCACAGATTTTGTATTAGTTTCTAAAAGTGTACATCTCCCATACCCGTACCATCTTAATATGTTAGTTTTTAAATCTCCATCAGTCTTAATGAAAAATGAAAAAGGTGCAATTTTAACTATATCTTTCCTTTTAAAAAATTCTTTGATTTGAACGGCAGATTTTACAGAAAGTAAAGGAAAGATAAAGTTCTCCATCTGTTGACGCACGACTCCCCAAAGGGAGCTATGATGGTCTGAAGCCAGGAAGGAGCTTCTTTCAGGTCTCCCATGAGGCTTTAGGGGCCCAAGGCCTTGGCCATCCTCTGCTGTTTTCCAGGCTATAAGCAGAGAGGCAGATGGGAAGTTGAGCAGCTGGGACGTGAACCAGTGCCCATACAGTATGCCAGCTCCACAGGGGGAAGATTAGCCGGATGTGCCACTATGCTGACCCCCTAACTGTATCTTGTGAATAGGGTGCTGAGAGCTCATTGTTGGTGCCCGCCCACCCGTGCGTGAATGACTGTAAGTCCTTTGGGGAGCATCTTGCCAGGCTCATCTTTCTGGCAGCGTTCAGCAGTGCTCTGTCGTGAAGGAGGGCCTGTTCAGGCCTGGAAAATAGACTCTGGCAGTCTGTGTCGCTTCCCCCTAGATGGCTCTTTCAGAACTTCCACCCGGGAGGCGGGCAGAGGTGATGGGATGGGGCTCAGAGACTCATCCTGTATTATGCTTTCCTCCCAGCGCTTAGAGTGCCCCAGTCGGTGTCCTCTAAGCAGTTGCAGGTACTACAGGATCTCCCTCATAGCACACCCTTCATAAACCTAATGACATCGCGGCTGTCAGATACCACGCCAAGGGGGAAAATGGGGCCCGGGAGCTAATCCAAGTTCCTGGGCTGCAGGTGTCCAGCTCGCGTTTGACAAGTGTGCAGGGACTGGATTTGACTCTCAGTGACCAATTCTGCTTCGCGGAGGATCCCTGACCGCGAGAAATCCAAAGCTCCGCAGACATGCACAGGAGAGCTGTGCGAGTGGGCTGCCGCACTGCAGCCAGCAAAGGCCTTCACTAACTTGTGACAGACCTGCTGCCTTCTCCTTCTCAGCATTTGTAGCTACTTTCGTCCTAGTTCACTTGTGCGGTTGGCCCGTCTGCCTGTCCCGAGCAGAGCTTTGGAGAGCGGATAAGGAAGGGTCCTGGCTCTGCTGGAAGTCAGCACTGAGCTCTCTTTTTTTCACTGTAATTTGTCTTTGAGGGTGACTTCCTCAAAGATGCAAGTGGGTAGTTAATGTTCTGAAAAATTTTTTAAAGAACCGAGAGTGGATTCATTTAATGTAGACTTTGGGTCCTGAGTCTACTTCAGTGTGATTCAGCACATCCAGCAAAAAGCAGCGTGGACAGGAACCTCTTTCTTCCTGATCTCAGGTGAAAAAAACAAAACGCCACCTCCTCTCTGCCAGTCTTTTCCAGGTGAAACAGAGTGGTTTCCATGCAAAATCCTCAGGCCCCTGTGCTGAATGCCGCACCTGTGCTCTGCAGGCCGTCACGCGCTCCTGCCTCACCCCGCAAGGAAGACGCCCAGCATCTCATCACTACGACTTTGTTGTCACTGACAAGGAAGCAACGCAGGACAGACGTAGCCCACAATAGCGTCTATCAATCAAGCACTTGGGGAAATCAGAAATGACAATGCAACTCACGGCGTTAAATAACCCAGGGTGTAGGAATTAATCAGAAATCTGGTGTTGTTGAAAACACACGAGTTTCTAATAAATTAGATTTGAGAGTTACTTTCAAGCTGTGGATTAAGGGGCTGTGTGGAGGCGGCTTCCAACTGCTGCCACAGGAGATGGAAAATGTGTTTGTTCCTCTGGCGAGAAGAGAGGCGGAAGTTACTCCAGTCCTCGCCACACTCCCTCTTGCCCATCCCCACACCGGCCCTGCCTGCTCTGGTTTGAGCCCTGGCTTTCTCCGAGTAGATTTTGTTATCCAGGTAAGAAAAGCTGCAAGTATGTGGGCTCCTACCCCCTACATCAGCTTCATGCCTTACAGCTCATTCTGATTGTATTTTTAAATTTAACTTTATTTTAATTGACCAACAATAGTTATATATATAATAGGTTAAAATAAGATATGCTGATACGTGCATACATTGTGGAAAGTACATGAATGTCCTGGTGGCTGGGTTAAAGCCCTGCTTCCCTGGTTAGGTTGCTAGATCCTGGAACTCAGTGTGAGATTGTGGTCCTTCGGCACGGCCCACGATGGTCTGTGCAGGGCCTGTCTGCCTCCATCTCGGGGAGGAACAGGGATTTTTTTCTCTAAGCAGATTCAGACCATGAGCTTTGTTTCCATCTCATCACCTTAGCTGTTGCTCAGATGTTCACATTGTTAAACTTTTGCTCACCATGTTGGAAGGTATTTGAGAGCAGGGACTGTTTGTGTAATATGGCTCTTGGTGCCCAAGTCTGAACAAAGAACTTACACACCATAGGAACCCAGGGGTTACTGTTGATGGTTTTGCTCAGCTAGTTAACGGTGTCTGGAGTAAACTGGTCTGGGCTTGGGCAGCATCTAAGCCCTCTCAGGCTAAGAACTCGGCTTGTACCTGTTCTGTGAAAGCTGGGTTCCTGCCGCATCGGGACTCCCATTGGGAAAAGTGCTTTGAGTTCAGCTCGCCTCTGTTCCCTCAGCAGAGATGAAATGCAAGGGGAGGAACGTGGCCCTGGCTTCGTGCTTAGATCTGAACGAAGTCGGGGCAGGCTGAATCTTCATGTGCTGCAGGGATTCAGAAAAGGTGCCAAATCGTTCCAATTTCACCAAAATGGCTTTTAGATAAGAATGAGAAACGCATGATCGTAGCCACCCTTTTGTGGATCTTTTCCACATTCATCTGAGAGAGATACGGCAGCTCGAAAAGAAAGGTGCGTTCCTTGCTGGCCAAGAGGGCTGAATGAAGAATCAAGGGCATGGCAACCTTGTAGCTGAAATGGTAGAAAATTGAATTATTCTTCTCGTATTAAATGCATACATTCCTAAGCATTTCTGCCAAAATGGTCTTGCTAAGCCATCGTGAGCGGCATTGTGTTTGCTCACGGAGCACTGAACCGAGCTGTGGGCTCTGCAACAGCTGCTCAGAAGACAATGAAAACATGAGGATGAAAAAGCACCCGCAACGGATGGGTCTGTCGGTCCTAAATTGCATCTGAGAGGCTTCTGGCACCATTAGAGGAAACACAGGGCGATTTACACGAGACGTTTCTTAACAATGTGATTGTCGGTATATATCTGCTGAATTGATCGGCGGTGGAGACAGATCTTTATTTTTATAATAGCAACAACATCCGTTGCAGATTACTGCTCAATTTATTCCTGATGCTAACATTACCAACCAGCATCTCTCGATTTGTATTGGAAAAAAATATGTTCTTATTTCTTAATTATCTGTTTAATTGGAAGAAGACTAGAGTCCTCTGATGCCCTGACTTGCCAACACTAGGGAACCTGCCCGTCTCCTCAGAGTCCTGAGCTTTGGCTTTCAGAGGGCTTGTAGAGCCTTGTGATACTGACAGGTGTGAGCAGATGCTGTATTCTTCCGGAGGTACCCCTAGCAAATGACGTCTCCCCACACCTCTGTTTCCCCTGATCTGCTCTTGCTGGTCCTAGCCCTCAAGAGTCCTGAGGGGACCACTTCCGTCACTCTTGCCTTTCCAGAGGCTGACTGGGAGGAAAGAGGGGATGCCACATCTTTGTGGCAGCTCTCTGGCAATCATAGGTCCCGTCCCTGGCTGACGGGCGTACTGAGTTGACAAAAACAAAAGTCCTCTGCCAGTTTTCCTCCTCGTTCCAATCATGACAACATAACTATAAATCTATGGAAGTATGTAAGCAGGTGCCTACTGTCATAATGCCATATCATGCGTCAAGATCACTCTTCTTTAAAGATTTACTTATTTATTTAAAAGGGCAGAGAGAGAGAGAGAGAGAAATCTTCTATGCACTGGTTCGTACCAAGATAGCCTCAACAACCAAGAGTGGGCCAGAATGAAGTTAAGAGCTGGGCACTCCATTTTCATCTCCCATGGGGGTGCATCCAGGTACTCCATTTTCATCTCACATGGGGGTGCATCCAGGCACTCCATCCTCATCTTCCACTTGGGTGTTTGAGCCCGTTGTTCTTAGAGAATCTTCCACAGAATTCCTCAATGTACTAACAGGGACCTGAATGGGAGAAAAGCAGCTGGAACGCCAACTGGCACCTTGATATTAGATGCCAAGTGGGCATGCAGCAGCTTAACCCAGGGCACCACAACACTGGTATCCCCACTCTTTTGGTGTTGTGAGATTTAAAAAATTATTTTTCTCATGGTAAAATAAACAGCAAAATTTACAATTTTAATCATAGTTCAGTGTTCATTCATGGGGTGCCAGTGTCACCACATAGTGTAATCTCTTCAAGGTTTATCCAACTTGTAGCATGTGTCAGAATTTCCTTCCTTTATTATTTTATTTTTAAAGATTTATTTATTTGTATTGGAAAAGCATATTTACAACTAGAAAGAGAGAGATTTTCTGTCTGCTGGTCCACTCCCAAGTGGCCACAATGGCTGGAGCTGAGCTGTCCAAGACCAGGACCCGAGAGCCTCATCCAGGTCTCCCACATGGGCGCAGAGGCCCCATAGCCCATCTTCTGCTGTCTTCCCAGGCCATAAGCAGTGAGTCGGATGTGAAGTGGAGAGCTGGGACTGGAAACGATGCCACCAGGTTGCCCGCACTGACGACACAAGCTTAGCATGCTGCACCATGACACCTGCTTGAGAATTCCCTCCTTCCACATTTACCCATCGAGAGGCAAGTGTGCTGCTTGCAGCTGCAGGCTGTTGCGTACAACACTGATACAGACATGGGGCATGGTGCAGGCTAACAAATATCTGTTGGAGTCTGATTTCACTTCAAGGTCCTCGCCGTGGTGTACAATGTTCTTCAGCATCTTGGCCGGTTAACCTCATCCCATTCATCTCCCTTTGCCTCACACTTCCTGCAAAGCATTCCTTTGCCACCACCTGTGACCGTGCCCACTGCCCAAATCCCCTTCTTTGGTTCCTGGATTCTGGTTTCTGGTTTTTCGCCCAATTCTCCATTCACAACTATGTTGCTAGGACAGAGACATGAGCCTTGGCCTGGGCTCTAAAAGGGGACTATTCTCCCACTGGTTTTCAATGGCAGCCTCAACTGGTCCCCTTCCCAAGCCTTTCTCAGTCGAAAGTGACAATCCCAGTTTCCACCAGCAGTCCCCATGATACCCAAGGATTGTCCCTCGGGTAAACAAAGGCCTGACACAAACTCTGTGGCCAATGATCCAAGTAAGAACTGTGAGAAGGGTCTCAGCTGCTTTGAAACCTCTCAACCTTGTCACTATAAGGTCTTTATTTCAAGTTGTATCCAAGCACATCTGAAAAAATCCCTGTTGGGGGCTGACACTGTGGCATAGTGGTTAAAGTTGCCACCTGTGATGCCAGCATCCCATTTGGACACTAGTTTGAGTCCCAGCTGCTCCACTTCCATCCAAGCTCCCTGTTAACGCGCCTGAGCAGGCAGTAGAGGATGCCCAAGCACTCAGGCTCTGGGCCCCATGTGGGAGATGTGCAAGGAAGCTCCTGACTCCTGGCTTGCAGTTGGTCCAGCCCCGGCCACCACCGCCATTTGGGGAATACACTAATGAACAGAAAACCTCTCTCTCTATGTCTCTCCCTCTCTTGGTAACTCTACCTTTCAAGTAAACAAATAAATACATTTATTTTAAAATTTTCTTTCTCCAGAAGAGAACAGGTTGCTCAGGGCCAGAAGCCCTTTTAGGGATTTTGAGCAAAGATTTTATTTATTTCTTTTTTTTTAAAGTATAGATTTTTCTAAACCATAATTTTGTCCTCATTTTATTTTTTTCCAACATAATCATCATCATTCCATCATTCCCCTTTGTTATGCACTTTATATACAAGGCACATGGTAAAAATGCTAATTGACATTTTCTATTTTTGTATGCTTAGTAACTTTATTGTTAATTGGAGATGGAATGACCTTTGGAACCAGACTTAAGTTCAAATCCTGCTTTGGTTTTTAATAAATGAGATTACACAGACAGCATTTATAGCCATATGTGGCGCACGGTGCTGGGCAAAGCTTAGGTCTTATTTCTATGGTTTAAATAACCGCAGACTGAGACAGGGCGAGGGGCGCGAGCACCGGCACGCCTTGCAGCTCCGCCGACTCCGAAAGCATGCCATTCCTTCGGAAGTTTATTGCTGCGTGCTGTTGTCAATGGAGGAAAAAATGGACTAAGCCTCATTGTAGTTTAAATTAGTTTAAATTATAAAATGTACCCAGCCCTAGTTATATTTTAAGTGATTCAGCATGCCCTATTTGCAAAGAGTTAACTCAGAGCTAAAGAACATTTCTGCTTCTAATTTCTACTGACCCTAGGCAAGTGCTTGTCTGAAAGACTGATACATTGCTAGGGGATCTGTTATCTCACCTTCTGCTGAGTTCCTGCTCTCTGGAGAGCCGGCCTATTAATCCTTTGTCCTATCTCAGCACCTTCATCACTCGCCATCAATTGGCAGTGAGAGATAGTGAGGGTGAGGACTCAGACCGGTCTCCAGGTGTTCCTGCAGGGCACACTGCCGCCCCCAGGGACAGGCGGGCCAGAGTCTTGCTCAAGTACACTTCAGACATGGTGGCAACAAAGATCTTGCAAATTATGGTCCTTTCAAAACCACTTTTTTTAAAAAAATAAAAATCATTTATTGAAGGGCAGAGTTAGAAACAAGGAGAGACAGAGAAAGATCTTCCATCTGTTGTTTTATTTCCCAAGTGCCCACAACAGCTGGAGCTGAGCTGATGCTAAGCTGGGAGCCAGGAGCTTCTTGTGAGTTTCTCATGTGGTTGCAGGGACCCAAGGAATTGACTCAGCCTCTGCCGCTTTCCCAGGCCGTAAGCAGGGAGCTGGATTGGAAGTGGAGCAGCTGGGACTTCAACTGGCGCCCACAGGTAGAGGTGTAGCCTACTATGCCATGGCACCAACCCCCAAAATTACTTGTAATAGACACATCATTTTATTTCCTTGAGGTTTACTCAACCCCCACCCCTCTCATTCACACAAACACACTCTAATCCACTTAAAAAAGATTTATTTATTTCTGTTGGGAAGTCAGATATACAGAGAAGAAGAGAAACAGAGAGGAGCATCCACTTGTTCACTCCCCAAGTGACCACAACAGCTGCAGCTGAGCTTATTAAAGCCAAGAGTCAGGAGCTTCTTCCAGGGCTCCTACATGAGGGCAGGGTCCCAAGGCTTTGGGCTGTCCTGGACTGATTTCCCAGGGAGTTGGAAGAGAAATGGAGCAGCTGATATATGAACCGGCACCCATATAGGATCTGGTTGGCGAGGACTTTGGCCACTTGGCTACTGCGCTGGGCCCTTTAATCTACTTTTGAAATGCTACAACCATTGTGTCAGTAGATAGGGGTGGGTGACTTACAATTGGGCATGGCCCATCTGATGTTTTAGAAGAAATAACTCAAGTTCCTGAATGGAGATAATTTTAAACAGACGCATTAATCAGCATCAGTTGTGAATGGAATAAACAGGTGTGACATAAATGAATATGGAAATCAGGGCATGCAGGTGGCTTTCTTTGGAGACGAAGTTGGTGAGTACATAAGTAGATTTTACAGAAACTACAGAAACAAGACATGAGGCTATCAGAAGTCCTTTCAATGGTGTTTTCCCTGATTCTCTAGGACATAAAGTGTGTGTGTTCACTGGGGATAGACTTGATAGCTGTTCTCTGTAAATAGTAAATATTTTAGAGTTTGCGGATCACAGTGGTCTTTCTTACCCGAGGCAGAAAACAGCCACAGATAATATGTAAATGAATACAGGGCTGTGTGCCAATAAAATTTGATTGAAAAAGCAGTGTGTAAGCCCATTTGACCCCTAGGCCAGCATTTGTCCACCTCACACCAGGTTCTGTGCTGGACTCTTTATAAACGTCTCAATTGCTTGGAACAGTGAACATTAAGACAACGTGTTAATTACGCTGGCCTAGTGAATTACGTGAATTCAGGTAAGAAGGGACATTGCTGGTGATGCTGCAAGCAGGAAGGAGGCTGGCCCAGGTTCTGCACGGCATGTGCGGTGCTCCAAGGCCAGGGAGAAGGGCCCGAGTTCTAGGGCAGAGCCAGCGTGACGGCGAGTGTTACATTCTCCAAAAGCCTGCGAGCGAAAAGCTGCAGACTCACACGAAGTGAGTCGGAGAATACAGGCTCCCAGACACGTCTGAGAAAATGGACGCGCAGATAACAGCATTTCACACGGGGCAGGTCCAAATAAAGGACCCAGAAATGGACATGCCACGATAACAGGGCTCGCGCTGTGCATAAACACCCTTGAATAGAAGACCAAGTGTGGAAACCGGACAGACCCCAAGCGACCATGCGACTTCAATGTTTAACACTGATTCCATATGCATGCAAATGAAACTAGAAGTCAGGACTGGGGCCACCCAACAGACACAAACCCACGGGTGGGCAGGAGGAGGGGACCTGCACTGCCACACCCTCCTCATCCTCCCCCAGTCTGTTGGCTTTAGAAACTGCTCCTATGGCGATGAAGAAACATGTATTTGAAATTAAACAACTATGTCCCACTGCTATTAAATAATATAAAATTGCTTTATTTTTTAAATTTAAAATAGTATCTATGACATGGATCAATTTTTAAAAAAGATTTGTTTATTATTTTCATTTGAAAGTCAAAGAGGAGGAGAGACAGAGAGGAAGATCTTCCATCTATTGATTCTCCCCAAGTGAGCGCAACAGCCAGAGCTGAGCCAATCCAAAACCAAGAACGCAGAGCCTCTTCCAGGTCTCCCACCCGGATACAGGGTCCCAAGGCTTTGGGCCGTCCTCGACCGCTTTCCCAGGCCACAAGCAGAGAGCTGGATGGGAAGCGGTGCCACCGGGATTAGAACCGGCGCCCATATGGGATCCCGGGGTGTGCAAAAGGACTGCAGCTGCTAGGCTGCTGTACCAGGCCTAAGGCAGATCCATTTTAAAAAGACATTTCTGTTTTCTAGCTTTCACATTTGCATTTTAAAGTGGTACTCTCAATATCAAAAAGGTTTTGGAAGGATTTGGGCTTTAAGATCTAAATGAGTTCTAACATTCTCACATTGGTTAAATTCATATCAAGGAGATGCGAACATTTTTAGCAAAGAGTGAACTAAGTTTTCTTTCTGGTGGAGAGATTTGTAAAGATACAACGAAGAGAACCAGACATGTCAGCCGTATTTTCTGGCAATACAAACGCTTGATACTTTCTTTTTGTTTATTTATAATGTAATTTTAAAGAAGCCAATATGGGCTTGTGGAAACATAAAATATATTGTTATGAAAGCTGTTGAAAGAGCATTTTCAGCAACGGCGGGTGGGGGATGAGTGGTCTGCAGTGCTAATTCTGAACAGAAACAAGTATAATTAGGGCAAATATTAACAGAGGTGACGCAGTTAATCACAACAAAAACGATTTCAAAGCAATGATAGAGGCAAAAGCCAGAGATAAGTGAGAGTGTAGGCGGATGAAAGGAAAAACTCTGCATTCTGAGAACCGTGCCGGAACCTTCGCGGAATCAGCCCTTAGTCCTCAAAGCACCTCCTAGACTTAACTGTTTTTCTGGAGAGTTTGAGGTTCATGTTCCTTAAGGCTCTGATGTGGAGAACCGCAGCCTGTGTTTGAGTCTGACTGCTAAGCCTGCTCACGCTCACGGTCCCACAGTTGTGTGAAGCTCTCAGTGGAAGAAAAGATGTGATGTGAGTGGAAACTAAATTAAAGAGGGCCAAGTGCTATAGCCTAGTGGCTAAATCCTCGCCTTGCTCCCACCTGCTCCACTTCCCACCCAGCTCCCTGCTTGTGGCCTGGGAAAGCAGTAGAGGATGGGCCAAAGCCTTGGGACCCTGCACCCATGTGGGAGACCTGGGAGAAGCTCCTGGCTCCTGGCTTTGGATCAGCCTAGCTCGGGCCATGGTGGCCACTTGGGGAGTGAACCAGTGAGTGGATCTTTCTCTCTGTGTATCTGA
This sequence comes from Ochotona curzoniae, assembly GCF_017591425.1. NCBI lineage: Eukaryota > Metazoa > Chordata > Mammalia > Lagomorpha > Ochotonidae > Ochotona > Ochotona curzoniae. The sequence goes on along the minus strand of NW_024466361.1, from coordinate 1,450,700 downwards.
CTTTCCAATAAAAATAAAATAAATAAGTCCTATTTAAAAAGCATCCATCATCACAGCTCACTAAATCTACCGGTTGGAGGAGTGTTAACGACACGCAGACCCCAAGTACGTCGGCATGCTCTGAGCCGAGCGGAGGGCTAGGACTGAAGCACCAGTTTAGCTTGCTTGTGCTTGACACGCATCAGCAGGACTTGAAGCAAGTCTTCCCGCAGACCAGGACCCTTCTCATGGCACATGGAGGCACTCTGCTCTCCTAAAAGAGCCGAGACATTTCCATTTGTCAGATCCCTTCTTACAAGGTCGTAGTGATCACGACATTTTCTACTGAAGAAGAAATAATTCAACACAGTGCATGCAGTTGGGTTTTGAAATGGAGTGTGACGTCAGCATTCTCCCTTGATGCGGTCTACCCTCAGCCAGCACTCCCACACATTAGATCACATTCTCTGAATAAAGAACCACCCAGTGTCCATGCCAATGTGTGCCACGTGGCCGCTGTGCCACGTGTCACCCCGGGCTGTGCTCGCCTCGGTCGTGGCTCAGGCTGATGGGACGCGGCATTTAACAGGATGTGGCGAGCTGGGAGATGTGTCCTGCCTGCAAAGCAGTGCGCAGTTAGTGGGAGCCGCACATCACCACTGCTCTCGCGGCTCTCAGCAGAGCCTGCATCTGCCAGTGCTCTCGGGGTGGGAGGTTGGGCGGCAGAAGCAACGGGCTCTAAAAACACCTCCGAGACCACTGCCTGGTCCTAAGTTGCATCCTCTCAGCGACTGCTTTCAAAAACCCAATTCTAACAGCAACTGCTTGAGAAAATGAAGACCATCCGCTTCAGTGTAAAGCCACCTCGGGGAGAGATGAGCCTGGAATTGGATGTCCACGGTTGCAGATTAGGGCTGGAGCTCCTGCTGCAGGCCTTGCTCCTGGGAGGGGGACGTCCCACACGGCCTGCGTGTACGTCTGATAGGCTTGCATTTCACTCTGAATGTGAACAAGATGTCGGACTGCAGGGGGCTCCTGCTGGCTCACAAGGCACTCTTCTGTGAATTAGAAACAGGCTCGCGTTGTTCCCAAGTGCTGTAAGGACTGCATGCTGTGCTGCGCATCCTAGGGCCCCGTCCAATGATGGGCTTTCTGGCCAGTGTCTCCCGAAGCGGTTTCTTTGCTCAGGTGGCCACTTTCTTGCTCACTGAGGTTTCCTCTAGAGCACAACCGCACCCTCAAGGCCTCCTTTTCAGGAAATTTTCATGGAAGGAATTGTCAAGTTGTACGCCAAGAACAACACCCCCTGAGAAGGCCGGAGCACAGCGAGCTGTCCGCAGCAGAGCAGCAGCCTGACGCACAGCCCACTGTCCTTACTCAGAGGGGACGCATCAGTGATCCTAAGTCGCTGGCTTTCCCACTAAGAAGATGAGATTACCAAAGAAGAGTGGAGAAGTTGAGGAAATAGGAAGCTGATATCCCCCGTGACACTGCTCTTTAGAGGTCCTCACCGGATGTGGAAGAGATGAGTACCACAGTTCTTCAAACTCCTGAGAGAGTATATCAATCTTCAAAAAGTGGGAAATGGAATTGAAAGATAAGTTTATCTTGGCGCCAAAAAGTTTGAAATCCACACATAGTTTTTTTCATAATACACATTGTCCGTGAAAGCCCTGAAAAACCTTCGTGTGTGTGTGTGTGTGTGTGTGTGTGTGTGTGTGTGTGTGTGTGTGTGTTGCTTTGTCCTCTTCTTTCCATTTGCATTCCCAGTACAATGCTGGTATCACTCCCCTGTGACTGACCCAAGTGCGGTGCCACCCAGGATCAAATGACCAGACTACTGTCACACTTTGAAATTTGGCAGCCTCACAAGTCAGTGCAGAAAATCTAATTAAAGTGGAACACAATTAAAATTGTAGGTCCCCGGTCTCACCAGCAGCCCATGTGTGCACACGGGACTGTCTGTGTTCACAGCAGAGCCACAGGCAGAGCTGCTCAGCTCTCATTTTCAGCAGAGGAGGTGAGGGTGTGTCGCTGGAGCCTGGGGCCACGGCCACGTTGCTCCCACGTGAGCAACGTCTTCAGCATCTTGTTTTAAAGGACAGCCCGTGTGGATCTTTGTTCTGTGATGCCACAGACACATATTCTGGTGTTAGACACTGCTTTTAATGACAGTGTATTGAATCAAATGGACACATGGACCCATCAAATGGGTCATGGCTGGAATGGATGGGACGGGGTACTGCTTGCTCAGTTGTTGGGGGTGAGCTGGCTGCCTTGCTGAGCCACTGTGGAAAGGAAGGCATTGCTGCAATGCAGGGATTCATAATCAGCCCCTGAGAGTGACAGATGTGCCAGTTTCTCCTGGAGGACCCACAGGCACCCAGCGAAGCTTTGTGAAACCAAGGGGGACACTCACGGTCATTTTCACACATCCTTGCCGTGTGACATCTACGTTGTTCTATCTGGCTGGTTAGCGGATGTTAACTGAATAAAAGTCTTCCAATTTACTAAGTATTGCATTCCTAGCAGTCGTTTTCTCCTACCATGATGCTTCTTGGGAGCCACAGATGCACGGACCTTAGACCTGTCGGCCTGCCTGACAGCCAGCTGCATTGCAAAGCCTGCCTTGGGCAAGCAGGCCACAGCAAACAGGACATTGTGGCTAGAACATCCCATGCAAAGCAAGTGGAACAGAGCCTTCACCCTTGTTCCTGTTCAAATAATTTGCTCCTCCCCTGTTTCAATATAGATGATCAGTTCCAGGAAACCCCTCCCCTTCTCCTCCTCCCCTTGAGAAGGTATATATATGAGGAGTGAAATAAAGAACACGGGGTGTTCTTTCACCAAGTACATGTGTCTGTGTGTCTCTTGGGCCAGCAGCCCGGCATTGCCGGTCCACCCTCAGGGTTTGAGCATTGTCGGGACAGACGCTCCCAGTGACCGTCCTTCTGCCCAGTGCTAGATCATGGTTGTTCAAGGCCAAGAGTTTTCAAAGTCAAATTCTGAGATTCTGCTTCAGTCTGTTTTTGAAACAAAGTCCTTAGCAATTATAAATCTCACTTGGTCCATAGTGCACCTGGCACATGTTGACTGGGATAGCAGCACCAGGAGATATCAAGGAAAGCACCATTTCTAGAGCCTGTGGATGCAGAAGGTACAGAACATCCCAGAACCTTCAGCAGACTCGGTTATAATCCACACACTGACCACAGGTCCAACGCCTGATGGGGCCTCCATTAATGATTTGGCTCACCTGTCCTCAAAAATCCTGCTTTCTCTTAGTAAATGCTGAATAATTTTCCAAGAAGATGTCCAGGATAATGCGAAGAAGGCCTGGACTCTGCCCTGAAGGCTCACAGCCCCTGTGTGGCTTCGAGGCGCTCAGTGTTGTTAGGTCCGATCTTTGTGACATTGCTGCTTTACCATCTGAAACAACACAGTGCACAGTTCAAATTGTGCATTCTGCAGCTGCAGTTTATCTTCGCTTTGTGCTAAGGAACGATGGTAGTGGCTAACTTCTTGTCTTTAAAACAATAATCTGGGCCTGGTGCAGTTAGCCTAGAGGTTAAAGTCCTCGCCTTGCATGCCAGGATCACATATAGGCACTGGTTTGTATCCCGGCTGCTCTGCTTCCCGTCCAGCTCCCTGCTTGTTACCTAGGAGAGCAGTAGAAGATGTTCTGAAGCTTTGGGATCCTGTACTTGCGTGGGAGACCCAGCAGAAGCTCCTGGCTCTTGGCTTTGGATTAGCTCAGCTCTGGCCATTGCAGCCACTTGGGAAGTGAACCAGAGATTGAAGATCTTTTTCTCTGTCTCTCCTATTCTCTGTATATCTGCCTTTCCAATAAAAAATAAATAAATCTTAAAAAATAAAAATAATAATAAAATTCGCTTTGGGCCTGGTGTGGTAGCCTAGTGGCAAAGGGCCTCGCCTTGCATGCACTAGGATCCCATATGGGCACCGGTTCACATCCCAGCTGCGCCACTTCCCATCCAGTTCCCTGTATGTGGCCTGGGAAGGCAGCAGAGAATAGCCCAAAGCCTTGAGATCCTGTACCCACATGGGAGACCCAGAAAAAGAAGCTCCTGGCTTCAGATCATCTCCAGCCATTGTGGCCACTTGGGGAGGGAACAAGCGGATGGAAGATCTTTGTCTCTCCTTCTCTCTGTAAAGTACCTAATCAATAAAAACAAACATTTAGAAAATGAAAAAAGCAAGCTTCTTGTAATTTTGAAGTCTCTCTCCATGTATGACACAGGCCTACAGCCCAGGCTAAATCAGTTTTTCTCTTTCCGAATTCCAATCACTCTTTCTGTTCTCCAGAACTTCTCCAACATAGCCATGCCCACTCAGAGGCAGACACACCGGACAGAACAAGTCTAGAGCCAGTACCACAGGCTTGAAGTCAACCAATCCTACCAAAGTCACCCAATTCCAACTGGCTCTCCACATCCTGGGGCCAACCACCTGTTTTCCATTATTTTCACCCTTGATCAGTTCCTTCTACTAAAACTTTCTCAGTATCAAACTGTTGCGGAATATTAACTATAGGAATTGCTATTGCAAATGTTTGTTTCCATTAATTAGCGATGACCCTTTGGATATAGTCCGACTGCATTTGTCTGTTGTAACCATGTGGTCGCTCTAGCCCCAGGGTGATGGGCAGCCCAGCAATATTCCTTAATGATCCTCTTAATTACACAGTTGGGGTAACCATTCTGTCTGAAAAATCTGCTTCATAATTACAAAATCACCAGACCAGCCAACCATGTTGACCCATCCTTTGCTTTCATCCCACTGGGTCCTTCAAATGCGTCCTGTCTCCAGTCCAAACAACAGGGAAGCTTGGGAAGCTTGGGAACCCGGGGAGTGTGGGGCACAGCTGCTTTCCTAACAGAAATCTGTCTCCCTCTGCCCAGAGCAGCGCTACTGCTGGGACTTCTCCCTTCGTGCCTGCCCGCTCTTCCTCCACAGCAGCTTCGAACAGAAGGGAATTCGCTCTCTTTCCACACCATCTCCAAAAGCCCACTGCGATAATTGAGCATAACTTCACAAAACTTTTTCTGTGATTTCTGGGATTCTTGGATGCGGAGGACACTGTTGAAATTGCCACTTGTTCTCTTTGAGATTTGTAGGATCAGCTCTGAACTCAGTGTGTGTGCCCATGTGGTGTGTCCTCCACCCAATGGCGATGGCTCGTGGACGCCTGGGTCCCCTCCCTCGTGCTGTGAGCTCTGAAACACCAGCACCTAGCGATGACTGGACCATAGTGCAGGCTCAAGGCGTCTTGTGGCGAAGTGTTGACAGGTAAAAGAATTTGCAAGTTCTTAACTTCTCTGCTATATCACATCTTCATACATATAAGGCTCTCACTCTTTAATTTGTCCTGACTGATGTGTGTGAAATCTTGGAACCCAGTTTACAGACTTTTGGGTCCAACTTGAATGACAGCAAAGGCGGCACCTTTTCAAAAAGTCTATTTATTTATTTAATTTGAAAAGGCATTGAGATAGAGAGACAAGACAAATCAGAGAGAGATCTCCCATGTACTGGCTCACTGCTCGAATGCGCAGGAAGCTCCCTCTGGGTGACAGAGACCAAAGCAGGGTGCTTCCTCTCAGGGGCACACGTGAGCAAGAAGCTGGATGGGAACCAGCACGTGAACTTGAACCCAGGCATTCGGGTATAGAAAAGCGCTTGTTGCAAGAGGTTTCTTAATCACTGTACCAGTGCTTGTGCCAGAAACTGTATTTTATATAACAGAACTACTGTTTGGCCACACAACTGGAATTCCACGGAGCTTGGGTCTCCTCCATGTGTCCTTCCCATATTTTATCTGGAAAATCACTGTTTTCCACATATTGCAAAATCGCGGCGGTGCTGGGTGTCTGGTGCAAATTGGTGTCTCCAGAGTGACGGGCGTGGTGAACCCCAAGGACGTGTCTCCCAGTAGTTAGCCGTCTCCTGTGGCCAAGGCGACTGGGCAGACTTCAAACAGACGGCTCGGAGCAACAGGAGCCCTTCTCCGCTGCTGCTAGGAGTATGAGATGGCACCGTCCGTGGGAGAGGCGATTTGGCAATTTCCTATGCCTCTAAGCGTGGTCTTTTCGCACAACTCAGGAACAACACTCGTGGGTATTTACTCAATCGATTTCACACAGAGACCTGCGCACCAATGTTTATGGCGGCTTTATTCATGATTATCAAAAGTGGAAAGCTGCCAAGCTGTCCTTCGGCAGGTGACTGGGTAAGCAAACTGTGATACAGCCATGCTTGGGAATATCATCGCATAATAAAAAGAAATGAGCTATCAAGACATAAAAATGCATGAGGAAATCTTAAAGTTCCTAGGTGAAAAAAAATCAGCCTCAGAAAGTTACAGATTGTGCAATTCCAACTGCATGGTATGCTGGAAAAGGCAGAACTACAGCCAGAGACAGTGGCTGTCGCGCTCCCGGCCGCGGGAAAAGGCACGAACAGGTGAACGCCATGAATCTTTACGGCAGTCTGATCATTCTGCTCCGTTCTGGGACAGATATCTGACGCCATGCATTTGTCAACACCCACTTCACAGCACAAAGTGTGGGAACCTTAGTTTATGTGAATTAAAGATTATTTAGGAAGAGAGGGGTTCCAGAAAGATGGCCGAGGAGATTCCACTGTATTCAAACGCATGAAACACCGTCACCAGAGGGAATGGAGGGAAGGACTGACCTCAGGGATTCTGGGTAGTAAAAGACAAAAGAAGCCGCGGACAAGCGCCGTGCCAGTAGCTGGCCTCTTCAGCAGGGGTGTGCACTGGCAGTTCTGTTGTTCCATGTGCACACTGGAAGCCAGCAACCCAGGCCTCTGCTCCGGACAGGGCTGGGCGTGGGGCCGGCTGTGCTTGACCCGGCTTCCAGATTCTCTCTCCGCCCTGGTCTGTGCCTCTGCAGCTGTCCACTGGGACTGGCTGGCACCCACTGTTTTCCCTTGCCGCAGGGTCCCTGGCTCGGTTCTGCAAAAATAGGGCAACTGGCAGATGATCAGAAGGTGGGAGAAAAGAGAGGTTGGCGTATTTATTCCTAATGCCCAGCCTGTTTCCCTAGGCCAGGGTTCAGTCTGGGCGCTCTCTCCTTACTAAAGGTTTTTCCGATGACTCCCATCTTCAAGACCCAGCCTGGACAATGCGGCTGCAGCTGCCCTGGGTATGTTACCACACTTACTGGCATCTTACAACCCTCGGCACACCTTTGTAAGTAGCCTCATTGTTAAATGATCCTACGTTCTCCATCTGTAGCGGGCAGCTGTAACCTGCTCCGTTCCACAGACACTGTGGACTGCGGAGCCCTGGTGACAACTCTGTATGCTCCAGTTGCCCTCTGACACCCCACTCCACACTGGACTGGGACCCTCAATGCTCACCCCAAAACAGGGTCCCAGGGACATGGAACCACCCTACACAGCGTTCTCAGGCCATTAGCAAAGAGTGGGCTCAGAAGTGGAGCAGCCAGGACAATAACTAGGGCCTGTATGGGATACTGGGGCTTGCAGGCGGATGATTGGCCAGTTGAGCTACTCTGCCGGCTTTGGGAAGCTGTCTTTTCTAACTTCTCTCAGCCAAAGTTTGCCAGCTTTTAGTTCATTCAATTTATGTTTGCATGCTTAAGAAACTCATGCATTGTTTCTGTGAGCCAGGTGCTTTTCTAAGCACTTTACAAATATTCAATTTGTTCCAAGCAGACAAATCTACAAGTTCAATGATCTGGTTGTATGGAGATTTAGGAATCGCAGATTTCTCTTCTAAGCAGTACACAAATCTGTTCTCTCCGACACCCTGCTCTTTTGTGTGGGGGCCAATGACACAACAGTTTCAAGGTCAAGTGCTTAACCCTCATTCCTTCCATCATTATTTCAAGAAATATCCGTTGAGTTCCTACTGCGTCAAGGTACTGACATGCAGTGGATTTATGCGGTTTATATTCCAACAGAAAACGATAGTGCATAATTTAGTTATAATTATTCCAGGGAACTCAAGGCATGCAGCATAAATAAGTTAATCTGAGAGTTTCTCTGCAAACAAATTTCGGTAGTTAGGGTGGAAGACCCCAGGACGCAGTCTGGGAGGGTGAGACAGCCAGTGCGTGGTCAGGAGACGGGCGTCTGCGGGTGCTGGCCTGCGGCTACAGGGCTTTGCATCTCTGCGTGGGCATCTCCTGCGACTGCAGCGCGTTCCTGAGCTTGGACACAGGGTGCATCCACCAGCTGGGGAAGCCTGCTCTGAGAGTCAGGCATGCTGAACTCGGGCCTGAGTGGGCCCCAGTGTGCCTCTTGTGGGGACTCGGTCAGTAAGCCAGAGGGAGACGGAGGATCATACACTTTTGAGGAAAATCACATCAAAGTTCAACTTGTTAAGTCAGCCTCCTGATCTCGCTGGCTAAATCCTCCTGCTGGGTCCTCAGGAGGGTCTCCCGAGAGCGTGGGCGGTCAGCGGGACTCTGTAGGAGACACCTGGGGTTGACGAGAGCGTGGATGGTCAGTGGGACTCTGTAGGAGACACTTGGGGTTGACGAGAGCGTGGGCGGTCAGCGGGACTCTGTAGGAGACACCTGGGGTTGACGAGAGCGTTGATGGTCAGTGGGACTCTGTAGGAGACACCTGGGGTTCTGTAACCCCAGCCTGGCAATGTGACCCTTATTTCCCCAGCTCCATGTGTCATTTTAATAACAAAGCTTTCAACGTGGTTGGAATTTTCCCTTCGCCTTGGCAAGAGCAGCACAGACACCTGTCACCTGTAGCTTCTGATTTCAACACTCAGGTGGAGATGCTTACTGTGTCAAAGCGTTTGCTGAGAAGTTTTGGAAGCAAGGCCGGCAAAGCAGGCTTTTGTGTCACTGACAATGAATCCAAACGTGCAGGACAGCAGTGCTTCTCAGAGAGTCTTTGGTGCAAAGGAAAATCTCCCGGACGACGGAGGGACACTGAGTGGGGGAGCGTCTGCTTTGAGGACTCTTCATGGGCAGGTGGGACTGTGATGAAGCTGGTGGGTGGACAGGTGAGACATGTGACAGAGCTGGCGGGTGGGTGGTTTCTTTGTTTTAGGAAGGAGTCTTGGCAATTGCATCTTCCCTGTTTAGTTAGCCACCCAACAGCACAGAGCAGGTCCTGTGAGCCTGTGCCGGGCACGGTGCCACCAGTGGAGGGGTCGCCTGAGCAACGGAGGGCAGCGTGAGCCTAACCCGCCCCTGCTTGGTCTTGTGCTCAAAGACTAGGAAGGACCCTTGCCAATCTTTGCAATGGTTGAAAATCGGGACTTTTTCACATGTGAAAACTCCGTGGCGGGCAGACTTCAGGGTCTAAAGGTCAAGTGGTTAGCCACCAGCGGGGATGCCCACATTCCACAACATTGTCCCTCCCTCTAGCTCCAGCCGCTGCACTCCCGGCTGGCTTCCGGTTGCTGCACATCCTTGGCAGGCACCAGTGATGGCACAGGTGGCTGGATTCTTGCCACCCACCTGCAGGATGAGGATTAAGCTGTGGGCTTCTCGCTTGAGCTTGGCCTAACTCAGGAGTGATCCAGCAGACAGGGCACTCTGTCTTTCTCTTTCAGGAAAAATGAAAATAAACTTGAAGAGATTAAAGGAGCTTTCTGGCTCTAGAGGTGTGCACCATAGAAGCTGCCTCTGAATGTGCTCAGGGTAGCCAGCAGTCCCCAGGCAGCAAACAAGGCAGAGAGGGCTGCCTGGGCACCGGGAGAGCTGGAAAGAGGACCTGAGGCTGACCGGTAAGTAGTGGTTAATACAATGTGGGAAAAGACACCGAAACAGTGAGATGTGGAGGAGTGGCTGTGGGTCTGCTTTCACTGAGAACAGAACCTAAGCAGCTAGTGCTATGGACTACTGGCTAAAGCTGCTGCCTGTGGCTCAGGTCCCAGCTGATCCACTTCCAATCCAGGTCTTTGTTTAAGCAACAGGAAAGCAGTAGAAGATGGTCCAGGTCCTTGCCTCCTGTACCATGGGAGAGACCCAAAAGGAGCTCCTGGTTCCTTGCTTCGGACCATCACAGCTCCTGTTGCTGTGGTCATCTGGGGAGTGAACCAGCAATTACGAGATCTCGCTCTCTCTCTTTCTCTCTCTCTCCCTCCAACCCTCCCCTTTCTTCTCCATCACTTTCTGTTCTCTCTTTCTGGAACTCTACTTTTCAAATAAATGCTTTTGCTTGTTTGTATGTTTTTACAGTGGAATCTAATCTAAAAGCTTTCAGAGCTTCCACGGGAGGTGATCTCAGAAACCAGGAGAAGGCAAGTGGAGGGTGTGACGCAGGAAGAGAGAAGGCATGATAAAGGCCGTGCTGATGACTGGTGCATACTGTGGGCAGCCCGGCAGGCCCTGCATCCTTCTGGAAAGTTCCTAAGGAACAGTTAGAAAAGGCCTCTGCGGTGCTGGCTTCCCACTGAGGACAGGGGAGCTGGGCTTTACTCACTGCCTACGCTGGCACGGCCTCCTCTGCACTCCCCATGACACCTGCTCATGGCCACCCAATGCCTTTGGGAGTTCCAGGGCAGGCTCCATGTCTACCGGGGGAGACACTGGGCTGCCATACCACAGCGCACAGCGCTGAAACCAAAAGGCGCTGAGCACGCGGACCTCGGAGAGCAGCTCTGAGGTGATGCAGTGAGAGACCTAGCTTTGGCCCCTGTGGACCACTGGCAGGGTGATCCGTCCACAGGATCACATGGACGCTTCCTGCTGCCAGCTCCTCAGACCCCCTCCCTGCTGGCCCTCCATGACTGGAGGAAACACCATCCAGGAGTCAGAAGCTGTGATTCACTCTGGGCTTCTGCAGTCTTTGTCCCAGCTGAGCTGTGATCTTTTCAGACTGGAAAACAATGCCTTTTCTAATGCCCACACTGTGATGGGAATGAAGCCTGCACACGCTTCACACAGGAGCCTCTAGCTGAGCGGAAGAGAGGGACTGCTGCCGGACGACCCTTGTATCCTGTGCACAGCACAGCAGGCTCACCCGAGCGTGCGCATCATGCCAGCCGGCTGGGAGCTGGCCTGGGTCTTTCCCTGTCGCCCGGTGAAAGCCTCTGGGGATGACTGCGCAGGTTCAGCCCCAAGACGCTCCTTTTCCTTTGGCTGCATTTCTCCAGCTGTCTTTCTGACCACTTCAACCTCCAAGGCCTGAGGACCTGCCAGCATTTGTGAAAAATGATGAGAAGGTTGGCGTCTTCAACAAAAGTAGGACAACTGGATCAGGGAGCCCCACTGGAATTAAACAAATTGAGGAAGGTGTGAGACAGTCTTAGAGGCAGCAGCATCAGGTGGCAGATGACAAGGTGTCTGTGCTGGAAAGCCCTCACCCTCTTAGGACCTGCACTCTTTATGCTTCCAAGCAGTGGGTCTCTGCTTGTTTGCTACTTGTATAAGATCTAGATGGAAAGGCTTTTTAAAAGATTTATTTATTTTTAACTGAAAGTCAGATGTACAGAGAGAAGGAGGGACAGAGAGGAAGGTCTTCCAGCTGCTAATTCACTCTCCAAGTGGCCACAATGGCCAGAGCTAAGCTGATCCAAAGCCAGGAGCCAGGAGCTTCTTTTTCCAGATCTCCCATGCAGGTGTAGGGTCCCAAGGATTTGGGCCATCTCGCCCTGATAAAAAGTGGTTTCCTTCAAAGACACAAGCGAGCAGCAAGTGAGATGGAGGGAGGGAGAGGAGGCACAGCAAGGGCTGAGCCATCTCGGAGGCCATGCACACCCTGAGTTGGCAGGGAAGAGGTAGGCGTTGAGAGAAATGGTGACAGTAGGTGACTGTCAACATCTGGAATTCACCATTCATCACTTCCTGATTGGATCTAGGTGAAAATGTTGTGGGAAGATGTATTTTGCTTAAAACTTTTTCACAACAAATTTGTTACCCAATGTTCTTTGACAGTACGGCTGCCACTACCTAGGCCAGCTGTGCTTTGAAACTGCCTGGTAGTTCGTCTTTCACGTCTATCACATTTCTTCAGGGACACTCTGAGCAGTAATGCTGACAGTCTATCTGTTAGAGAAGCAAATTTTTTGAAAAACAGGCCATGTCCTGTGACGCTGGCTGCCCAGGTGCGCACCATTCAAGTCCCTGGTCCTCCACTTCTGCCCGCTGCTCTGCTGATACGCCTGGGAAAGCGGTGGAAGATGCAGCAAGTTCCTGGGCCCTGCACCCACATGCGAGGCCCCCTGGAATTCCAGGCTCCTGGCTTTGGTCTGGCCCAGTCCTGAGTGTTGCAGCCACTTGGGAAGTGAACCAGCAAATGGAAGGTCTCTCTCTCTCTCTGTCTGGCTCTTGTGTGTGTGTGTCTGTGTGTAAAACTCTGCCTTTCAAATAAACACAGAACTTGAAATCTTCCAACTGTGAAGTGAATCCCATCAGGTTCCTTCTTGTCTTAAACACTTGCTTAAAAAATAAAACAGAAATACTCAGTATTTTCAAAGAAAAGCTCAGATCAAAGGCAAGACTTAAACCTCCAGCTACAGACCTGCCACTGGAAAGATTTTCCCACCCTGGAATGTACAGGCAGAAACCTGTCTCCTGTCAGTTACTTCGTCTTTCTTTCATCTCCTTCTTCCTGGGAACTTGACAATCTTACCTTCTTCCGCCTCAGTTTGACATTCTGACTTCTCCTTATTGGGTAAAGAACTGAGAACAGATGTGGAATAGCTTTTCTTGTATTCTCAAAGTCAACAGTAAAGTCAGCACGTGGGCTGTAGCCTTGGGCATCCTCCTCCTTCCTTTTCTGGGGCCTGGCGAGGTAGCCTAGTGGCTAAAGTCCTCACCTTGCATGCTGGGATCCCATATTGGCATCATTTCTGATCCCGGAAGCCCCGCTTCCATCCAGCTCCCTGCTTTTGTTCTGGGAAAGCAGTCGAGGACGACTGAAAGCCTTGGGACCCTGCACCCGTGTGGGAGATCTGGAAGAAGCTCCTGGCTCCTGGCTTTGGATTGGCGCAGCTCCAGCCATTGTAGCCACTTGGGGAGCGAATCATCAGACAGAAGATATTCCTCTCTATCTGTCCTCCTCTCTGTATATCTGCCTTTCCAATAAAAATAAAAATAAATCTTTTTAAAAGTTATTCTGCTGTCTCGCTTCCCCTACCCCCCACGTACTATGCTAACACAGGTTAAACTTGAATTTGTTAATTTGGATACATTTTTGAACTTGGTGACCTGCTAACTTTCTTTTCTCAGTGGAAGCAAGAGCACCAGCTGTCCTTCCTCAAAGCCGGGTTGATTCCTCCACGCAGCCTCACCTGTTGATGGCGTTCCCACGTTCATCTTGACCTTCCGTGCAGACCCCACGTGCCTTGAGGGTAGCTTCGGTTCCGAGGGCACCGCCCAGAGCAGCCTTCACCTGCGGGGCCCGCTCAGCAGCCCGCTTCTTCCACACGGGCACCAGGGATGCCTGGTGTGCTTGGGGAGGACAGCAGTGAGTGCGGCTCGTTTGGGGCCTGCGATGGAAGGATGACCTCACACCCCAGGTTGGAGTTGACCAAGTGCCTCTTTTGAGCACCTCTTCCAGACGGTCGTCGCGGTTGGCTGTAACATGGGAGGTAAGCCACAGCACACTGCGTCGCTTGCTAAGCCTCAGCTTCTCTACAGGTCAAATTGTGCCAATATCTCCCACAATGATTGCTGGAATGTTTAAGTGAGATGGTGCATTCCAGGACGGGCTTATTGCTCACCAAGAACTCAAAGCAAAGCTTTCAGTTCTACTCGTACTGTGACGTACTTAGCTCTTCTCCCCAGTAGAGCTCTTCGGAGAGCCCACCCTTTGTTGGCAGTGATGGTGCCGGGCTGTGACCAGCATGGGCTGAAGGAAGAGCACAGGAGACTGCGCAGAAAGCAGGAGAGGAGCCAGGGAGAGGTGCCAAAGGCAGCCACAGCCTTCGTGGGGCTAAGTGCGCTTTCTTGCCGTTCTCCTTTCTGTTAGGGACACTTACACGAGTTCAAGCAAGGGGCTAGTGTATGCGCACGGCACCCAGTTCCAACCACGATCAGTTCTTGGTGTCTCCATCTCACCAAGGCAAGGTCTTTTACTACAGAAAGTGATGTGTGAAGACCCCACCTCCCTGCCCCCCCAGGCTCCCCCAGGAGCCTCAGATCATGCTGCTCCACCATCTCACGTCTAAGAGGCTCCTGACGTGCTGGGATTCTTCAGTCTGGCATCCCATCCCACGATTTGATATGTAACCACACCATGCTTCTCCCCTGTCCCAACTCCTGTCATATTAGGCACAAAGAAACAATTTGCCATTAAAATGACAAATTAACAGCTAACTGCTAAATATTTAATGTGAAGAAAAGGCTGTTTAAAGCCCATAAAATTCAGGCAATAAATCTAACAGTATAGTAGTGTTGCATTAGCATGGGTTCTTGTGGCCCCTTAATATTGTCTTCTATCAGGTGTTTGCCAATTGGAGAGCACACAACACATTTATGGCATAAATTTATGAAAGCGTCCCTGTAACCTCATTCATTCTCTCCGTATTGTTTTCTCATGACATTTATAGCGACTCGAGCCTCTCTCTGCACAAGGATAAGTGATTTTTAGAATTTTTCTTGCAACTCCTTATTTAGTGGAGTGCATTTGTTGTCAGCTCTCTTTTCTTCCATCATCCTTGACAAAATCAAGTTATTTTTCAAAATGTCAGAGCTCGACTCGGTGACAGGAAGAGGAGGAGCCAGTCCCCATCTCCTCCATTAGTTCACTCTGAAACCAACAAAAGGAAATAATACTTTCTCAAGCCAATTCCCCAGAGATACGGAGAAATTCCTACAGTAACGAGGAGATGTAGAACATTCCTTGGATTGAAGTGGAAATTAATGAATGAAGATCAAAGGAGAGCTGCTTAGCTCATGTCTCACCCCTTCCTAGGATGCCCTGCTTCCTTGCTGCGGCCCGGGGGTGTGGGGGGCACGCACAGCCACACAGCCAGAGTCCTGCTTCGTGTCCAGTTACTTAAGCCTAGCTGCTAAGCTCCATCTTGACTGCTTTAGGTCACCACCGAGGCCCCTGCGGCCGAGGACACAGCGGCCGAGGACACGGCAGCTGCATGCATCTCACGCTTGGCAGACATTACCTCTTACACCTGCTGCAAATTACACCCACCACCTCCACTGGGGGGGAGGGGCAGGTTGCTTTGATCTCTGCACCCCGGGCCAGCACGGTGATGAACACACGGGTAGTTGAAAAGCAGCTGTCTACACTGCCAGGTGTGGAGAACTAGCAGTAGACAACTTCCTAAAGGGAGCGCGCGATGCCAGTCTCACTGCCTGCGGTTACTAACACCTGCTCCCACAGAGAAGTCACGGCACTGTACGCTCGTGAGTGGGCAACTTTCTGTTCCTTTGAAAATGGTTTTCTGGCCTGTAACTATTCACCTTTGTAAATCATTTCTTTTTTTCTTTTTTTTTAAAGATTTATTTTTATTATTTTTTCATTGGAAAGGCGGATATACAGAGAGGATAAAACAGAGAGGAAGATCTTCCGTCCAATGATTCACTCCCCAAGTGAGCGCAACGGGCCGATACTATGCCGATCTGAAGCCAGGAGCCTCTTCCGGGTCTCCCACGCGGGTGCAGGTTCCCAAAGCTTTGGGCTGTCCTCGACTGCTTTCCCAGGCCACAGGCAGGGAGCTGGAAGGGAAGCGGGGCTGCCGGGATTAGAACCGGCGCCTATATGGGATCCCGGGCGTGCAAGGCGAGGACCTTTAACCACTTGCGCCACCGCGCCGGGCCCTGTAAATCATTTCTAAGCATTGTCATCACCCTGTCACTTCCGGCTTCACTGGCTGTATGCGTGATGACTTTGTGGAACAGAACAAGAAGAGACATGTTTGTGAGGTTACTTACGTAAAGCTGTAAGATACCATGGGCTCCTCATCAGCCCACTTTACGTGTGAGAAAACTGAGGCTCAGGGAAGTAACAGTCCTTAAAGGTAGAACATGGGGCCCAGCGCCATAGCCTAGCGGCTCAAGTCCTCACCTTGCACACGCCAGGATCCCATGTGAGTGCCGGTTCTAATCCTGGCGGCTCTGCTTCCCATCCAGCTCCCTGTTTGTGGCCTGGGAAAGCAGTTGAGGATGGTCCAAAGCCTTGGAATGCTGCGCCCATGTGGGAGACCCAGAAGAGGCTCCTGGCTCCTTGCTTCTGCTTGGCTCAACTCCAACTGTTGAGGCCACTTGGGGAGTGAATCATTGGATGGAGCATCTTCCTCTCTGTCGCTCCTCCTCTCTGTATGTCTGACTTTCCAGCCAATAAAAATAAATACATATTTTTAAAAATGTAGAATGTGGTGGTGGGGTGGTCAGTGCCGACTGCCCACCTCTGCCTGACCTGTGGCCACGCACAGCATCACAGCCATGCACCTGCGACCATGAGCTGCAGCCTATGAGGAAATCCTGGTTTCGAAGCTGTCACAAATTCTTACACATCTTTACCCTTCCCTGTTTTCAGTTGAGATAACCTGGGCAGATCTTTATTCTTTGAAATCCGAGACTAATTAACACATGTATATGTTGGCGAATAGGGTGTTAATTATAGGACTGGGAAAGAGTCGGGGAACACCAGTGCCCTTTGAGGCACATGTTGTTTCTTAGAGGACGAGGGAGGCTTCTGGCACTGGAGTTGACAGCGCCCACTGTAGCCATCTGTGCTGCTCTCCGCCCTGAGGAAGCGGGGCCTGCACGTGTTCCTCCCACCTACCCGGCGAGTGAGTCTGGATAAACTTTCCATCTCCGGTGCAAAACCAAAAAGTTGGAGTGAGCATTTGCACAATCTGTCCAAGCATCACGGACCAGAATGACCGCGTTGGGCAAAAACAGTGCAGCCACCTCCCACGGAGACCTGGCACACAGCACCCAGGTCCCGTCGCCTGGGGGTGGAGCCTGGGTGCTTGGTCGGCTGCGTCTCCTTTGCATTCCCGCCTTCCTAGGGAAGGGCCTGCACGGCTGCTGTGACACATTGTCACCAACAGTGTGTGCTTGGTCCTGTGGGCTCAGAGCGTCCACTGGAGCCCTCTCTGATGCAGAATCTACGCCGACTAGATGGAGCTTTTGTCCAAGGCCCCACCTTCATAAGGCTGGACCTTTTTAATTGTCTGGATTGCTGACACGCCTTGGATGCGCTCCCTTCTCTGTGTTCTGTCACCCAGCTCTCGCTGCTATTTATTGCTTTCGCATTGCGCATTCCCATGCTGTTCTCTCACCACCCACTCCTGACATATGCAGACGTTACAAATGAGGTCCTACAGGGCAGCTGCTTGGACGCCCACAGGCCTATGGGAGTGTCAATTTAAGTTCAGGCCACTGCACTCTGATCCAACTCCCTGTTAAGGTGCCCACAAAGCACATGGTGGCTCCAGTCCTTGGGCCTCTGCACCCACATGGGAGGCCCACATGGCGTTCCTCACTCTGGCTGCAGTGGCCAGCTCGAGCTGTTGCAGCTGTCTGAGAAGTGAGCCAGCATGTCAAAGATCTCTGTCTCTCTCCCACCCTTTAAATAAATCCACAATTAAAAGACATATAACTCATATATAATATGATGTATTTTTTCCATTTTTTTTCCTTTTCCAGTCCTTCTAAAACACATGGTGTTCTGGGAATACCCATTAAGTTAGAAGAATTTTAATTCTCTTAATGATTGTTCACATTGTAGAAGTGTCAGAGCTGGGAAAATTGGTGATTTTTTTAGATCAAATATGAAAGATTGTATCAAGTTTATCAACTGTGTGATAAAACTGCCTGATCTCAGAGAAACAATATTCTCCCCCTGCCTGATCTTGGAGAAATAATAGGATTTTAAAATTATCCCAAACCGGGGACAGGCAGCTCATGGCACTCTATCCCTACAGCCTTTGAACACAGCATCCAGCCAGCTAATGGAGCTCAGCAAGCTTCCAGCAGGGAGAGGTGCTTCCTCCAAGCAGTCATCTGTCCTTGTTTTCTTTGTTTACAGTTAATGCATTTGAAGGATGGAAGGAGAGACGGAGGGGTCTCTGCTGGCCCACCCCCAGTGTCTTCGAGGAGCTAGAACTTAGTCAGGAGCTGGGCATTCATCTGGCAGGGGTCCAACCCCTATTGCCTCCCAGGGGACAATTCTCCAAGGCTGAAAATCCGATTGCAGGACTTGCTGTAAGTCTCCAGCACCCTAAGAGTTGCCTTAACCAGTGTTCAACCTTGACTTCTGGGTAATGAATTAACAACGTG
Organism: Ochotona curzoniae; assembly: GCF_017591425.1. Classification (NCBI taxonomy): domain Eukaryota; kingdom Metazoa; phylum Chordata; class Mammalia; order Lagomorpha; family Ochotonidae; genus Ochotona; species Ochotona curzoniae. The sequence goes on along the minus strand of NW_024466361.1, from coordinate 1,432,488 downwards.
TGGGTGAGACCAGGAACGTGCATCTTTGGTTTCTGTGGCTCAGGAATCTGGGCATTACTTAGTTGGGCATCCTGGCTTGGGACCTCTGTCCAGGGGCTGGAAGGAGAGCAAATCTGCTATGGCTTGGCCTCAGGTGCTTGCTGGGAGCTGGCTAGAGACAGTGACTGCTTGCCACTGGGGCTTCTCCTTAGTGCTGTTGGCAACCTGTAGCTGGTTAGCCTTGGAGGGACAGGAGAAAGGACGGAGGGAAAGGAGCAGAGCGGGAGTGAGAGAAAGAGCAGGGCTGGGGAGGGCTGGAAGGGGGCAGTGATGAAGAGAGCCACCATCTTGGCTCTAAGGTCATCTTAGAAGAGGTGCCCTTCATTTCTGCCCCCTTCATTAGAGGTGAGGGTGGACGTCCAGCCCACTCCGGTGGAGATTACACAAGCAGGTGACTAACAGGAGGCTGGGGATACTGAAGACACGTCTGAGAACTGGGAATGAAAATAGGATTGATGGAGACATGGGACAAGGAGGGATTGGTCTGATGGGGTCCAGAGTAGGGACACAGTTAAGGCAACCGACTCCTTCTGGTTGGTTTGAGAATTTGTTGTTTTGGGACCCAAAAATCTCAGTTCCCATAGAGCCGCCTGTTCTGGCTCACAGAGGCTGCTGGCCACCCCGGCTCTCCATTGACTGCTGGTTCTCCAGCACAGTGAGGCTCTGGCCGGGGAGGGACTGCTCTCCATCACAGCCACTCAGCACAGACCACCCCAGCCAGAGCCACGGGACAGAGTCTGCACTGAAATGGGCCATGCATGACTTGCTATAATGAGCAGTGTGTTCCTCGCTTGGCAGCTTGTATGTTTCCTGGGAAGACCTCTGGCTGAATCAGTACACAGTTTATTGTGTCACGCAGGGCATTGGTGCTAAAGCCACTCTGGCTGGCACAGTGTCTTGCAGAAAGGGCACCATGCCATCCTGACAGATGGATTCCTCTGCTGGCATGTTGAGCAATCAACAGGTCCATCGAGTATGAAAGTGATGGGCTAAAAGGTGTTTCAGGACTCAGAGCAAATCTCGGGACACTCGAGCTTGTTAAGGTAGTGTCAATGGCTTCTCAAGCTTTTTGGGTTGGATTTTCTGAAAAATGACATGAATCAACAGCCTTCTGAAAATCTGTGCAAGGGAATTTAGCACCAAGAAAAAGTTGCACCTCCCCACGCTTGGGTTTTGTTGTCCTGGTGGTAGCAAAGGATCACATGGAATTGTCTCCTTGCCAATGAACCAGAAAAAAACCTGAGAAAGAGAAGGAGAGAAAGAGGAGCCTTCCAATCTGATCAGACTTTGCAGTCCCCGCTGCTTTTCCTATGTGTGAGCGTAACCAGGTGCCAGCCAGTCAATACAAAAATCCATGAGTGAAATCCCCCTTGAGAAACACTTCCGTGCAGCGATGGGTTTAGCTGCTCCCACTTCAGCGTCGGTTCCAGTCCTGGCTGCTCCACTTCCATCCAACTCCCAGCTAATGCATCTGGGAAAGCAGTGGAAGATGGCCCATGTGCCTGGGCACCTGCCACTCAGTGGGAGACTCAGCTGAAGTTCCAAATTTCTAGCTTCAGCCTAGCTCTACCCTGGCCATTATGGCTTTGGGGGAGTGAGATAACGGATTTAACATCTGAGCGTGTGCGCGTGTGCGCGTGTGCGTGTGCGCGTATGCGCGTGTGCGCGTGTGCGTGTGTGCGTGTGTGCGTGCGCATGTGAGTGTGTGTGTACGTGCGCGTGTGTGCGTGTGCGTGTGTGGCACTCGTTCTCTGTAACTCTGCCTTTCAAATCAGTAAGATAAAGCTTAAAAGGCACTTTTGCTAAAAAAAAAAAAAGCAAATGATATTTCACACATTAATACTATTTTTTCACCCTGAGCATCATCGTCATTCCACTAGGAAGTAATTCAGTTTGCCATTGTGACTTATCCCTTGCATGGCCTCGGAAACCTGGGAATACACGCCTCACAAAGAAAATCATTCCAGCACTAGAAAGACAACGATTTCTCTCCTAATGCAGTGTTTTTCTTTGCAACAAGACAGGCGTGGGGGAAGCTGGTAAGGCAGACAAATGCACTGTTAGTGATTCCGCTGGCTTTGTCGTCTGAAGGTTGATTCCTGCCCTTCCTGGCTGCTGTGGCCGAAAGAGATAGAAGGAATGATTTCAGATGGGGACTACGGAAGGCAGTCGCAGCTGCTCCAGCCAGGGCAATGCAGTTTCATGGGGTACGTTCATTATCCTCGCCATCTTCAGCGCGCCAGGGGAGGTGTTAACCCCATATCATCTACGAAGAAAGCAAGGGGAGAAGCATCTCTACCACACTCCTGAACTCACTGCTGCCTTCCCGGACACAGGGCTTTCCCCGGAGCGTTGCCACACGCAGGGCTGAGCCATATGCCACTCAGTCCCTGGAGCATGGCTGTTTGCGTGTGGACGCCCATTTAAACACGCCTCCACTTAATGTAACAGAGGAAACTTGTCTTAGTCGCTCCTCTTCTCTTCCAGGGAAGTTCTTTGTGAACTTGCAAATGAAAGAAGTACTAAACCTTCTGCCCAGAAGAGAGCGCTGCGAAGGGGCCGCTGAACTCTTGCTGGATGGGGGCTCAGATGGAAAGATAGGCTGCTGGGCTCCTTGGGAGGGAATGAGGCGGTGCGGGAATCCACCATGCTTCCCTCCGCCTCCTGTTTATTACAAGAACCTGTAAAACTTGTGCCACTTGCTGGGGGCTTTGGGAGAGTGAGAGAATTAGGAGAGTATTTTGCGTTGCTCGTGCTGTCTGACAAGATGGGGGGGTGTCCCCAGGGGACACTGAGCAGGAGCACAAAGGTCAGCCGCCCAGAGCAAGCGCCGCTTCAGCACCCTGGCCAGGACCTGCAGCTGCTGGCAGCGAGAGCGGCCTGAGGCTTTGCACACAGGTGGAGATGCAGGGTTGCAGAAACGCTTGGGAAATGAGGGCACCCACTTATTTGCTTCGGAGTTCTTGGATAAAGAAGACCTTCAGAGCCAACATAAACAAGACAGCGTCATCGGGACGTCACCCCTGGGATCGGAGCCCTCCCCACCGGAGCAAATTAGCGCTGGAGGGCCCTTGGCTGCTTTTCCTCACGTTGTCCATCACTTTTCCTAATCTGATACGAGTAGCTCAAAGGCAGATGGGGACTCTCGCTGCCACCCTCACCACTGTTTTCCTACAGAACTGCCATTTTCACCATCAAAGCTTGAACACTCAAGTCAGCATTAACCTTACATTAACATCATACCAGTCTGACATGTTAGCCACTGGAACCTGAAATAAGAGGTTTTGCACCAATCGCTTACTGAGAAAATAGCCTGTTGTGTTGCGGGCAATTAACCAGTGTGATGCTCCTCCACTCAGCGAGCCTGGATGGGAGAGAGGCATGCGTGCTCAGCCCTGTAGGTGCTGGGGAGAGGGCATGACACTGCATGCCACCGGCCCCTCCCAATGCCCGCTGCTTGCTCTGAGCTTCAGGAAGTGTGGGCTGGCAGTGCCGGGAAGCCATCTGTACACACCGCAGCCACCCTTCCCTGGGCTCCCAGCTCGCTGCAGGAATCTCATTACCAGCTCGTCTCCTCTCTCCAGGGAGCAAGCCGATGGAAGACACTGCTAAAAATTGTGTTTCAGTGTCTTGGACCTATTTAGAGCTGACTGCTGAGAGGTTATCATTATTTCTGTCGTTAACCACGGAAAAAATATAACAGTAATTTTTTTTTGAGAACTCAAACCATAAATATTTCTTGAATAAATTTTGTGCATTCCTTGTGTTAGATCAGGCTCTTGTGGCAGCAGCAAAGCTGTTTAGCAAGTTGGCCCTGTTTCAAGGAATCTGCCAGGTGAAGGTGGGTATGGAGCACCCCGGTGCAGCTGCCACGTGGGCCATGTGCCAGGTGTGAGCTCCAGCTACTCCACTTGCAATGCAGCGTCTCGCTGCAGCACACTCTGGGAAGGCAGCAGATGCCAGCTCAGATGCCTGGGGCCCTGCCATCTCAGGGGAGCTGACACAGTGATAGCTCTTCTGGGCACGTGGGGAGCTAAACAAGCTGGTGGGTTGCTCTCCTTTTGTCTTTGTATCTCTCTACCCTTTCAAAATAAAATAAATAAATAGTAATTGGCAGAGTTCTTTTTAATAAGGGAGTCTGCAATAGGGCATGCTCAATTTTATTTTCAGGAGAGGCCCGGCTTCCAACCTAGACCTCACTGTGTGAAATGGGTAAGATCTGTGGCCTCAGCTTCTCGCTGGTAGAGTGACAGGTTTGTGGCATTTTATTTATTCCACAAGTGCTGACTAAGCACGGATAGTTCAGTGAAAGACTTAAGAGATCAAAGCATAGAATGGGCACTGTGGTGCAAAGGGTCAGGTTGTCACTTGCGACACTGGCAGGTGTTCCGGGATGGCAGCAGAGCCGACTGCTTGGCCCCTGCCACCAGGTGGGAGAGCCCCGTGGGGCCCCTGGCTCCTGACTTTGGCCCATTTGAGAAGCGAACCAGCATATGGAAGCTCTCTCCCTCTCCTCCTCTTCTTTCTTCTCTGTGCCTCTCTGCTGATCATTCTGCCTTGTCAAATAAATACTTTTAAAGAAAAATTCTTGGTCCAAAAATTTTGAAACTTGTGTAGTTTTTTCATATTGTCATCTCCCTTGAGTTGTTGTTTTTCTTCTGATCACTCTTACGTGTCAAGTATCATATCAGAGTTATAAACATATAACAATCTATGTTAGAAAGATATAATCCACGTCATGAAGACATAACAAACCCTGCTATAAAGATATAATCCAGATTATAAAGATATAACAATCCAGGTTGGAACGAAAATAGGAAAGTCTAGATAATTCATGTATTTACTAAGATAACTCTTTTATATATTCACATGTGCCTTTTCTTGTGTTTCTTAGTCATTTATCTCTTCTTTAGAAGAATGTTTTGCCAAGCCTTTCCCCCATTTTTAGATCTATTTCACATTTTGTTGTGGAGCATAAAAGCTATTTATAGTCTTCTGGATGCTACGTTATTCGCTCACATTCTCTCCCATTTTGTTCGATGTCATCTTACTTTCTTTCGCACGTGGTATCTTTCCAGTTGTCTCAGTGAGGAAATTTCTGAGAATGACACATTTTATTTAGTGGGAAAAAGCATGAGCTACAAGAATCCAGCATAAATACCCTCCCTTTTTTTGTGAAAAATGTACATAGGTGTTTATGTAAACTAAACAGCCATTGTTTCCACGCACAACACCTGTCTCTCAGGTTAAGTTGGACAGATGCCTTGGATGTTTTGAGCGTGAACCTGTTAAGTATCAGCGAGGAGCGTTAAGAAGGAAATTCACACCTCACAGCCCTGAGCCTCCAGGAGGTCTAGTTAAAAGTCCACCTCATCTACCATGATGCGAACTCTCCCTCGCTCCTGCCTTCAATGATGTAGATAAGCTGACTTGGCTTTCTACCTCCAAACTGGCATTATCCCACCCCGGCAGTCAGTAGAGGAAGTGCCTGTCCCCACTGCCTCCCCGACTCGGTGAGAACGAGGGTGGGACGGACGGCAGCACACGACAGAGAAGACTCCGTCGTGCTCACGGTTCTTGTCGCAGGAAGTGGGGTGACCAGTCACTATGTTTTCCCCCATGCATGTTTTATTCAATAAACATGCATTGATTTTGAAATAAGGAAATAGTATTTAAAAATAAATCACTGTGGTGAAACCCAGACCAGAAATAATCTCCTTTCCCTCTTTCTTAAGGCCCTACCAACATAACAAAGCATAAAGGAATTGTTTAAAAAGTGAAAAAGAGGTGAACTTAAACTGAAAGAACAGGAGACAAGAGAGAGTCCATAGCTTTGAGACTACGTTAGGAGGTCAGGGTTGTGGCACGGCGGGTTAGGCTGTGGCTTGAGCTGCTGCTGCACTCCAAACCTGAGTTCATTTCTGCCCTTCTTGTTGATGAGCCTGGAAAGGCAGCAGACGGCTGCCCGGGGGCTTGGGTCCTTACTACGTCTGGGCCCTGGGCTTTGATCCGGTTCAGCCTGACTTTTGTGGACATTTTGGAAATAAACCACTATAGAGATCTCTCCCTTTAGCACTCTTTCATATGTATAAGTAAATAAACAAACCTTTAAGAATATGTTTTTTGGAAAAAAGCAAGCAGGTGGAGCGGCAGCAGCTGGTTAGCAAAGTCTATTGCCTGTAGGAACAGGACAGCGGTCTAGCGTAGAGCCTTCAAAGCTCTCAATGAAAAATGGTATTCATTCTAGAACTCTCTGCCCAGCCCAAATGATCAATCAAGGATGATGATGCAATTGAGATAAATTCAGGGGGACAATGTTGTAGCACCATTACCACCTGCCAGGCTGGCACCCCAGTTCATGTCCCCACTGTCCCACTTCTGGTCACTCCCCCTGCTGGTGGCCTTCGGAAACAGCAGAAAATGACCCAAGTGTTTAGGTCCCTGCTACCTGTGTGAGCTCAAGTCCTGGCTCCTTGGGCCTCCTGGCTCAGCCTTGGCTGTTGAAACCATGTGGGGAAGGAACTGGGAAATGGAGGCTCTCCACCCCCCCAACTCTGATGAAAGAAGGAAAGAAAGAAGGAAAAAGCTTTTAAAAAGAGAGGCTCAGCTATATAATAATTACTCCAAAAGCAAAAGACCAAGACCTTTCTCTTTCCTTGTGGCCCTAGCACCCACTGGTACATGTGAGTTCTGGGTCTGGGATTGGGCCTGGTTGGAGAACTTGGGGAACTCCCCTACTGGATTTTAGGTCCCATTGGTGAGCCTTTGAGTCAGACCTGAGTGTTAGCCAGGCTGGGCTAGGGCTCTAAACCCACTGAGCCATGTGAGAGCTGGGCCTGGGGTGGACCAGGCAAGGCTGGGCTGTAACATCCAACAGTAAGAGCCAGAATGAGTGTGGGCTGGTCTGGCAAGGACGTTCTACCTTTCAGGACAGGAGGTGGCCCAAGTCAGGCTGTGCCATGAGCTCACCAGTGTGTGAGTTCTGCTACTGGGAGGTGACCTGATAAGGAAGCTTGGGGAACTCCTCTGTCGGGACACAGCCTCTGCAGGTGAGTGCAAGGACCAAGGCTTGGAGCAGCCCAGACCAGGCCATGCTATAGTACCCACCAGCATCTGTGTGGATAGGTCTGGGGGTGAGCCAGGGGGGCCAATTCATACAATTCATAATGCCCAGATCTGAGACCCAAGATGGGGTGCAGGTAGGGTCAGGTTGGGCTGCAACACCAGCCAGTTCACATTAGAGCCAGGACTGGGGGCTGCCTAGCTGCCTAGCACCCACCAGCATGAGCTAGAACCGGGGGGCAGGCCAGGCAGGGCCAGGCTGGTGAATGCCGAGGTGAGGCAGACCATGCCAGCCTGGGCCGCAGCACCCACCCGCACATATAACACGAGGGAACCCAGTAGGAGCTCAGCATGGGCTCCCCTACGGGGCCACTGTGCCTTCTGGTGAGTGTGAGACTTGGAACCAGGAGCAGACCAGGTTAGGCAAGGCTACAACACCTGTTGGCCTGGATGTGAGCTGGTTAGGAGGAGAGCCAGGCTGGGCCTACTCCAGGTCTCCTATGGGAGTGTGAGAGGTTTTAGTGCCTTGGGTCATCCTTTGCTGCTTTCCCAGGTCACAGACAAGGAGCTGGATGGGAAGTGGACCAGCCAGGTCAGGAAATGGCATCCATATGGGATCCTGGTGCTTTGAGGTGAAGGATTAGCCAGTTGAGTCTATGTGCCAGACTAGGAAGGGTACTTTGTCAACCTGCCCCATTCTGCATAATAGTCAGAGGAACCACTCGTTAAATACTGCGCATTGGCGATGGGTGCATGATTGGCAGGCGGGCTGTGGTGGGACACGCAATCCACCGCCATAAGTCCCCAGGATAGAGGGGCAGTCTGTTAACGAGGCTTTCTGATTGCAAGGGCAGAAAACCACCCACAGCTACTGTAAGGGCACATGAAACAGAGAGACGGCTTCATGGACTCAGAGCTGAAAGTCAGAATTGGCTGCACTTGGGGCTCAGGCAGTGGCTGCCGGGGTCCAGCCGTGTCTCCCTCCCGTAGGCCTCACCATGTGACCATGGTGCCACCCTGCAGCTCCTGGCCTCGCCATTGGTGGCCTCCGTCTGTGGACAGCCTTTTCCTCAACCAACCTCTCCAGGCCTGGCGAGAGAAGCAGGGCCAAACCTACCCACATGTGAAGAGAAATGCAAGGGATGTTTGTTATAAGAGAAATCCAACCATTCACTACTATCCATTTACCTAATTCTCCTTCTTCTCCTTGTGGCCAGACCCTACATTACCAGGGGAAACAAAATTCCCATCTTTATTCACTGAGCTCAGCCTGCTTTAAGAGCAGTGTCCCCCACCTTGACCTCGGCTGCCATTGTTAAGAAGCTCAGGGAATTGATGTGAAGTAATATTTGTGACTCTACTGAGTTCATCTCAATTCTGTTTTATGCCGAGGAAGTCTAGGGAGAGAAGAGGGCTCCAGGAAGGTCAAAATAGAAGTCAAAATTTGTTTGACCCAGTGATAAGACAATAAATTCCTTAGCTATGAGGTCTTGCAGTGGGCTGAGCGGGCTTTCGGCCAGCCTGATGATTGACACGGCGTGGGGAGTGTGGGGGTGTGGGGACGAAATGCCCTTTCTTGATGCTCCCAGCAATTACAGCTTCCACAGGCCTCCTGCCTTTTCTTCTTCAGCATTAAAATTGTGCTTTAATGAACTAGGGGATGAGATTTTAGAAAAGACTACATAATTCACTTTTTCCACGATGGATTTTATTTTTCCCATTCACATGAATGTCTCTCTGCTCAAAATCTCTCTAAGCTGCATTTAGCCACTGCACATCACACCTCGTACCGAAATTAGATTCTGATTGAGACTTTAAGCACCCACGGGCTTAGCATCTTACTCCTCTGAACCTCGCCGTAGGTTAAGTCTGGACCTTAAGGATATGAGAAAAAGCACAAGCTGAGCCTTAGTGAAGTCTTTAGGTACCCTGGGAAACAATTCTGAGACACAAAGTGATGGGTAAACGCCCAGTGCTGCATGGGGACAGTGTCGTCACAGGGGTGACAGTGTGGGCTGCAGACCACCTGCCCTGGGTCACCTGAGGACAGTGTTGTCACAGGGGTGACAGTGTGGGCTGCAGACCACCTGCTTGGGGTCACCTGAGGACAGTGTCGTCACAGGGGTGACAGTGTGGCTGCAGACCACCTGCCCTGGGTCACCTGAGGACAATATTGTCACAGGGGTGACAGTGTGGGCTGCAGACCTGCCCTGGGTCACCTGAGGACAGTGTCGTCACAGGGGTGACAGTGTGGCTACAGGCCACCTGCTCTGGGTCACCTGAGATGCTCTTCACAGGGCAGATGTCAGCTGATGCATCTCTCCGTGTGGAATCAGGTTCGAAGAGGATCTCAGGTGACTCTGGTCACACTCGAACGCTTGCATTGTTGCCACAAACAGAAAGCTGTGGAGGTAGAGTTCTATTTTTAGTATCTCAGTGTGCTGGACCTACATGGTACTTGTATTTCAGGGCTGCTCTGGAAAGCTACGCCTTTGTAAGCACAGATAAAGACACACAGGAAGCGATTGTAATGTCATTCTTCATGGTGTCATCACTTTTCAGAAAGATGGCAAGAAATGCTTAGCCCAAGATTTTTGCAGTGTAGTTTTGAAGAGAATATTCTATTGGATCAGACAGCACCTAAGTTTCAAAGGATGGAAGAAATGAATGAATTGAGGGAAACTTTAGAAAATATATTTCTTTGAAAAGTAAATACTTAAAGTATTACTTTCTACCAGGCAACATCACAGGACTGTATGCACAACCATGTCGGAGTGCTTGTGGACTAGCTCTCCTCAGAGCAGTGCCAGAGCAAAGACACAGTCGAGTGACGATGGTGCCTAAACCCAGGCGAGTACCGTGCGGGTCAGTTCCCCACTGCCATGCAGGTGGGCAGCTTGCCCTCAGCACTGCTAAGCCTCGGCTAACCTAGGAAAGAGTTTTGTTCACATGTCATGAACATTTACAATTTCTTTTTTTCTGAAAATGTATTCATTTTAAAAAAATAGAGTTGCAGGGAGAGAGGGATCTTACCTTCACTGGCTATCTCTTTCAATAGCTGCAACTGTTGGGGCTGGTCAGGCTGAAGCAACCAGCCCAGAACTCCATCCAGGTCGTTTACAAGCCACCTGCTCCGGGCCTGTTCCTGACTTAATGGGGAGCTCAGTGAAGAGATAGAGGAAGAAGTGAGAAATGATGCGACTTGCTTTGGGTACTTAGCACATGAAATTGGCGACAGAGTGCCTCCTACTCTGGTGCAAGTTCTGTCCACAGGTTGGCAGTGCCCATGTCAAAAACCATTCACAGGTTTAGTGTCCACTCCTTTACAAGGTCACCAGCTACTTCTGGTCCCAGCCAGCTGCCTCCCCAAATCAGCTCTGCAATTGGCGGTGAGGACCAGCGAGTTGTCAAGAATTTGAGGAAGAATTATTGTCATTTGTGGACAAACAACATTATCTACTGATGGTCTAGTTTAAAAGTTCTGCTCTAAAAAGGAAAAAAAAAAATGAAGGGCAAGCTTAGTCTTCCTGTTCAAGTAAAGGAATACCTGGGCGTCGCACTTGCTTAGAAACCTCGAGGTCAGATCTTGTGACAGAGCAAGTTAACATGCTACCTGCAACACCAGCATCCTGTACAGCACAGGTTCAAGTCCCAGCTGCTCCACTACCAACCCAGCTTCCTGCCAGTGCACCTGGGAAAGCGAAGGGAGGTGGTCTAAGTACTGGGGCCCGTGCCACCCACGTAGGAGACCAGCTGAAGCTCCTGGATCCAGCAGTTGGAAGATTCTCTCTCTCACTCTGCCTTTCAAATAAATATATAAATGTTGTGTGACCATAGAAGTTGCATCAAAATCATGCTATAACTTGAAGCCTGACACCACACAGTATTTATTTTGTTCAGGAGTTTCTCTCTAGGCAGGATTCTGCAGTGAGACCCCCAAGCAGGCACGGTCAGGCTGGACTTGTCCAAACCTCATTGGCTCCCTGGTCTAGCACGTCATGTGAGCAGGAAGCTGAGGCTATCAAAGCAAAACCCACATGGAGAAGCAGAGAGCGAGGCAGAAGCTGCAGGCTCCTTGGGACCCGGCCCTTCCAATGTCACACGGCTTTGTCCCTGCTGCTCTCTAGTCTCTGAAGCAGGTGTGAGGAGGGGAGACACCTCAACAGGGATGAGACGTGGTCAAGAAAATCACATGGGTTGTAACTAGCAGAAACACCACACAGCAGTTTCTGGAACTTCACAGCTTGCCATCATCAGCACGTTGTCATAGGGAAACTGACACAACGGAAAGGCAGCTTCAGGTCTTGTCTCACGAGAGAATTTCCACGTGGACAATTCAGCAAGCACGCTGAGCATGCTGCAGTAGTCAAGAGAGGGGACTCTGAAAGAGGAAGGCCCGAGAACACGTGCCAAGTGGAGGGATGCACAATCTGCATGAGCAGAGTGACAACGATCAACGAGGGGGCTGGGACAAAACCTCTCAGCGGCCAGAACTGCAGTCCTGTCTGGCTCATGATAAAACAAAAAGCCATCACATGGGAGCGACCAGTAACTTCCTCCTGTTCTCGAGACAGAGCTAGGAAGTCAGAAAGGCAGGGTGGCCCTTGCTAAGAGCACCTTCTGGCCAGAGCGAGCCTCTGATGTCTCACTCCGACAGTGGCACAGCCCTAGCTGCCTACTGGCCCAGCCGTCACAGGACTGGCACACTTGATATACCTCCCTCCCGTCAGGTGGGCCACAGTGCTAGGGTTATGGAAACTGACCACCAGAGACCACTTGCTGGGCCCTGATGGACTCCTCTCTTGTGTTTTTAGAGAGTGACTCGAGCTACTGTTAGCACTGGTGGGGATGAGCAAGCGGGATGCAGAGGCCGACACACCGCAAGTTTTCTGGGGGCTCCCTGAGCTGTCGCAGCACCTCCTCCTCTCCTTTGTCTTCACCACTCGCATCTTCACCTGAGCCCTGGTTTTCTGCTCTGGCCAGCTCCCGCGTCACTAGGATTCCTTTCCGTGTGGTAGCGGAGGGGGGGTCCACCAGCAGGAGGCGAGAGCTGGTTTTGGTCACCTACCTGTCCCCACGGGCAAGCAGCCTGCGTGCCAGGTGTGGGCTGGAGTTCTTTCTTCTGCTTTGTACAACTCCTTTGGCCACCTGACATTCTGACAGAAGGCTGGCACTTGTTGAAGGCATTTTGTTCATGACTGAATTCCTCTCTGATCACCCAGGCAGCCCAGCCCTGCAGGTGGCAGCCCCAGGGAGCCCGACAAGCTCCCTCACATGCGCAGCACACTAAAAGGCCAGCACAGTGATCCATGAAAGCGACGGAGACGGCCCGAGTGAAACCAGCCTTTCGATGTCACCTCGCTCACTCTGTGTGTTTTGTTCCTGCGACGCGACTTGCAGATCACTGCCTGAGGTTTACTGATGGTTTCCTTCAGGGATCATTAAAAGTGATTTGTGGCCTGGCAGCCCTGCATTTCCCATGCCAGGAGTTCGGGACTGGGAAGGGGTGTGTCTGGAGCCCTGCCTCCTCTGGCTGATGTCTGCAGCATTTCCAACAGTCCCTGGGGATGGGGTGAAGGAGAGGGAGAGGAAGGGGGGCGTTTGTGTGGGAGGAATTGTTTCCCTGGAAATCAGGTGCAGAGGGTTGGGGGACCCCCACAGGCTGCTGCTTCTCTCGCTCCCCCTCAGGCTGCTCTTGTGCGGGGCACCTGGGGCGCCCTGGCTGTTGTGCAGCCTACATTCGGTGCCCCTCCTCAGGCAGATGCAAGGTTCATCTCACTCCACAAAAGCACCTGCCCCTCTTCATCCTTGGAGTGGTCCTCAGGTTTGGATGTGTGAGGCTTTTTTCTCCTTAGCAGGGATGAACCTCGGGAACTGTGTGGCTCAGTCTCAGGTCAGGCCACCCGCAATAAATCAGTCCCGCGACCAATGAGTCCAGCAATTTCAGTTGTCTGTGTAGATGTAACGGTCGGGTTCCGTGTAAACTCGATGAGCAGTAGTTTTATGGGCCGGCATATCTGTCCTTATTTCCAGTTCTTTCCCACCAGAGGTAAGAATTCAAGGTAAAGTCACAAACACAATGTCCAGGAGAGCAGGATTTGTTTAAAAGGGAGAGAGATTCCGCCCTGTGTGGGCAGAGTCGACCACGAGCAGAGGGAGCAGGACCCAGGGTGCAGACGAGCTAGAGGCATTTCCGCATGCCTTAGCCCTGTGACCGAGTGGGGTAGAGGACGCGACTCATGTATGAACGCGGTGTTCAGCGTGTATGAGGCTGTGCCCCACGCCTCACCCAGCCATCACCGTCTCCTCCTTCCTGGTCCCCAGGGAGAAACAGGTGCTGCTTTGGAAACTAGGTCTATAAGTAAGGGGGGGAATCACAATGCCATCCACACAAATTATGAAGAAACCTCTTGCATCTTTGTTCCTAAGAAGCTTATGAAAGTAAAAAGTTTGAACTCTAAGTGTCATAAGTCGAACATTTAAAAGACTTTTCTAAGCACAAATTTCAAAATAAGCTTACATTTTAATATTTCAGGAACTTTTGGAAGCCCTCAGGTGTGTGTACACACACATGGTTATGTTTCTATTTGTGTCTGCATCTGTCTGTCATCTATGTGTATCCCTTACTAACTGTGTTTCTCCGAAGAGCCACACACAACAGGGAACACTGCAAGGGACACAGGCCTGCCGATGCAGGTGTCACGGAGCTGCCCAAGTGCCCCGCCCGCTTGCTACTCCACTCTCCAGCCCTTGTCCCCACCATGCCGGGCAGCTAACCCCCGCTATCCCGTGCTCGGCTACACATCTGCCCTCCTGTCCCGTCCAGTCCCCTGCCCTCCGTCCCCTCCCCTGCCCTCCCCTCCCCTCCCCTCCCCTCCCCTCCCCTCTTCTCTCCCCTCCCCCCCTCTCCCCTCCCCTCCCCTCCCCTCCCCTCTCCTCCCCTCTCCTCTCCTCTCCTCTCCCCTCCTCTCCCCTCCTCTCCCCTCCCCTCCTCTCATCTCCTCTCCTTTTCTCTGCTCAAGTGTTTGGAACCCTGAACCCACGTGGGAGACTTGGAAGACTCTCCTGGCTTTGGGTTGGCCCAGCTCTGGCTGTTGTAGCCATTTGGGGAGTGAACCAGTGAATGGAAGATCTCTTTCTCTCTTCACCACCCCTGCTCCTCCACCCAACTCTTTCTTTACAATAAAATAATAAATAAATCTTTTAAAAATACTATGTGAGAGAGAGCTTCCTAGCAACCTGAAAGATGATCCTTACTGTACTCCATGAACGTAGAGTGGGGGTGGGTTGTGGTGATGGGGTTGAGCCGCTGGCTGCAAGGGCTGCAGCCATATTCCAGTGATGATTTTAATCTGAGTTCTTACATTTCTGATTCAACCACTTCCTGTGAGTCATCCTGGGAGGCAGTGGCTGCTGGCACAACTGGCTGGTCCACTGCCACCCATGTGGGCGACCCAGTTGCAGTCCCAAGGGCCTCAATTCAGCCTGGCCCAGCCTGGGCTGTTGGGGCATTTGAGGGAAGTGAATCAGGGAACGGAAGCACTCTCTCTCGCTCTCTCTCTCTCTCGCTCTCTCTCTCGCTCTCTCTCGCTCTCTCTTTTTCTGCCTTTCAGGTACATGACAGTAACAAACCATTCTTTTTTTGTTTTAGAACCAGTTAGAATGTGTTTTGTTTTTAAGAGATGAGAAAGCTTGCAGTCAGAGAAATCAGAAGGCATACCCTAAATCTCCCTCTGGGGCTTAACTCTGTTACTAACAATGTTAGGGCTACTTCTAAGACTTTTGGCCCCAGCTCACTACACCGAGTCTTTAAAAAAGAGAATGTACCTGATTCTCCTTCATTTCTGGTGATTCATCCAACTAATGAGGAACAAAGACCAGGGACCCAGGGCAGATGGTGAGTGAGCCAGCTACTGGACTCTATAGCTCCTCTCCACCGTCAGGAGAGAGGCAGCGTACGGGAGCTTTCCCTATTACCCTTCTGCTCCCTGGTTTCTCCTTCAGGGAACTCTGCAAACACCTGCAGCTCCAAGCTGAGCGGCTGCTTGGGGCAGGGGCCCTCTTGGTCATCACACAGCTCTCTGTGAGGCGCACACCAGGCTGGCCTGAGGTCGGACATGCTCTGTACGTCTCTGCTTGGGGAGGAAAGGACGTGAGGAGCCACTCCAGGATAGCTGGGGACAGCTTCTGTAGCGCAGGGCTTACCGCACCCTTCCCATGCTGTGTCTACTAGCAGTGTTCAACTTATTTTAAAGAGATAGTGAATAGCAGAGAAGATGATGTTCAGGAGGAATAAGGAGATGATTAAGGATTATGTAAAGCAATAAAATGGTTGGAAAAATTATTTAGACTCAAATTAGGTAACAGCAATTATAAGAAATGAGAGTAACACTGAATGATTAACAATTAAAAATAGACACAAAATAGTTTAAAGTAAAAAGCTATAATCAATAAAACAGAATTGCAATTAGTGTTTTAAAGTGGAATATAATTAATTAGACATTTTAAAGAGTAATTACTAAAAAGTAGAGAAACTATTATGTCAAAAACTATAATTGATTGAAATAATATTTTAGAAGAGATGAGTCTATCAATAGAAAAATGGATAAAGACCGTGAATTCACATAGGAAGAAATCCAAATAAAAATTTGTATTTGAGAAAGTGTTTAGCTTCATTAGTAATAAAATAAATACAAATTAAAACTCTGAACTAGTGAATTACTTATCGAGGTGTCAGTCATCGAAAACGCAGGGAAGCTACCAGGGAAGCGCTTTTGCATGTCATGCGCTTCAAGGTCGGACCACATATCTTGCCATTCTTGCTGTGGCTGGGGTGTGAGTCCAGTGATCTGGCCAGGGAACCCCACGAAACCTTGCCTGGGGTGACCTCAGAGTTAGCTAACGTGCACCATCTAGTCAGGGTCAGGTTTGGTCCCTCACCTGCACCAGTCAACGCATACACTGACGGATTGCAGCGTCCTGGTCAGTTCTGTCCCCACCCATCTCTCACTGCTGGGCTCTGGGCCCGGCCCAGCTCACCACATGTCTGGTCCTTACGCACAGCAGCGGGCGCTGCTCCTTAATCAGGGCAACTCCCAATAACCCTCATCAGGCCTTCCCCCAGCCCTGGTTCCTGTAAGTACCGGCATGTGCTGCAGCTTAGCCCAACCCAGCCCAGCCGCCATCCAGCTTTCGTGCATACCCATGAGAGCTGTGGCTTAGCTCAGCCTGACCTGCTCCCAGACCCAGTCCACACGTATACTGACGGGTGCTGCTGTCATGTGCAGCCTGGGTTGCTCCAGCCCTGTCTCTCATGCTCACCAGTGGCAGCTTCAGCCTAGCAGGGAAGTGCTTGCAACCCTTTTGTAAAATCTACATTTATGGGCCCGGCACCATAGCCTAATGGCTATAGTCCTTGCTTTGCATGCCCGGGGATCCCATATGAGCACTGGTTCATGTCTCAGCTGCTTCACTTCCCATCCAGCTCCCTGTTGTGGCCTCAGAAAGCAGTCAAGGACAGCACAAAGCCTTGGGATCCTGCACCCACGTGGGAGACCTGGAAGAAGTTCCTAGCGCCTGGCCTTGGATCGGCTCACCTCTGGCCGTGTGGCCACTTGGGAAGTGAGCCAGCAGACGGGAGGCTTTTCACCCTGTCTCCTCTTCTCTTTGTAAATCTGTCTTTCAGATAAAAATAAATAAACCCATTTAAAATCTCGTTTTTGAACACACCACAGTTTACTTACCATTCTAAGGATGATGGACATTTACTTGCTGCTTGGGACGCTGATGGCTCAGCAGCAGCGAACACTCCTGCACGTGTCTGTGGTCAGGGTTAGCTCTGACGTCTGTGATGAGCTGATGTGATGAGTGATGCTGCTTCCGTTTCCGCAGGGAAGGGGTACTGATTCACTCCAGGTCCCAGTTAGTGCTCTGCTGACCACATGCTTGTACCCTGTCCTTCCCCATCTGCACTTGGAAATCCTGTTAGCTATGCTTCCAGTGACCTTAACTCAACAGGGACGCCTGACGTGCGGGCCTCCAGAGCGCTGCTTCCCGCGAGCGGAGACGGCAAAGTGCTGGGTGAAATGGCAGTCGGGGTGGAGTCTTGCCAGGCTCTGATGTAAGCCGTGTGCTTTGGGGAATTCGCTCAGGCAAGAGGGCAATTAGAGGTAGGTTGTCAAGGTCACTTCCATTTTAAAATCTTCTGACTCCTAGTTAAATAAGAAATACATTATCCAGAGTCTTGTTTCAGGATGAAAGGTGAAATACACTTTTGAAATCTATTTATTTGTTTTACAGACACACACACCTGTCCTTAACAGCCAGGGTTGAGTCAGGCTGAGGCCAGCAGCCTAGAACCAACGTGGGCCTTCTACAGGCATTGCAAGCGAGGGCGGAGGCACTTGAGCCACCGTCGTCTGCCTCCAGCGCAGGCATTAGCAGTAGCTGGGTTAGAAGCTGAGCTGGTGTTTGAACCCATGGACTCTGCTAGGGCATGCAGGCATCTTAAGCATCGTCCCAGCTGCTACACCAAACACCTGTCCACTGCCCCCGTCTACCACCACTGTTTTAGAACATGTGAGCAAAACAGTTTCTGCGGAGTTGCCCGTGCTGGGTGCCGTGCAGCGAGCCAAGGCAGCACACCCAGGTAGGCCTTTGTGGAGGCTGTGTCTGCAGGGGCATTAACGACTCACATCAACACACAGGGTTTTTCTGCTGTCCGGCACTGCAACACAAGTGTTCCTACAACCTTGATGCATTCCAAGCATTTGTTATTTGGAAGTAAAGAGCCTAACCGCACTGCGGAGATCTCTCAAGCTCCATGACAGCTAGGTGTTGTTAAATGGCCAGGAGAATGTCCCTGTGCTCTTCAATAAAAAATGGCTTGAAAATTCATCAAGGCTAGAGGAGCCACTCAGGAGCAAGGACATGTAGCATGTTTGTGCTTGTTTAAGCCGCTTGGAGACCATGCCGCATCCCGCACAGAGGACCCCTGCAGGGCTGGAGTCTGGGAGGCCTGGGGGCTCTCATCATTGCCCTTCCTGGCCCTTACCTCAATGCTCAGCGTGGCAGCCACTCTACTGGAGCCAACGTAGCACGAGTTGAAAATGGAGTGTTAGGAGAAAAAAAGCTGTTAGGAGTAAAAACAGCGAAGTAAGAAAGTGACCAGGAGTCGCCAGAAAGCAGCTTTTTGGAACCTTCTACACATTTGGAGCAAACCTGAAGCCAGAGGATCTTGACAATCTTCCAGGGACGTGGCTAAGTCATGCCTCGCAGGGCTGAGCAGCACGCTCACCAGAGCTCATCCTCCAGGCTTGGCACATGTCCCGACAGGGGGGCAGGTCCGTGCGCACATCCCCAGACGGGGGGGCAGGTCCGTGCGCATTAGTGGACAAAACATCTCGTTCTGACGCTTTATTTTTAAATAAGGTGAAAATGAACACTCAGCAAAGCAATTGCTGCTGTTGCTGTCTCTGGGAGAAGACGGTGACGTGGTGTGTTAAGGCCTGCTGTTTATTGTTGAAAGGGGCAGCCTGGAGATAGTGCATTATTACCTAATCTGTAAGACACCTTAAGAACGGTGGTCACGTGCACCAGAGTGCTAACGGAAACAAAAATCAAGCATGTAGGTGGAAACCTCACAACCATGTCTGGTCTCGTAGAGGTGAAATACTCAGTTGTACCAGAAACTTTCCAAAACAGGTGAGCTCAACTCTGCTGGGTGCGTCTCAGCGGCCCCACGACCTTACGCTATTTTGTCAGTCACCTGAGTTTTCTCTGGCTCACTGTCACAAGTGGAAAGAGACGCCCCTTTGGAAAACACACCTCCCTACATACTTGGTGGAAATAATTTATTTTCCATGTTTTCTCATTATGCAGATGTCAAGACCACAGTATTCTAAAAATCTGCCGTACAAAAAGAAATACAACAGGTACGTTGTTACGAAATAGGGACATAGGCCAAATAGGTAAAAAATGTATACAAAGATACACACACATACACACGCGCACACACACGCACATTTTTACGGCTACGTTGTACTTAACGGGTGTGTGCACAAAGGAATCCAGGAGGAGGCTTCATCAGGAGAGTGCATCTTCCTCAGTTAGACTGTCAGTTCTGCCAAACCTGTGTCTCTGAACTCACTCGCCTGTTCCCAGAATACTGTTTTCAAAGCGAGGAAATTGAACTTGCAAGGTGCCCAGAGGGCAGCTACTTGGGCGTTCAGGACCACAACTCCCCGAATGCCCTGCGCTCTCCGTCCCAACACCCACCGCGCCTCACGGAGACTACAACTCCCACTTGACCCAGAGCTCCGGAAACCCAGTCAAACTCTCCCTGTTGCCATAGCATCCGGCGCGGGCCAGCCAACTGCTGCGCCCCGGCCGCCCGGAGGCGGGCCATCCGAGGGTCCGGCCACTCCGAGCGAGGCGACGGGGCGCGTGACCGGAGGAGGCGGGGCGCGGCGCCTTCTCCTTGCCCGGGGTCGCGGCCTGGCACCCGGCGCGCCCGGAGGGGTCCCGGCACGTGTGCGCGCGGCGCGGGCTGTGACAGCGCTGGTGCGCGGGCCGGCTGTCCGCGGAGCGGCAGGCAGGCGCCATGGGCGGCAACGCCAGCACCCGCCGGGTCACCTTCGAGGCGGACGAGAACGAGAACATCACCGTGGTGAAGGGCATCCGGGTGAGTTCCGGCGGGCGGACCCCTGCCCGGCGCTGCGGGCCGTCCCGGGATCTGTGCGTCCCGGCGCGGTGCCAGCCTGGGAGCCGGCTGCGGCGTCCCTCCCCTCGGGGCTCCGCGGGCACGTGGTGCCCCTCCGGCTCGACCCCGGCCGCGTGCAGCTGCCTCCCCGCGCGCTGGCCGGGGCGCCCTGTGGCCCCAGCGCTGGCACCTGCCGCCGGGCAGTTGCTCAGAGCAGAAGACACCACGACCCCCGAGGGCTGCGGGGTTCCCTTATGCCCTCCTCATGCACTTGGCACAGAAACTGCAAACTTGATCGTTCTCCACGGTGTCACTAAAGCACACGAACTTCACTTAATTCTGTCCGTTGCCCTAGAGTTTGGCGCTTCGCTTTCTGTTTTTCTTCTTCTTTTTTAAGTACCAGAGTGCAGCTAGTAAATAAAGTAGTTTTGACTTAAGGGGGTTAAATGATACTTTATATTTTTCTTCCTGTGACACCTACCAGGTCAGCGTCTGAATGAATGTTTCAATTATGTTTACTACTTGTTACTTGTTTACTATTTGTTACAATGTATTCAGCATTGAACGTGCTTACCAACTTTCCCTTCTTGGGGGAATGATTCAAGTCTTCTGTGTAGAAACAGACCGTGGAACTCTATTTTTGGGCTGTGACCAACATTTGTTGATATGTGAATTATAATAAGGACTATATTTTGCAATAAAAGATTGAAGGCTGCATTCTCTGTTACTGTGGTTTAGTAAACTGCATTTGATGCAGAGATTTTAAAGAAAGTCTTGCGTTTGGCTAAGGGTGTTCCACAGCTGAGGGTGGAGGAGGCGAGGCAGGAGTCTTAGGCGAGGTGGTTGGGTAGGAGGACACAGACCCAGCAGCTGGGGGAGGCTCCCAGAGGAGTGGACCAGACGGAGATTCCTCTCCCACAGGAAGAAATGCAGGAGCGGAATTAATTCTGGAAAGAAGGGTGGTCTAAAAATCTGTTTTAAGATTTTGAAAACAATCTCTGTATTGGCCAAGGAGCTAGACAGAGTTCTTGAGTGTTTACTTTCCTAGCAGGTTGTGTTTGTTGCATTCCTGGACTCCCGGGGGCGCCCGCTCTCCACCCCTCCCTGTGGGGCCCTTTTCTCGGTCTGGCCTCCCTTTGCCAGGATACCGTGCACCTGAGCTTCAGTTTTCTCAGGTGTGGAGTGGTGGGGCGGCGTCCCGGGTCCTGCTGCTGTGGTTGTTTTCTCTGGCCGCACTCGGCGCATGGCACACCGCTGAGTTGGTCAGTGTGCTCAGAGGTCATTCTCATTCCTTTGAGGTCACTGCAGTGAAACAGTTCTCAATTTCAGTCTTGGGCCTGTGACCTTGGGTAAGTCATGCGTCTCATCATGTTTCGTGCCTGAAAACAGGACTCCACTGTCACTCCTGTTGTTGCCTGGGACGCAGGGAAGGGCTTGACAGGCCTCTGGCTTCCTGTGGGTTTCCTTTTCTTTGCCTTCCTGTTTTTTTTTTTTTTTTTCAGATTTACTTATTTTTATTGGGAAGGCAGATTTGTAGAGTGGAAAAGAGACAGAAAGATCTTCTATCCACTGGTTCACTCCTGAAATGATCTCAACAGCAGAGCTGAGCTGAGCTGAAGCCAGGAGCATTGGGACATCCGCTACTGCTTTCCCAGGCCACAGGCAGGGAGCGGGGAGGGAGGTGGAGCAGCTGGGACAGGAACAGGTGCTCGTATGTGATGCAGCGCTTGCCAGTTAGCCAGTTGAGCCATCACACACCCTCCTCTAGATTTTTGATAAAAGGTAGCCATGATTTCACACGTAGAATTCTGGGAATCCCGGAAGTATTATCATGGAAAGAGGATGCTGTGAAAGAACTCAGACCTGAGTTTGATCTGGCTGTGCCTCTCAGAAGCTGTGTGGCTGTGGACGGGTCACTTTTGATTGTAAATGCAGATCCTTCAACTGGTTTGTGAGAATCTGACAGACCTCATGCTTGTAAGCAGCCAGCAGTGCCTCGGTTGGTGGCCTTGTCGGCACTGATGTATATCAGCTGTTAAGAGAACTGGTGGCCCAAGTGGATACATTCTACCCAAACTTAATTAGGTAAGAAGAGCCCACCGGCTGTGGATGCAGTGGGAACTGGATGCTGGGTTCTGTCCCTGTTGCCTGTGCGATTGTGTCTGGTAGTTTGTTGATTTTCTTTCAAGGTCGTTTTGTATCTTTCCGGGCTTGAAGGCATCCTGTAGTTTCCTTCCGGCACTGGGAAGGATGAGAAGCAACCTGTCAGGAGTTGAACTGCTGTCTCTGGTCGGCCCACTTGAGGCCCCACTTGGTGATAAATTCAGCTTGGCTGCCAAACCTGCGCTAGCTTTGTCTGGTTGTCTGGCTTTCCTGTCCTCGTGGTAAGAAGGGAGGCTGCACCAGCAGGTCCACTGTCAGAAGCCGAGCTCCGTGTTGTGGCCCTCAGTGAAGGGTAGGGCTTTTATTTTCATCTGTCTTAAAGGTAGAGGGACATTTAGTGAGCATCGTACCAGGCCAGGGATATTAATAGGTCATGTTTTCTCACTGAGGTTTGTAACAGCAATTTAAGGACTTGTCTACAATTGAACAGTTAAAGCTTCCGCTCGCCCCCCTGGTGTTACTGTTGTGATATTTATAGGGTCTGTGCTTTTCCCTCGTGTGTTTCCCTTTATCATTAGTGATTAAAGGGTTTTCTCCCCTCTTCCATGAACACCTGTGCTCTTGCACTTGGTTCCCGTTCAGCTCTGCACTGGCTCCTGCGGCTTGGATGAAGGACAGCCCGCTGCCTGGCTCTCCTCGCTGGGCCCAGAAGGAGTTGTTCTTGAAAGGAAGCCTGGGCGTGTTCATGGTTACACGTGCTTAACAGGATTTGTGTGTGCACCTGCTGTGCCTGCTTGAAAAGTATGCTTTTGACTCACTCTTTCACAAGTTTATCTGAAACATCAAAGCTGTGAGTGAACTCTTCCAGAGCAAGTGTCAGCTTCAGTGGTATCATTTTCAAAGTACTATTTATCATGCTTTCCAGGCACAGTGGGTCTCTGCAGCCCAGGCTCCCAGGAGCCAGTTGCAGCAGCGTGGAGATTTCTGTGCAATACAGCTCTGGCTTTGGGGAGTGTTGACCATTGAAAACGAAGAGCCTACTTCCGGTGGGCGGCTAGGGCAGATTCTGGAGGGAGCGCATCAGCAGAGACCACAGATCAGTTAGCCGTTGGGGGTGTTGAGGAATGTTGTGTGAATAATTCAGTTAACCACTGGATGATTGGCTCATTTCCACTTCAGATTCAGAGCACCGTGTTAGATGAGGCTTCCTAGGGCTCCAGAAAGTGTATGGCTTCTGTGCATGACAAATGCAGAGCTATCCCAGTGCTGTTGAGCAGGGTCGGAAATTGCATATTGCTTATGTATGGGTCTCTGTGAGTGGAGCACTCCCTCCTGCTTCCTATGCGTTTAGAGTGGTTTTGGAGCCTTTGGCCTAAACTGGTCCTTGAAGAGCCAGCGTGGGCTCTCACAGAAGGTGAGCCGTGCAGTGGGAAAGGAGGACCAAGTGGCCTGCCTGAGTTTGGGATGAGCAGCACAGCTGTCCCAGAGGTGGAGCCTCCCTTGTCTCCTTTGGTCCACCGCGTCCCCTCTTAGAGAAGGGGTTACTGCAGCTGCTCAGCTTGGCCGCGCCCTCCCTCAGTCTGTGAATCCGGGGTTCCGGGCTACTGGGTGATGTGCTTGGCCGAGTTCGGATGAGGACACAGCTGGGTGACACGGCTGAGTGGGGTCCTAAAGCCCCCTGGTGTCACTGTTGTGGTGAGGAGTGCTCCAGTGGATGGGTGGGCGATCGATCTCTCTCCCCCTCTGCCTATTTTTATTGCAAAAAGTCAGATATATATAGAGAGGAAGAGAGACAGAGGAAGATCTTCAGTCCAATGATTCACTTCCCAAGTGGCTGCAACAGCTGGTGCTGTGCTGATCCGAAGCCAGGAGCCAGGAGCTCTTCCGGTTCTCCCACATGGGTGCAGGGTCCCAAGGCTTTGGGCCATCCTTGACTGCTTTCCCAGGTCACAGGCAGGGAGCTGGAAGGGATGTGGAGCAGCCGGGATTAGAACTGGCGCCCATGTGGGATCCCGGGCGTTCAAGATGAGCGTGTAGACAGCTGAGCCATCACTCCTGACTCTGTTCAGCTTTGCGCATGAGTTCCTCAGTGGCTGCTGTTGGTTGTTGGAGTCAGCCAGCCCTGACGTCTTCATAGTCCTCCCTTGGCACTCAACTTCTCTTTCTTCTACTTGTATTCAAGAAAGGACTCTGGTTTTTTTCTTTCAAAGGGTGTGACTTCTGGGGTGAGATCCTCCTCTTTCTGTGTAACCTCCCTTCTTTGAGCCCCGAGCCAGAATAGCTGTACTGGAGCAGGCACTTCACCCAGGTCTCCCTGGGCTTTGATTAGTGCTGTGCGCAGTAAGCAAGTGTTGAATAATAACACATTCATGTGTGTTGGTGCCTGTAATCTCCTGGGAAGATAGAAAGCAGCTGTGGGAAGGCAACGGCGGGTTCTTTCCTTGGGACTGGCTCTGCCATTGGAAGTTTGTGCAGGGTACTGTGGGCACAGAGGTAGGCAGGGTTGAAAAAGCCAGGCTGTTCAGCTTGAGAAGGACCAGGAGGGTCGGCATTGTAGGCATGTGCCAAAGCAAGGAGCTGGCCACTTTCCAGGCGATGATGTGGAGGTCACCGGTGAAGGGTTGGAAGGCCAGGGTGACATCACCGTGCATCTGTTTATCCGTGGTACCATGAATTAGGTTGGAAGAAATTGGGAGGAGGAATGATGGAGTGCCTAAATACTTAGTGTTGAAGAACATGGGGTGAGAAAATGAGGGAGATGAGCTGAGGCCAGGTTTCATGCTCTGATAAAGAATTTGGGTGGAAATGGGCTGAATGAGAAAGGGGAGGAAGAAGGCATGTGTAAGGTGTGTCTGTTCCAGAAACGCGGCACAGGGAGGGGAACATTCCTGCCACCAAGGGCCATCAGGATATTTAGAGCATCATTTGTGGGCCAAATAAATTATGAAGTTAAAAATTAGCTTGCTATATATGCATCAAATCTGAGTTCCGCTTGCAGTTCCCTTGGTAAGGCCTGTCCACATGATGTCATAGGCTTGAAGTGTCCCCCAGGCTGAACAGCCCCCTGATGTGAGGGCTGGTGCCCTGGGGCAGTTCCATTTTTGGACCTCACATTTAGGGTACAGGTCTGGGGCTGCTTTTAGAATTTATGAATTTATCGACAGTATTTAAAACTGAGGTTAGAGGAAAGATCAGAGTATGTGGAATGAGAAGCAGGTAAGAGCAGGGCCCAGGTTGTGTGGCCCGGGCAGCAGTTACAGGTGGGCAGCAGTCTTGAGAGAAGTGGGAACTGGAAGGCGCGCACACGCAGGTGTAAGATGCTAGCGGGAGACCATGGAGAGGAGGTCTTTACACTTAGCAGGTGTATTTACTTAAGCAGATACTGAAGGCTCTGTGGCTAGTGTGGCTGTTACTTGAACGCCCCACTGCTGCACCAGGGTGAGGCTGCCAGGTGGAGAGTGGAGAAAATGGACACTGGGGGAAGTGTCCAGGAGGAGATCAGCCACTGGCTTGAATGTGGATGACTGCTGCTTGGGCCCCACAGCTGGTGAGAAGGGGACTTGGCAGTGATGACAGGTGAGGGAGGCGGCCTTGGGACAGCCCTCCCTGCGCTGTTGAAGCCGGGCAGGCCAGGGAAAATGACCCCTCTGGCTGTGCTTCAGTCTGACTGCCAGGCGTGTGAGGGGTTAACTAGGCAGTGCTTATGGCTTGCGCTGCGGCTCATCCAGTCGCTGGTTAACTGTGACCAGATGTAACATGTTATCGGTGATTACTCTAGAAGGCCTTACCGGTTTCATCACGCAGCAAGGTCTCTGCTGCCCTTAGACCGTCAGTTCCTTCCCTGGCCCTTTATAACCACTTGTCTACTCTGTGGCAGTGAACTTGCCTTTTCTGGGCTCTGCGTAAGCAGAAGGACAACACAGCCGTCTTGTGTGGCCAGCCTCTTGGTCCACCTGTGCCTGCCTGTGTGTCAGGATGTCACAGTCCTCTGTCGCTTGCCTGGAGAGACGGTTCTGTGTGTTGGTTTCCACTCCTGCTGATACGAATGATGCTCCTGTGAGGTCTTTGTGTAGACATGTGCCTAACAACCTCTTCGTCAATCCCTTGGCCTCCTGCAGGGTCCCTGCTGTTCTTGTCCCCCTGCAGTCTGTCCTGCGCCCCGGAGCCCCAGTGATTTCCTCAAGTCATTTGCCTGCCTGTGATCACGGAGTGGAGCCCAGCTCGGCCTGAAACCTCCAGTTCCCTCACTGCCTTCTCTTTTCATGGTGCCTCCTGTGTAGCTTCATGCTGCAGCCCTTCTTTTTTTTTTTCCCCAAATATTTGTTTTTACTTGACAGGCAGGTTTACTCTGGCTCACTTTCCAGCTGGCCGCAGCAGTCGAGCTGGGCTGGTTGAATCCAGGAGCATGGGAACTTCTTACACGTCTCCTGTACAGGTGCAGGGCCCAAAGACTTTTGCCATTTTTCATTACTTTCTTAGGCTGTCAGGGGGAGACTGGATTGGAGGGGAGCAGCCTGGACGTAAAGTTCGCACTGGTGTGGGATGCTGACAGCACGGGGGGTTAAGCTGTGCCCCACGGTGCCGGCCGCTGCTTGCTTCTCTGTTCTCTCACTGAAATGGCATTCATCATCTACCGGGGTAGGTGAGCGAGTCTGGGTGATGAGGTCATAGGGCAGCAGTAGCCTTGCTTCCCTGGACAGTACCAGCCCTCAGGTCCTGTGATGGCAGTGAGAGAGCTGACAGTGATTTGGGCTGTTGGCTCGCGTCTGCAGGCCTGGCTGTTCCTCGGAGTCAGCTCCCAGTCTCCTGCTTGGTCTCTGCTTGGGAGTCTCATGGAGGCAGACCCCCTTTCCTACCTATACGGAGAGTGGCTTCCGCATTCTGGAACCTTCTCCACCTACCCTCTTTTTTTTTTTAAAGATTTATTTTTATTATTTTTCTATTGGAAAGGCGGATATACAGAGAGGAGAGACAGAGAGGAAGATCTTCCGTCCGATGATTCACTCCCCAAGTGAGCGCAACGGGCCGATACTATGCCGATCCGAAGCCAGGAGCCTCTTCCGGGTCTCCCACGCGGGTGCAAGGTCCCAAAGCTTTGGGTCGTCCTCGACTGCCTTCCCGGGCCACGGGCAGGGAGCTGGAAGGGAAGCGGGGCTGCCGGGATTAGAACCGGCACCCATATGGGATCCCGGGCGTGCAAGGCGAGGACCTTTAACCACATGCGCCACGGCCCCGGGCCCTCCACCTACCCTCTTTTCCAAAACCCTTGGCCTCCTGCCGCTGGCTCGTCCTAGGGCTCTATATATACAGAGATGAGGAGAGACAGAGAGGAAGATCTTCCGTCTGATGGTTCACTCCCCATGTGACCACAACAGCTGGTGCTGCGCCAATCCGAAGCCAGAAGCCAGGAGCCAGGAGCTCTTCCAGGTCTCCCACACAGGTGCAGGGTCCCAAGGCTTTGGGCTGTCCTCAGCTGCTTTCCCAGACCACAAGCAGGGAGCTGGATGGGAAGCAGGGCTGCTGGGATTAGAACTGGTGCCGATATGGGATCCTGGCGCTTTCAAGGGAAGGACTTTAGTCGCTAGGCCACTTCACTGGGCCCAAAAATAACTGAATTTTAAAAAGAGCAATTGCATATGATTTTGAACTAGAGGAAGGGATGAAGAGAGGAAAAATTTGAATGTGTTTTAGGGAGTTTAGCAAGAAAGAACGTGCTAAGGGCTGTTGCAAAGTGGCTTCCGTCTTTTCCGAGGTTACACTCTAGTGTAGTAGAGTAAGTAGAAGTTATTTCTGATGAGTAGTTCGTGCATCAGGACAAGTAAAAAAGGAGTCTGGGGGACTGCATCCTGAAGCCTTACGGCTCTCGTGTGCTGCTTGGAGCGAGCCCAGTGTCCCCAGGCTGTCGTACGTGTTGGAGTGGATGGCCAACTCCCCTGACTGATACAGCCCTGGTGTGGGCCCTTCTGTGCTGCTCGGAGCGAGCCCAGTCCTCAGGTGTCGGACGTGTGGGAGTGGATGACCAGCTCCCCTGTTACCGCCCTGGCTGTCTGGTTCCTTTATCATTGATTTCATTTTGATGTTGTTGTTTCAGCTTTCGGAAAATGTGATTGACCGCATGAAGGAGTCCTCTCCGCCCGGCTCCAGGTCTCAGCGGCACCCTGGTGTTTACGGAGCCTCAGGTACTGCCAAATTTTCATTGTGCAGATTTAAGAAGAATCATGAGAACACCTGCTCATGAGTCAGGTTCTCTGCCTTTGGTGTCTGGCTGTGCAGCTCCCTGCAGGAGCGCTGGGATGCAGACTCAGGCTCCTGTGCTGACAGCCAGTCTACTTGGAAGTAGTCTTTGGAAATGCTGATTTTTCTTCCAATTCCTCAACTGTCTTCCAGGCTTTGGAAAGTTATTTCATGTTTGTGTGCATAATTGATTACTTGTAAAGATTTAGAAATAAATATTTATGAAATACTTGGAACTTTGAAAATACTGGTTTACTGCTTGCAAATTGTAAAATAGTTCAAGTGGATTTTTTAAAGCAGTTTCTTCTGAGTTCATGAAGATCTAGATTGTCGTACCTGATGTTTCTCACTAGTACAATACAAATGGAGGTGACAGTCTGTCTGTCTGGCTTGGATCAGAAGGAGGTGAGTGGAGCCCGAGTGTCTGTCTGTCTGTCTGGCTTGGATCAGAAGGAGGTGGGAGGTGTCACGTGATTTCTGGCCCTTTTCTCTCCCTGCCGCACTCACCTGGTCATTCAGCAAGGGCTTCGCACCTGCTGCGCGCCTTGCCCATTCAGCAGGTGGACAGGTGATGAGGATAGCAGCGAGACAGTAACTGACTGCGGCTGCACTGGGTGAGATTGTTGTGTGTGTGTGTGTGAGGGAGGCCTCCATCTGCGTTAAGCAGGTGAAAGGAGATGCCCCCCAGCGTCACGCCCTTGGCAGTTGTCATTTTCCCCTTCTGAGTCATTAAATCAGTTGCATTGAGTTTTTTTTTTTAAAGACTTGTTCATTGGAAAGGGAGATTTAAAGAGAGAGATACAGAGAGAAAGATCTTTAGCTTGCTCATTCATTCCCCAAGTGGCAGTAATGCCAGAGTTGGTTGAGCTGTTTGAGTTGAGCTGGTCCGAAGCCAGGAGCCAGGAGCTTCTTCTGGGTCTCCCACGTGGATGCAGGGTCCCAAGGCTTTGGGCCGTCCTCGACTGCTTTCCCAGGCCACATGCAGGGAGCTGGATGGGAAGTAGAGCAGCAGGGAAATGAACTGGCGCCCATGTGGGATCCTGATGCCTGCAAGGCAAGGATTTAGCCACTGAAAAAACAATGAGTGTATTTCAAACTTTTTGCAGCCAAGCAAACTTATCTTTTAATGCCATTTTCACATGGACTTGTTGTAGTCGAGTTTGTAGCACAGAGAAGACCCGGATAAATAAGGAAAGTTCTTGCTGGGCCAGCGTGGAAGCCTAGTGGCTAAATCCTTTCTCTGTAACTCTATAAAATCTGCCTTTCCAATAAAAACAAATCAGTCTTAAAAAAAAAAAAGTTGCTGTCCTCTTGAAGCTTCTTGGAGCAGTTTTGGTTAATTCATACAAGATGGGAAGTGGGTGTCTCCTTCCCTGCTGGAAGCTGTCGCACTCTTCCCTTCTCCTGGCTTGCAGTCCTCAGTCCACTGTCTTGCTGACTCCTGCTGACGCCCTGTTGGCTGCACTGGCCGTGTTACACGGCTCTAAGTGCATCTGGCTGGTAATAGCCGTACTGGACAGTGCCCTGGAATGCACCAGTGCTTAGCACGGTGAGCCCTGCAGTGGCTGGGGTTGTGGAGCCCGAAGGCTGTGTGTGTGTGTGTGACATGGTGAGCCCTGCAGTGGCTGGGGTTGTGGAGTCCGAAGGCTGTGTGTGTGTGTGTGGTTTCCTGCCCCTGCCGTATCCCAGCTGCTGTGCAAGTATTGGTTAGTGGAAACTTCAGGGACATTCCACCGAGGTCTGTTCTCTTCCCTCCATCTTGGGCACAGCTGAGCCGATGGCGCCATGGGCCTTGCACATCCCTGTCTTCCTGACTGCTCTGTCATCCACAGGCGCGTAGACAGACTTCTGCACACAGCAGGACTCCCCAGTGCCAACCGCACCCAAGGAAGGCACTAAGATGTGACACGATCTTTTGAAGTGAACTTGCCTTTAGGTTAAAAATTCAATTAGACTATGATTGCATAAATTAACTGTGATTTGTTCTTCTTGGAACAAAAAAATGTTGATATAAGTTGAAAGCCTCAAAATTTATGTTCTCTTTTGAGTTGTCTCATTTCAGGGTTTTAGTTAGTACTCAATAGATTTCTTGTAATTTATAATTTAGATGTGCTATGAAATAATTTTTCTAGCCTACAAAAATATATTGATGAAAATGTCACCAGCTTTTTTTTTTCCTTTACATTTTTCAGTGTCAAGTAAATTATTAAGTATGAGTTGAATGTTTAATGTTTATTATAAAATGCTTTCTGCCTCACAGGACTCTCACGGCAGCCTCGGGCTCCTCATCCTGTGGTAGAGGCAGTGTGAGGGGCCGCGAGCCACACGACCTTCTGCGCAGGAACCGAGTTTTGTCACATGCATGTTTTTTCCCTTAAGGGTTATTTATTTATTGGAAGGGCAGACAGAGGCTCGGCTGAGTTCCTTCCCAGCTGGCTGGGCCGGGCTGAGATGAGACCTGGTCAGGCTCCCACACGGGGCCAGAGCCCAAGGGCTGGGGCCGTCTGCTCCTTCTTAAGGCGCCCCAGCAGGAGCCGGGCGAGGGGCGGAGCTCTCTGGACTTGGACTGGTGTCATGCAGAATGTTGAACTCTGTGCCAACGCGCACGTGAGGTTTTGAGGCTATAATTTTTAGTGTAAAAGGAGTTGCTCTGAAGACTTTCCTGAAACTAATTTTTTTTTCCAAACCTTGCACTAGATCAATGACTTTTTGCCACAAGTATTTGCATACAAAGCTCTTTGGGCAAAATAATATTCTGGCTGACACACAGCAGATTGTAATTCCTCTGTAGTAAATGAGTGAGCTCTGAGGAACGGAGCTGTGTCCCCAGCGCCTCGCATTGTTGCTGCATTGTTTCAGCTGGATTCGGTTTGCTTTTATACCAGGCACGTTCTCTCCTAGGCTGACTTCAGGGTGTGCTGTCACACATGGGTAAGAAACTTCTTTTCATTAAAGTCTTGCATCTTTTGATTTAAAAAACCAATGTTGGGTATTGATTTTTCCCCTTTCCATCCTGGTCTTTGTTTTTTTCTGTCTTTTGGAGAGGTCAGATCTTTTGTGTTTGTTGCTGTTGCTGGAGGAACTGTGTGCTCAAATCAATATGAAAAACCCAGACAGGAAATTATATTAGGAGGCTATTTGCTGTTTTCCGGAGCCACAAGCAGCCAGGTGGCAATGACGAATCTGGGAAAAGAGACAAATGGGCTCACTTTATTATTATCCTCACAGCGCAAGTTTCTCTGAAAACCTCTTGTCATTGTGAAAAATAAGGAAGATTTGGCGATTTGTGTTAAGTATGTCACTAAGTATCAGGCAGACTTACGGGGAGCCGGGGAGCCGATGGGGGCAGGAAAGAGCAGAGCTCGAAGGAAACGGCCAATTTGGGGACACAGAATCATCTATGTGTTCTCTGTGTTTTCCGCCCAGAATCTGGCCCTTGTTTCTAAGCTGCTCTTTAAGGCTGTTTAGACAGAGCAAGTGGGCAGAGTTCAGAGGTGATGAGCCTCGCCCATTCCTCTGCCTGGTGAACTGAAGGAAGTGGCTGCGCCAAAGCTTGCAGCTTTTAGGGCTTGAAACTTTGTTGTTGCTAATGTGTACACTCTGTTTTTTTGAGGGTATGTTGTAATGCCTCATTTCCTTGTCAGTTTCTAATAGGAATATGTATGTCCACTATTGAATTAAAGAAACTAGATCTCCTGGCCAGGGTATTCTGCTCTTAAGAAATCCAGGAATGGTCCATGTGTGGCCGATGGTTAGGAACCCGTATCGTTTAGTTAGTTATGTCAGTCAGCATGTGTTGGCATGGTAGCCATGTGCTAAATACACATTTTTTGGTGTTTGTTTTTATTTATCACATAGACACACACACACACACACACACACACACACACACACACACACACACACACACACACACACACACACACACACACACACACACACACACACACACTGGGGTAGGGGAGGGGAAAAAGAGAGAGAGAGAGATATCTTCCATCCACTTGTTTACTCCCCGGATGGGCATAAGGGACCAGGGCTTGACCAGGCTGAACTCAGGAGCTTCTTTGAGGTCTCCCTGTGGTAACGGGGTGTAAGCCTTGGGCCGTCTGCTGCTCTCTCCCAGGCCTGAGCTGGGAGCTGGACTGTGGAGTGTCGGGGAGAGAACCAGCATCCCTACGGGCTGTCGGCCTTGCAGGCAACCTGACACGCCACACCACCACCACCACCTCCTAAGGTTTGTTGTTTTCCCATAAGACTGCAGTAGCTGTTGAGCAGTTCCAGCTAGTTTTAGGGTATTAGGTTAGAAAGTTGTATTAATTGCTCCTTCAGCTATACGAAGATATTGATAACATTCTCTTCTTTTTTTTCAAGATTTATTTTTGTTGGAAAGATTTAAAGAGAGAAGGCATAAACAGTGATAGTGAGATATTCTATCCATTGATCCACTCCGCAGATGTCAGCGATGGCTGGAGCTGAGCCCATCTGAAGCTAGGAGCTAGGAGCTTCATCCAGGTCTCCCGTGGGGACAGGTGCCCAAGCATTTGGTCTGTCCTCCGTTGCCATCTTAGGACAGAAACAGGGAACTGGATGGGAAGTGGAACATCTGGGACTGGAACCGGCGCCCATATGGGAAGCTGGGGCTGTAAGGTGGAGGATTAGCCAGTTGAGCCATTGTGCCGGCCCCATTAATACCATTGTCGTGGCTAAGAAGGCATACTGACTTTTCCAGTGAGATCTCTGCTCAGCAAATCTGAATAGTGAAAACGTGTGTTTTCCACTCTAGTACTAAATAAAGCTGCGTTCGTTTTCAGAGGAAAACAAGTAGCTCATAAATATCTTATTTGTCCTTGAATGATCCCTTCAGCAGCCACAGGCACGGCATCTGGACCCGTTGCTCCCGGTTCTTGAGGCACTGCGGCATTGTGGGGTGTGGAAGAGGACTTCCGAGTAGAAGAGTGTCGTCACACCGTAGGCTCTTCAGGAGCTGCAAGTTAGAGATATGGGAAGGGCAGAGAGGACTTGGGGGAACTTGGCGGTCAAGGGCGCCTCAGGGGCAGCAGCTCTGGACGCAGTCATTTGCCCATGG
This sequence comes from Ochotona curzoniae, assembly GCF_017591425.1. NCBI lineage: Eukaryota > Metazoa > Chordata > Mammalia > Lagomorpha > Ochotonidae > Ochotona > Ochotona curzoniae. Next base: position 1,399,264 of record NW_024466361.1, on the reverse strand, counting down.
CTCAGGGCTCTTCGATGTGTGCCAGTAGCTGCATCACTCCTCGTGTTGGCGTTTGTTATAAAGAAACCTAAAAAATACAGGCTATTTTATCACTGAGAGAGACACTGCACAACATCCTTACTTTGTGACAAACTTAGTGACAGTGCAGTTTATATTCTGTGGCATTATGGGATGGCGAACAGGGTCAGGGAGAGCAAGCTGCCACAGGACGGAAAGGAATTCTACAAGAAAAGCTTTGCAAGGTGGGCTGTGTCAGTGAGTCCACCTCGCAGCATTTCTGTGGCTGGACACCTGGACTCATTGCCTCCGGCATTAGGATTTCACCCTTGGTCCCAGCTGCCTTCTGTGGAATCTACTGGGACCCTTGCCCTTGCGCCCTGTAGCTGCCCAGGGAGAGCCAGCACAGCTGCTGCCTGTGGTATAAAATGCAGCTGGCTGCAGGCTGCCCTGGGGCTTCTCTCGGGGGGAACAGAAGCATGTTGGTGAAACTTGCTGTTGTGGTTGACTTACGGATTATCAGCCTGGACTTTCTCATCGAACGCTTGTTATTGGGCGTAGCAGACGTCAGTCATGGCCATCACCAGTGGTACGTGTTTAAAAACCCAAAGGTAAAGCAGTTATCAAGTGTGGATTTTACTCTCGTGTTTCAAGATCTAAGATAAAATAGCTGACATTGGTGATGGGAGTGGGTCTAATGTAATAGAAAACTGTGATGTGCAGTGCAGAAAGCTACTAGTTTTTGGTTTACCAGTAAGACAGGCAATTGATAATGTTTTTTTTTTTTTGGAATTCAGCTTAACTTTGATTGGTCATCTGGATGGCCCAGACCTCTGGAAATAAATGGCCTGAAGGAATTTCTCGTGTGTGTTTTTCCTGTTGCAAGCAGAATCAATCCATTGACTTTCCAGGTTCAGCCAAGTGGGCTTTTGTTAGTGATATTTTTCCTTGTAATTTTTTTGAGTTCTGATCCAGTGTTTCGTTTCCTCCTTTGCCCTTCGTTGTCTTTGGTTTATGCACAGGTGCTGGAACTGTGCTCGGCGTTCATCCCGATCATTGCTACCAGGCCCGGGACATGTTTTCCAGCCCGCTTTCTAAGCTGCTCTGCTCCAGGGCACCTGACCACTGGTGACAGCTCCTGGGAAAGCTTTGGCAGCCCATTGGTCATCATGGTAAAGGTCTTCACACTTTGGCGCAGAATTGCAGTGGCCTCCTCAGGATACTATGGTTATACATGCCCTCATTCCTCTGAATGCATGGTTCATTAAGGCAGCGGCTTTAATGAGGCAGTCTCAGGTGGTTGGAGCTTGGTATTCCTCTGAGTTACACGGAGGCAATGATCGCTCTTGTTCCTACAAAGCAGGGAGGTGGTCAGGCTGTCCTCCAGGTGCACAGCTGCGCCCGGAGCCGGCTTTCAGGCCCTCACCCAGAAGGCTTGGGTTTGCTGATCTCTTCTCACCGAAGTTTTAGTGATCTGTGTGAAATCTGAAATCACTCGTGTTATTCCTGTGATGAGAAAGTTGTTTACCTGTCTAGCCCCAAGTGCATGCGCTGTCATTTCCTGCTTTCCCAGGCACATTAGAAGGGAGCTGGGTTGGGAGTGGTCACCCTGTGCTTGAACTGGAGTCCTTGTGGAGTGCTGGCACCTCATGTGGAGGCTTAATATACAATGGTGTTCATCCTACGGGATTTTTACATAGTTAATATTGTTGTTGACACAGCAGACATCTTGTGTCTTTATAAAAAAAGAAACATTAATCGCTATGGGCCATTTTGGAGGGTGGGCCTGGAGGATGATGTGAAAATCAGTTATAATCGAGCTGGGTTTGACTGAAATAAAAAATACTGGAGCTGAATGAAGTTCAGTAACCATGGGTGTTGTTGTTGTTTTATTGTGCAACCAGCTGGGCTATGAATTCTGAATCATGTTTTTGTAATTATTTAAACAAATTTAGAGCATAAATTATTTTAACAAAATGCCCCCCAACAGCCCTCAGTTTATTTTCTCCAGCGTTACGCTCTGCATGTGTGTGTTTGCCGTGGTGGTCAGGCCAGTCAGCCGTGTTTCCTCCCTCCCTCCTTCCTTCCTCCCTCCCTCCCTCCCTCCCTCCTTCCTTCCTCCATCCTCCCTCCCTTTCTCCTTCCCTCCATCCCTCCCTCTTCCTCCCTGTCTCCATCCTCCCTCCCTCCCTCCTCCCTCCCTCCCTCATCCTCCCTCCCTTCCTCCTTCCCTCCATCCCTCCCTCTTCCTCCTTGTCTCCATCCTCCCTCCCTCCCTCCTTCCTCCCTCTGAACTCCCTCCGTCCCTTCCTCCTCTTCCCTGTCTCCTTCCTTCCTCCTTCCCTCCTCCCTCCCTTTCTCCTTGCCTCTGTTCCTCCCTCCTTTTTGTTCTGGTGGAGGAAAGGAGGGTGGCCAGCCGGCTTTGCTTAACTTTGTGGAGTAGCACAGACACAGGTTAGGCAGAATGTTTCTCCCTAAATAATATGTTGACTTCTCTCTGCTTTTGTCTGATATCCTTTGAAAACTTTTTTTAAAAATGTTGCTTTAATATTTGATCTCAGAAATTTCTTAGTGTGAATGCTGTAAGATTATGGGAAGTTATAATCCTTATTCTTGGTTGTTCTTTGACCTTTGACATGTGTTATTAGTTTTTTAATAAAAAACTTGTAAAACATGGACTGTATAATTAAGCCTGTTTTCAAGTTTTAGTAATTTGTGCGATAAACACACGATTTAATGATTTATGTGATAAACACATAAATGAGAAATTATTTCCTCTAATTATTTTATTCCTATCCAGTTAACATTATACCTGTACAGATACAGCTATTGTTTCATAAGCCATGGTTTTTGGGTGAAAAATGATATTTCATTGATCATTTGTATTTCTCAGTACGGTCTTAGGCCTCTGAATCTTCTAAAGACCATGTTTTATTTTGATTTGAGGCCCACTGTTGGTCTTCCTGTCCGGTAGCATTCAAGCAGTTGAGCCTTCCCGAGCTCCCTGTAGAAGCCCACAGCTTCATGTGGTAGCTTGGTGGGCTGACGAGCAGGTGCCTAGACCAGCTGAGGTCCTCAGCTCTGCAATGGATGTAGCTGTGTGGTTTCAGTGAGCTGTACGACTTCATGTGGGGAATGGAGCGGTGCCAGTTGAATCAGCTCGAGTAAGGGTGTGTGTGTGTGTGTGTGTGTATTTGTGTGTATGGGGGAGGCAGTTCCATGATCCAAGAGCTTGAAAGTTGTATGAACTTGGGTAACTTATCTCATTTTCCTCTGGAATAAAATGGAAAGACTACTGCCAGTATCAGAAGGTTGTCATAGAGATCAAATGAGATAATGTATGGGTGCTAGAATATAGCAAGTGATCCATCACTGTCCCTTCCATCCTTTCTTCTTTAGCGTGGCTGCAGAGGGCTGCAGCTTTACTCCAACATGGGCGCAGGAGTCTCAGTTGCTGACTGAAGGTGCTGTCCCACCCCGCCTTTGTTTACTTGAGAGGACGAAGGAGGTGTAGACAGATGGGCAGACCAAGAGAGCTGGTTCATTCTGAAAATGCCTGAAGCACCCGGACCTGGTCAGGGTTCAAGGCAGGCATGAGGAACTCTGTCCTGGTCTCCTGCAAGGATGGCAGGGACCCAAGGACTCGAGCCATCACCTACTGCGTCCTGTGGTGTACAACTGGCAGAACCCAGGAGCCACACCTGGGAATTGAACCCAGCATTCTGTCGTGGGACCAGGGCATCCTAAGTGCCAGGCTCACCTGAGGCATGTTTAAGTGTTGTGCTAAGCTTTTATGAAGCATAAATATTAATCAAACATATGCCCTCAGACAGCTGTCTGATGCGGCTTTCCTTTCCTTGTTGTAGGCGCTAGAGTCTGAGTTGATGAAACAGCAGGGTGTGTTCATTCATGCAAAATTTAGTCCTCTTGAAAAATGCACCAAGATCACAGCCAAAAGGTATTCATCATGAAAATCTTGAATGAATTCATCATCAGATAACTTAAATAAAAGTTATTTCCTGACACTCTGTCACCGGAGTAACCCTTGAGGGCATTTTCTTATGTGTACATTTTTCTTTTTGCAGTGATTGCCGACTATCATGAAAATGGGGTGCTTCAGATGAATGTTTTGGGCAGGCTGATACGATCTACTTGGCCCTGATTGAGCATGGAGGAGCCGTGGGTGGTCCTCACAAGCATCTGTGCCTTGGCCTCTTCAGAGGCGGTGATAGCTGACGGTGTTGTGCTATCTCTCCTTAGTGTCCTGCACCCAGCAGAGTTGTGCTTCGGCCTTGGACTGGGTCAGCAGGTGTTTTCAAGGATGAGTGGTCCACGCAGAGGACTCGGTTTGTCTTGGGAAGTTCTCTGAGTTGTTACTGTCAGACTAAGAGGTGACTTGCAAACATGTGTGACATGTTCATGGGGTGGGTTTTGTGCCATAGTAGATTAAGCTGCTGCTGGAGACACCCACAGCTTTTGTTGGAGAGCCTGGTTCAAGTGCTGGGTACTCAATGCTTCCAGGCCAGCTTCTGCCAATAGCAGATTGAGTCCCAGCTACTTGAGTTCTGTCGTTCACCAGGGAGACCCAGATGGGGTTCCTGTCTCCTGACTTTGGCTGGCCAGGTCTTGGCTCTTGTGGACCTTTGAGGAGTGACACAGTGGGTGGTGGATCTGTCTCCCTCACCTCCTGCATGGCCTTAAAGGACGCTGAAATAGAGGCTTACGCAGCACTGTGGTTAGAGGCAGGAGCGTAGCTGGGGATGGCCCTTCCTGGGGTGTGACTTACAAGAACTGTGGGCTGTATCCTGAGATCTGCTCACTCTTGGGCAACTTGCCTTATTCCAAGTCAGTAGGACTCAAAGTACTTCCCTAAAGAAAGAATGGGTGTAGCCAAAGGAATGCTCCAGGATGATTTCTTGGGCTGACAGTAGGCTTCTGGATTAATGTGGAGCCCCAAATACTATTTCATTTTTATTGATGGCTGGACAGTGAGTGGCCTTTGCTGCTGTTGCATCCCGCAGCTTCTCTCCATACGTGTTTTCTGTACCTTGGGAGAGGCCTGCAGTGCCTGCTTTGGAGTCCAGCCGGTTGTCTCTGTTGGCACCTTCAGAGATCCATGCATGTAGGCATGAACGTGTGTGTGTGCACTTAGTTGCTGGCGGAGTTCACGTGCACTGTGGTTTGAATCTTCTCTTCCTCCTCTGAGCTCATGGCGGAGCTTAGTTGCTCTGGTTTTATGAGTGGTGTTCAGTGAGGAGCAGCCTCGTGTACCGTGGGCAGAGTCAGGCATCTGGAAGGCAGTTAGCTGGCTCTGGGTGGTCAGGAAGGGGCTGCGGCGTTGACGAGCTTGCTGGCTGCATAAGGAGTGGGAGAGAGGCCCCGGTTGCAGGCCACGCAGGCTTAGCTGTGCGTGGGCTTTGTCTCTGCCAGCCCGACCACACTCAACAGATGCCTAACCACAGCCGTGCCGGATCTGGATCCTCAAAACTGGGAGCCAAATAGACCTCTTTGTAAAACGTTAGCCTGCCTCAGACGGTTCACACTAGCGACTCTGGCTCTCCCTGTGGATGGCAGCGGCCCCAGCGCTCAGGGCGGCATTGGCACCTCTCAGGGCGTGTTCCGAGGAAGCTGGGGGGCGGGGAGCAGAGGGGCCCAGAGATGCTCCTCCCCAGTCCAGTGCGGAATGCGCATGACCCAGATGGTGGCTTGCACAGCTGCTTCACAGCCCCTGCCGGGATAGAGAGATTTTAACAATTTGTTGGTCGAAAAACACAAGCAAACAGCACAAAACGCAGTTTCATCACCAGTTTCCTCTCAGTACAGGCAAGCCTTTTCGATGGCTTTTTTGCCTAGGGCTGGCGTGGCTAGCAGGTGAGATGATGAGTGGATTATGGCAGTAATGTGCTTGTAAAGTACACCTTTTTACACCATTTCTGTGGACTCTGTCCGTTCTCCCAGGTGTGATTGCAGGTTATCTTTTTAGTATCTTTTGCTCCCCTGTGCTATTACTCCCTCCCCCAACCCTACCTGTTGCTTTAAAATAATTTACATAAGGGGCCGTGTAGTGCAGCGATGGGGCTAGGTGGCCTGAAAACAACGTGTTTCTTTCCTATAAAATTGAGTGATACTTGGGGTCCAGCATGAGAGCCTAGTGTCTAAATCCTGGCTTTCCGTCTGCCGGGAACCCATATGGCTGCTGGTTTGTGTCCCAGCTGCTCCACTTTGATCCAGCTCCCTGCTTGTGGCCTGGGAAGGCAGTAGAGAATAGCCCAAAGCCTTGAGATCCTGTACCCACATGGGAGACCCAGAAAAAGAAGCTCCTGGCTTCAGATCGGCTCATCTCTGGCTGTTGCAGTCACTTGGGGAGTGAACCAGCAAACAGATCTTTCTCTGTTCCTTCTCTCTGTATATCTGCTTTTCCAATTAAAAAAAATCTTTAGAAAACAAATTGCGTGATACTTACCTGTGACTGACTTAATTCTTAGAAGATTGCTTAATAAATAGAGGCTGGCTTGTTGTTGATTCCTGACTGGATAGTCTCCCCTGGGGGCGGGGAGCCGTTCAGAGTTTGCCCAGGTCTGTGGACGGACCCTTCCTGTGGCAGAGCGTGGACTTGTGGAGAAGCGTCGTCTTGCTTCATCTTAGTGTTCTAACACTGCCGCTTGCGTGAGGCGTGGGTTTGTAGATCAGTGATGGTGGCTGACAGCCCTGAGCATTTATAGCAACGCGGGAGAGGTGATTTGCTTGTCAGTGTCAGTCACAAATGGGGCTGTCATTTTTGAGATCTGTCCCTGAGCTGGGTGATGGAACCTTTGTATAGTTACTCACGGGACATTGTGTGTGTAAATGTCTAGAGTGAAAAGGCATTAAAATTTAAAAATTAAATGAAAGTACCTGAAAATGACCAAAGCACCAAAATACGCATTTTGAAATGTCTCGTTGCCTTTAAAATAATTTATGTATGTTTTATTATTTGGATGTGAAGCTTAGAATAGCTCAGTCAACAGAAAAAATTGTTGGCAGCTCCTAGACTTAACAAAAAAGTCCTCCAGAAGACTAGAGGGAAATTAGCAAGTAGAAGGGCACCGTGAGGGTAGGTAGGTCTGCGTTGGCCACCGCAGCCCTGCCATGTGTCGTGCAGTCTGTCTGCCCGTGTGTGATGCGGTGGAGACGCTGGCGCTGCTCCCATGTCGCCTGCACGTCACGCCAGGCGGCAGGAACCTTGTTTAGTGCTGGCAGGTGCAGAGCGTCAGGCGTGTCTTGGCTTGCTCTTATGTGAGAACGTTGGGCAGCATTTTGCACTTGGAATACTGTGTTTTATTGACTGAATACATCAGTCTCTGTGAGGAGCACTGTGTTATCTGAGCTGCTCATACCTAAGCTTCGCACTTAAACTGGGAATGATAAAATGCTTCCTTGTCAGAGTGTTCATTTTATATTTATGGGAAGACTAGGGAGAGAAAGGAGAATCTGAGTGAAATGAATTGGTTGTGGAGTTCTTGAACTTGCATGTGGAGTCCGTGTGCTCTGGGTCCCTTCCTGGCTGCAGGTGGCCCATGCCGTGACCTGCTGGGATCTGTGCCGTTAAGTGCTGGTGATGTGACACTTCCTCCATAGAGCCCTCTCCTGTCGAGTCTGGAGTTTTCTCCCAGCTGTCGCCCACACATGATGCTGCTGCTTTCTCCATCTTAGTTAGAAGTGTCCTGAGTACTACCTGGCCCATGCTGACAGTAAGATGCCATTGATATCAGAGATGTAAAGTGGGAATAAATGGGCACCGTCACTTCAGTGCAATAAGGCAGTAGCATAGCAATGTGATAAGGCCCTGGTCAGGGAGTCCAGGGGTTGACAGTGCAAGTGTGGCACATTTTATATGTGTACAATTTGTATATGTATATATACTATCTGTATAAACGTACATACATATGTGTATAAATCTATATATACATATGTATACATGTATACTATATGTATATATTTATGTTGATTTTAAGTGGTTTACACCAGAAATGATACTGCTTCTCATCCAGACAGTTGTTGTCTGATTGTTTAATTTAAATGTACAACTCATTTTTTAATGACGAGTCTTTAGTAACGGAGAGAGGGAGAGTCATATTTCCATTGGCTGCTTCACATAGTTGCAACTGCCAGGGGTGAGGAAGGCTGGGACCAAGAGCCAGGAGCGTGTTCTGCTGCTTTCCCCAGGCCTTCGACAGGGAGCTGCATTGGAGGTGGAGCAGCTGGAATAGGAGCCAGCGGCCACGGGGGATGCTGGGACAGGAGCCAGCGGCCACGGGGGATGCTGGGGCAGGAGCCAGTGGCCACGGGGGATGATGGCATTGCAGGTTGCAGCTTTATTTGCTGTATTAGGGTGCTGGTCCCTACAGTTATTATTGTTTTTTTTTTTTTTTTAGAGAATTTTTAGGAATTGTTAATTTATTTTAAAATATTTGAATGCATCGTCCAGCATAGTAGCCTGGGATCCCATATGGGCACTCTTGCATGTTCCAGTAGCCCCACTGCCCATCCAGCTCCCTGCTTGTTTCCTGGGAAAGCAGTTGAGGATGGCCCAAAGCTTTGGGATCCTGCTCCTGGCTACTGGCTTTGTATCAGCTTAGCTCCGGCCATTGCGGTCACTTGGTGAGTAAACCAGTGGATGGAAGATCTTCCTCTCTGTCTCTCCTCCTCTCTGTATATCTGACTTTCCAATAAAAATAAATAAAATTTTAAAAAGATTTGAAGGCAGAGGGTGAGATTTTGCACCTGTTGGCTCACCGTCCAAGTGGCTGCCAAAGCCAAGGACTGGGTTAGTCCACAGCCAGGAGCTGCCAATCCAGACCAGTTTCCCACGTTGGTGGCAGGGGCCGAGTACTTGGGCCATTCCCCACTGCCTGCCAGGGTGCCCGTCAACAAGAAGCTGGCATTGGATGAGGTAGGCCTTAAACCCAGGCACTGTGCTGGGGGTGTAAGCAACTCAAGTGGCCACTTCTCCGTGGTTCCCTGTACCTCCCGTTGGCAGTTCATCTGAGTGGTGAATTGGGCAGGAATAGCTCTGTGCTGTCCACCTGTCCTGCTGAAACATCAGGCTTTTGTATTGTTGGTGTGTAAATTATGAGGACTGCGTAGATGAGAGAGGCTTGCTGCCCTCAAGGTGAGTAAATGAGAACTGGACATAACCGCAGGTGTCAGGGCTGTGCCCAGACTTGAAGGTCTTACTATGATAAAGCATGCTTTGCATACTGGTGTCTTTGCAAAAAAACATATCTGAGTGTGTAAAAACTGAAAATCTAAGGATAAAATTATTGGCACTGTTTACACTGGGTTTATTAAACTGAATTAAATTTTCCTCCAAATGAGTTAAACCCATGTGTAAAGAAATATAACTAAAAATGTGTTTGATTCCAGATGAGATCAGAATCTGATTTGTTTTTCTCTATAGACATATATGTGTAAGTGAAGATAGAGCCTTAGATCTGTGCGTTGTATTGTGGTGTTCGGTCTTTCGCTTCTCGTGTCGTGTCGTGTCGTGTCATGGTGCCGCAGTCCAAAGCAGCTCGTGTTCTGATAATCACAGGACACGGAGGGGTAACGTGTTGTGAGAGCCGCTGCTGTGTGTTCATACCTGGCCTCTTAGCATGCTTGTGGAAAATGGAATGAAAACAAGTTGAATTTTGGTTCAAAAAATTTTTAAAAAAGATTTATTCATTTTTACTGGAAAGTCAGATATACAGAGAGGAGAGACAGAGAGGAAGATCTTCCGTCCGATGATTCACTCCCCAAGTGAGCGCAACGGCCGATGCTATTCCGATCAGAAGCCAGGAGCCTCTTCCAGGTCTCCCACGCGGGTGCAGGGTCCCAAAGCTTTGGGCCGTCCTCGACTGCTTTCCCGGGCCACAGGCAGGGAGCTGGAAGGGAAGCAGGGCTGCCGGGATTAGAACCGGCGCCCATATGGGATCCCGGGCGTGCAAGGCGAAGACCTTAACCACTTGCGCCATCACGCTGGGCCCCATCCATGAACTTTTTCATATTGTTTATCCCATTCAGAAATGTACAAACTCCAGAAAGCACATGGACTTACTCCATTTTAGGGAATATCCAGAAGTATACAAGTTGGGGCCTGTGCAGTGCTGAGGTAGGTGAAGCCTCTGCCTGAGCTGCTGCATTCCACATGGGCACGGGGTGGGAGACTTCGAGGGTCCTGGCTCCCGGCTTTGGATTGGCTCAGCTCCAGCCGTCAGGGCCATTTGGGGCAAGGGGTGAACCAGGGGATGAAAGATCTCGTTGTCTCTCTTTTTCTCTAGAACTCTACCTTTCCAATAAAAATAAAAATAAATCTGGAAAAGGAGCACAGATCTGCCTAAGTAGGTATTATATAACACTCTTACATGACCATGTTTTGGACAACATGTGACAGTGGAGTACATGTTAATTTTTTGGAGAAATCAAGGGAGAAGACAGTAATGGCAGCATTTCCTGTGAGGGACTCAGGAGCATTGTGGTCTTCAGTAGAGCTGGGGCAGGTGGGCTTCAGCCGCTCACTGCTTTGTCACGTGCTTCCAGCTCCTCTGTGCACTCATGTGCTTGACACGCCCATAGTGGGTCGGTGGTCAGAGCCTGGAAACATACGGGATACGCATGCTGCAAAGCAGGTCAGCACCGTCCAGGAACTCACATGTGTGTCAGGGCTCCGACACCAGCCATCACCCGTCACATGCCCAGGAGCATCAGAAAGGAGCTAGATCAGAGGTGGACTAATCAGGAATCAGACTGATGCTCCAACATCAAAGGCCGGCATCCCTGCCCGCTGTGCCACAGCACCAAGTTAGAAGCATTCCAAAGGGATTACCCAAATCACAGACATTTCAACAGATTATCAAGAAGTTTCTGAAGGTTATGTCTGTTGAGAAGCACTGGGACGTGCTTCTTTGTGCCTAGGGGGATTGTGTACACATTGGCACAGACTGCAGTCGGCTTGGAATGTCTCCACAGGTGTCTTGGCTCTGCTGGTCCTCTGCTGTTGCACACTTCGTTTCTCTGGGGGTCACCTAGCAGGGCGCCCGGCTCCCTGCTCCTGTTGGGGTGTGAGTGGAAGCAGTCACAGGGCAGACTGGACCTTGCGAATGATGAGACTCCCTCAGAAGGAGTTCTTCTGGGCTTACACCTTTAGCAGACTTTCATAGCCTGTGTTTACAGCAGCAGTATTTGTGGGTACTCGAAGGCGAGGCAGTTTGAGAGAATCTTGGGGAAATGCAGAAGTGTTTCTCCAGTGTAAGTAAGAGAAGCATTTTTAAGATTGTGCGAATACTGCTCATTAGGAAGAAATAGATGTGTTTCAACCAAGGTTGCTGTTAAGTGAATACATTTAAAGTGGATTATAGTTCTCCATTTACATCTTTTATAAAATTGGACATGCTGTGTTGGGAACAAAGGGCCTCTGGATATAATTTGCATTTCTTAAGAATGCAGAAAATCTATTATTGCATGCTTAAAATAATTATTTTCTTACAGAACGAGGCACTAATGCTAAAAACATTACCAGCACCTCAAATATATTCATATTTTCCCTAACTTATCTGCCCAGGCATACTGCTTTAGACCTAATGTTTATTTTGTAGCTGATAGTGGTAGTTCCCTCATGGACTGATAGCATATCAAAGAGAGTATTGAATAGGGCTGGAGTTTGCTTTGGGGCCCTCAGGGATGGGTACAGCCAGGGTAGGGCGATCTTAAGTCACATTCGAGTTTTGTGTGTATGGTTAGAGGGAGTAGAAATAGGGGAACAATGAATTCATGATCCTGCCCTCTTGTTGCTAATTCTCAATTTGTAAGAACCCATGGGAAAGATGCAGAGTCGAGAGGATTGGTGTTAGACTCTTACTGTTAAGCATGCTGCATGAGAAGACAAGGGGAAAGAATTTAGAGCATGGCTTCAACTAGTGACCATCTCAGCATACTTGGGCCAAAGCGTTTTACAGCATGCAGGAAGATGGTGGGGAGTCTGTGTGGTCCGTCAGACCATCCTGGAAGTAGGTGACTGCGTGGAGCCTGGAGGAGTTGCTGTTGTAGAAAGGTACTTCGGTCAAGTTGATGTGTGACCTGTGAATAGTTTTTTGGTGTGAGGTTTGAGGATTGCTTGCATAGGTTAGTTATGGGAGCTAACATGTAACCTGACCAGGTACTGGTAGGTCTCACAGCAAGGTGTTTTTGTAAAGCCCATTTCACAGGCGAGGAACTGACCAAAAGTAACCCATGGGAGAGTGGGATTTCAGATCTAGAGGCTCTGGTCTCAGACCAGCATTCCTAGCTGCTCTGCTTTGATTTTGTAGGAGGAAAATCACAGTCACACAGTATTGTTTACTGAGTTGTTGTAGCCCATGGCTGCCATTGTAGAAGGGATGGCTCTTCTGCAAGGATTGAGTAACTTGCCGTGTGGCTCACTACCCTGGCATGAACAGAACACCTCGAGGCGTTTCCAGTTGGTGTCTACATAGGGCGCGTTAAGTAAGGAACAGGTGTAGACTTCTGCCCTTCAGCTCCTGCTCACTCTTTTAGCACAGCCAGCTGAGCTGAGCTTCTAGCTTTTCTTCCAGTGCCTGTTCTCGAGGGCAAGGGGGAGCAGAACGTCGCATGTTTGGCATGTTTGAGCAGGATGTATGTTGTGGAATACAGGTCCCATTTTCTCATGGAGGTTCTGAGGTTACAGGGATTAAGAAGCTAGAATTTGGAGCTGGCGTTTAGCTTAGAGGCTAAGGTGCGTTCATCCCCTGCTCTAGGTCCATGGGTCTGATCACCAACCAGCTCTGCTTCCCAGCTCCAGCTTCTTGCTGGTGCTCACACTGGGAGGCAGTGCTGATGGTCCAGGTGATGGGTTCTCACCCACACGACCTGGAAGCAGTTCTCTGCTTCTGGCGTTGGCCTGGCCCAGCCCCAGGTTTTGAGGGCATTTGGGTGGTAAGCCTTCAAATAATAATTAAAAAAAAAAAAGAAAGAAAGAAAATCCATTGGAGTAGTGTTTTTCCATGCAGCATTTTGAGTAATTTGGTGGTACTTTATTATTGGTCCACAGTCTGCCCCATCTGAGTACACCTTTCCTGTGGCCTGCAGCTGGAGCTGCATGTACCATGCCATCTCTGCTCCTGTGTTGAACCCCGGAGCTCAGGCACCAAGCTGCCCTGCAGGCTGCACATGTAGTCCTTATCCTGGCCAGCCATGTGGCCAGCCGGAACTCGGATCACTGTTAGTCGGGGGGAGAGAGACAGACTGTGGAGGCAGCTCGGAGGGTGCCGCATGGGGCAGCCTCTGCTGTGTTCTGCCAGCAGTAGTTTTCTTTGGATTCCCAGGTGAGAGCGGAAAAGTGTCATCAGAACTGTTAGATGTGGGGAATGCTGTCAGTCCTGAGACGTCAGTTCCTTTCCAGATGGAGCTGCTTGCTTGGGGGTGCCTGCAAGCTCCATCTTGTCACTGGTCTGGAGTTCTCCTTGCGGTTTTAGTGACCTGATGTATCAACATGAATGAAGCGTCCACAAGACTTGGCATTTTCACTTTACATCCAGCATGACGTAAGCGGCGTCCGAGGGCTCCTCTGCTGCTGGGCAGGACGGGTAGTTTGATTTTCCTTTAAATCCAAATAAATAAGCTGAAGACCTCGCTCGAGAGGAAGCTGTAGGAGTGCTTGGTCCTGTCGTCTGTCGACGCTGCCTTATTTAGAAAGCTTTGCAGAAAGTGGTGGTTTTGATTGTGGTTATTGAGATACAGTTTCCAGGAATAAGCATTAAAAAATCTCCTTGTACTAGTAGTTGAATGCAAGGCTTGCATGCACTGAACAACTTAAAAAAATGAACTTTGGTATATTGAACAGTAACTTTCACTAGAGACACTACAGGCCATGAAACCCCAGTGAGAAATTGTCAGATTCCATTATGAGGAAGCAGAGCTAAAACTTGGCATGTATTTCTTACCAAGTATAGATCTTAGCATCAAGCAAAGAATATTAGATATTTTATTTTACTAGTGACAGCAAAGAATGTAATGATGAATATAATACAGTTTGAATTTACAGTTGCAGCTATCTCTTTTCAGCTTAAGCCGGTGGGGAGAAAACGGACGGAGAAGGCTCTGTGGCTGTATTACAGCCAGACGGGCAGTTTCTGGAGTGGGTTTCTAGGAAGCCCCCTCTGCTGAGACTGGAGTGGTGACTGCCGTGTGCAGGAGGTGGGTCTTGCCATCGTGCTGCCGGATGGAGAAAATGCCGTTTGTGGTTATCTCTCATTCCTGTTCTCCTGTTCACTCCCCAGTGGCTGTCATGGCTAGGCTTGCCTGCTTGATGCCAGGAGCCAGGTGCTTCTCCTGGGTCTCCTACAGAAGTACAGTTGGCAGCTTGACTTGCTGCTCCCAGCTCAGGATCATTGTTCCTTCAGACATGTTTCTCAGGATTGGCAGGACATTTTATGACCAGGTTGTGTTGTTCACTATTGACCATGTCAGTACTTTTTGGATATTTGATTTTTCTTCATGTGTTGTGTAATATGAGTTGTTGTACTTTTATAATATTTGTGTTTGCCATCAATCTTCTTGTTTCTAGAAGGAAAGCTTAATAGTCATTTAAATGGTCATAAAATTAATTTTGAAAAACACTTGGTCAACATCAATTGTACCTTACTCTTTAGTCTCCTCCTCACTCATCATAATTTCTGATTTCAGCACTGTTCAGACAGTGAGTGAGATTCAGAGCAATTCTTGTTACTGTCAGATGAAATTCGTTTACCACTCATTTGTGAACTTGGTGATCAGAGACTGCAGTACTTGTGTAACCGGACCTGGACCCTAAGCCCCTGTCAAGAACATAACACAGATTGTTTTTTGTTATAGGCTATGTTCTGTAGGTTTTAGGAGTTGTAGATCCTACTCTGTTGATATTCTGAGGATTATATGGCTCGGAATAGTCCTGGCTCAGGGCGACCCTGGCTCAGGGCGACGTTGAGCGGCATCTGATCCTGTTTCTGCGATGATAGCCAGTTTGATCATTCCCTGTGTTTCGTCGTGTGAGGGTAGCCCAGATGTCTGTGGGTCTCATTCTTTCCCTGCACGTGCTGGCCATGCTTCTCCTTGAGACCCGTTTTTCTGTGTGCTTGAGGTGAGTCAGATGTCAGCTGATGTTTTGGTGTCACCATCCTGTGATGTTTGTGTGGGGACTAACACACCTAGCTTGGAGTCCGTCACGTGTGGCATCGCTAAACCATTCTCACTGTTTCACAGCCATGTCTGATTCGTAAGAAGTGTAAGTCAAACATCTTATTCTGCTAAAGTTTAAAGCTTAACGTGGGGAATGCTTAGTGATTTTGTCCTGTTAAATTTTTCATAAACTTGGCCTTGCATGATAGCTCCATTGGCTAAACCTCACCCTGCAGGTGCCGGGATCCCATTAGGGCACCAATTTATGTCCCAACTGCCCTGCTTGTGGTGTGAAAAGCAGTGGATGGTGGCCCAAAGCCTTGGGACCTTGTACCTGTATGAGAGACCCAGAAGAAGCTCCTGGCTTCTGACTTCAGGATGGGATGTGGAGCAGCTGGGAAACAAACTGGCACCCACAAGTTATCCTAGTGCTTGCAAGTTGAGGATTTAGCCACTGAGCCATTTTATCAGACCCAAATAAATAAATCTTTAAATTCTCCATGCACTGTGTAACTGAGCCATATTAAGTGTTAACACCTGCAGGAAGATTGTACACACTCGGGTTCATTTAATTTCCAGTTTGTCCTGAAGGGAGAAGAGATCTCAGTTAATATGTACCAAGAGGTTAGGGAATGGGACACAGGTGGAAAGTGGGGGACACCTTGATCAGGTTTCTGTGAGGGCATCTCAGATGCCTAGCAAGAGATGTCTGTGAAGTCCTCTGTGTTGAGCCACCGTCCGTTTTATTTCCGTTAATAATTCCGGGGATGTTTTCCTCTGAGCAGAAGCACTTTTGTTCTTAATTGTTGTTATTTCACTCCAGGCAGTGTAAAGGACTGATGCCTTGATGTTCCAGTGCATGTGAAGTTGACAGAAATGAGATGCTGCTTCAAGGATGAGAAGTAGTTGTGCTGCTTCGCCCTGCCCTTTGTGGTACAGAGGCGGAGGCAGGTCTGGGATCTTAGGGCGTAATCCTGATGAGTGTCTTCGCTGCTGCCTTCTGTCCCCCTCACTTCACTTGCATCGTTTACTTCTAGAAACAGAGGGTTAGTACCTCAAGCGAAAGGGAGCAGTGCTGGGGTTTTGCAGTCCTCCCACTGTCGTGTTGTGAAGGTGGAAGAATCGGCCGTGAGCAGCAGTCAGAGCTTCCCAGTGGTGCGCGCAGACTTCTTGTTTTATTAGAGCATGAGTACTTAGGAGCGCGTGGAAATGGTGTTTTGTGAACAGTAAGCAGAGTTTTCTTGCTTCAGATGAAGGAATAAAATAAAAGTGCCATAGGTAGCACATTCTGGCTCCAAAAAAGGCTGATCTAATTATAAAAGCGAGAATTAAATAAACAAAACTCGGGATATTGCACTATAGTTTAATGAAACATGTACCAGTATATGGTGTGCTGTCTCAGCATTTTAGTATATTTGAACTATCATAAATAAAATATGATTAAGTGTGGGTGTAACATTTGAATTGCTTCATCTAAGACTTCCCAGGAGAGGCCATTGTTGTGCAGTGGTTGGCTGAGGTGTTAAATAGGTCCCTTCTTGGCATCTTAGCCATAATGGGTGATCAGTGCATGCTCGGGAACCGGAAGTCTGACGCTGTGACCTTCACCCTGTTTGTACTGCACTGTGGTCCAGGATCCGGAAGCAGGTACTTTTCTTCATTCTGAAACTCCCTGGAATTGGGTGAGAGTCCTATTTTCATTCAAAAGGATGTCCTGAGGGTTGGATTTGCTGTGGAAAGGTGGATGGCTTAGAAGACAGTTTTATTTTCAGCGTTTCAGTCTTTTTCTTTCCTTGTGCCTTGGTGGATGCACAGTGCAAGCCTCCTTCAGAAGGTTTTGTCGGTCAGAGTTTAACGCAGTAAAACTGGCTTTTAGCTGAATTCAGGAATTGTGTTATGAATAATGGATCTTCAGGCTAACTCCAGTTACAGTGTTTTAAAGAGCACACCTTCCTAGCCGGAGCAGAGCGGAGGGTTGCTGGTGGCTCTGAGTGGCACAGCGCTGGAGTTTCTGGTTAGCAGAGCAGCTTACTCAGGTGAGAACGTTGGTCTTGGGTGAAGCTCTGCAGCACACCTGCGTGGGCTGATGTGCCTCTGTTGCAGTGTGAAGCGCATATGTAGCCTGCCTCAGGGTGCTCGTTAGGAAGGTGGACAGGACTAGCCCGTGTGGTCCTTGGCTGTGCTGCTGTCCACTGCACGGCCAGATCAGTGTATTGATTATGTTGCTGCCTTAGGTGACTGCCGAGAAGCAGCAGCTAGCTGGCATCAGTCTCCAGTGCAGTGCCGCCCACTGCTGCTGGCCTGGCCTGGCCGCGATGCACTGCTCTCCACTCTACCTGAGTGCTTGTGGTGTTCTCACCCCGCTCTTTCTCCATTCTTTTGAAAACTTTGTTGGAAGAAAGGATGGTGACGGGCAGTTGTAAGCTGTGCTGCTACCCCCGTGCCACCCCCAAGTCCAGACTTGACCACTGAGTCCTAAGCACAGCACCTAACTGCTTCTGTTGGCTGATGTGTTTATCATGTCTGCACATACTATCCTGGTTAATTTCTTCCTTTCCATTCAGTTTTTTCTTTGTCTAATGAAGTTCATCTGATGGCTTTGTAAGGCCTGTTCTTTTTTTTAGCATTTTACTTTAGTTTTCTGTTTGTATAGTACACCCCCCTAGGCCCTGAATCCATCCATCCATTCCTCCCTCCTTCCCTCCCTCCTTCCCTCCCTTCCTCCCTCCCTCCTTCCCTCCCTTCCTCCCTCCCTCCCCCCCTCCCTCCCCCCCTCTCTCCCTCCTTCCCTCCCTCCCCCCCTCTCTCCCTCCTTCCCTCCCTCCCCCCCTCTCTCCCTCCTTCCCTCCCTCCCCCTTCTTAGCCCAGGAGAATTCACTGAGCTTGGATCTGTAATAGTCATTCACAAATCAGCATTTCTACCCAAGGCCCAAGTCAGATCTGAGTTTCAGGTTCAGATGCCTAATTGCCTGCCCTTCCGTGTGCTGGTTCTACCATTAGCTTCAATTGCCTGCGTCTGAGGCTGAGCTCATGATCTGTCTTCCGCAGTTGACCGTTGCGGGCCTTCATTTTCTGGCGTCTGAGTGCACCTTGGGCCTCTTGTGCTTTCTCCCTCGGCCATCTAGGTGGTCAGTTTCCCCTTGCTGAAGAGCCTGTGTCTGCCTGCATGCTCAGAGCCACGCCCGCTTCAGGTCCTCGTCAGCACGTGCCGGTGAGCTCTCCTGACTTCATTGTGCACCCTCAAGGGCCCATCACCGCCTGGGTCGCACCGCCATGGGTCCCTTCTGTAGTTGGCTGGTTGGGCCGGGTAGAGGCAAAGAATGTGCAGTGAGTTCCCGGGAGTCTCTGGTGCTTTGAGGAAGGGCGGCTGCACTTTGTGACCCCACCTCTTCCTCTGTAGTTTATCTGTAAGCCTTTTCCAGGTCAAAGTCCCCTGACACCCTCTTTTTTTTTCACATGGTTCCCAGGTTTTGCAACTTTCAATGATGTTCTGTTTTGTAACATTTCTTACCCCAAATCCTGCCTGGTTTCCAGTGTATCCACAACGTATTACCGTTTTTTATTTCCTACAGGCAAAGTTTATTTGGATTTCTTCCCATTTGTGTAACTTAGGACCTTGATCAGTTTCTGCTTTTTAGCTATAATAGATTTTGCTGTGTCCTTACTATGGAAGCCCAGTAGCACTGCGTTATTATCTGTCTGATGGCAGGGGCCGTTCTATATGTCTGCATCTCTTATAAAGCCGAGCATAGGATTAATCCCATGGGATTATTCCCGCTAGTGCACTGAAGGATCATTCCTCAGTTTGATTCCTCCAAGTGACTTGGTTTGGGGAAAACAAAACAAGCAACAAAACTCCATCTGGCTGATCTGAGAGCAGGAGCTTGAACTCGCTGGTGAACAGTGGGGTGTGCTTGCATGAATGCCATCTTCCTGCCTGTAGAAGCAGTGTGCTCTGGGGAGTGGGGCCTTCACATGTGCAGAGACCTGGTTGTGGGGGTGGTGGAGGTGCGGACAGTTGGGGTGTGGGTTGTATTGAGGAAGTTTGGGTGGCAGCTTTACTCTTTAGGAAGCCCAGCAGTGCCACTCTGCTGTGCCTTGTCCTAAAGCCCTAGAGGCTGCTTTTGGTAATTTGTTGGGGCTGTGACAGATGGGAGAGAGAGATTTTCCATGTGAGTCAACTCTAACCCTAACCTTCAAAGGAAACAACCGTTGGTTAACCTTTCATTCCTGCCTTCCTTGTAGTGTTGTGTCTGGACTGGGAAGTGGAGGCTCTATCCTGGATTATGCCCGCCAGTCTCTCAGGGAACACAGTTATGGGAGGGGGAGGTTGTGCTGATTTGGACCCTCATTCTACAGATGAGAGGCAGTCTCTGCACAAAGCCAGTGGTGGACCAGAACCCTTGTGGCTTCCAGTGTGGCCTCTGCTTTCGTGGCTGCTTCAGAAGCAGCTCTGAGCCTGGGCTGGCTGTGCCCTTGGTGTCGGGATGCAGTGGGCACGGGCTCGGCAGGTGTGTGTGCTCTCATTTGGGGTTGGAGAGTTAATGTTGCTTAATTTATAATTTTGTCCCCAGTGAGCAAAATATATCCATTTTTGAAACAAAAAAATTAAGCTGTGCATCAAAAAGCAATATCTAGAAGTAATTATTGTTTTTTAATTTAAATTATAGGTCTTATTTTCCTAGAGGGTTTGCGAAATCTTGCGGCTATTATTCAGGATATTAAGACGTAAAATACTAGATGTATCTGATTTTCAATACGTGTTTTACGAATTGTCTGCTTAAAATGTGGAAATGGTAGACTGAATTCCAAGCATGTCTGTTGCTCTGCAGCTTCTACAGGCCAGTGTTGATGTTTGTTTTTGCATGGAATGAACATGAAGCTGGCTTCTGTGAGTGCTGATTGTGAGGCAAACAATAAAATGGACATTATTTGCATATTATGCCATTCAAATTAGAAATTTACAAAGGCATATAAATCCTGATGGGGCAGTAATGCTGCAGGATCAGCCGTTAGCTTGATGCTGTTCATGTTTAGGTTGCCAAGCTCTTCGTTAACTGTGTGCCTCCTGATACAATATTTATGATTACGAATGTGGCATTAAGAGTTCTCCTGCTACTATCTTCATTAACTTTAATGTGCCAGGTATGGAGACAGATGGCATTTGTGTATATGTTTGTTTCCTAAGGGCTGTCTTCAGATATGATTATCCAAGGAGAGAGTGAAGGAAAACTGTCAGCCACAGTTAGACTCTAGTGTTGGCGTGTGCCAGGTAGGAGCTGCCACAAACGGATGATGGCAAACGATGACATTCATATCTGAGTCCTGAGATTTTCCCATGTTGCCTTTTAGTCCTCTCCCAGTCCGATGCTGCACCCAGGAGCAGGTCAAGACAGAGTTGAGCTGCCTGCTGTGCTCGGAGGGGTCAGTTCTGTGCTGCGTGTTACATGTGTCACACCTCATTGATTGTGTGGCTGCATCCACTGTCCTTGTGGAAACCATAAATGCTGCTTCTGTATTAATCAATTTAGCAGCAGCGAAAGGTTAGTGGGTGTTTACAGAGCTGGGGATTCGATGCGGTCAGCTTTGGGAGGGTCGGCCGTTGATGGACAGCCGGCTTGTGTTAGGCAGTTCCTTCCGTTCATTTTCTTCTCATAGCATGTTTTTATAGTTTCTTCCATAGTTTTAAACAACCATGTGAAAATAATAGACTTGACATAATTGGACTTGCCATGTATCAGCAAATGGTAAAACCAAAAAAAAAAAAAAAATAGTGCAGCAAAGGGAAAGTTCCTCAGTTCCTATTCTGGCGTCTTGCGAGGTGGTTTGACAGTCTGCATGCTGGTGAGCGTTACAGGGGAAGGGTCATGCAGAGGAAGTGAAGGTGTGGGAAGCTTGCAGAGGAAGTTGGTCTCTTAAGGCTCGGCGTCACTTCTGGTCACCATCCCAGCACCTGTCCTCAACCCTCCCTCTAACTTCATCAGTTTCTGGAAAATATGGAAATTTGGTTCTAACTAATGTAACACTGAAGACAGGTGAAGTATCTTAAATTTGTGCTACACTTTGAGGAATGAGACTGTGGAATACACAGTTCCCAAGAATACCTACCATCAAGTTCCTGAATAGAAGCCCTGGAATTCTTTGATTTTATAGCTTAGAGATTCAGATGGCTGGAGGATTAAAAGATTCCTAGACAGGCAGGATTTTGGCCCAGCGTTGAGCATCGCAGATGAGCTGCCTGCACGCCTGGTTCCGCCTGGATTCAGCTCCCTGGGCGGGCGGCAGGTGGTGCTTCCTATTAGGTTCCTGCCCCTGGAGGACATCAGGCTTGTGATCCTGACTCGCGGATTCAGCGTAGCCCTGTCTCCGCTGCTGTGGACCTTAACGGGTGAGTCCAGGGACAGGAGCTCTGTTGCCCTCACTTCTCTCTCTCCTTGCCTTTCATTTAAATAGAGCAAAATAACGCAAACAAAACAAATCATAGACATTCAATACAGAAGATTCCTTGTACTAATTGAAACGTTTGCTTAGAGCGTTTAGTAAAAAGAAGCAAAGAGAAGTTTGTTGGGAATCAAAAGCTGCTTTAACCATGCAACTATTTATTATTGTCAGTAATGCCTTCCAGTGAGCAGTTAAGGCCGTGCTTGGTGCAAGCAAGATGCTGCTCTGCTTGCTTTTTCCCTGCACGTTTTATGGTTACCTTGTAGCTTCTGTAATTGACAAAATGCCAGTGTTTTTGTTCATTGAGATACATTGACTGTTGGGAAGAAAATTATAGTGGTCTCTGGGCGGATTTAAAGACATGCAAGTATGTGAAAAAATTCTGTCATCTTAATACTTTTTAAAGGGAAGGTGTGTGTGTGTGTGTGAGAGAGAGAGACAGCAAGCGAGCGAGCAAGCACGGGAGAGAGGGAGAGCTAGAGAGAGAAGGCTGTGGCACCACACTTAGTGAAGTTGAAATAGTTCTGATCTCCGGGCAGATCTGATTTGTGTGTCTTGAACATTTTTCAACTTTACTCTTCTCATTTCACAACCTTTTTCCAGTTGCAGCGGATTTGCCTGGAAGCTCCCAGTGCTAATGGGCAAGCTTGGCCTTTCCAGTGGTTCTCTTCAAGCAGGCCAGCCTGGAACACTGGCCTTTTAGTTTAATAACCGCTTATTTGAGAGAATGCTCAGGTCCTGAGAACTGAAAGAGAGTCTTTTCAGAAAGGCTGCTTTAAAGAATGGTCTCCAAATGGTGTATCTTTTCCCCTGTTGTTTTCTGAATCGGACTCATCAAAAGAGATACACTGTTGCTTTCTGTATTGTGTTGATTTGAAAACAGAAAACATGAATCTGAGACTTGGTCTGGACCTGTTTCCATCCCTGGTCTATTTTCCTGCTGTTTGAGATGCTAGACTCAGTGTAGGTAATGTTGTACCTTCTGTTATTTTAAACTCTCCAGTGTATCTGAGGTAATTACTATTTTAGTTGTGACCCTGGACTTGACCCAGAAGTTGTGACTTGGCTACTTCCAGAAAGGCGAAAACAAAGGGATGAAATGGTAGGTGGTCCCACAGCGGGTGGTGGGGCTGGTGATGGTGGGCAGAAGGCTGTGGGGAAAGAACCAGCAAGCCTCCAGCATTCTTTCCACTGTCTGGGCTGTGGGACTTCCTCTCCATCCAATCAGTTCATCAGTGGGTGCTGGAACCCTTGCTTCCTGGAGCCTCTCCCAACTTGGTTGCATCAACATACAATTCAGTAGTTTTTGGTTTGTAGACTGTTTAGTCATCACTCTTACTGCAGAATATTCTCGGCATCTGAAAAATGAATGTGTCCTTCCTATCACTTCCCATTTCGCCTTTCTGCCTGCCCTACCTGTCCTGTCTGTGGCTTGGCCTGTCCTGGACATTTCCTCTCACTGGAACGAGAGAACACGTCTGTGTTTTGTTTTCTTCCACTTAGTATAATGTTGACAAGACTCTCCTTTGTCCTGCATGTGCCAGTACTTTATTGTGGCTGGGTAATACTGTACTGGATGGACATACCACATTAGCTAATGCGCATTTAGGTCGTCTCTACTTAAAGGATATTGTAAATAATGCTATTATAAATTATCCATGTGCAAGTATTTGTGTAGATTTATGTTTTCCATTTTCTTGGATATGCACAGTACCTGCTTCTCAAGATACGGGTGAGTTAATTTAGCATGTTGAGGAGCTGCCCTGGTGCTTTCCACTGTGGCTTCACCTTTGTGCATCTCAGCAGCAGCTAATGAGCATTCCAGTTGCTCCACCTCTTTACCAGCACCTGTCATTGTGTAGTTCAGCCATTATGAGTTTGAAGTCTGTATCATTGTGGCTTTGATTTGTGTTTTCCTAATGAGCAGTGCTGTCGAGCTGGCAGGGTTTTTTATTGAGCTTGAAGAATTCTTTCTGTAGAGAATATTCTGGACCTAAGTGCCTCAGCTGCACTCAGGTCTGCATACAGGTGACGTTGCACGCCAGCTCGCTCTGTGACAGTCCATAACTAAGAGACAGTACGTTTATGAATGTTCATGTCTTCTTTGTTGTTATTCATCGGCTGAACATTTAAAAAATTTTGCATATTCTAATTAATTTCCGATGTGTTACTACATAAGGATGGGGTAATGAGATAACAGCTGGTTTTCCTTGCAGAGGCTCGCGGGGAGACTCAGGCTCTGTGTGTTACTGATCCTCCCTCTTGGTCATCGTTCGGGTTGTGGGTTTCAAATGGAGAAGACAGAGTCTGCTTATGTCCTATTGAAGACCCCAAAGGAAGTGTGTTAAACTTGTCCCCCACAATAGCTATAAGAATCTCTACAAAACATCTCATTTGTAGCCTTCTGACTGGAGAAAAACCAGGCTTTCAATCCAGCTGGCGGGCGTTTCGAAAGCCCTGGCTGTTTACAGCTCTGTTCTCTCCTCTCCACTTGTTGACACTTGAATTTGAATGGTATATATTCCACAAAGCATGTTTTCAAGTCTCATGGGAGTGCCTTTTTCCCCATAAATGATGAAAAAAATGAATGTAAATGTGTATGGCTTCTGTAACAAATGCTTTTGTTAGCTGAGTGGTTATTGAAATGAGAAGATTTCAGTATCATTTTGTTCTCTAAAGTTCCTTCATTACACTTTGTTCCTGCTTTGCACATAACTGTCAGGCTTTAAGGTTAGGACATCATTTTAGAGAACCTGTACTCTATGGTTTGGTCTCCACCAGGCAGTAAGCAGCTCCTTGAGTTTATTATAAATTTTGGCAGGTGTGGAAGTTTGTAGGTGGCCAGGGAACTCGATTCAATTACTCCTGAAGTGCGCTAATTGGTCTTGTCCGCGGAGCTGAGGAGGTTCCAAGGAGCTGCTGACCGCCTGGCAGGCCTTTGCTTGGGTCTGGCCTCAGCCTGCTCCCCGAGGATGTGTCTGCCTTTGTGTTGAGCGAGTCACTTACCTTGTCCCCCGTTGCTCTTTCCTGATTCCAGTTTCTGATGAAGAATTGAAGAGGAGAGTCGCCGAGGAGCTGGCGTCAGAACAAGCCAGGAAGGAGGCTGAACATCAGAGACGGTGAGCTTCGTGGTATTGAGGCCTTTGCTGGGGCTTGTGCTTGCCAGACATTCTTAGAGAACTCATCATCGTGTGGATGAATCTTAGAATGTGACGAGCGCATGCCGTTTCTGGTTTTGGCTCGTGCTTATCAGAGCTCTGTCGTAATTAGCATTGTGTCTCGTGTGCAGTACTTAGCTGAAGAATACTGAGCCCTGCGTCCTTGGTGAGAAATAGTTTTGTTTTTTTTTTAAGATTTGTTTTTATTACAAAGTCAGATATACAGAGAAGAGGAGAGACAGAGAGGAAGATTTTCCGTCTGATGATTCACTTCCCAAGTGACCACAACAGCCAGTGCTGTGCCAATCCAAAACCCGGAGCCAGGAGCTTCTTCCAGGTCTGCCACGTGGGTGCAGGGTCCCAAGGCTGTGGACCGTCCTTGACTGCTTTCCCAGGCCATAGGAAAGGAGCTGGATGGGAAGTGGAGCTGCCAGGATTAGAACTGGTGCAGATATGGGATCCCGGCGCGATCAAGGCGAGGACTTTAGCCGCTAGGCCACGGCACTGGGCCCGTGTGAGAAATAGTTCTTGAAATAGTTCTTGGGAATTTCTTATCCAACCACAAAAGTTTCTGTGATTGAAAATGTTTTTGTCTTACATGGTTTTAAAATAAACATCATTATAGCTTATGCTGAATACCATATGCCATCCTGGTACCTGGATTAACAATTGCACTAATTAGTTTAATGTTTGCTTACAAAAAGGTCTAAGATGTTTCAGAATTCCGTGAGGTTGAAAATCAAATGCACCGTGCTCCCCTCCTCAGGGACCTTCGACTACCCTCCATTGAGGCTTCCGTTTTGAAGCCGTGATTCCCAGTGCTGCTGGTAGCAGCTGCAGAGGATGCTGGTGGAGTGTTTCTGTAACAGGTGTGGAGAGCAAAGCAAGTGACCACTCTCAGGGCCGCCGGCTGAACTGTAGAACTAGCAAGCTAAGTACATCCTCAGGTGCCGATCCAAAACGGTGGATCGGGCGCTTCAGAGAGCTTTAAACAGAAATAAAACAATGGGCAAAAAACAGCACAGACTTTTTGTTCTTGAAAAAATACTGTTTTGTAGAGATGTAAAGTGTGTACTTATTCATAAAAATATGTGAATGCATTTGGATCCAAGATCGTTCAGTGTTCCCATCTGTGCTGTTTGTGAAATCTGCATGTCATGCACAGTGCTAGGATCGGGGTCGGGTGAGCGTGCTGTGCTGTGAGCGCCTAACGGGCCCTGTGTCCGGGATGGGCTCCCAGGCCTTGGGGGAGCAGTGGGCCTGGGGCCATCGGGCAGACTTCAGCTTTGACTGCAGTCTCTTTGGACCTGAGCTATTTCAGCTGTACAAAGAGGGCTTTGGAAAATGTTCCTAATATTTCTTCTCTTTTGACAGTCTACTTAAGCTAATTTTTAAGTTCTACAAAACACATGGATGAGATTGTGTGTTAGATTAAGCCATCGTTTTCTCAGGAAACAGAAGGGTTACAGCTTGGGGTAGTGCTATCCACAGGGTCTGTGTATATTTCAGTGTTTTATAATTATTTAATTGGGTTAGGTTGATGGAGTATATAATTAGACAGTGAAGCTTGAATATTAAAAAAATTTCAGATTGTTTTGATTAAGAAGCAAGGGTAACTGGTGTGCAGTGGTAAAATTGCTTGTCAAATTTTGTTATTTTTACTTACATGTTGGTTTAATGTGGCATTCTGGCTGAGCCCTCGTACCTATTTGGCGTGCATTTCGCCTGGGTTTTTGTTTTAGTCTTCTGTCTGTGTGGTGCAGTCTTTTGTTAGACTCTGTGGTGTGTCTCCCTCTTGTCATTCAGCTCACTTCTGCCCCGCCCTGGTCCGTGAGAGGGTCAGGGCAGATGGGATGGGTAGAAGGTTCTGCTGAGATCTAATTTCATATCTCTTGTGGAATGGGGTTGGCAGCCTAGCAGTAACCTGGGCAAACGATTATTGATAAAGAATTTATTTTGTGTCGCCTTTAAGGCAAGCCAAGGAGGGTACAGCCTTTATATTGTAATTTTATTTTTTTTCTTAAAAGACGTGTTTTGCTCGAGGCCTCCTAGATACAAACTTTGCAGCTGCCAAGGCTTGGGGAAAAGTCTCGTGTTCCTCTGTATGATTGCTCCTGCAGGAATCAGTAGCTGGGTTTTCTTTCTTTCTTGTTCTTTTCCTCGCAGAGAAGGATCTTTGGAAAGGCACTGAGGAAGTTTTACGTGCAGCCTTTTTAGAGCAGTTTTCTCCAGCGACAGATTCACGCGCTGTTGTGTCTGTTGCCTGCATCCGAGTAGACCAGGAGGCAGTTGAAAGGTTGGTTCCTCTGCCACTGGGCGTCAGGTGGCCTTGCCCTGCTTAGCACGTTTTCTCTTTCACCCCGAGTGTACATAGGACCGTGTGCCAGCTCGCAAGTGTTTAGACTTGGGCCGTGGGCACATATTTATGTCTGGGAGTTTTGAACGAGCTTTTTGGAAAAGGACTCTGAAACTAATTTCTATTGTGATTCTCCACTTGTAGAATATTTATTTCCCTTGTCACCTTGTCAGGTCATCTGTGACACCTCACATGGTTTGGCTGATTCTCGTCCCATCTGTGACCCTCCTAACTCCTGTGCAAGCATGAGGAACAGGAGCAACCCAGTTCCTGCCAGGCTGGTGTGCGTGGTGGCAGAGCAAGTGTTCCCCATCTTCTCTAAGGGCGCTTTACATAGGGACCTTGTAAACTCCTTTGAAGACTAAAGGTTGAGTTGATGTAGGAAGCGTGGAAGTCTTTAGAAGCACATTATGTATCCCTAAAAGATCAAAAGGAAGATGAGAAACCCTGGCAGGGAAAGGAGTGAGTGACTCCGATTGAAGAGGAAGGCTGGCAGGGCAGAATGAGTGACAGGCAGCTGAATTGTGTTGAATTGAAGGTGCTGTTGGTTTGGACAAAATTTGAGTATGTTTGCGGTCTCACCAAGAAAAAATTGGCCACAGGTTTTTAACACAATAGTTTATCTCTTGGGATTTTCTTGACATGGCTCGTTAAAGACTGATTTTGGACTTTTCAAAGCCATATATCCCTTATGTATTCATAAAAGGAAAAAGTAAGGAGAATCGATGGTGACGATCGTTCCGAGCTAGGGACGATTCTGCTCCTGCAGGCATGTTTGACGAGGCTGTCACAGCTTGTCAGGTGGCAGCGGCATCTCATGGCGGAGGCCCGGAAGGCCGTCCAGCATTCTGTAATCCACAGGACAGCTCCTCCCAGTCGCCGAGAGAAGAGCCGTCTGGCTCACCTGTCCAGGCCCCTGGTGAGAAACCCGGCGTGTTAGACCAGTTCGACATGGCTGTTCCTCTTCGCCCTCACTTCCGGACCCAGGGTCTTGGCATCCCTATTTTGTCACCTGATAGCACGTTCTCTGTGCCACCCA
Source organism: Ochotona curzoniae (assembly GCF_017591425.1). Classification (NCBI taxonomy): domain Eukaryota; kingdom Metazoa; phylum Chordata; class Mammalia; order Lagomorpha; family Ochotonidae; genus Ochotona; species Ochotona curzoniae. The sequence goes on along the minus strand of NW_024466361.1, from coordinate 1,371,102 downwards.
AACCTTGGCAACACAGCATTCCTTCAAGGGTTGCTCTTCTGTTGTCCCTGGGCTTCTTCCAGGCTGCTGACATCAGTTGCACAGAGCTTGATGCTCTCGTGCAAGCTATGACAACTGCGGCAGGCCTGCGCCTGGCACACTGCGATCGGAAGATGCTCTCAGGCCTGTGGGAAAAGCGTCTGTCCAGGGCTTGATGAAATGCAGCCTGTATCCACTCCCGCCCATAAAATCTGTTCGATTGGAGCGACTTCCCGAGTGGCTTACCTTGTCTTTTCCTCTAGTGAAAAAGAAGCTTGGTTTCAGCAGTCCTGACTGGTACTGTTGCACACACTGAAATCTCATGTAGAAACCATTTGAACTGAAGATAGCGTGTGGCAGTTGGCGTTGGCTCCTTTAACTGTCAGCTCCCTGAAATCTGATGCTTACAGGGCTACCTCAGGTTGCCTTATGGGATGCTGCCCACTGGGCCGCCTGCTCGTAAGCTCTGTGACTGCACAGGTTGCATTCTCATTTTATAACTTTGTTCATGGACTGCCAGTTCAGGTTACAGGTTCACCCCCTTTGATGGGATGCCTGAGTCTGCACACTGCAATGGATCTGCTTGACTTGCAGTCTTAGTTTGGCATATTAAAACAAGTAGCAAAGTGTACCAAGAGGCCGGTGCAGTGCGTGGGCGAGTCCGTGTTGAGTGATGCTTTTGCAGCTGATTGGGTTGTGCTGTGGTTCGAGCAGGCCTGTGGCTGGGGCGTCAGGTGCTGCAGTTTCTGAGTTCAGACTTCTAAACTGTGACTTCTCTTCTGTGTCCTCCTGCCAAAAGTCAGTTTCTGGCAGCAAGAAACATGTGACTACTCTGACCTCTGACCCTTGGCATTTGAATTTCACCTCTTTAGCTGTAAGGCAAGTGGGAGCGTCTGCGTCTTGAATACCCTTTCTTCACAAAGCCACGAGCTGCCGTTGCTCTGTTGGGACTGGCTGTGCATCCAGTCCATTGAGGTCCATTGAGACTTCCCCACCTTCTTCCTCTTTAGTTATTTTGGAAAAAATGTACATTAGAGTTGTCAGAGCAAAAATAATTGATTTGGTTTAGTTTGTGGTTTAATTAGGCATATGCATCTATTTGGGTTTTGCATAGTTGTGTTTTTCGATGATGTCACTGCTGAGGACATCAGAAGGGCTTACACCTTATTATTTGTATATTTTCAGTTTTTCACAGTAGTGGAGCAGTTTATAGGGATGGTATCTTGTGTTTCAATTTGTTATATGTAATTCGTCTTGACTTTTATGGTTCGGTATTTCCGGCCCTTGGAGGTGAAGACCGAGGGGAGAGCAGAGAGCGCTGGGAGACCCGTGGTAGACCAGCACAGTCAAGGTCAGCGCCATGGAGGGCTGTCCGCCGGGCGTGTGCCGTGAGTGCTCACAGGTGTCTGCTGAGCGAGCAGTGGGATTGGAAAGTCTTACCCCTTTTCAAGGAAATGCTGTTTTATATATATATATGCTGTATATATTATATATGTATATTCTGTACCATGTTAACATAAATGCAGAGTGATTAAATTATGCTTTGAAGCCAGACCTTACCCAGAGACTGTAGACACTTAGCTTACACGTCTTTGTTTTAATGTAGCACAGTGTTGAACACCATTTTCCTGTCACAGGCACAAATTACACAGTTGTTAGGAAAATTACATGCCTTCAGCCTACATGTAATTTCTAGGTATATCATAATTTAGGAAAAAACCCCACAGTTCCAGGGAGCAAAGTACTGCACATAGCTACCATTTGTCAGGGCTCGTCATGGAAGTGTAGCTTGGCAGGGACCCGAAGGGATTGGTGGGCTGTCCGTGTTCTCATGGCGGCCAGAAGTGACACAAATGAGTTTCACTTCTACTTTGCAAATATTGGCAAGGGCAGTGATCACAGGAGTTGAGTGGTACCTCTGCATTGATGTTCCGCTCACGCCCTGAGCTCCACCCGTGCCACCTGCTGTAACGGGAGTCTGTTGCTGAGCAGCTGGCTTCCTAGGAGGTGGCGTTGGTTTGCTGGTGTTTGATCAGCTCCAACGTGACAGTCATCCCGTAGGTTAAAAGTCCCAGTAGGTTGTCCTTCTTGCTAACTGCATTTTATGTCTGCCTTGCTCCCACCCTACGCTTAGTGCGTTGCTGTTGTCCCGTACACTTGGAAGTCTCCTCCTGCTTTCAGGCCGGGCCCTCCCAGTTCTGACTGCAACAGGAAGAGTGCACGCTCACCACTCGGTAATCTTTGCTCGAAGATGCTCGAAGAGCCGAGTATGTATTACACACTGGAATCTGGTGCCATCTGCTCCTTTCGTCCTTATCTGTTTATTTTAAAGGCAGGGTGTTGAGCTGGGACGAGGGAGGACAATCTTCCATCTGTGATTCACTCTGCAAATGGCATTTACACCTAGAGCTGAACTGTCTGAAGCCAGGAACCAGGATCTTCTAGGAGTCCAAATATTGCACCCTTCTTTAGTGCTTTTGCAGGGGGCTGGGCTGGGAATGGAATGCCAGGACTTGAACTGTTATGGGATGCTGACTTTGCTACACAACACTGGCCCCAGCAGAAGCCATACCAGCCTTGCTGTGCCAGACCACATTTCTAAAGCTAGCCATGTTCTGGCATTGCAGGACCTTACCTGCTGCCTTTCTGAACTCCATCTGGGCTTCTGGCAAAGTGGTTAATGAAGTTTTGTTTTATAGGTTTCAGCATGGGCAGTTAAGTCTTCACTGTGGAGCTTAATAAATAATTTAGTTGCAGAACAAATTTGCCAATGGAAGGAGATTTTTGCTTTGTTGTTTTTTTTTTTTTTTAAATCCACATGGCTATAGCTTCGAGTAAAACTGTCAAAATACTGTCATGCTGGGTGAGGGTGATTGTTCTGGTGGATTTTGCTGTAATATGCTAGAAATTTTTCATCTCTTTATGAATAGACCTATCAACTGTTCAATTCAGTTTTCATAGAATTAAAGGAGTCCAAACTGTTATTCTGGTGAATTTTATGCAAGTTAGGTTATTTATGTAGCTCCCACACAGGTTTGTATTGGAAAAGAAGTTCCTGGAAATACTGAAGTAGTGACTAACTTCTGCTCACTGACTGCCTTCATTCTTATTCATGCCTTTGTGTTCCTGCTTTCCCCCTCCCAACCAGTTTGCCCTGTTGTCTCTGCTTTTATTGTATTATAGTTAAAGATTCATTTGTTCGCATGGCACAGTGACAGAGTGAGTGAAGAGAGGAAAGAGAAAGCGAGTGAGTGGGCAGGCTAGCTCCTGTACACTGATTTGTTCCCTGCATGGACACAACAGCTGGGACCGGCCCTCCACTCAGGAGGCTGGCCCTCTCTCAGGGTGCCCGTGCCCATGGCAGGGCCTCTCCACGCAGGAGGCTGGCCCTCTGTCAGGGTACCTGTGCCCTGTGCCCATGGCAGGGCCCTCCACGCAGGAGGCTGGCCCTCTGTCAGGGTGCCTGTGCCCTGTGCCCATGGCAGGGCCCTCCACGCAGGAGGCTGGCCCTCTGTCAGGGTGCCTGTGCCCTGTGCCCATGGCAGGGCCTCTCCATGCAGGAGGCTGGCCCTGTCAGGGTGCCCTGTGCCAGTGGCAGAGGTTCATGCCCATGGGCTCTCTGGCACCAGCTTTTGAGGTACATTGGCAGGTAGCTAGATTTGAAAGTAAGGCAGCCACCACTTGAACTGGCAGTCTGGTGTTGAATGCTAGTATCATAGGCTTAAGTGGCCATACCACATCGGGCCCTATTTTATTTCAAGAAAGAAAAGACTTATTTATTTAATTTGGAAAGTCAAAGTGGTGGGAGGTGGGATGGGGGACGAAGAGTCTTCTATGTACTAATCGCCTCCTCCAGTGGGCCAGGCTGGAACTCGGAGCCAGGAACCCCACCCAGTGTCCCACGTTGGTGGCAGGGACCCGAGCTCTTGAGCCTTTGTCTGTCTCCCAAGTGCATGATGAGGGAGCCGGATCAGAAGTAGAGTAGCTGGGACCTGAACCAGCACTTTGACACGACATGTGGGCAGTCTGTAGCTTAACACGCTGTGCCACAGGGCCTGCCCTCGACTTCCCAAATAGCTTTTTATATTGCGTCTCAGCCTTTCCATCCATACCCGTTCTGAACCAGTACTCTTGGCTGTTGAGAGGTGGTGTTTTTGTTTTTATTTATTTTTTAAAATATTTATTTGTTTTCATTGAAAAGTCAGATATGCAGAGAGGAGGAGAGACAGAGAGGAAGATCTTCCATTCACTGGTTCACTCCTCACGTGGCCATAACAACTGGAGCTCAGCTGATCTGAAGCCAGGAGCCAGGAGCTTTGTCCAGGTCTCCTGTGCGGCTGCAGTGTCCCAAGGCTTTGGGCCGTCCTCAACTGCTTTCCCAGGTCACAAGCAGGGAGCTAATGGGAAATGGGGTTGCCGGGATGCGAACCCAGCATGTGCCAGGGTGAGGACTTTAGCCACTAGCCTACCACGCTGGGCCCAATATTGTGTTTCTTGCTCCCATGCCACACAGGACAGTCTGGAGACCTTTTGGGATCTTACAACCTGGGGCGTGCTAATGGCACCTTGGTCTATAGGCTGATGATCTTGCTCAGCATGCCACAGTACAAGGCTGCTACCACTGAGTTGTTTAGTCCAAAGTCTTTATTTTCCCAGGTTGACAAACCTTAGTCCAAGCCATTGTGGTCTCTGTGTTGTGGCCGATGGACCCACTGGGCCGTTCTCTTCCTTCAGGCTGTTTATCATGAAGCATTGGTAGTGTGCTTTATTAATGTACTTCCATTCCTGTTGATTCTTTGCTGAAAGATGTCTAATAGCTTTTCACTAGATTTAGCGTGAAGTCCAAGGTTCCCCCTTGAGCTTTAGTCCTCTGCCTGCCTTTATCCATTCTTCTGTCCCCTGCTCACACCACCTCTCACTTCCAGCCTTCTCCTTGAGTGTCGGCCTGCCAGCGTCCCTGCCTGTTACCCCAGCACCCGCATGCCACCGGGCTGATTCCCCTCAGGACTCCCAGTTCCTCTCAGCCGCACTGAGAGCTGTCTCCTGTCGCTTTGTCCGAACCACTGCGGTCCTCCTGGAGCTCCCCGTCCTCTGCAGCAGGCGGTCCTCCCGGAGCTCCCCGTCCTCTGTGTCCAGCAGGCGGTCCTCCCGGAGCTCCCCGTCCTCTCTCTGCAGCAGGCAGTCCTCCCGGAGCTCCCCGTCCTCTCTCTGTAGCAGGCGGTCCTCCCGGAGCTCCCCGTCCTCTCTCTGCAGCAGGCGGTCCTCCTGGAGCTCCCCGTCCTCTGTGTCCAGCAGGCGGTCCTCCTGGAGCTCCCCGTCCTCTGTGTCCAGCAGGCGGTCCTCCTGGAGCTCCCCGTCCTCTGTGTCCAGCAGGCGGTCCTCCTGGAGCTCCCCGTCCTCTGCAGCAGGCGGTCCTCCCGGAGCTCCCCGTCCTCTCTCTGCAGCAGGCAGTCCTCCCGGAGCTCCCCGTCCTCTCTCTGCAGCAGGCGGTCCTCCTGGAGCTCCCCGTCCTCTGTGTCCAGCAGGCGGTCCTCCTGGAGCTCCCCGTCCTCTGTCTGCAGCAGGCGGTCCTCCCGGAGCTCCCCGTCCTCTCTCTGCAGCAGGCAGTCCTCCCGGAGCTCCCCGTCCTCTCTCTGCAGCAGGCGGTCCTCCTGGAGCTCCCCGTCCTCTGTGTCCAGCAGGCGGTCCTCCCGGAGCTCCCCGTCCTCTCTCTGCAGCAGGCGGTCCTCCCGGAGCTCCCCGTCCTCTCTCTGCAGCAGGCGGTCCTCCTGGAGCTCCCCGTCCTCTGTGTCCAGCAGGCGGTCCTCCTGGAGCTCCCCGTCCTCTGTGTCCAGCAGGCGGTCCTCCTGGAGCTCCCCGTCCTCTCTCTGCAGCAGGTGGTCCTCCTGGAGCTCCCCGTCCTCTCTCTGCAGCAGGCGGTCCTCCTGGAGCTCCCCGTCCTCTCTCTGCAGCAGGCGGTCCTCCCGGAGCTCCCCGTCCTCTGCAGCAGGCGGTCCTCCCGGAGCTCCCCGTCCTCTGTGTCCAGCAGGCGGTCCTCCCGGAGCTCCCCGTCCTCTGTGTCCAGCAGGCGGTCCTCCTGGAGCTCCCCGTCCTCTGCAGCAGGCGGTCCTCCTGGAGCTCCCCGTCCTCTGCAGCAGGTGGTCCTCCTGGAGCTCCCCGTCCTCTGTGTCCAGCAGGCGGTCCTCCTGGAGCTCCCCGTCCTCTGTCTGCAGCAGGCGGTCCTCCCGGAGCTCCCCGTCCTCTGTGTCCAGCAGGCGGTCCTCCTGGAGCTCCCCGTCCTCTGTGTCCAGCAGGCGGTCCTCCTGGAGCTCCCCGTCCTCTCTCTGCAGCAGGCGGTCCTCCTGGAGCTCCCCGTCCTCTCTCTGCAGCAGGCGGTCCTCCTGGAGCTCCCCGTCCTCTGTGTCCAGCAGGCGGTCCTCCTGGAGATCCCCGTCCTCTGCAGCAGGCGGTCCTCCTGGAGCTCCCCGTCCTCTGCAGCAGGCGGTCCTCCTGGAGCTCCCCGTCCTCTCTCTGCAGCAGGCGGTCCTCCCGGAGCTCCCCGTCCTCTGTGTCCAGCAGGCGGTCCTCCCGGAGCTCCCCGTCCTCTGTGTCCAGCAGGCGGTCCTCCCGGAGCTCCCCGTCCTCTCTCTGCAGCAGGTGGTCCTCCTGGAGCTCCCCGTCCTCTGCAGCAGGTGGCCCTCCTGGAGCTCCCCGTCCTCTGTGTCCAGCAGGCGGTCCTCCTGGAGATCCCCGTCCTCTGTCTGCAGCAGGCGGTCCTCCTGGAGCTCCCCGTCCTCTGCAGCAGGCGGTCCTCCCGGAGCTCCCCGTCCTCTGTCTGCAGCAGGTGGCCCTCCTGGAGCTCCCCGTCCTCTGTGTCCAGCAGGCGGTCCTCCCGGAGCTCCCCGTCCTCTCTCTGCAGCAGGCGGTCCTCCTGGTGCTCCCCGTCCTCTGTCTGCAGCAGGCGGCCCTCCTGGAGCTCCCCGTCCTCTGTGTCCAGCAGGCGGTCCTCCCGGAGCTCCCCGTCCTCTGTCTGCAGCAGGCGGTCCTCCCGGAGCTCCCCGTCCTCTGCAGCAGGCGGTCCTCCTGGAGCTCCCCGTCCTCTGTGTCCAGCAGGCGGTCCTCCCGGAGCTCCCCGTCCTCTCTCTGCAGCAGGCGGTCCTCCCGGAGCTCCCCGTCCTCTGTGTCCAGCAGGCGGTCCTCCTGGAGCTCCCCGTCCTCTCTCTCAGCCCCTGGGAACGCATTGGTTCTAGACCCCAGGGCAGGCGGAAGTTCAGACTGGCTGCCATGGCACCTGATTCCGAGCGTCCGTATGGTGCCTGCTTATTTTGTGGGTTCAAAGTTGTCCTGTGTTTTCCTGTCCTGCATCTGTTCTCCCACTCACTACTACCTTTGGTGTGTGTGTGGGGGGGTTGAATTTCTCATGTTTTCTTTTTCCAGCAGCTTGTCGCAGGCATGGTGGACACTTCGCAAACACAGGCTTTGACAGCTTTTTGTTTTTTTGCGACAAGAACAACGAATTCACTAGTCAGGGAACCAAGTGAGAGAAAAATGAAGAACAATATTAGAAGAGAACCCTTTGGGAAGCTGCACAGAAAATGTTATATTAAAATCAATATCAGGGCTTGACCTTTTGTGGTACTGTATATTTTAAAGCCTCCTATTGATTCTCTTTTAATAACATGTTTATTCTAGTTTACTGACACAAGCCTGGGAAGACTCAGAAAGCAGGGATCCAGTTCCTCCGGTGCTGGTCATTTCAGTTTGTTGTGGGTCTTGGGTGACTCCCGAGTGCGTCGGTTGCTGCGTGAGGCCTCCCGGGTGCGTCGGGTGCTGCGTGAGGCTTCAGTGTGCTGTCCGGGTGGCAGGGACTTCTTCCCTGTCGTTGGTTGAAGACTCTGCTGGCCTGGCTGTGACAGGACGTGACTTCTCTCGCTGCCGCTGCATTCAGAGTTGTTTTCTTTTCTGTCTGTATTTAGAGGCAGAAATGCATCTTCGTTGTTTTCTTTTCTTCTTCTTTTTTTTTTTACAAGTCTTAGAGTCTATTGGTAGCCTCGTCAGCTGTGATTGGGAGCATTTGGTGACAGCTATTTTGTATAAAGAGAACTATTTTACTGTGTAACTTACAGCAAAACATCAAACGTTGAGTGCTCGTGTGCTCTGGTTTTTTTTTTCCATGATGAAATGAGCAGAATTAATTTTCTCTCCTCATACGAATGATGGGAAGAAGCTTGCAGGCAGGCAGAACTTGCAAGAGGAGACCTGGAAGGTTGTTTTGTGAACGGCAGATTCAATGAGATCCAACTTGTAGAATATCAACTTAATAGGCTTGGGTGAAATAGGATGTGTGGATCTACTTCTTGGTTTTAATGTACTAGTCTTGTTGTTCATGGGACGTCTGATAACACATGTTGAGAAGCCAGACAGCACTTCCAGAAAGTCTGTAATGAATTAGAGGGCACTTTGAAAGGGCAAGTGCATTAGTTAAGAAGCAAAAAGAATCAAAAAAACCGGGATGCAGAGAGGTGGGGATGGTGGGCCAGGAAGTGATGCATTCGGGGGCGAGGGGATGGTGGGCCGGGCAGTGATGCATTCGGGGGCGAGGGGATGTGGGTTGGGCAGTGATGCAGTCACAGTGCAGGTGTGAGCTCTGCAGTGATGCAGTCACAGTGGGGATGTGAGCCGGGCAGTGATGCAGTCACAGTGCAGATGTGAGCTGAGCAGTGATGCAGTCACAGTGCAGATGTGAGCCGGGCAGTGATGCAGTCACAGTGGGGATGTGAGCCGGGCAGTGATGCAGTCACAGTGGAGATGTGGGCCGGGCAGTGATGCAGTCACAGTGCAGGTGTGGGCCGGGCAGTGATGCAGTCACAGTGCAGATGTGAGCCGGGCAGTGATGCAGTCACAGTGCAGATGTGAGCTGAGCAGTGATGCAGTCACAGTGGGGATGTGAGCTGGGCAGTGATGCAGTCACAGTGCAGATGTGGGCCAAGCAGTGATGCAGTCACGGTGCAGATGTGAGCTGAGCAGTGATGCAGTCACAGTGCAGATGTGAGCCGGGCAGTGATGCAGTCACAGTGGAGATGTGAGCTGAGCAGTGATGCAGTCACAGTGCAGATGTGAGCCAGGCAGTGATGCAGTCACAGTGCAGATGTGAGCTGGGCAGTGATGCAGTCACAGAGGAGATGTGAGCCGGGCAGTGATGCAGTCACAGTGGAGATGTGAGCCGGGCAGTGATGCAGTCACAGTGCAGATGTGAGCTGAGCAGTGATGCAGTCACAGTGCAGATGTGAGCCAGGCAGTGATGCAGTCACAGTGCAGATGTGAGCTGGGCAGTGATGCAGTCACAGTGGAGGTGTGGGCCGGGCAGTGATGCAGTCACAGTGCAGATGTGGGCCGGGCAGTGATGCAGTCACAGTGCAGATGTGAGCTGGGCAGTGATGCAGTCACAGTGCAGATGTGGGCCGGGCAGTGATGCAGTCACAGTGCAGATGTGAGCCGGGCAGTGATGCAGTCACAGTGCAGATGTGAGCCGGGCAGTGATGCAGTCACAGTGCAGATGTGGGCCGGGCAGTGATGCAGTCACAGTGCAGATGTGGGCTGGACAGTGATGCAGTCACAGTGCAGATGTGAGCCGGGCAGTGATGCAGTCACAGTGGAGATGTGGGCTCTGCAGTGATGCAGTCACAGTGCAGATGTGGGCCAAGCAGTGATGCAGTCACAGTGCAGATGTGAGCCGGGCAGTGATGCAGTCACAGTGCAGATGTGGGCCGGGCAGTGATGCAGTCACAGTGCAGATGTGGGCCGGGCAGTGATGCAGTCACAGAGGAGATGTGAGCCGGGCAGTGATGCAGTCACAGTGCAGATGTGGGCCGGGCAGTGATGCAGTCACAGTGCAGATGTGAGCTCTGCAGTGATGCAGTCACAGTGCAGATGTGGGCCGGGCAGTGATGCAGTCACAGTGCAGATGTGAGCCGGGCAGTGATGCAGTCACAGTGCAGATGTGAGCCAGGCAGTGATGCAGTCACAGTGCAGATGTGAGCCGGGCAGTGATGCAGTCACAGTGCAGATGTGGGCTGGACAGTGATGCAGTCACAGTGCAGATGTGAGCCGGGCAGTGATACAGTCACAGTGGAGGTGTGGGCCGGGCAGTGATGCAGTCACAGTGCAGATGTGAGCCAGGCAGTGATGCAGTCACAGTGCAGATGTGAGCCGGGCAGTGATACAGTCACAGTGGAGATGTGAGCCGGGCAGTGATGCAGTCACAGTGCAGATGTGGGCCGGGCAGTGATGCAGTCACAGTGCAGATGTGAGCCGGGCAGTGATGCAGTCACAGTGCAGATGTGAGCCGGGCAGTGATACAGTCACAGTGGAGGTGTGGGCCGGGCAGTGATGCAGTCACAGTGCAGATGTGAGCCAGGCAGTGATGCAGTCACAGTGCAGATGTGAGCCGGGCAGTGATACAGTCACAGTGGAGATGTGAGCCGGGCAGTGATGCAGTCACAGTGGAGATGTGGGCCGGGCAGTGATACAGTCACAGTGGAGATGTGGGCCGGGCAGTGATGCAGTCACAGTGGAGATGTGAGCCGGGCAGTGATGCAGTCACAGAGGAGATGTGAGCCGGGCAGTGATGCAGTCACAGTGGAGATGTGAGCCGGGCAGTGATGCAGTCACAGTGCAGATGTGAGCTGGGCAGTGATGCAGTCACAGTGCAGATGTGAGCTGGGCAGTGATGCAGTCACAGTGCAGATGTGGGCCAGGCAGTGATACTGTTTGGGGAAGGTGGAGGTCCATGGTGCAGTGCAAGCAGGGCAGCCTTTTCAGTTGTTCTCCGCTGTTGTGTCTTTATATGCTATAGCACCCTTGTGTCCACAGCAGTGGTGAAACCTCAGAAGTGGATCAGCATTCTGTGAGAACTAGTTTTTCTATTTATTTTAAAAAATTTTTATTTGAAAGGCAGAGTTACAGAGGGAAAAAGAGTGAGAGACAAAGATCTTCCATGCGTTGGTTCACTCCCCAAGTGGCCATAGTGGCCGCAGCTGGGCTGGTCTGGAGCCAGGAGCCACGAGCCACAGTGCAGGGTTCAGACACTCAGCCATCTTGTGCTGCTTTTCTGAGGCGCATTAGCAGGGAGCTGGATCAGCAGCTGAGACTTGAACCTGGGCCCACATGGGATGCCGGCACTGTGCTGCATGACACCAACCCCGAGACGTTTTCTTAGCACTGGCTCTACTTGCAGTGGTATGTGGCAGAGGGTGATGGCTGCTAGTGTGTGGTGTGGTTTTTCTGCTGTTTGCTGCATCCATGAGTCAGCAGAGTATTTTAATCGGACCTTCTTGGCTCTTCTGCTGCACTCTTCCTCTTCAAGGTTCTCTTCCCTTGCCGAACGGTCCGCTCTTGTAGCCTTGTCTGCTTTTCTGTGTTCTGTCATCACCCCACAGTTCACACATTCCTAGTGCCTAAGAACATTAGCCGGAGAGGACCACAAGGCTGCAGTTTCCACATCAGACCACTGCCAAAGTCAGAGCAGGTGCCTGAGTGTGGTTCTTTGTTCACGTTCTCTGTGGAGTGTGGGTGCACTTGGTGGCACCTGCTCTTCCCTCTGACCTCACTTCGTGTGGCTGAGTACAGTGCACACGCACAAACAGCATTTGGGAGCCTGGAGAAATGCTAGCTAGTGGTAATTCAGAGTTGGGGATCAGGGAAGAGCTGAGTTTTAGTCTTGGTGTCTGTCAGTTGAGCATGGGTGATTATCAGTTTACTTGAACTCAATGCTGTTGTTTTCGAAAATTGAAGCTACTGTAAAAATTGTACATACTGCTTTTCTGCTAGCCTTTTTACAAGGATCAGCTATATATTAAAATTGCAATGAACCCATAAACTGAATATGCTGCTTTCAATAATAAATTGTTATGACCATAACCGCTTCTCTAACTTTTCCTCTCTTCAGTAAACTCGCCCATAGTTACCAACCTGCTGATGGAGATGTGACACAGTCGTCCAGCAGCTCCTGGTGGCCTTGTAATCGTGATCAGACTCCGCTGAACCAGTGGAAAGAAAATTGCATTAGAAAAAATAGCACTTGAAAATTTTCTCTTCATTGCAAAGCATAAAGTTCAAAAAGTTTGTTCTCCCTCCTTCCCCTTGTTTAAAAAAGATTCATTTTATTTTCTGACATGAAAGGCAGATTTGCAGAAAGAGCGGAGGCAGATCTTCCATTCACTGAGTCACTTTCCAAATGGCAGCAGTGGCTGGAGCTGAGCAGATCTGAAACCAGGAGCTTTTGGGTCTCCTACGTGGATGCAGAGACCCAAGGACTTGAGCCATCCTACACTGCTTTACCAGGCCATCAGCTTGGTCAGAATGGAGCAGTCAGGACACCCATATGGAATGCTCGTCCCACAGGCTGAGGCTTAACTTCCTGTGACACAGTGCTGGCCCCCAAATTTCTTTTGATTTTTTTTCTACGCCAGATTTCTAAACTATTGCTCCTTGCGGTTGCGTTTCTGCTCGTGTTGTGTCATCTGCTGTTAGTGTGTTTCTCTTGCCCTCTTTTTAGGCATAGCTCATTTCTCAGTCCCTACTGTGACAGTGGTTCACCTCACCGCCAGGCTGGACAGTTTGATTCGTTCATTTCAGTCTTAGTTTGGTGATGTTTACATAGTTGAAAGGATTCATGTCCTTGTGGACCACTGGTTAGGGTGGGAAGGTCGAGGATTAGGGGAAAGTGGATGAGATCATTGTTTACAATTTTCTTTTTCTTCTTCTTGTATCTGGGGGAGGGGGCAGTGGGTGCTGCAGCCTAGCTCTGCCCAGCAGACCCCTTACTTAGCTGGCAGGCCGTGGCGTGTCCGGCTGCTTCCACACCTCGCCTGAGTTTTCGTGCTCACACTGGGAGCTGCAGCCCATCAGAGCGGTGCCCACAGTGTCCCTGCTTCCAAACCCGGATCTTGCACTTTCCCAGTGGTTTTGCAGTCTACCTGGACAGGACTTGCCCCCATTCGGCTGAAGTTTTAAACTATTTCTGTTGAATCTGACCTTTGCTTACAGGGCACCTGTGAATCCGAAGCGCACTGTCGCAGTCAGTTCTACTTTTCATCAACTTCCAAGGCTCTCTAGTCCCCTCGTCTGTGGGCGGGTGATGGATAGGATGGTGGGAACATTGATGTGTCTGGTTTTGTTTTGATGGTTCTTTCCCAGTAGCACATTAATTCTCATATTAAATCTTTGAGGTATCCTTCAGGTCCAGAAGTATTGATTTTCGAATGTAGATCTTGACGAAAATAATTTTCAGTGTGCCTGAGGTTTTAAAAGAATTAGAGGTAAATTGATTTATAAAGGTAGTGTCATGTGTCCATGTTTATCTGTTTTTGCGCCTCTCGGTCTGTATTGATCTTAGGTGTTTGCAGGGCGGGGAGTGCCCAGAGATGGCTGTCTAAAGGTGACTCTAGGCAAAAGCTGGACTGAAAGCTTTACGCTGCAGCAGGTTCGACCCAGGACATCCTGTAAATTTGAACGTGACAGCTATGTCATGTTCAGTGCATTGTCAAGGAAAGAGACAAAAAGTAAAGGTGATGTTTTTAGCCATGTGCTGCTTTTTCACCGTCAGATGGGAAGGATGATGGCACTCATTTCTTTACTTCTCACACGTTTGAGTTTAGTTTTGTGTGTCCTGCACAGATACATATTTTTAACGGGACCGCTGTGGCAGTTGTAATTCTTGATTTCAGAAACGACGGTCTACTTTGTTTCCTCCTGGGCGTGCTCAGAGCCGGAGTTGTTGAGTTTGCATCGCAAGGCCGTGTCTAAAGCACACAGTGCTGAAGCTCTGGAAACTCACAGGATGGACAGTGATGGGCGTCGCACGTCGTCCTGGGGACACTCATCCTGCCCGAGAGCGTGCCCTTTGAGGCTCGTCTTGCTGAATGTGTTTAGGATTCAGTATTTCCTGAACTGTCTGGATTTCCTCCTTGGCTGCTTGTCTCTTGTCTACTGCATTTCCTTACACACAGACACACACACATGGACAGACACAGACACGCACAGACACACACAGACACACACACACACGCACACAGAGACACACAACACCCCCCCTCACACACATACATGTCTGTCTTAGGAATTCAAATGTTTGTTTTATTTTTCAATAATTTGGCCATTTCATCTCACCCTGAAAAGAAGTGAAAGTGTATCAGAATGTCACTCGCTCATTTTTATTCTTGTTCGATCACTGTTTAAATGAATGGTGAGTTAGCATCATTGCAGCATTAAGTGCTGATGTGAATATATTGTATATTAGCGTTTCAGGAGGTGGTCATTGTTCTGCGGCATTCGTTGGAAGAGCAGCTTTGGTAAGGGTTCTGTAGCTATTTGAAAGGAGAAAGGACTTGTGCCTGTGTCCCTATGAAGTAGCAGTCCCCTTCCGAGTTAATTCTGTTACGGCAAGCTGTGGATGAATTAGAGGTGGAAGCGTGTTGTAGTTTCATCGTCTTTTGTTGTTGTTTTGTAGTGCTTAACTTATTCAAGTTATCTGTGTTTAGAGCATATTCCTTATGAACTAGTAGGTACTACAAATAAAATTATTTTGACACTAGGAAAGCCTAATCATAATGTATTATTATTATTATTATTATTATTCTAAAATCAAATCTGCCAAAAAATGAGAAGAGCCCCCGAGGCTCAGATTTGACTGCTGGCATTGTCCTTAGTGTTTGTAAGCTGTCATCTCAAGTAGGCAGCTTAGCCCTCTGCCTGGGTTTCCTCAGTTTGAAAACCAGAGTAGTGTATTTTCCAGTGATTAAATAAGATAACATGTGCAAGAGCTCTTCAAAGTGTTTTTTGGAAATGGAATTACAAGATAAGAAGTGTTCTGTGATTTTTGTTTGCCCCCCCCCCCCGCCCTGGTGACACTGCTGCAGCCGCTCATTTGGCTCTGAATGCAGCTCTCCTTCCTACAGGGTTCTTCCTCTGAGCCATCAGTGAGTGTGACGGCAGGTGTCAGGGTTCAGTGTCGCCTCTGGCCCGAGGTACCAGCTCTGAGAGCACAGGGTTTCTGACTTGGCAGTGAAGGGCTCAGGTGCTTCATCTGCAGGGAGCGGGGTGGGTCGTGCCACGCAGGAGCATCTTCAGGGCTGTTTGTGGGATCAAATGGGATTTGCAGGTGGAGAGCTTAGCACTGTGTAAATATGATGTGCATTGCTCCTTCCATCCTCCCATTTTCCCATCTACCTATGTATCCATCCATCCATCCATCTCAGAATTAGTTGTTCCCTGGTTGCATAGAGTGAAAAACCTCTCCTACATGTACCGGTTTTCATTTGCTCTCATTTTACTGTGTTCAAGGGACGTGGAGACCCTCGTGGTAAATGTAGGCCACTCAGCTGAGGGAAGCCAGCCGATCTGTCTCCGAACGAACCATTGCTTGTCTTCCTCCCAGGGTGCACCTGTGTCTGTGTCTGAGGTGCTGCGTGGGAGGAATAAGACGTGACGGCCTTTCTTCCCCAACAGATTTACAAGTAATTTAAGAAAAACTTAACCTTGAAAAATTTGAAAAATATTCATTTGACATAGGTTTTGGAATTGGTAGTGGTACTGAATGGTTGATCTTTTTAATATATTTATATAACAAACATATACAACTATAAATATATTTCTATATATTGATATCTGTCTGTCGGTGGGCAGAATCACACACACGGAGGAGGAGAGACGGGAGAGAGATACAGCTCTTTGTGCTGGCTCACTCCCAGAATGGCTGCAGTGGTTCAGCCTGAAGCTAGGTTGTGGAACTCTGCCTGGGTTTCCCATGTGGGCACCGGGGCCGTCTTTGAGTACCGTCCCGGGCTGCTAGCAGGGAGCCGGATCAGAGTGGAGCAGCCAGGACTCGATCTGGTGCTCATGTGGATGGCCAGCACTGCGTGATGTGGCCTAGCCTGATGTCCCACAGCTCCACCCCAAGAACTTAGACATTAGAGTAAGACAGCATAAATGTTTAAAGCAGCTTGATTTTTAAAATTATTTTTCAAGTAATTGTTAGATGCTGCTCCGGTGAAAGCAGGGAGATTTAAAACGTATGAGGGCTGTGATGTGAATAAAGGAATGATGTGTCAGTGGCAGGATCATCTGAGTTGTTTTAAAGAAGCATAGTGCTTTGCATGCTGTTCTCAGAATGCGATAAATGCCGAAAATCACTTTCATCAATGAGTAAAATGTGTATGCTGAACGGAGCTTGTCTTTTTTTCTGATTATAGAGATACTTGGTCAACTTTTAAAAGGTGATGTTTAAAATCTAGACATCAACCAGAAAGCACTTTACCTGTATGCATTCTAGAAATGAGGCGTTCTAGAAAGCACCATGGCACTACTGGAGGGGAAGGCTCTTGGAGCACTGAGGCTGCTCAAGAATCGTTCCAGAGGCGTGTTGTCTCCTCATATTGCTGTGACGCTTTCTGTCTGGCTTAGAACTTGAGCCAGTCTGATTCTGTAGTGACTGTTTGGCACAGGTGGTTACCATGCCCCGGCTGTGTGAGAAAGCCCGTCTGTTGGGGAGATGGTGCTGACAAACTCAGCACGAGGCAGAGGGGCGTCTTCCAGCCCAGGCTTTATCCGTGTTTGTTGAGTTGGCTGTTAGGAACTAACAAAAGTTTCAAAAATTGGACTTTATTTTCATCCTTTGAATAGTTTTTTTTTTTTAATTTTTTTATTGGAAAGGCAGATTTATAGAGAGACTGAGAGGATCTTCCTGCACTGGTTTGCTCCTGAATGGTCCATTGGCCAGAGCTGAGCCATGCTGGAGCCAGGAGCCAGGAGCTGCTTCTGAGTCTCCCACATGTGTGTATGTGGGCATGAATCAAATAGAGGAGTACTCCAGCCGATATGCTGCAGGAGCTGGCAGACTGGACCCCTCAACGGCCCTGGATTAGCTCTGCACTAACCCTCTTTCTTCCCCACCTTTGGCATGGACATGCGAGCTCCAAGTAATTTAGAAATTCTGATGAAGGACACTAGATGAACGGTGCCATGCCGTGAACACTGATAGACGCTGGGCATCCAGCTGGCAGAGCACCAACTTCACACGCAAGACCCCAGGTCCAAGTTTCAGCTAAAGGTTCGCCTGGCACCATCAGTCTCAGGGACCCTGACAAGTACAGTGAGTCCAAATCATATTTTTCTTCTGCATCAAATCCAGGCAGCTCTCTGAATCATTAAATATTAAATCTTATATTCAGGAACATTATTCACTCATTAATATTGCATTGCACTTTAAACTACATTGTTCAAAACATTGTAGGATGTGATGTCAGTCTGTCAGAATATATCACAAACTGAGTCATGTTCAACTAGGCAGAAAGTGGCCAACTGCACCACAAACATGTTGTAGCTGGACTTTTGTACCATGTACGCACTTTGTGTGGCGGTGGTCGAGGTCACCACCAGATGAAATGGGTTGTGGTGGGAGCCAGATGGAATGAATATTCATCTTTCACATAATATCTGCTCTATGTTCTAAGGAAATTTAGGGTTATGCCTGAATTTTTCTTTCTTGAGTTTTTATTTGTTTTGAAAGTGATTTTCATTGGGAATTGAAAGCATGAGTTGGCACCATTCTTGCTGCTCTGCAAGAGGAGTTTAGGTCCGGGGACGGAGGAGTCATCTCACGGAGTCGTCTCGGTGGTAACTGTCATGTCCGTGCAGCCAGCTGGCTGTACGTGGGGACTTCACATACCCCGCGGTGTGGGCAGTGACCGTGCGTGTGTCCTGGGAATGCCCCTGCTCTCCTGCTGTTCTAGAATTTGTCTTATGAAGGAGAAAGAGAAAAGCATTTATGGGTCTAAAATTGTTCCTTTGTTTAAAAAAAAAAAAAGATCAGTTTCTGATATGAAAATGAAAACTTGAATACATGCAGATGGAGAGATAGTCTTGTGGAGATGTGTGTGTGTGTGTGTGTGTGTGTGTGTGTCACAGCTTCTGGGCTGTACCTGCAGTATGATTCTATTGATTCTATTGATCCAGTGGTTATTGACCATGGGTTAGAGCTGAATGCGTGAGGTCCATCGGAGTGCGTGGCCGTCATCACACATTCTCGATTACCTTTACTGTTTGGGTGGAGGACAGATTAATTTCCCCACAAAGTTGGATTCAGAATGTAGGGCCTCTGGGTTTTTTGTCTTGAAGCCCTCCAGTTGTTATTTCAAACGTGCTGGAAATGGATATTGTGAAGTGAGTAATGAAGGTGGCACCATGGATTCCTGCTGGCTCAGAGTTAAATTATTCATTCTGTTAGTTTAGCTAACATGGTTCGTGCTGCGTGGGATTTGAGCACTGTGTCAATGACTAATACTGCATAATTAAAGAGCCTCGGCTCCTCGGGCCTGTTGTGGAGCTGAAGTTCAGAAATGGCTGATGTCATGGTGCAGATAGAGCTGTATTGGTCCTACATTGCTATTTGCCTAGTCGTTTTGCAGCTTTTTCGTTTCTGTACAGTGGGTGACACGTACTGCAGTGTGCCGGGGGTGGCTTCTAGAGTGTTCATCTTCCAGTGCCTCCTGCTTGCTTCACTCGCCGCTGCAGAGGTTTCTTCCCTCCTCGAGAAGCCAGATGTGCACACTCCCCAGCAGGGCAGCAAAGTCCACGTGGCTGGTGCGTGAGCAGGTGGGGACGGAGGGACGGATCACCACCTCTGGAAGTTCTCCATTTAGGAGACCATGTGGCCAGCGGTACCTTCACGGAACAACCTCCGTGTCCGTTTGTGACCAGCAGCAGTAGCCCTGCCTGACAGCAGCCTCTCGCTTTCCATGAGGTGTCATTTACAGTGTGTGTCATCATGATTGTTCAGTTGTATCTTGCCTCTTGCGTGTCTGCACTTGAGGCCATTCGCCATGCAGCTCTGCATAGCTTGGAGTGGCTCTGGAGGACCTGCGAGTGGAGAAAGGGGTGCGAGCTGTCATCTGATTTGCCGCTTGTCAGGTTGGCACCCCCTGCCCTTGCCCTACACGGAGGCACTGTTAGGGACGGTGGGGCCTGTGTGTGTCCGTCAGTATTGGAGTCAGACCATAAAGCATTTTAGTTTTGAGGTTCTTACAAGATCATGTAGTGCGTAGTGACTTCATTGAGTTTTGGGGTCATAAATCTAGAAAACAAATTCTACCACGTACATTCCCGTGGGATTTGACCAATTTATTTACCCTCTGAACTTGGGCATCCTTAGCTCTGGAAGGGGAACTGCAGCCACTCTGGGTGTTTATGAGGGGCGAATGAAACAATGTATATAAAACACTGCTTAACATCCTTGGCAAGAGGAGGTGCTTGATAGATGTAGCTAGTATATATGACATTATTGGTAGGAGAATGTTACTCATTTTCATTTGAAAGGCCTAAGTTTTATGTTAATGTCACTGATACTAGAAAAAGCAAAGAAAACAAGTGGAACTGGAAAGAAGCACGTAGACTTACTGCCTTCTAGAATGAATTGCAGTGATGTGTTCTGTTAGGTTCCTCTAGGGGCCTGGAGCCCATGTGTTCCTGCGGGTGCCTGATTGAGTCCCAGCCTCAGGACTGACACCAGCTTCCGGCTCACACGTGCTGGGAGAAGCAGGAGACGGCTTGCGTCGGTGGATCCTGGCCACTGCGGTGGCTGTTGCTGGTTCTGGGCTTCACCCAGCCTAACCTCTGCCATCGCAGGCATTTTGGTTAGTGAGCCAATGGATGGGGCTCTCTCGCTCTCTCTCATTGGCTCATAAAAGGGGGAAGTTTGGATACTTGTGATGTATCTCATGATGTCATCCTCTATTCTATGGTCTATGTGTTAGCTTTGTAAAAATGCCTTCCAGCCTGTCTCTCCACCATGTGTATAGTTGGCACCTGACCACTGCTTCCAGCCTGGCTCTCCACCATGTGTATAGGTGGCACCTGACCACTGCTTCCAGCCTGGCTCTCCACCATGTGTGTAAGTGGCACCTGACTACTGCTTCCAGCCTGGCTCTCCACCATGTGTATAGGTGGCATCTGACCACTGCTTCCAGCCTGGCCCTCTACCATGTGTGTAAGTGGCACCTGACCACTGCTTCCAGCCTGGCTCTCCACCATGTGTGTAAGTGGCACCTGACCACTGCTTCCAGCCTGGCCCTCTACCATGTGTATAGGTGGCACCTGACCACTGCTTCCAGCCTGGCTCTCCACCATGTGTGTAAGTGGCACCTGACCACTGCTTCCAGCCTGGCCCTCTACCATGTGTGTAAGTGGCACCTGACCACTGCTTCCAGCCTGGCTCTCCACCATGTGTGTAAGTGGCACCTGACTACTGCTTCCAGCCTGGCCCTCTACCATGTGTATAGGTGGCACCTGACCACTGCTTCCAGCCTGGCTCTCCACCATGTGTCTAAGTGGCACCTGACCACTGCTTCCAGCCTGGCTCTCCACCATGTGTGTTGGTGGCACCTGACCACTGCTTCCAGCCTGGCTCTCCACCATGTGTGTAAGTGGCACCTAACCACTGCTTCCAGCCTGGCCCTCTACCATGTGTGTAAGTGGCACCTGACCACTGCTTCCAGCCTGGCTCTCCACCATGTGTCTAAGTGGCACCTGACCACTGCTTCCAGCCTGGCTCTCCACCATGTGTGTAAGTGGCACCTGACTACTGCTTCCAGCCTGGCCCTCTACCATGTGTGTAAGTGGCACCTGACCACTGCTTCCAGCCTGTCTCTCCACCATGTGTATAGGTGGCACCTGACCACTGCTTCCAGCCTGGCTCTCCACCATGTGTGTAAGTGGCACCTGACCACTGCTTCCAGCCTGGCTCTCCACCATGTGTGTAGGTGGCACCTGACCACTGCTTCCAGCCTGGCTCTCCACCATGTGTGTAGGTGGCACCTGACCACTGCTTCCAGCCTGGCTCTCCACCATGTGTGTAAGTGGCACCTGACTACTGCTTCCAGCCTGGCTCTCCACCATGTGTATAGGTGGCACCTGACCACTGCTTCCAGCCTGGCCCTCTACCATGTGTGTAAGTGGCACCTGACCACTGCTTCCAGCCTGGCTCTCCACCATGTGTGTAAGTGGCACCTGACCACTGTAGCCAGTATCACCTCCTGTCACCCACTCCTCACCACTGTGACGTCTAACAGAAAGGTGAGCTTGGACTAAGGCATAGGCACTTGAACTCTTTGTGTTTCTTTTAAGATTTCAAAGGAGTTGTATTATAAAAAAAAGGCCATCATTATTCAGAAATGAGGCTCATTTTCAGAAATGAGATTGAATTTCTTTTCTAAGGCCAGTTTTAACTAGTCAGTAATAACTGCGATTATACCCAGCCAGATAAAATTTGATTCTTGAAGGCATTTATCCTCTCGTTGGAGAAGGTTTCCAACAGTGTTTGAGACCAGAATTGGTTTTACTCTGTACGTTCCTTTGAAGGGCTTTTGTTCTGTTCTTTGCTGCAGTGCCACTAGGCCCTTGCATCAGCTGGGCTTGACCTGAAGGCTGTGTCCTTCCCAGGACTGTAGGATGGGTGTGCTCTCTGGAACTTGATCCTGCACATCAGCTGTGCGATGTTGAATCAGCAGTGTTCTGAACAAACAGGCAGTCTGTCTGTTGCTTGATTATGTAAGACCTGCCCATCCGTTAAGTCTAATTGTTGTTAATTGAGATACAAAACTAGCTGTTCTGGTCACGCATAAAATGGCTTTTACTTGATTGTGTTTTAGTATTAATGCTTTTCATGCTGTGTATTTAGAAAGGCCATAGAGCACAGGGAGCACAATGAAACTTTGTGTTTTCTTCTTTTTAAACTGTTGTGTGTGTGTGTGTGTGTGTGTGTGTGTGAGAGAGAGAGAGAGAGAGAGAGAGAGAGAGAGAGAGAGAGAGAATGAGTGGCTGGACTCAGCAAGCTGAAGCCGGCATCCCAGCTGATGTGTGTGTGTAACATTATATATATTCTGTCTACTGGTTTACTCGTTTACGCTCAGTGGCTCCCGTGGCCGGGGCTGGATCAGGCCCAGGCCAGAAGCCACGGACTCGCTGGGTCTCCTAAGAGGGTGTTGGTGCCATCACCCTCTGCCTCCTTGGGCACATTCATAGCGAGCTAGATTGAAAGAAGAGCAGCCAGTGCTTGAACTGGTGCGCATGGCATGCCTGCAGTGTGGATGGTGGCTCGAAGCACTGCAGCATTGCACCACTCTTCCCTGTACCTGCACATCTTTACTCATGCACCAAATCTCCAAGGCTTCTTTATAGTAAAAGATGATATGGTAAAATTATTCCCTTTAGAGTTAATGTACACTGCCCTAGGTTGTCATATTCAACACTTTTTATTAACTCTACCTCAAATTCTTTATTTAACTCTTTGATTAAAAAAAGATAGGACATAAATTTTGAAGATGATCCCAGGGAGTTGGCGGCTTGAAGATCTCCACCATCTGGTCCGTTCGTGTCTAGTATAATCATTGCTTCTTCTTTGAAGGAAGTGTCTGATGATGGCGTGAGGCCTTGGCTGAGTATGAGCGGATGGCAGGGAGCACACAGGCCCCAGTCTGAATGCCCCTGCAGGGGCCTTCTGTCTTCCTTTTCCTACTCAGCTGGCAGGGAGAGTGGGGCTTGGGGAGACTGGAATAGGCACATTTGTGCCCTGATCCTCCTTCCAGGGGCTGCCAGCTTGTGGGCCACCTTGGAGGCTGCCACATTGTGAGCGGGTTCGTCCACCTTAGGGAAGCCTGGCAGCTGGACTCCCGGCTGGAAGGGTCCACACGTGAGGACAGGGTGGCACCTGCAGAAGCTGCAGACTGGCCCACTTAGCAAAGGTGGCCGCTGCCAGTAGCTTGCTGGTTCTCAGTGGTGCTTCGATGGCATCAACAACCGTTGTCACTTGATTTAAGCAACTGTCAAGTTTAAGATGCTTCTTGATTTCATAGATGTTAGGGGGTAGGGGAAAATAGCTGTCTGTGTTATGCAGTAAATTCCAGGAGATAAAGGGAAGAGCTAGACAAGAGGTGATAATTAAGTGATGTAAAGCGTTTTACAGAGTTGAAGACAGGTTGTGCTGTGCAAGCCAAAAAGACTCTTGATCCTAGGAGGAATTGGTGGGGAAGACGCACACCTAGTCCTGGGTTGCTAAATTTCCTGAAGGATAAAGAGAAAAAATTTCTAAGGCTAGAGAGAAAATCTTATAAGCCCCCAGACAGAAAGAGAGCTAATTTATAAAGGAAGCAGGATTATCACGGTTTAGGCCTTTTCTTGCACCAGACTGGAGGCCAGAGGATTCCTTGCTGGAGTCTCGAGACAAAGTGCAGAAAGCTCCAGCTTGGGGTTGCGCTCTCACTCCCCAATCGGGGTAAAAACGAGGGATTTAGAGAATTATTAATGTGAACAGCTAGCAGGCTGAACCTGGTAAGGAGACAACAGACATTAGTTTTACATGGAGGATTTAATGAAAGAATAGTTGATGAGGCATTTACAAAGCTGAAGAAAGCAGAAACAAACCAAAAACCTAACTCCAAGGAGCTGCTGTGTAATAGAATCAGTGTGAGCTTTATGTGGTTGATTTTCTGGTCACTGTGTCAAAAGTGAAAAGAAATAGGTGAAGCGATTTCTGTTAATTGTGTCCAGTTATATCTCAGATGCTCAAGTAGAATCAATACAAAGTCATTCTTCCAAATCCAGGGACTTCTCCGCGTGCAGCAGGCACACTTCGGGGCTCCATTGGCGCGTGCGGCTGAGGGTGGCATCCGTAGGTGGGGTTGGCAGGAGAGAGCGGCCACCTCCACCTGCAACATTGGGAACAGGTAGGAATTGTTCATATGCCAAGTATGGAGGAGAGACCTCTTGGCTGTGATGCCCAGGAGAGGGCTGGGGCGTGAGGCTCAGATTTCTGCAGGGTGTTAAGATTGGGGAGTGGGGTGCTGGGTGCAAGCCCCAACAACTTGCACACTGGATTGAGTGGCTGCTTCTGCTGGTGTGAGACAGCAAGTCTGACAGTAGCCCTGGGACTGGGAGTCCCTTTTTCTTCTCCAGCCTCAGGGTCTCCCTCGGGCACCCTTGTTGGCATAATCCAGCAGGGACTCAGCTGCAAAGAAAAATGAGTTGGAGGCAGCTCACCCCCAGGGCTACTAAAGGGGGCAGAGATGAGTTTCCTGGCTGTGTCTTGACACCACAGCCCATCTGGGGGTAACACCTGAAAAGAGAAGCTTTAAGAGCTGAGAGCTGCATATGAAGGGAGGTGGAGGAGAGAATGCTTTCGCTAGGAGCAGCCTTGCCTTGCGAACTTGGAGGTTGGACTGAGAACAATGAAGATTGCTGGAGTTGGAGAGGAGCCCCTGAGGATTTCAGAGTGTGGGAGTCCCAGCTCAGGGTTGGCTTAGGGATAAAGCAAAGGCCTGACATGATTTCCTCTCTGGGTTTAGGTGGGCAGTAGCAGGAAATGGGTTTTTAAACAGTGATAGGGGAAAAAAAAGTATGAGTGTTCAGATAGGAAGCAGCTACCAATTGAATAAAAAAGTACATAGATCTTTTGTGGGAATTGGGGAGGAAAATGGATGATAATGTAATACATCCAGGAAAACAAAGAAATGGAAAAAAACAGTAAAGTAAAATTAAAGAGTGATTATGATATAAAATGAAAGCGATACGTCAAGTATTCCCATTGTACTGGAGTAATCGAGAGTGCAATTACCCACTCAAAGATCATGGCCGCCAAATTTTCTTAACGTACCCACAGAGTTACAAATAATTTATGTGAAATGTTGCTGAAGCAATTTATTTTCATGATAATGAAAACTGACCATGAATGGATTGGCATAGCCATAGCAAACAGAAGGAAATGTGAGGATAGCGTCCAGGGCAGGTGTCCATCCACTGAGGAGGCTGCTGGAGGGTGCTGGGGACAGGGTATAGGAAGTACCTTCTGTCTGGGCATTTCCCTCCCACAGCTCTAAGAAGCATCCTCTCTCGAGCTTGCCCTTAAGGCACGGTTTCCTGTGTCTCCTTTTCCACCATTATTGTGCTTTATTCGTAGCTTTGTGATCAGTGGATACTGTGAGAAGACAATGGGTTATCTTGGTTTAAGATGCTTCTACATGTTCAGTTGAGACCCAAGAAAGGTACTGTTCTGCTAGAGGAACACAATGGCACTTTGGGGGATTTGATCATGAATTCCTGAGCAAGAGTGGTGCAGGGGCGAAGTCATGGTTGTGGTGACATTAACGTGTGAACTGAAGTTGGAGTGAACTGTGAACTGTTGTGACCGTGGCTAGATGACTCATACCTAATTTCAGTGTACTTTGTCTGTCTTTGCCTCAGCTGCCCAGCTGAAATAGAGGGACCTCATCAGTGGCGTTGGGCTTGAACGCTTCCTGGCACTTTGGACGTGACACCTGCAGCTATTGTAGATGTCTTTAGCTGCGTTAGTCTGCAGTTGCAGTCACGTGTCTGTTGTAGATTCCAACGTATTTCCTTTCGGAAATAATTAGAGCTGAGCGGTGTTAAGCTTGCTGTATTGCTTTTATTTTTGTGAAATCTTATTAGAATGCTGTATGCTTATTCTGCCATTATTTCTAACAGTCTGATAATTAGTTCATCGAATTACCCAGCTCAGCTTTTCTGTTTAAAAAATGAGTAGTAAACAGTATTTTGAATACTAGTTCAGCAGGTTCTGACAAAGTATGATGCATTAAAGTAAAAGTCATCATTAGCGTTAAACATGACTTTGGAGATTGCACTTGCTCATTTTAAACCATGTTTTAAACAGCCTCTCTGAAGTACCTTGTAGATATTGTCTGTGTGTAGGGGTCATGGTTCAACTCCAGATGTATCATCTAGTCAAATCACTTGAGTCAACCAGTCGTAGTTTTCCATTTATTCTCACCTGTTATCTGAGTTTTTTGCCAACTTTCTTGCAGTAGTGTAATGGCCTTCCCCATTAAATTATAAAGCAATTAGAGCTGTCTGGAATTACTTATGTATCAACACATGAAGCTAGATCTGTGTGTGTGTGAGTGGCTGGATGAGCGCTGTCCAGCTCCAGGCAAACATCCGGCCGTTGAAAGCCAGGCCCAGTGGCAAAGAGCTGCTAGCCACCTAACTCCGGCAGGTGCTCACACCTGCTACAGTCAAACTGAATTGAAGAGTTTCTTTTACAATCCCTACGAATAGTACAGGCTTTCAGGATTGTCTTTGTATGACCAGAAAGGTGAGTAGTATACTGGAAACTGTACATTGTTTTGGGTTTTTGAAACATGGCTCTGTAAGTCGGAGGGGGCTGTTTGACGCCACTGCTCGTGTCTTTGTTTTATTCTGGGTTAAAAATGGAGATAGCAGTTCCTCCTGCATGGACGGATGATAATGATGTTCAATCTAGAAAAAAATGCCTCACTGTAGTTATCCTTAAATTTCCTTTCCCACTTTCTTAAAATCTTTAGATTCTTCAGGATAAAATGGTACCAGCTGGTTTTTGCACTGGGACTGAAACACATAGAACTAGGTTTTACACCAGCTGTCTGTGAGAGCCGAATGGGCCCTCCCCTGCACTGGAGCGGCTATGCAGTGATCTCCACTGTGGGAGATGATGGCGCTGGGTGTGAGTCTGCCTTACTGAGGAAAGAGCAAGTGTGGCAGGGCTCGGGTAGGGCGACGGTGGCTGGCATTTGCTTCATTAAGCTTAGGCAAGCTATGCAATTACTTAATGCAAACAAGAAAAGTTTACACTAAACTCCTGCTTCTTTGCTTAAAACCCCAGAGAATTTCAATGAGGAGAGATATGTATTTAAAAAGAAGGAAATCTAAATGAAACCTAAATCAAGGGCTTAATGTAGAATAATGTTAGAGCAGGAGATCTGAAGTAATAAGTGGAGACTGGCTGGTAAACAAGGTGGGAATGTGTTCACTGAAGCACTTGGTGAGTTGAGTTTTTTCCTGAGATACTCTTGAATCTTTGGGAACCAAGCAAATAATGGAAGACTTACTTTATTTCCTGCCTTCCTTTTCACTTGGCTATATTCCAAACCCGTGAGGGTCTTGTCCTTTCTGTGTGTGTGCCCGAGGGCTACCACTGGGGCAGGCACGTTCAGAGGGGTCATGCTGTGAGGTCCAAACACGGAGAAGAACGGTGGACATCTCTCTTTCACAGATGGCCACTGAGTTGAGTCACTTGAGGGGAATCGGGAAGCCAGATAGGAAGCCCTTTTTTCGCTGTTGAAAGTTGCGAGCTTCTGAAAGGTAACCAGTTTTTTTCCCAGGGGTGTAGGTAGGCCATCCGCTGCCCTTCCTCAGGCACCATGGCAGAGAGCTGGGACTGGAGCCAGTGTTTGCGTAGGTGCCCCTCTTGCTCTAGATTTCCTTCTCAGAGATTGAAGTAGCGCTTGTTTTGTCACAAATAATTACCACATTGAGCGAGTCTTAGTTGCTCTTATTTAGTGTATAGTTTTTGTTAAGGAATGGGAAATGCAAGCATCACGATAGAAATGTATATTCCCATTGAGTGGAAATTACAGTATAAAATGTAAAAATTGTATTTTAATCTTTGAGTTTTTCCCTTGTTATCATCTTTCTCAAGGATTTTTATGGATCAGGAAATCAAAGGCTTACTGTGGTGTAGTGAAATGTTTACATCCGCCAGACCTTGCAGTTATATAGTTAAATCTTGACATTTGAAAGCTGGGAAGACTGAGGCGCACTGTGTCGTAGGGCCAACTTACTGTTAGGAGAGTTTGTCCTGGGTCCGACCAGCCAACTCCTTGAAGTTCAGTGTTGTGTTTCTTAAACAATCTTTGTGCAAAACATAAGGTTTTTCATATTTGCAGACATTTAAAAAAATCAGCTATTGAAGCATTTGTACTGTCCTTCTGGTAAGACTAAATGAAAATAATCATGAAATTTTTCTAAGAAAAGCAAGTGGTATTTTGACTTGGTATGCATCCCTGTCTGTCCTGTAACTTTGAGAGACTGAAAATGCAGTGAGGGGTCCGTGTCCTGTAGCCCTGCACAGTTGGGGACCCTTTGGCTGGGGCTGTGTCACATGTGCGCCCCCGCAGCGACACAGTAGCCAGGCCCTCCTGGGACAGCTGCCCTCCCAAGTGGCTTCTCGGTACCTGCAGGCTTGGTAGTTTGTTGTGTCTGGGACTGGAACCATGCGGGTTCATTGATGTTTGCACACAGTCAGCGGGTGTTTGAGTCCCTGCTCTGTGGTGCGCACTGTTGACATGACTGGACATGTGACAGGGACCAGAAATGGATCAAGTCCTTGTGCATGTGAAGTTCATAACTGAATGGACAAGAGAAAAAGAGGTCTGGGAAGGCTAGAGTCAGTCTTCAGTTTCAGCAGTCCTTGAAGATAATGAAGTAGAGAAGAAAACGAAGCAGGGAGCTGGATGGAAAGTGGAGCAGCTGGGACACGAACTGGTGCCTGTGTATGATTCTGATACTTGAAGGTGGGGGATCAGCCTGTTGAGCCTGGGCGCTAGCTCCTGTGTTTTTAAATGTTACCTATTTGGGAGAGAGAAAGAGAACAGAGTGTGCTAGCTGGAGCTGGTCAGGGTGAATGGGAGGTGGGAACTTGGTGGGAACTTAACCAGTGTCTTCTCTGCGGAGGCAGGAACCCACCCTGCTGAGCTGTTATTGCTGGGGTCTGTGTTAGGGGTCTGCCGTTAGGAGCCAAGCCGCTGCGCAAAGCCAGGTGCTCTCAGGTTGAGCGTAAGCATCGAGTCGGGCCTCTCAGATGCTGAGCTCGATACTCATCCCCGACTCCAAATTTTAAAATGTGGAGTCACTTAAAACTCCATTTGTACTCATGAGTAAATGCAATTAAAATGCTGTTATTAAAATAAGCAATGCTGTAAACTTTTTACACTGATATGGTAAAAGATAGATTTCATTTTATGTTCATGAAGTAGTGTCAGTTTTAATGAATGTTTATGTGTAAAATGATTAGCATAGAGCTTGGCCCTTGGGAGGTGAAGGACAAATGATGATAATTTTGTTATTTTAGTTAATATCTCTAAAATTGAGTAATGTTTTTGCAGGTGAAAAATTGCTTTTAATGCATAGTTTTAAAATCTAATGCAATAACTTTAGTAGTTATAATATCCTCTTTTTTTAAAAGATTTTTTTAATCTGAAAAAAAAAGGCATTTTCTCTGTGTGCATTCATTCCTCTGGTGGCCACAGCAGCCAGGGCTTCGCCTAGCCGAGGCCAGGAGTGAGGAGTTTCCCGTGGTCTGCTACCCGGGTGGCCTGGGCCAAGCCCCTGCGCCATCTTCTGCTGCTGTTCCTCGCTAGCAGGGAGCTGGGTCAGAAGTGCTGTAGGTGGGAGTTGAACCGATGCCTGCCTGAGATGCCAGCATCCCATTGGTGGCTTTGTCCAGCCCATCTTATTTTTGATGCCTGCTTCTCTTTTGCATGTCCCTAAGGTTTATTGGGTACAAGCACTTTTGCTAACGGAGGACTTTGGATTTTGGCTTTCGCGTGCATCAGGCTCACCTGCAGAGGAGCGGCTGGCTGGCTGCTGGGTTCAGGAGCTGTGTGGCGTGGCGGCTTCCCTCACAGTTAACCCAGTGCTGTGTGTTTATGGGCTGTTCGTCTTGTGTTTCGTAGTCACACATGTCTGGGGAGTTAATGTGGTGGCATCACTGATAATTGCTGAATTTATTACATGGCCCTTTAGAAATACACAAAATTGTTGTATGTACATGTGATTGTACTTTTTGCTTAGAAACTTTCCTAAAGATTAGTTTGTCATTAGAGGGTTTTGAAGTACAGGTTTTAATTTGTTTCTGTTTGTTAAATAACCACAACTTTGGGGATCACAATTTTGGGGTACATTTAATCTGATGATTTCATTTGTTGTAGTTGATTTCTGAGAATTCTGAAGTTTCAATATGATATGGTAACTTAATGCTAGTTATAGAAATGTCTTATCTTCCTTTGTTCTTTTCAAGATTCTTTGTGAAACTAAACTTTGACCTTGGTTCTGAGAAGGATTAAGTGCTCATCAGTCACGTAAGGTTTCCCGAAGTCTCCCTGACACCAGTGTAACATTTCCCCGTTCCTTCTGCAGGACAGCTCATAGCTTTGGGGATATGACGGTAGAGCACGGTCATTCTGCCGAAGAAGGAAAGGCAATCAGAAAACCTTTGTCCGTGAGATTAGACTGAAATGTTCTCTCCTTCAGTGATTCCGGAATGCCTTTATGTGCCAGCTCTCTGGCAAAAGGCAGTGCCAGAGCGTTTTTTTTTTTTTTTAAATCACATACAATGAGAGGTTCCAGTGGATTGTAGCTTAATACAGTCTGTTTGTGTCGTGAGGTTACTGATATAGTTCTTACAATCTTGGGGTCCATTAATATGGTAGTATGCTGTGCAGATCCAAGGAGCTAAATTCTGCCTGATTTTTGCTAGATTGTGTGTGATCCATTCTGTTTAGGAGCTCAGGGACAAATTGGAGTCCGTCCACCTGGAGGGCTCTGCTACGGGAGGCGTAGCCACATTTGCATGTTAGCCCTGTGTGAAGGAAGAAAGGCATCCTTGAGTCTGTCCTGTTGTGCGTGATCCTCCGAGGAGAGGGACCTGTCTGGCTTGTTCACTGCTGTGTCTTCACGGCCTGGCACGGTTTGGAGCGATGATGATGATTGCCTTCAAATATCCGTGCTTGGAGAAGGCTTGTTAATGAGCTTTAGGACCTCAGGTTTCAGAGGAGGCCCTGGCGGTGGGTGGGGTGTGGACTTGAGGTGTTAAGAAGAGGAGCTGGATGGAGTTCCCATATGCTCGGCCTTCCCTTGCCAGTGTGTGTGGCAGCTCCAGTGGAGGTCACAGTGGCGGTTAACACAGTGGTGGTTAGCGTGGTGGTGGTCAGCGTGGTGGTTAACGTGGTCGTGGTTAACAAGGTGGTCGTTAACACAGTGGTGGGTGACGTGGTGGTTAACGTGGTGGTGGTTAGTGTGGTGGTGGTTAATGTAATAAGCGTGGTGATAGTCAACATAGTGGTGGTTAACGTGGTGGTGGTCAGCGTGGTGGTTAATGTGGTCGTGGTTAACAAGGTGGTCGTTAACACAGTGGTGGGTGACATGGTGGTGGTTAACGTAGTGGTTAGTGTGGTGGTGGTTAATGTAATAAGCGTGGTGATAGTCAACATAGTGGTGGTTAACGTGGTGGTGGTTAATGCAGTGGTAGTTAACATGGTGCTTGCTCGCTTGCTCTTGGCTGTGATGGTTTTAGATTCTAGGTTTTTTTTCTATTAAATCTGATGTTCATTTCCACAGAATTCCATGTTCACTGACCAGATGTGCTGTCTAAATCAAGCCTCTCTTGTCTTTTCAGACTGAAGCAAAGTAAAGAGCTGGAACGAGAGCGGGCTGCTGCCAATGAGCAATTGACCAGGGCCATCCTCCGTGAGAGGGTGGCAAGTGAGGAGGAGCGTGCCAAAGCGAAGCACCTGGTAAGCACCGGGCTCCAGGGTGGCAGGGCATCCATGGGGCAAAGCACCTGGCAAGCACCTGGCATTCAGCACTGGGCTCCGGGGTGGCAGGGCGTCCTTGGGGCAAAGCACCTGGCAAGCACCTGGCATTCAGCACTGGGCTCCGGGGTGGCAGGGCATCCATGGGGCAAAGCACCTGGCAAGCACCTGGCATTCAGCACTGGGCTCCGGGGTGGCAGGGCATCCATGGGGCAAAGCACCTGGCAAGCACCTGGCATTCAGCACTGGGCTCCGGGGTGGCAGGGCGTCCTTGGGGAAACCCAAGCTCCTGTGGCCAGCGCTTTGCTGTTCTCTTTGCTTAGCGTGTCTGGATGTTTGCCTTTGACAAGTAGGCGGCGATTTGTTAATATTAACCACCCGGGACCCTCAGGTAGGTGACTTCAGAGGCACTGGAGGAAAATAAAACACAACTCAGAAACCGACGGGGACCCTCCTCCCCAGTCCTGCCGGAGGAAGGTTGTTTGTTTGCTTTGTGTCTGTCCTGCTTTTGGTTTTATTGTCTTTGAAACCTCTGGAGCCACAGCCTGCCTTCTCTCCCTGTTGGCAGCTACCAGATGTTAATCTAAGAAAACGCCAGCAAAGGTTGAGTAAAGCTTGTTTGA
This sequence comes from Ochotona curzoniae, assembly GCF_017591425.1. Taxonomy (NCBI): domain Eukaryota; kingdom Metazoa; phylum Chordata; class Mammalia; order Lagomorpha; family Ochotonidae; genus Ochotona; species Ochotona curzoniae. The sequence continues at coordinate 1,339,052 of NW_024466361.1, read as the reverse complement.
TCAAGTACCCCCTGGGCCTTTGAAAGGGAACAGTGCTGAGGCAGGGCCGAAGAGGAACTGTTTTTCTTTTTAAGAGCACATGTAATTGTTTTTAAATGTCTTTTTTAATTAATAAAAAGGATTATGTAAAGTTTTTGTTTCACAAAAGCATTCTTAGTACGCCCATAGGTCTCCCACAGAAGGAGGTTGGCGCCGTTCTTTCTCCCTCTGTGCTGTTGCTGTTGGTGAGCGTGGGTCCTCTGGGTGGCGTCTGACAGCAGGAACACTTCCCCACAGCTCTGCACATCTTCCTGAGATGAAGTCAGAGAGAGGAAGAGGCAGCAAGAGTGAGCTCCCCGCCTACTCATTCACTACCTGGAGCTGGGGCCAGAGCCAGGCATCCACCTGGAGCAACCCGCGTTCCTAACGGGCCTGGCGGGGATCTGACGTTCTCAGCTGTCCCCACCCGTCTCTCAGCAGCGCGAGTGGCAAGCTGGCGTGGGAGTGGGAGCCAGGGACCAAACACAGACAACAGTGTGGCATCTAAGACGTAGGCCAGCCGCACAGCCCTGAAATGCAGTGTGTGATGCTCCTTGCTATCCTGTCTTCCGTGTCTCCATCGTGGCCCACTTGGCGAAGCGCTCCTGTGTTTGATGTCTGCAGCGTACCTGCTCATCTTTTGGTTAGCCTTCCCGGAAACCCAGACTGAGCCCGGAACTTGAGTCTGCTGGCAGTGCTGAGTGCTGCCTGATGCTCCTGCTGGAGCTGCTGGACACGGTTACAGCTTCATGCGAAAAGGGCCGGTGTTCTCTATTAGCTTGTAGTGTTTGCTGTTGCCTGATTTATTCATGTCAGTCAGGTGGACTCTTTTCCAGTTTCTATTTTGAAAATTGTAGTAGTTGTGCATTTTTATGGGTGTGAGCATTTGGCACAGTGTGTCCTGGTCAGGTCGGGATTGTCGGCATTTTCCTCTTCTGAAAGATCCGTTATTTCTTTGTGTTGGGAAGCTTGAGAGTCCCACCTTCTTTCCAAAATCGCTGTTGTGAGCTCTTCTCTCCTGTCTCCCGGGCGTTTCTTCCAGAAGTATAAGCCATGGCCAACTAGAAATAGAATAAAAGGAAGTCAGTGTGTGCGGTGAGCCCGTGACTCCGGGGACTGACCTGGGCTCTGGAGGGCTGAGAGAGCAAGAAAGATCCGCAGGCTTCCTGTTGGCCCATCCAGCCAGCAATGCGCGCTGTGCAGAACCCACAGCCAGGGAAAGCCGTGCGAGCAAAGCCTGCCGTGGAAGGGGTGCATTTCAGAGTTAAGGGAGTCAGTGGTGATTCGACCTGCTGACAGTCACGGCTGTTGTGCATCTGAGCCGAAAAGGGTTTTGGAGGAAGTTGAAACAGATGTGAATTCTGTGGGTGAAAGGGTGATTGTTATACACAACTGAGGTTTCCCAAGTGGAAAATTGGAGACTAGAACAGAGAGGGTTAATTGGTGCTCAAGGAACAGAGGGCAGAAGAATCCTGTATTGGTGTTTGTCTCAGCGTCTCTCTCACGTCTTGCCTTCACGCTCTGTTCTCCCAGGGTCCTGCTAATCTTCTCTGCATGTTCCACTTTGCACACCTTGCGTCCTAACCTTGAAGAACTCTGTGTGCCTTCTGAAGTCAGAAATGTCTTCTTCCCTTAGTTTATGGAGACAAATGCAACTCTGAAACTTTAATTCCAGACACACACACACACACACACAGCAATGTATGCACATGTGTGCCATGGTACAAAAAGAGAAGGATTCTTACAAAAGTGTAAATATGTGGAAAGTAGGAAGGTTACCCAGTAGCATCTGAAATGTTAATGTACTGATTAAAACACGCTAGGTCCAGCCTGTTGACTGTTAAGCGTCTGTTAGTGTCTCTCTAGCTGGCTAAGCCTAAGAAATTGACAGGCACATTTTTTGTGTCTTCCCTACCGATTCTGGAGTTATTTGCTGTAGTTGGCAGTCTCAGTGTTTGTGCCTCATCTGTTTCATCTGTTGTAATACTGGACAGATAGAATTCTGATAATGCTTGGGGGACAGAAGTAGAATTTGCACAGTAAGGTGATATCAGACTTCGAGTCCCTTCTATTCTCAGATATTTCAGTGTTGTCACGTGACCACTGGCATAGCGCAACCAGCATACCAAAGAATTCCCAATTTATTTAGCACATTTCCCTCTTCATTCTTAGGGCTTGTTATGACAGAAGATAAACATAGCTACAGGTCAGAAAACACAAAATTTCTCTCTTTTTTTAAGTTTTATTTTTTTATTATAAAGGCAAACCAGATTTATGGAGAGAAGGAGAGACAGAGAGAAAGATCCTCCATCTGCTGGTTCATTCCCCAGTTGGCCATAATGGCAGGAGCTGAGCCAATCTGATCTGAAGCCAGAAGTCAGGAGCCTCTTCCTGGTCTCCCATGCGGGCACAGGTCTCAAGGCTTTGGGCCGTCCTCTACTGCTTTCCCAGGCCATCAGTGGGGAGCTGGTTGGGAAGTGGAGCAGCTGGGACATGGACTGGCACCTGTATAGAGTCCTGGCACTTGCAAAATAAGAGACTGAGCCATTGAGCCATTGTGCTGGGCCCCACACAAAAATATTTAAAATTACTCACAAAGTATCACTATCTAGAAAAAATTCGTGCTGTTGTTTTTATATTCCTGTTCACTGTGTTCATATACAATATTTGTATTTGTGCTGTAAACATATTTCCTCAAGCACAAATGAAGGTTATATGTTTTGTAGAATTCTTTTGCTAGCCTTCATTTCTTAAAACATTTGTACTACATAGTAAAAATTTCCATACCAGTAAATGTTTTTGTATTGTTACTTTTTTGGTTGAATCTGTATCACTGGATTTTCTTCAGTTGTTAAAGCAATTCAAAAATATTGTAGCCAGTCTAGAAAATCTGAAAAAAACAGATAGAAGATAGGTGGTGCTGTAATTCCGCCTGTCATCCGTGCTTGGAGAGCTTTCCCTGTCCTGGCACAGCCGTGGGCCATGTGGACAAAGGCTGTGTGAGCCTGCTGTGGGGGGTCAGTCCTTTGGCCCCTCCAAGGTTGGCATCTTTCTGTGTGCTCACTTTGGAACTTTTTGAGTGATGGTCAGCATCCGGTGATTGGTTATAATTTAGCTCAGGTGCTACAGGTTGCCAGAAGCCAAGGTTGGCTTTCATAGGTTAGAAGTTGTCTGAAAGGTGTCTTATAGCAGACCTGGGGCAAGGGCCCGAGGGTCTGCCGCACATCAACAAGGTTTGGTGTCCTTTATCTGCAATGCTAGGCAGCCGTCATGTTTTGGATTTTTCTTCTCCAAGTGTTAGAGTGTTTGTATATTAATAATAAAAAATCTTGGTAATGGAACCAAAGACTGAACATGAAATTAATTTATGTTGCCATATATACACCTCATAGCCATAGACTAAAGCTAAATTTAAGCTGTGTTTTCAGTGTCTATGTATACTTTAAAAATATGTTCTGTGTGTAAAAAAAGGTTCTGTGTATTTATTTGAAAGGCAGGTGTGTGTTGGTGATGGGGCGGGGGTGAAGGGAGAGAGATTAAGAACTTGAGAACGTCCATTTACTGGATTGCAGCTCTGTGAATCCAATAGCCAACTCTTGGCCAAGTTGAATCCACAAGCCGGTAATTATATCCTGGTTTCCCACATGGATGGCAGGCATCCAGTACCTACCTGGCCATCATGTCCTGCATCCTCAGGTGCAATAGTCAGAAGCTGGATTGCAAGCAGAGTGGAGGAATAGAACCTGGTCTCTGGTGTGGGGTGCAGCTATGGGAACTGATGGCTTGCTTGTAGTGTCATCTTGGTGCCTGAAAGCTTTTAGAGTTTGGGTCTTTGTACTATGGCTATTTGTGGGGGAAAAAAAAATCACCTCTCTCTAGTTTTCCCTGGTTGTGAGAGCTGGCATATTTAGATGGCTGTGTGTCCTGCTCCCCTGCCCACAGCTGGCTTTATTGGAGCAGTTTGAAAGTCAATGGCCCTGATACTGCAATTTTAAGCTAGAATCAGATCAAAGCGCTTTTCCCTTTGGAAGAATGGCATGAACTGGGAAGCTGTGGGTCCCCCCAAGTCTAGAGGGGCATGCCAATGTCTCCTTTCTGGAATGAGTAGAGCCAGTCTTTTAATCAGAGGGTATTATCTGAAATTTCATGGAACCAATTCACTAATAAAATGGTTAATAAAACTCACATTAAAGGTACATTTCTTAGGAGCAGAAAAGCAGTGTTGTAAGAAGTGGTGACTGATTCAAAGGACAGGCCCCCGAAGCCTGTAAAGTTAGTGCAACCTGGCATGTTGTGTGTCCTGTGCACTCTACACGTAATCCAATATTTGCTGTGTCGTTGGACTTTTGGTTTTAGAGTTGTTCTTCCATTTTTTTGGTTGTTGTTGATTTTTTACTATTTGATTATTTTTACTAGTCAACTTATTTTTTTGAATTGCTCCTTTTTCTCTCGGATTAAACTGTTGGTTTAATGTTACTAATATCTTGTTTGAAATGTAAAAGAAACCGTGGGGCAGGCGTGTGGTGCGGTGTTTTAGTCACCAGTGAGATGTCTGTGTTCCCCGTTGTAGTGCTGGCTCAGGCCCCCACCATGCGTTGTGATGCAGGTTCCTGCTGATGCACCCGGAGGCAGCACAGGAGATCCAGGACTTGGTCCCTGTTATGTGGGAGACTGGGATGGAGTCCCACCTGCTGCTTTGGCTTGGCCTGTCCCCAGCACTGGCAGGCATTTGGGGTAGTGGACCAGCATACAAATCACACATGGAATAAAACAGGTTTGTGGGAAATGGCTAGAAGGATGCTCAGGGAAGCTTGAAGGACCTAATGAGGAGGGGATAGCAGGAAATGTGGAGACCACTGGGCTTGGGCAGTACCTGAACGAGGGCTGCTGACGAGGGTGCAGAGAGAAGAAAGGGGAAGTATTTGGGAGATTCCATTGCCAGAACTGTAAGGTTTGTTGATCAGCAGCTCTCTCATTCTGAATTGAAAATGTAGCCCTCCTTGCTGATGTGCGTGTTGAGCGGGCCCTTCGGTGCGGGGCTGGGAAGGTCCTAGCCTTCTGGAGCCCTTTTCTCATCAGCCCCCTGAGAGTGTTCATCTTCCCCCACTGCCCATCCTTCATGTCCAGGTTCTGTTCATTGCTGGAGGCGGAAGTTAGGTTAGCTCCCCTTGTTTTTCCTCAAAAGGTCTCTTGTCAAGTTTGTGGGGAAGGTCATTTTTGTTTTTCTCCTTTAGTTCTCACTTTTGGGTGTGGAAAATCTCATACAGCTTGCAGGGGCACAGAAGTGATGGTAAAAGAATCTGGTGGGAGAAAATGCAGAAATATAGTTTTTGCAAATTTAAGTGACTTTTTCACCAAAATGTCGCTTTTCATCCCCAATTTCCCTTTTGTCTAAAATGCACCAGAAGAATTGATTAATTTTGTGCTGTGTGCTTTTCAGTTCTGTTTTGTTTGTGCTTCAAACTGTGACAGTCAAAATTTCATGGTAAACAAGAAGAAGCTTTTGACTTTGGGGAACATGACAGAATGAGCAAGTTAAAGGAAGTTGATACAGAGACCACTACAACACCAGTATAAGTGAGGATCTGCTCAAATGCAAAGGCGCTGACTGCCCGGGTGGTCCTCTTGGACCGACCCCCAGGGAGCGTGGGACTGAGCACTGTGAGAGTGTGGGCAGTCCTTCGGCTTTCAGCATCTGACGCCAGGCAGGTGGGTGTCGCTGCAGTGCATGACTCTGGGTTCGTTCATTCTTTTTTTTTTTTTTTAAGTGGCCAACAGTCTTGAAAATGCTGTATTGAAATGTGTGACTTACGTGCAGAAGATGTGCTTGTAAAGACCACAGTTTGAAAAATGGGTTTTGAAACTTCTCAACAACCAATTGAATAAAAGAGATCCTCGCCAGCCCCGCCTCCTAGTGTGACCAGAAGCCTGGGGACCTGCCTCTGAAGCATTGCTCATTTCCGAAACGGAGAACACAGCTGCTCTAGGTGGAAGCCACTGGGGGTTTCAGAGAAGCAACAGTTTCTGAGCTCCTGGGTTCTTTCTTGGCATTTTGAAGTTTGGTAATATGCTGGTTGTCTTCCTTTTACCCCTGTGGTTTGGGTACGCCGTCAGCGTGCATTTGCTTTCAGTGCCTAAAATGGAGTGATTTTAGCTCTTGCTGTAGAGTCCTATTTCGATATAGAATTTCTAGCATTGTGAAGGAATTGAGCAGTTTTTTTTTAATATTGAGAATGAGATCTGGGATTCATTTACAAGTGCTTTTTAGAAGAGATTTATTTATTTGAAAGACAGCGTATTGGAGAGGGAGATGTGAAGACGCATTCTATCTTCTGGTTCATTCCCAGACGGCTGTAAGAGATGGGTTTGGGTCAGGTTAAGATGGGACATGGGAACTCCATCTGGCTCTCATGTGAATAGCAGGGGCCGGAGTGCTTAGACGGACCGTCCACTACCTTTCCAAGCGCGCTAGCCGGAAGCTGCGTTGGAAGTAACACATCCAGGACTTAAACCAGCACCCTGAAATGGAATGCCGGTGTTGCAAGCATCGATATAGCACTGACTCCAGGTGCCATTGTATTAGCTGTTATTGAGTCTGTGGCTAGAGAGATGGCTGCAGAGGCCTCCAGGACTCTTGAGTTCAGCCAGCCAGAATGGTTCCAGGACAAAGCATTGATGTCTTTAGTTTCCCTCATTGTTCTTTGTTGCTGCAGGTGCACTGCTGGTGGTGTGTGTGTGTGTGTGTGTGTGTGTGTGTGTATTTTCTTGCACCCTGGAGTTACTTCCTTAAGCATAAATACACTCACCGTTTTCTAGTGGTACTCTCTCCTCCGTTCCTTCCTGACTGTTTAAGGATGGCTTCTCCCGCAAATACCGAGGGGCAGAATTACCAAATGAAATCAGGCCGCCGTTCTCTGGAGAGCCAGAGCCTGTTTACAAACCTGCAGTATTTATTACATAGCTCATTTAGCCCATTCATCATTTTAATAGAAAAATGAGACATTTTAGATGATTCTGAAATAATTCGAGGTAAGCTACATAGCCCCGGGCAGAATATGATTCACTCAGCCGACACCAAGCTATTTTCCAAAAAAAGAAAAAATTATAATGGGATGATAAGCACCAATAATTTATGATTACTTATGGCAAACTTATCAGATGTCTTCATTGCCACAGAAATTTGTTGATTAGATTACACTTGTAGTGTTTTTTGGACCCCCTTCTTCAATCTTTTATGACAAATGGTTATAGAATTTCATACTTAGCTGTGTGTCTAAATATTCTTTGCTGTTCCAAATACTGGCTGTAAATTTAATTCCTACTTCTTAACATGAAGGAGCACCGGCCAGTGTGACTGGCTGGTCTCATTGGAGATTATAGTATCTCAATGTGTATTTTCTGCTTGGAAATTAAACATATCGCTGGGCCTGGCATGGCATAGCAGGTAAGGCTGCTTCCTACAGTGACGTCCATGATGGGTATCAGTTCATATGCTGGCTGCCTCACTTTCAACCTTGCTCCCTGCTAATGGAAGCAGTTCAGCAGAGTTGATTTTGGTTTTGATCAGTGGTGAGTTACTGCTGGTGTTAGGAAGGACGGGAGAGCTGTCACAGCCTGCACACGGGCAGTCAGGGTTACTGCAGGCATAAGCTAAAAAGGCCGTCAGGTGTCGTCATGTACACGGTGTTCATTCCCAGTAAGTGACAACACAACAGCCCTCTCCAGGATTACCAAGCAATCCAAACTAGAGCACAAGTTTTCCTCTAAGCCGTTTGGAGTTTGTCAAGTTGTAAATTTCAGTATTAATTCCCCAGCCCCGTGCTTTTTCATCCTTATATCAGAAAGGACACTTGATTGGATGAAGTGCCATGGTATTCATGCATGAAGTTGCTTCTTAAGGCTCACAAGAAAATACTTGCTATGCTCTTGTCACACTGAGAGGTGGTTGATGAAGTTCCAGAAGGACCTGCTTTGTCCCGGTAACCCTGGTCTTGCCCTTGGAGGACATTGATGTGTAAAGGCAGAAGTCTGCTCTGTGAGAGGAGTACAGCGGAGTCGCCACATGCAGGGAGGTCAGGGCTGTGTCAGGAACATGTGTCTGTGTATTTGTTACGGACATTCTAGCTGTTCCCTCATAAGATGTCAGTGAAAGGCACTGAGTGTTCCCAACCGGGGACACTTGTCAACACCCAGAAACTCGGCTTAGATAGTAATCTTTATTTCAGGTTGATTCCCATTTTGCCAAATGCTCTCCCTTATGTTCTTCATAGCAAAATTTTCCCACTCCTCATATGGGATACATAGTAGGGTCAACCATTGCAATCACTCTAAAACATTCTGTCTTAAATATGGTTTGCACATGACACGATCCGGTTGAGAACACGGTACTCGCTGCATTCACGACTTTCTGCTGTCGTGATGCGAGTTTCCGAAGCAAGAAAATAGGATGGACAAAAAAAGCAGTTTCATTTGGACATAGAGCCTGATGTCACTGCTGTGGGTGAGTTAAGGAAAAGTAACTGCCTGGGAAATTTTGTTTTCATGCACCAAAAATACTTTTAGCAGCATCTTGTAGCACTCGCTTGTCTTTGAAAGATGGAGCAGGCATCCCAGTTGTACTACTTAGCACTGGCGGCGAGTCAACACTTCTCTTATGCTTTTACAGGATTTTTCCAACAATAATTTCGTCTGAAATAGCCGCCTTGCCGTCCTCCCTCCCTCCCCTTGCAGGTACTGTTCGTGTGATTTCCAGCGGATAGCTTCCTTTTTCTCTATGTCTGTCGTTTCCATCTGGTTAAATGAGGACAGGGTCATTAATACACATTTCTTTCACTGGGTGAATAAATATAAAAATACAGGAGTTCTTACAGAATGCAGAGTTCTCTGTGTTCATAAATGGACTTTTTCTAAAGTAATTTTTTATGAATAATTTACCAATTCCAAGTGTCACGTCCATTTTAATTTTCTTTGGTTATTAAAAAAGACAAAAAATGAGGTTGAAAGCTTCTATTTTCTTGCTTAAATTGGGCTTTTGTTACTGAAAACTTACTCTGCTGAGTTGAAATGCTTTGGTCACAGCCATGGTGTAGGTGCTGGTAGCAGTGAAGGGCCAGAATAAAGGGGTCTCTTGCCTGGAAAGGAGAGGGTGGGCTCTGTCAGCTAATGTGTGCATGTTGGCTTGGAATACAAACTCATATTTGGTAGGAAAATAGACTTAAATTGATATTTTAAAATGCATACATTCAAATTAAAAGAAATTGGTCTACTTGGCAGGGGAAAAAATGACTGAATACTCTCAATTTGCAGCAGAGTGGAAGAACCTGGAATTGTTGAGCTAAGTGAAGTGGGGCAGACACAGGGACATGAGGGCTGTGTGGTCTTGCTCGTGTGGCTCTGCAGTAGCTGAACTGTTAAAAGCCGAGAGAAGAGAAATGGTCGCCACAGGCTAACCGGAAGGAAATCGGGAGATACTCGCCGAAGGCTGCATGCTTCGGAGTAAATCCTGGAGGTGTAACACACGGGGTGGGGCCTGGAGCCAAGAGCGCTGTTCATACGAAGAATCTGCTGCAAGAATACTTGCAGAAATGTAGCCACTTACAGATGAGGGCAGAGCTGTGTTAACACACTTGATCACGGTAGTCCTTATACACACACACACACACACACACACACACGATGTTACCATGTCTCGTCTCTAGATTTTATAAATTTGCCAGCTCTACCTAGTAGAGGCCAGTGACCTTGAGATGACCTTGAGGAAGAGGGTTTGATGGTGTTGCCCCCCAGCACAAAGGCTCACACTTTAATGCTACCTGAATTTTTGCTTGTTTCTGTGGTTCATTAAAATAGTGATTGATTTAGTTAGAAATGTAGTCCTGTTTATATGAGAGGAGGACGAGAGTTGCGGCCCCTTCTCTGTCGGTAACACTCAAGAGGCGGCCGTGTGTTCTGTCTTTGCCCTTTGTGCTGATGGTGATGATTATTTGATTTGCACAAGGAGCTTGGGATCCTGTGAAGACACCAGCTGGGCTCCAACCTCGAAGGCAACGAAAAGAACAAGTTCTGTGTCACACGCTCTCCCAAGCAGGCTGTCTGAGCTCTGTGGCTGGGGAGCATCTCGCCAGGTGCAGGCCACGGGTATCACTGTGCGGGTGCTCCAGCGCAGTGTCAGCGACTACTCCCCTCCCTTCTCCCCGTCGCGCCCCTCTCTCCTCTCTCTGATGTGCTTTTGGGTGAGGCTTGGGGACCTGTACACCAGGCCCACAGAGTGACACAACAAAGGCAGGCTGGCTCTTGAAGTCGGCAGGTCTCGTCCTTGTAAATTGCATGGAACAAATGCATATGTGTGGTTCAGATACATTTGCCTTGACAGAAATCTTTGGCTGGGAGTGGAAAAAGCCTCTGTCAGCTGTGGTGGCAGCAAAGGTGGCTGCTGTGGGGAGAGGGGCTTGCCAAGGCAGCGCGCGGCTCCCGTCTGCTCTGGAGACATGTTTGTGCCTCGCTTCTCAGCTTTGAGTTGTTGTAATCTTGTCTTGGTGTGCCAGCATTTGCGGAATGCATTAGTGTTGGTGTTTGCTTGGCGTTTTCACAGGATTCATTGGTGGGGATGGCGAGGGAGGTGGAGGGAAGTTAGCTTTTTGTCTGGCAAGGAGCAGAGTCTTGTGGAGTCCCCTGATGGATAGTGGTGAAGTAGCTGGAAATCACTGCACGTGCCTGTGCTGGAGCTGGCATCTCCGTGTGCCAGAGTCAGGACAGATGCAGGCGAACAGGTGACTGCAGTGGAGGGCACCTCACGGTGTGTGCTGGGTGACAGCTCGGGGCTGTTGGCGGAGGTTGGAAAGCGCCTGTATGTGAGCAAGTGTAACCCAGCCTGGGGCTCGAGCTCACCCTAGGTGGAGACGGAGTGCCAGTGTGAGTTGCCGCTGCTGCCACGTTATATCTTCCCAAAATAGACTTTATTAACCCAAAGTGGCATCCCCTCTTCTCAACTCCCCCTCTCATCCCCCTCACAGACCTTTTTGTCTGTTTGAAATGATTTTTTTAAAATTCATCTTGTTTATTTGAAAGGCTGAGTTGCAGAAAGAGGGAGGGAGAAATTGAGATAGGTGTCTTCTTCCTGCTAGCATACTGCAGCCAGGGCTGGGCCAGGCCAAAGCCAGGAGCCAGCAGCTTCTGCCGGGTCTCCCACTTGGGCATCGCGACCCCAGCACTTGAGTCATCTTCTGCTTTTCATAGGCCATCAGTAGGGAGCTGGATTGGAAGTGGAACAGCTAGGACATGCAGTGGTGTCCAGAAGGGATGCAGGCATCGCAGGCAGTAGCTCTACCTACTGTACTACACCTGCCGCCAGGCTGGGTAAGCCAGGCATCCAGAGGAGTATCTGTGTGTCGTGATAGTTGTATGTTAGTGTTTGTGCAAGGCACCTTCTGTTCTTAGTCTCTCCTGGTGTGCTGTAGTTTTCTTACCAGTTTTCACAGCAACCCTTTCCACCACCTGCTCAGCCCTTCACCCCAGAGCCTCCAGTGGTTGTGCAAAGATGAATGTCCTAATTTTGAAGACAAGGAAGCAAGTTCCTTCTGCTGTAATCTCTCCCAGATGATAAGGGGAGGTTCTGTCTGTTGATCAGCTCTTGTGAAGGCCACCAGGTGAAACTGTGCGACCTAGCCTTCCTTACCTGGGACCCAGGGAGGGGATGGCGGGCATCGGAAGACCTCATTGTGTGATTGGAATCACATCAGACTATACTTGCTTGGGATCAGCAACAATGCCCTTGCTTTGTGCCCAGTGGCTTAGTGAGGGTGCCTGCTTTCTTCTCCCTTACCCTTTGTGTCTCTGTTGATGTGTTTTTGTACATGGATTTCATTTCTACTTCAGTTCTTCAACAGTTACTTATTGAGGACCTGCTGCTTGCAAGGCACTGTGGTCTTTGTGTTGGGGATGAACGTGTGTAGCTTAGCTCTGTCTAAAATATAAAATCCAACCAATATGAAAACACCCAAATCCTTTGCTCTTACAAACTTTCATTTTGGAAGGAGGAATTGGTAAGACCATGCTTTAATGCTGATGCCTAAAGTACTTAAGCTGCAGCTGGGATGTGGAGCCCTTTTTCTGCCAGGGGCCATTTGGATGTGATGACACCATTTGCAGGCCTTGCAAAAATTATCAGCTTGAGAATTAGCGTGCTATAGATTGATTGAATCTTGAGCCTTGCCAGTTGCTGCCTTGCTGGGGCCAGACCAGATGATTTTTGTGGGCTTCTTACAGTCTACAGACCAGATATTCCCTAAAGGAGTAGAAACAGTTCATTCACTGAGTGATACTATAATTCAATATATTGATCGTATTTTGTGTCACTTAGCAACTGCAGAATACATTATAATTATTCCTTTTTAGTTTTCTATTTGATTTTGAACAACTTTGATATTGAATCAGAAGATTTTGAACGCATTTTGAAAAAACAAACACTGTATAAATAAATGGACTTGGCATTAAATAAATCTGGTTTGTTCTGGGTTCTCTATAGAAACCAAGCAAGCAAGCAAGAGGGAGAGAGAGATAGAGAGAGAGGGAGGGAAGGAAGGAAAAGGAAGGAAGGAAGGGAGGAAGGAAGGGAGGAAGAAAGAAAGAAAGAAAGAAAGAAAGAAAGAAAGAAAGAAAGAAAGAAAGAAAAAAGAAAGAAAGGAAGAAAGACAGACAGACCAACTTTCTCTGATTGTGGGGGCTGGCAGACCAGAGAGCTGGGGAAGAACTGGTATGGCAGCCCTGAGTGTGAGTGTGGTGGGAGGCAGGCTCACTCAGCCCTGAGTGGGAATGGGAGTGTGTGAGGGGGGAGGCTCGCTCAGCCCTGAGTGTGAGTGTGGTGGGAGGCAGGCTCGCTCAGCCCTGAGTGTGAGTGTGAGTGTGGTGGGAGGCAGGCTTGCTCAGCCCTGAGTGTGAGTGAGTGTGGTGGGAGGAAGGCTCGCTCAGTCTTGAGTGTGAGTGAGTGTGGTGGGAGGCAGGCTCGCTCAGCCCTGAGTGTGAGTGTGGTGGGAGGCAGGCTCGCTCAGCCCTGAGTGTGAGTGAGTGTGGTGGGAGGCAGGCTCGCTCAGCCCTGAGTGTGAGTGTGGTTGGGTGAGGCCTAAGGAACACTTTCTCTTTTGTCCAGGGCTTAGGCTTCAATGCCCAGCCCGACCTTGGCATCTCTTTGTTGGCTCTTGGAGAGTTCAATGTGAGCAGGCGTCCTGCTCTCCCAGCGGAGGGGCCAGCACCTACCCTGGCCCTTTGATTAGCACCCTGTGCTGCTCCTGGTGGTATCCCATCAGGGTGGTTTTACCAGAAAACCTGTGTCCTTGATGTGTCATTTCATTTTCCCTCTGCTGGACTCTGCCCTACTCCTGGATTATAATTCTCCATGTTTGCTTGTTGGAGCTGGCACTGTGCCCAGGCCCGCTGCTTTGCTGCAGCGTCTCCGTGGCCACGGTGCCTGGGCCTGTGTGCCTACCCACTTACCCCTTGAATAAGGTCTGCCTTCTATCCTTAACAGGTGGTGTAGGTCACAGCTTCTGTAACAGGCCTTCTCACTCAGGGGTAACCTGTTTACTCTAAGCCTACTGATTTAAATAGTAATCATGTCTGTGAACATGTGATCTTCACCGTGATGCTAGAGTGCTGTCTGAGCAGATGTGCGGCCCAGTCGGCCGAAGAAGTGGACTTGGAGTGGGACTGTGTCCACGTCCTGTGTGAAAAAGAAGTGCTTTGTGCCTTGCAGTCGAGTTTGCTGTAGAGAGCTGCATGTCCACTGCCCAAGAGTGGAAGGATGGGGAGATGTTTGCTTTTCCGAAACTGTAACTGTGGTTCTTTTACTTTGCAAAGGAGAAGTGAGCAGTGATGGTTGAAGAAAGCCACACACACACACACACACACACACACGCGCAGGCGTGCAGGTGCAGAGGTTCAGACCGTGCAGTGTTCCAGCTTGGGAGTTCTTACTGATGGCTCCTGCTTTGCACCCCTTGACATCGTTGTCACTGAGAGGAGAAACATCTCTGGTTCGTTGTGATGTCACAGGTGCTTTGCTAATGGAATCATGCTCAATGGGGGGGAGGTCAAAGAAGCCCAAATGGAGACGTAAAGGAGTCCCGCCATGTAGCAATGGGACCCTCGCTGCGGATGAGGCGAGGCATGCTTCGCTGTCCTGCTCTGCTGGCCAGACCTGCAGCTGTGGGGCTTCTCTTGGAATGTGCGGGGATGCCACAGGTGGCTCTGGAGAAGCTCTGGTGGCACTGTGCTGGCCTTGTCACTCGTTTGATGGCCTCAGAACAAATCCTGGGTTCTGATGGCTCTGGCGCATGCCCTTCTTCTCAACTGCAGAGTCCAGCGAGAGTGCTGTTGCCTGATGGCTATGACCGTCCACTTGAAACAGCAGAGGTATTTAATAAGACAGTACCGCTTGCTCAGCCCAACAGGACACGTGCTTGCTGTTGTGTGGATTCTGGCAGGTGCCACGTCAGGAAGGAGGAAAGGTCCCTGGAGCGTCTTCTGTATTTTCTGTGTTGGTGAACAGCGCCGAGGGCCCCTGTCGCACAGCAGGCACATGGTGCTGGCCCGTCGGCCTGTCATGGCGCCTCTGCTTTCCAGTTTTCGCCTCACGCCAGACACTTCATGCGTGCCTTTCATTCAGAGCAGCCACGTAAACATGCTCTCCGTAAAGCCTTCTTGGTTTCTTCAGCCCTCTCCCTGTTCCCCACACTCTTCATGTATGCGTTTTACAACTTGGGGAACCCTGTAATTTACAATCCAAACTGGGAACTGAGTGGTGGGCATTAGTAATTACGTTGGGACAATTCAGATGAACCAGCAGGGTGCAGGCAAACAAGACATTGCCACTCCATTTATGACCTCTCGGCCCGGTCAAGTGTGTGTGTGCACACTTCTGTTTAGGCCGTGCACTCTGTGGCAGGGCTGCACAGGTGTGCTTCCATCCCTGGGTTAACACGGAGTAGGAACTCATGGATGAATGCAGAATGAACATACTGTCTTTGCTGTGTGAGCAGGCCTGCAGGGACCTCCAGGAGGGCTGGGCTGTCCAGCGGTCCAAGGCTTGGCATGGTGGCAGTTTGAAGTCTCTGCTCGACTTACATGGCATCCTCAGAAGTTAGGTCTGATGTGTCAAGTAGAGAATGAAAGGGAAGTCTCTCAGGAGCAGTCTGGAAGGTGGAGCTGCGGCTCTGGGGCTTTCTAAGTGAACTGAGGAGCCCAGCTGGGTGAGCGAGCAGCCTTGCCTAAGATTCTCACAAGTGGCTGGTGACCCGGACCATGCTGACGTAGGCTCTTACGGGTCTGCAGTCAGTATAGATGCCTCTGGTGACAGAGTAGATGCCTTAGCGGTCAAGAAGATGGCACCCACCTTGGTAAGGCTACTTAAACTTACGTTGAACAGTGGACTCTGTAAAGGTTCTTTTGTTGAGGAGTTTCCATGATGCAGCGTGCAGGTAGAGTTCATGGGATTTTGCATGTAAATGAAGGACTTGCCATTTAAGCAGTCCTTGTCTCTGGCGAGAATAGGCAGCTGTTGGTATAACGAAGTGAGAGATTGAATATAATATTGAGTTTATTACCACCTTGTTCTAAAGTAAGTAAATAATGGATAGTCAACTTGTGCTTTATGGATGGCTGTAAGGTACCTTTGGAGAACACTTGGAAGGTTTTACCAACGGGGTGGTATTTTACTGCCACCTCCCTGTTGTCATTATTATTTAGTGCCTTAGGGCCAGCTCCTACTGAAAACGGAGAGGGTTTAAAATCTTTTTGTGGATAATGAACATTTGGTTTTACTGCCGTCTATAATTTGCACTCCGATGGCAAATTGTTAGCACAAACTTTTGAGCCCAGGGTATTATAACATTTTTTATCAGACACTTATGATCAGCAAAATCTATATAGCCTTAGTTTATGGCATTTTCTCTGAAAGTGAAGCTCTCATCTCCCCTTCCGGGGCCGGCTTGAGTGTTTTTCTCTCTGTAGTTAAAAATCCCTTTGGCTTGATATTACCTTCCTGGACAGAATTGTTTATTGTTTAATTCCTTGCTACACTTCCCATCCTTTACTCATAAAATCTATAGCCAGCTTTTAAAGTTGTGAATTCTGCACCAACCTTGTTTTCTCTGTCAACAGCAAACACAGGTGAGAAAAATGGGTACGGAGTCTGGCCAGATGTTGGAGTCCCCTTCTTAGGATGTTGGTAATACCCTCCCCCCACTGTACACAGAGTCACGGGGCTGCCCTGGGGATGTGCACTTCGGAAGCAGAGGCACAGCAGCCGTGGGAAGCCCTGAGCAAGGTGCAGAGGGCAAGGCGTCGGCCTCCTGCTGCTGGGTGTGCGGCAGGGCCATTTGCTGGCGACAAGTTCCTCCTATGTACTTGCTAGCCTCCTCCACACTCATCGTCAGGCATGTCATGCAACAGTCACGTTCTTCATATTTTTTTTGGAGGAAATGCCCTCCTTCCTCCCACCCCCTTACTGTCACTTCATTCTTTGGTCTTGGGAGAAAGGAGTCCTTAGATGGGAGCTCCTAGACTTGCCCTGTCTTGTGGTCAGGGTGCGTTCCCTTATTGGTCTCTTGGTTTGGGAAAATGAGAGAAGCCGTAGATGAGCACTTTGTAAAAAGGAGTTGCTCTATTTCGTGACATACAGACTTGTTTCTTGATGGATTTCTCATAGTGCCTGGTTCAGTGTTGCCATCAAACTGGGTGATCCACAAATATTCTGTTATGTTATTTGTTTTATTTGAAAGGCAGAGATAGAGAAGGAAAGACAGAAAGTGGGAGAGATCTTCCACCTGCTGCCTCACCCCCCACGTGGCCACAACAGCTAGAGCATTGCTGGTCGAAAGCCAGGAGCCACATTTGTCCAGGCCTCCCCTGTGGGTGAGAGGCCCAAGCACCTTGGCCATCTTCTACTGCTTCCTGGGCACATGCACAGGTGGCATGCGGGACTTGAACCATCACCCATGTGGGATGCCGGCCTCCTATCCAGTGCAGCACCGAGGGCTAGCGAGTCTTTCCTACAAGATAGGACTTCCTTTGCCTACAGGTTGCATCTCAGGTTGGAGACAGGTTAGTGCCAAAGCACGTGGAGCAACCTTCCCCACCTTCTTCATGGTTTAATTCCAGTCGCGTGTTAGAACAGCATTTCACCACTTCTGGTTTTGCTAATTGTCATGCAGATAAACAGAGGGGATCGTGAGGCTGGACTAAGAGGAAAGCTCAGGCTGTTAGGCTGAGGGAGCTCCTGCTGTTCTTGTGCCTGGAGTGAGGCAGCAGTAATGACTGCGCAGGTCCGGAACACCGTGTGACAGATCGCTGTGGCTCCCGCCGCCCTGCAGGCCTGTTCCCCAGCAGCTGTCACAGTTCAGTCATTAGCATACCTTTAATGGCTTCTTCTCCAAATAATTTCTACTAGGGTATTTAGAATGCATCAAGGAAAAATATTGACTTGTAGAGAAGAGGAATTCTAAATGTAGACAAATGGTTTTCATTCAGTCAGATGGCATTTTGATGAAATGGAGGAGCCACGTTAGCAGCCTGGTCCCGTGTTGTGCGGTTGATAGCACTGAATGCGATGCCTGGGAATGACTTTTTAGGCATTCTGTTATACTTAATTAAACAGAAAAATTCAAAGTTAATAAACCACCTAAACATAAACAACAACAACCAAAATACTAGAAGTTCCTGTTTGCAGCAGAGTCTCGCACGCAGGCCCTGGCCTGGCAGGTGCTTGCATTGCCTGTGGCTGGCTGGCCCACTCCGTGTCCTGTGCTTGCCCATTGGCTGGCCCACTCCGTGTCCCGTGCTTACCTGCTGGCTGGCTGGCCCACTCTGTGTCCTGTGCTTGCCTGTTGGCTGGCCCACTCCATGTTCTGTGCTTACCCATTGGCTGGCCCACTCTGTGTCCTGTGCTTGCCCATTGGCTGGCCCACTCTGTGTCCTGTGTTTACCCATTGGCTGGTCCACTCCGTGTCCCGCGCTTGCCCATTGGCTGGCCCACTCCATGTGTGAATCTTACTGAAGATCCCATTGAGGAAGGGTGAGCCTTAAGGACTCTTAATGTTTGCCCAGATTACATGTCATTACACTGATTTTTGAGGTTTCTGACCAAAAGACAATTTTAACAAGTATTTAGATGTTTAACATGTCTTGATAATGCCTTTGCAACTCTAAGTCATACTAGCTTTTTCATTACATGCTCATTTTAAAGTGCCAGATTTGATAATTCTCCTAGATATTGTGATGCTAAAAATGTTGTCAGTAAAATCTAGAATCTTCAAATAAGTTTTGAAAAGGAGTGATGGACCCAATGGGGTTTTAATTACACTGCATGGATTCAGCTCACCTGTCTTTTATGCGACTCTCTCAAGGGAAAGTGGAAGACTCGCTCAGCATCTAAGCAGCCAGTCTTAATTGCAGAAAGTGTCTAGAATCTGTTCTGCCATTGTGAAGTTTTGACTGTGAGAACATTGTCAGTTCTGTAATGGACGAAAGAGATCTTAAGCCATTGCTGCACGATGCCGAGGTGACGTGTGTTATTTAAACGTTAGTGGCTGGTTTTCTGCTCCGAGGTGTTGGGTATTATTGTTGGTCGTGTAAACACAGCAGAGACGCTAGTGTCAACCAGTTAATGTCCGCAGCTGGTTGACTAACTTCACAGGAGTTGTTGGATAGGTAGCGTCGATCATGAATCATCTGCCTTTCGTTGACAGGCGCTGTGGGTCCTCTCTGCCCCTCCCTCCACTTCCTGTCCTCTTCCCTCCTTCCCAGTGTCTGTGTCCTTGTTCGTCCCGCTGCACGGTCAGTCTCCAAAAGCCCAGAGAGGATTTGGCTTTGGGGAACAGCCTAAGGCTAGTGGCTGATGAACTTGGGGTCACTTTTTCAGTGACTACAACGCAGCGCATCAGTTTTCTTGTGTTCTGGAGAGGCTCTGTCTCTCAACGTACTGTGCGTGGTTGTGGAAAAGCCAGGCTTAGTGTTTGGTCATGACCACCCAGTTCTGTGTATTGCCTTGTCACCTGACTATGCCTGCACCCGCCTTTTTCCTGTGCTTGCGTCTGTGTCTGTCTGTGGGGTTGCTGTCAGTCGTGTTTTATGGTCTCAGTCATTTTAGAATTTTTAATGATAACTATATTATATTTGGAATATAGTAATTAAAATGATGTAACACTGTAGGAAGTCAACTTTCGCTCGATGTTTAATTATATAAACTTGCTACGTGTTAGACTTTTCTTTTTTGGAATATAACATTTGAGAATTCCAGAAAGGCGTCAGTGCTTGTTTTATGCAGCATCTTCGTGCAGGTCTGCATTTTTGAGTGCAGCGACAGTCCACATCACCGAATGCTGTATGTAATGCCAGGCTCGTACAGAGGAGGGGAGCGAGGGGAGGGAAGGTACTCTGCCATGCATGGTTTATTTCCTTCAATGTTTGATGACTGTTTAAAGTTAGCAGAAGATAAGTCATACATATAAGAAAGTCATTAAGATGTCCTTTTGTGTACTTGCTTTATTTTGCGCAGAAGCAGCAGTCCTGTGTAGGTTCTCTGGCGTTGTAAGTGCAGTCTGTTAGTGCTCGTTAGTTTGTGTGTCCAGGTGTGCGTGCCTCAGGAGCAGGACCCTGGTCCAGGAGTGGACGCTGGTGAAGCGAGTACTGGGTGCTTTAGGGCGGAATAGGGGTTGCTGGGAGTCTGAGCAGGAAACGCCCAGTAAAATAAAATGTACAATTTGCTTTAGATTAAAAATGTTTTCTAAACAGTGTAATTTAGTTTGTTTATTCATTTATCTCTCCATTCATTTGATAACATATAAAAGAGGCTATGAACTTAATAATAGAAATCCCGATTTATGAAAAAATACATGGTCATTTTGGAATACATTTTGATATCGTTTTTTGCATTCACTGTATGTTTATAAACCAGAAATATGAAACTAATGATTTTTTTAAAAGATTTATTTATATTTCCTGGAAATGCAGATTTACAAGAGAAGGAGAGACAAAGATATCTTCCATCTGCTAGTTCACTCCAAAAGTGGTTGCCATGGCTGCAGCTGAGCTGATCCCGAGCCAGGAGCTTCTTCCAGTTCTCCCATGTGGGTGCAGGGGCCCAAGGCTTTGGGGCATCCTCCACTGCTTTCGCAGGCCACAGGCAGGGAGCTGGATGGGAAGTGGAGCAGCATGGATGCGAACCTGTGCCCTTATTGATTACTGGTTGAGGATTAGCCAGTTGAGGCATCATGCTGAGCCGAGAGCACTGTTTTCTTTTGAAGGATGTACTTATTTCTTTTGGCTTAAAAGAGTTACTGAGTGGGTTGGGTGGGGAGAGGCAGAGAGCTTGCATCCTCTGGTTTACTCTGCAGATGGCTTTACTGGCCAGCACTTGGCCAGGCCAAACCAGAAGCCAAGAGCTTCTTCTGGGTGTCCCATGTGGGTGCAGGGGCTTTAGGACTTGAGGCATCTTCCACTGGGAACTGGGTGGGAAGCGGGTAGGGAAATTTGAATAATCCTTAGGGAGGAAAAGGCACATTATGATACATTATTTTTTCAAATTTAATTCAGAAAATCTGTGTATTTTGATGCACATATTGTTAGTAGCATGCATATCCAAGTAGCTTAGTTTTTCCTGGCAAATTCTCATGTAACAAAAAGCGTTGTTAAAGGAGATTGAGCTTTCTTGAAGAAAATGTTACACAAATAATGGCTTGCTCTTTATAGTACTAGTATTGTTAGGGCTGGCAAAGCAGGGTAAGCCACTTACATCCCATATCAGGACTCTGCTTTCTGAGCAGCTTCCTACTAAATGCATCAGGAAGACAGCAGAAGATGGTCTGTAGATGTTGGGCTTCTGCCTCCCAGGAGGAGTCCCTGATGGCCTGCAGGTGTCGGGCCTCCCCCAGGAGGAGTCCCTGATGGCCTGCAGGTGTCGGGCCTCCCCCAGGAGGAGTCCCTGATGACCACTAGCTGTTGGGCCTCCCGCAGGAGGAGTCCCTGATGACCACTAGCTGTTGGGCCTCCCGCAGGAGGAGTCCCTGATGACCACTAGCTGTTGGGCCTCCCGCAGGAGGAGTCCCTGATGGCCTGTAGGTGTTGGGCCTCCCCCAGGAGGAGTCCCTGATGACCACTAGCTGTTGGGCCTCCCGCAGGAGGAGTCCCTGATGTCCTGTAGGTGTCGGGCCTGCCCCAGGAGGAGTCCCTGATGACCACTAGCTGTTGGGCCTCCCGCAGGAGGAGTTCCTGATGGCCTGTAGGTGTCGGCCCTCCCCCAAGAGGAGTTTTAAAGGGTGTTTTTATGCTGATCCCCTTTCTTTGCTGGCTTTCCTCTCTCGTTATTGGCTTGGTTCCTTCTCACTTTATTTGCTACCAGTCCACTTACTGTTTGTGCATTGTGGATGTTCTGGATCAGCAGTGATCCCTCCCAGCCAGCTGATCAGGTGCCTCATGAAAAACGCTGTTACTATACAATGTTAGTTTGTTCTCCTGTGAACTTGATCCCACTAACTTTTGCTGGTTCGTTATGAGCAGGGAGAATTACGTGTGTGAATTCCACAGGGACATTTACATCATGCAATTCTCTCAGGAGGTTTCACGGATACTGTCATGCAGCGTTTTCATGTTGTAACATTGGCCTAGACCACCAAGTACCACTTTCTAGCTTTTCACAGTACTTCATGGAGTGCTTGTATTTCAGAAGCTGTCTGAAAAGCTTCGGATGCGTGAAGGCAACTGGATTCAATAATGTAAAATTGCAGTTGGGTTCTTTAGAATCTTCAGAGAACTGCAATTACTAACACTGTGAATAATTTTCTTTTTTTCTTAACGTGCAGTTGTTAGAGAACAATTTGGAAAATTGATGCTCCTGTCAAAAGTCTGGATGGGTAGGACACAGGCTCACTGTGGCTATGGCAACATGAAGAACCTACAACTTTTTCTAACTGTGAAAAATCTATTTTATACTCCATTAAACTGGTACTCAGCATAAATAACGTGTGCATTCGTTTTCTTTGTTGAGAAAGACACACTAGTCACAGTAGAGTGTGTTTTCAGGGTATGCAATTGTACTCTCCCTTTTCTCCTGTGTGGGATGGTCTGTGCCTTTCCCTTCTCCTCCTATCCTCACCTCCTCATTGATGGCTTGCAGCCAGTGACTGTAGGTCTGGTTATTGCAGAGATCCAGAGGACATGGCAGGGGGGCCTTGCAGCCAGTGACTGTAGGCCTGGTTATTTTAGAGATGCAGAGAGGACATGGCAGGGGGGCCTTGCAGCCAGTGACTGTAGGCCTGGTTATTACATACATCCAGAGGGCATGGCAGGGGTTCCTGCGACTTGGACAGATGTGTTCCCCAGCTTAACTGCTCACCAAACCTGTTCCTTTGGGTCCAGTCTTCTCATCTTCAGATCAGTACAGATCTTGCATTAGTCAGGTTTTATGTGTGTGTGATTACAATAAAATACTTGGCAAAACCGACCTTACAGAAAGGACTTAAGTAGCTTATAGTGTTAAAGGTTCAAGTTCAGGATTGAGTGGTCCCATTCTTTGGCCTTTGGTGAGGACGCAGTAACGGAGTGCAAGCAGAGAAGGGAAATTGTGGTGAGCCAGGACGCCAAGAAAGAGCTGCTACACTTGACTCAGGTTCTTTGGCGCAGCCCTGGAGAGAAGTGCTCTTCTAGGGCATGTTCCCAACTACAAGAGTCCACCGCCTGTAGACGGGGAATGTTCCATCCTCTCAGTGTCATCACCTCTGACTTTGGGATTTCAAGTCCTCCATGAGTTCAGGAGCCGTGTCTTACTCAAACTCTAGCAGGTCCTTGCTTGGGAGGAGTCAGTTGAGAAATCAGAGACAGATATATAGAAGTGCTTTTTAGTTTGTGATTCTATTCCATGTCAGATCCTGTTACTGTGGTTGTTTTAGTTCATGTTGACAAGGACAGGCAAGCCACAGACAGACTCTGCAGCTACATGCCAGGAGGCCATGGACAGCCATTAGCAGTCTCTCACTGTGTTCTATGCCTCCCTGGGGGGTCCCTCTCCTGGGAGTCTGCCAGCTACCTCGGGCTGGGCCAAGGCTGGTGCCCTGTGTTGTATTTTCGGTTTTGGAGCCTAAATGTAAGGAAACCTTATCTCCAAGAAGATAGCTTTTGATTGATGAAGATGGAGAGTTGATGAAGAAGGAACGTGTGGTTGGGGAGGACAGAAAGAGAATAAGGAGGCGGTGATTGGAGAGACAAAGGATCTCAAGGCAGAAGTCCACGTCGCGGTGTGATCTGCAGCCACTGTTGCTGTGCGTGGAGGCTGGCTCTCATGGGCTGTGCGATTGAGGACAAGGGAAGCCACTCCTGTGATCTGCAGCCACTGTTGCTGTGCGTGGAGGCTGGCTCTCATGGGCTGTGCGATGGAGGACAAGGGAAGCCACTCCTGTGATCTGCAGCGTGGGGACAATGAGCGCCAGGGAGTGTCACCTGCTGAGGATGATGTACATGTGGGTGCAAGAGCTGTCGCTCTGCTCTAGGAACCAGCCTTGCATGAAGCTGTGTCTTGGCTGAAGTACTGTTTTTTCGAAGATGGCTCTGAATCCTAGTATTGTGACTCTAAGTGCTTATTTCCACCACTTCCTATGCAGACATAGAAACGCTACACGGAGCGTAGAGTTGCCTCAACAACTCTGCAGCAATCTGCTGCCCGCCACAGCCTTTTCCTTGTGTCTGAACACTTGGAGCGTAAGGCTTAGGTGGAGATTGTCCGACCCCACTGCCAGGTGAGACTCAAGCAATCATGTGGTCTGGTCCTGCTAAGGCATCTGCCGGCAGAACTCAAACATCAGTACAGTACAGTAGCAGCACATGAAAGAATGGACGGAAACAGGTCATTCTTCAGGAGAGAGCTCATGTGACCTTGGAGCCGTTGTCCGTTCAGTGAGTGGCTTCTTGGTTTTAATGCTGCTTGGGTCTTAGAATGTGCAAGTCTCAGGGCTCAGCTTCCCCTTTGCTCTTTGTGCTGAAAGCAGCACCTGCAGGTAGGAACGACTCTTTACTCATCCGTTCTGGATGACAAGGAAGCTGCTCAGTAAGCCATCTGCTTTGCTCTGTCCCCATGGCCTGGTGAACCTGTGCCATGCCTTCCCCCCAAAACTGAACTCAGGAACTCAGCCTGTGTCCAGTGGTGGCCATCACAGCACCTGCTCCAAAGCCTGGCATTGAAGGAAGAGATACAATGCAAACAGGAGCTGTATCAAGGTGTTTTGTGGTAATCATTTCTAGTGTTGGTCTTGGTCCACCCTTAAAATGAAATGGGAAACCGTGACTCACTTCACCACTCCCTGTCCAGTGGCTGGAAAGGATGTAAAGACTGTGTGGAAAGAGTTCCCTTACTGCTGACTAAAAGTCTCATCAGGACCTAGGGCGTCTAAAAGGGAGTTCCCAGTTTTGTAGAAAATGCTCTTCAATGAAGATGTCAGAGAACTGAATTACACCTAAAATCCTGAGCTGTCTCTCATGTGTGTGCAGCCACTTCTAGCTCCTCTGTGAGCTGGGAAGTGTGAAATGCTTTGAAAACTGTAATTAAATATCTGAAATTGTGCTGCAAAACCACTATAAGCGTTGCCTCATGCAGTATTTCAGTGTTAAGCGCTAAAATGTAATCCGAGTAGCTGTGACTAATCTAGTCTTTATTTGTAACACGTTCAAATTAAAAGGCGTGTGTCCTTGTTCATGTACTTTCTCATTAGCACTAATATTGCTAATGGGAGTGACAAATGTATTCCATTTTCTCTATCACTCACGCCTTTTAGATAACCAGCTCCTAGGAGGCAGCTGTAATTCTCCCTGCAATACGTTCGTGGAGCTGTGCATTTAACAGTTTTGTTCAAAACAGGCTGCGTCCACAGGGGTTGTGAGTGGCCCCACAGAAGTCAGGGTGGCAGTTCATACAGATGGCAGCACGTGTGTGCAGCCCTCACACAATCATCATGACCGTTTTCTGAGATTCTGTACATAGAAGTACCCTGACGTGTTCAGAAAACAGTGCAAATGCGAGACACAAACGTTCAGTATTTAATGATCAGAAAGGTGAGTGCGATCGTTGTGATTGTCAGGTCTCCAAGAAAATGTAAATTTTCTTTAAATTTTTAAAGATACCTGCTAAGATTATTAAAAAGAGTGATAGGTGGGAGAGAGAATGTGAAGTGCTGTCCGATGTCGGTGCCTCACGGTTGAGGCATTCTATGCTGCCCCCTGGACACACGCGAGCAGGAAGCTGGAGGGAAAGCAGAGGAGCCAGGAGCTGTCATACAGACGGGGTGCTGGGGTCCCGAGTGGCACTCAGCCAGTGCGCCTCGTGCTTCCTGCCGTGCCGGAGGAGCACTGAGGCGTGGTGAAGTTATCCAGACTCCTCAGTTTGGCAGCGTGCTTTTAAGGAAAACACCTTCCAGTAATAAGGTACTTTGAAAAGGGGAACGTCCTTTGACTAATGAAAGACATGTTGTACAGTGCAGCAATATGAGCCATCTTATTAAATCTTAATCAGCAACAGTGTCTCACTAATTACAAGAGCTGGCTTATATATTGAGTAAATTGCTGTTTATAGATATTGGACTATATTAACTAGCACAGCTAATTGCCAGTTGCAGGCAAGGCTAGGATTCATCAGAGCTGCTGTGTGTGGCTCCAAGTGGGCATGGAGAGGCAGGTGATGACACTGGGATGTATTTATAATGCAGGCCAATTTCTTATGAAATGCATGTGGTATTGTTAGTTTCCCACAAGTCTGTGAAATGTGATTTATTTAATGCATTTCAGAGCCCCCATAATATTAAGATATAATTGAGATGTGAAGTAAAAAAGAATTGTATGCAGTCAGTGTGGTGTGTGAGTCATAGACTAAATTGCTTGTAATTTTAAAGGCACTTAGAGGAAATTTATATAATGCATTCTTGTGTTTGGCAAAGGGTATAAGAACAATAGTCCAGTTATTTCAGTATTTGATTTCTAAGTATAGGACTTTCCGAGTTGTTGTTAGGCCTCCGATAGCCGTATAGGTGAGCAAATGCAAGGCCTCTGAGCTTTCCCTTTCTGCCTCTCACGTAGCAGAGTAGTTGAGCAGTGTATCATTTTTATAAAGACCATAATCTAGTTTTTATACACCACACAACTGGATTGAATGACAACAACATAAGTGTTACCAGCATGTTTAGAAGGAAATCAGGTAAATGGTACTTGGAATTTTAATGATTATTGCATTGAAAAGACCGAAAATCACAGGTCTTGGCTTTATGGTTTAATTACTTGCTTAACAATTGCTAGTGATGCACTAAATCACAAGGCTTCCAAGCAAACAGCATCACTGACTCTCATGCCTGAGCAGCTCCAGTTTTCTTGACAATGGCCACCACACCATGTTTAACTTAATGCAAGCTGCGAGTTTCACCACAAGCAGTGGAGCTTCAAGCGTGCCAGGGAGCTGAGTGGTTCACCAGTGCTGACACTGGTGGCAAGAGTAACTTCGATATGTCTCATCAAGACCAGTTAGGGAAACAAATGGAATAATTATCCACATCCCTTTTTTGATATGGGATTTAATAATTGGCTTTCCAACTTTCCAGGGCTCCTAATTAATAGTTGTTTTTTTTTTTTTAAACACAGCAGGTGGTTTTTCTCAGTTTGAAAAAAGTCTGGAACTATGGCAAGATTAAGGTCCTACCTGCTCTTACAGGCCAGATTGTAAAGGCTGTTTCAAGGAGAGTAAACTGTAGGAAGCAGCTCAGCATTGCCAGTGTGAAAATCCAGCTTGTGCCTTTGTTGGCCCGTGTTCTTTGTGCGCTGGAGGCTGTGGCACCTCCGTGAGTGCCCTGCTCTCTCCCGTCTTACCCTTTTTGCCATGACCAGCTTTTTCTTTCACGTAGATTCTTCTGGAATTCAGTGAGCATCTCCGTTGTCACTGAAGGAGCAGCCACAATCTCGCACAAGAATTCCTGGCTCCTCTGCTTAGGATGCTGGCAGTGAGCACTGTAGCCAGTCAGCCCCTGCTCGTGAGCAAAGGCTTTGTACTGCTGGGCTAGGGTATTCACTAGCTGAAGTGGGTTAAATGCATTTTTGACTCATGATATTTTCAATTTAGGATAGGCTTATCAGGACGTAAACCCATCACAAGTGAAAGTGGCATCTTTAATGGGAAATGAACACGTCAGATGGGCATTTCGGAGTGGATAATTAGGTCTCGTACGTATTGAAGGCTTCCCTCATGCAGGCACGGTCCTCAGCACCCACTGCATGATTAACGACTGTGGCAGCATGCGATGATGGTATTGTCCCTACGATGGGAATAACGGGGTGCAAAAGGAAGTAATTTAACCAGAGTCCCCAGTCATCACGCACATCTGAGGCTCTGGGCGGCCTTGCTGTTTTCCTCTTGGGTATAAATAGGGAGTCTTAGACAGGGGTGAACACTGGTTTTTCCTGCATGGGCACTGAATGAGGCATGATCACTCTTGGTATAGATACATATTTGTAAAATTTTAACAACATTTGGCTCACAGTGTTACATGGTATCATGAGTGTATACACGTTCATATATAACAGGCAATACCGTATATGACTTATTCTGTTATGTAATGCCCTATTCTGTGTTTTCTCTTTTATCCTTTTTTCATTTAAAAAATGCTGGTTGCAACCCAGTGAAATGATTTGGCAGTCCCCAGTGGGTGGCAACCTGTAGTTTGAGAAATCACCAAGAAGCAGTCCCAGCCTTGGGGATTGGGCTTTGTGCTGGCAGGTGCCAACTTCCCCTCTCCACCGCCCATCCGCCTGTTCTCGCCCCCTGCCATGAGCACCACCAGCTGGCTCTGCTCCTGGGCGCCTTAGGTACTTGCACTTCTCCTGTTGTGAGCCCTTGACTAGTCTAGCCAGTGGGCATTGGTGAGGGATTGGATGCTGAGTGCGGCTGAGAGCGCTGCCGCGCTGGGCGACTTTTATCATGGTCCGTTGAGGGGCTGTGGAGTTTAGATTCCACCACTACGGCCAGAACCTGGCTTTCTGAGGCTTCTCTAGCTTTCTGAACTTTCTGCATGCCAGGCAGGATCCTTGTAACAGTTGAAGGAACCTGAAGTAGAAAAGGGTTTTTTTTTTTTTTTTCATTCTGCTAACCCCCTTCTTGCTCTGAACAAAATGTACCAAATGTGTTGTAAATAGAAGCTGGGAAGATACAAGACAATTTTATTATCATTTTGTAGGTCACGTGCGTGTCAGGTAGATCTGCCCACCGGAAGGCTGGCTAGGGGTGGTTGCCCTGTGTGCATTGGGCTGGAGTGAACCTGTGGCTAGGACCGGTACAGTGCGCCTCGGCACAGGGTCCAGTCCTTGATGAGCGGACATGGGCTGATGTCCACTCTGCCCTGGACCCCATTCCAGGTCTGCCCTTCCGATGAGAACTGAGTGTCCGCTCTCTGGGAGTTTCAGAATGCAGTAACAATGTGAGAAACAGTGGTGTAGAGTGACCTGATGTGTGCAGGTGGGCAATTAATTTTTCTTGCATAGAGATGCTAGATGTGTAAGCCCAGGCCCAAGGCAGAGGGCAGCAGTTTCAGTTCTGAGCCGTGTGCAGCTCGAGGGATGATGCGTCTGTGACTAGTGCTAAGTGTGGTTCTTGAACAGTGGCTGCGGCATTGCCTGGGACCATAGTGGGAATCCAGACTCCCCAGTCGGCTTAGACTGACTGAGGCAGAATTTGCCTGTTAACAAGATCCCAGGTGGATCCCTACACAAATTACAGACTGAGAAGTGCTAGAGTAGTGATGCTCACTCCGGCTGCTCTCAGATGGGCACAGTAAATCTCTCAAAGTGGAATAGCACTTAGCCAAGCCTGCAGTAGCCAGCCTGGGTCAGTCTGACGTCAAAAGTCAGCAACTTCATCCCTGTCTCTTGCGTGGGTCACAGAGGCCCACGCAGCTGGGTGCTGTATTGCCATCTTTCCAGGCACATCAACAGGGAGCAGGCTTGGAAGTGGAGCAGCTGAAACTTCAGTGGGTACTCTGGTGCACGCTGCTGGGTCCTGAAGTGCTATGCCACAGTGCCAGCCCCGCAGATCGCTTTAAACGTCAGCACATTTTTGCAGCTTAGAATCTGCGTAGTAGATTTATGGCACGAGTCAAGACCTGGATTTTACACATGACTTACAACGTGATCCCTGCGGTCCCAGACTTGCTTCTGGGGGTTTCTGTGTTAGCCTTGCTGGTTTGTCTGGAAGCTTTTCAGAATTGGTGCCCATAGAGTGAGCCAGGAGCTCTGTGTAGCCATGTGATCTTCATGGAATTAAGAGCAGAGCCGTGGCTCCAGGAAGGGACTCAAGGGGAAAGATTTTTGAGGTCCTAAGATATTTCCCAAAGTTTGAGCTGTGAGTCAGCATTTCGGAAGAGGGTCTCAGGTGGAACGATTGGAAGGTCCCCCAGATTTGGTAGGCTGAGAAATGTGAAGATTTAGCCAGAAAGGATTTGCGTGCTAACGAGGAGCCTGATGTGAAATCCTGTGCTTCCTACACTTTGGGGCAGTGGCTCCTAATTTGTGCATCCCCACTGAAGGGAGCAGTTGGAGGCAGCGTCTTCAGCACTCCCGCCCGCTGGCCCCGAGCTGTGCAGCTGTGTGCAGCATCCTGCCGTCCGGGCTGGAGGCGGAGGGCCTTGTCGCTTTGTCTAGTGCCGGCCTGTCTTTGACATGTACATGATAAAGTGTGCTGTTTGATTCCACACCGCTTGCTGCTCTGAGTGTCCTGCTGCAGTCCTTCCTTTTCATGTCGCATTACACAAGGCACTTTCTGCCCCTCTCCTGACCCCGAGTGCCAGCGTCGGGCCTGCTCACCCACAACGTGCTCTAATTGGCAAAACTGTAACCTGGCGGCAGCAGCTCCCCATTGCAGCTGCTAATTGGTGTCAGGGCGGCTGGGGAAGCCAGGCCGTGTTGGATTGACTGACAGACCAGCTGCTGTGACTGCTAGGTTTCCGTCTGACCAACAGGTTTATTGCTTTTGAAACTAAAATTAAAATGTTAGCTATATTCCAGAACATCCCAAGTGGCCCTGAGATGTGGTCAGCCGGTCCTCATTGAGCACTTTCTGTATTGGCTCAAGTCCCTGGGTTTATGATGGAAACTTTGCCATATTTCTCACTCACAGTGGCTGTTGTCCCGCTTCCATGGTGCTGTGTACAGCTGCATTGTGCTCCCAGCGTCTGCTGCACAGCGGGCTCCTCTCGGGGCGGGCGCAGACCTGCCGCAGGCGCGTCGTGGGCGGTGGGCAGGCACCATAGGCAGGCTGCTCCCCCTTGGACTGGTCAGTGACGCTGGTGGGGAGTTCTAGGAAAACGTCGGAGTGTAAGATAAAAGCTGGTTTATACAAATAACACTGGGAGTCTCAGAAGGCTGATGGGAACCGCATTTCAAGTTGTTCTCTTTGATGAAGTTGGTGTCTCAGGGTCATTTCAAGCAGCACAGTGTCCTTAGGAGAGCTGGCATGACCAGGAGCAGTTCTCTGCGACGTTTTATTGCTGCTCGTTTCGGTGACTGCACTCTGCATCCTTTCTACAACAGTATTTCTGTTGCGGAAGGAAAGGTTTGGGTCTCTCTTAGTCAGCAGACATTGCGGATATGATTGTAACTCTTGATCTCAGCCTGCGCTGTGCAGGTTTTCTGAAACGTTTTCCTGCAGATGATCTGGCATGGGCCCTGAAGAACCCAGTGTTTAGAATGACTCTTTGCCATGCTATTGAAGACACAGTTGGGAGAGCTTGAGCCCTGCCTGGGGTACCCTCTGACTGGCACAGCCAGGCACCCCAGGGTTGAAGTGCCCTGCCACGTGTTGGCGCCCGTGAGGGTGCAGAGGCCATCTGGCTTCTGAATGGTGAATTGCAGTCAGAAGATTGTCGCATGCACAGACAGCATCTAGACATGTTGGGAGTCGAATGAGTGCTGGGCTCAGGTCATAGGCTGAGTGAGGAGAGAAAGTGGAACGGTTTCTTAGAACAGTAAGTGTGAGCTGGGATTTTAAGCAGATTGAAAGTATGTTTGGTGTCCAAAAGAAGAAAACAGCTGGAATGAAACGGCATCATGAGGGGAGAGCACGGGTTCTCTGAGTTGCTGAGAACGTAAGGTGGTTCAAAGGTGGTGCTGCTCATACTTGATAAGCTCGTGAGGTGGAGAACAGGTGCAAGTGTCGCCTGATGGGGATGTTGAGGATGTTGAGAGGACAGGAGAGGAACAAAGAGGGAAATCTTTGGACGCAGGGTTCAGGCTCCTAAGTGAGGAGAAGTGCCCCGAACTAGAGGCCTGCTTGTTAGGGTCCAGCAGGCAGACTCTGTGAAGGTGCACAGGCTAGGAAATGGGGCATTGCAAGTCAGACAGGAGGTACACCGTAAACATTATTCCAGCTTCAAAGACCTCCAAACACCGCATTTTGATTTAAACTATTTGCCACTTTGGTTTATTGCTAAACCAGTAAACCAGCGACTCTAGCAGCGTGCAGGGAGCTGAGGATCCAGGGACCTGAGTGAGACTTCCTCAGTGCCCTCCTGGCTTCTCACGGGGCAGTCATGGCGTCCTGTCGTTATTGCAGCCGCCGTGATGTGCTGGGCGCAGGCAGAGGCCCTCAAAGCTGAACGTGGGCCCAGTTGCAGAGTCTAACCACTGCCATAAAACGGGATGGATGCGGCCTTCTGGATCCTTCTGCAACTGTAGGAGTCAGTGTGTGTGTGTTTTTTTAGATTTATTTTATTTTTATTACAAAGTCAGATATACAGAGAGGAGGAGAGATAGAGAGGAAGTGGAGCTGCTGGAATTAGAACCGGCGACCATATGGGATCCTGGCGCATTCAAGGTGAGGACCTTAGCTGCTAGGCCACACTGCCAGGCCCGAGTCTGTGTTTTTACATAAATAAATGAATGCATTAGACATTCCTCCAGTTTATGGACATTGTTGATTTTTAGGGGTAGATCAAGCTGTTTCTTGGGAAAGATACATCTTTATTGTTATTTTAATTTTCATTCAGATGGCAGGTTTTATGGAGAGATAGAAAAGGTGAGGCACCATTCCATGAGCTGGTTCACTCACCAAGTGGCTGCAGTGACCAGAGCTGAGCTGATCCGATCCCAATCTGGGACAAGGAGCTTCTCCCAGGTCTTCCCCTTAGGTGCTGCATCAAAAGTGGAGGAGCTAGGCTACCAACCAGCACCACTGTAGGATGCTGGTCCCACAGGGTGGGTTAGCTTGTTGTGCAGTGCCCCAGCCCCGAGACACGTTCCTTTAAAGAACGCATTAGAACGCAGTCATGGCAATGTCTGCCGGATCGCTCGTCTGTGAGGTTGGTTGTCTCCCTGGTGGGATCTGCCAGTGAGCCCTGAGATTCTGTCCCTCCAGTGCTTCCGACAGCAGAAGTGGACATCCAGTTCCAAGAACATTCCTAAATTAGGGAATAAAGAGTCTGATATGCAAGTGATGGAGCAATTTTATATCTTCAACTTTTAAAAAATAGCACTTATCTTAGAAATTCGGACTTTTTTATCAGTTGCTTCCATCCAGCTTAGCAGCAGCTGCTAGACAGTCGTGTAAGAGCTTGAAAGTAGCAGTGTTGGAAATCCGAGGGGTCTGGGGTTTCCTGCATATTGCAGGGTGCACCAGCTCACCTTGCATTTACAGATGTGCGAGGATCGTTCCGTGTCCACGTATGTGTGTTACGGGTGGGTCTGGTTGATGGCTGCCAGCGAGTTGGGAACAAGTACAGTGACTCTGGGGAATGGGACGCCTGTGCTCAAGCTGAAGGAACTTTTCTAGTAAGCTTTGCTGCGGTGAATGAAAGTGGCCCAGGGAAGGTCCAGAAGCAGGTGCAGTTTGTAGACCATTTCAGGTTCCACATTGCCTTGAGGAACGGGCCTGTCCACTTGACGTGCTTGGAAGCGCTATCCTCTTGCATCTTTTGCCCATGTGTTGGGAGTGTGTTGGCTGGCATTCCGCGTCCCTGTGACACTTGCCGTTTCTCTGTCCGCTTCCCCAGGGAGCTGTTGAGGGCCAGCTAGGGCCCTCAGCACTTGTCCTGGGTCCAGAGCACACGTGTGTGTAAGGAGCACGTGCTGAGCATCACACAGTTGGCGAGTCACTTCGTCAGTCATTGGCCAGCTCAGTGTCCTGTGGAACTTGTATTCCGGTTTTGTGTAACACTGACTCTTTACCCTTTAAAAAGATTAAGCCAGTAGACCTTTAATATTGGTTCAGTCATCCTGGTTAATTTGGTAAGGGTTGATACTGAAACAGTTCCTTAGTAAGATAAAGTGTTGGTAGGTTGTGGCAAAGTGGAAGATAACCAGTGACAGTTAAATTTTATATTAAGAAGCACAAACTAAATAAAAGTTTCATGTTACTGTCCAGAGGTGGTAACTGAGGGAGGATGGGAGGCAGACAATGTCCCCTGTGAATAAAACATTTTATTTAAGTTTGGTTTTACCATTTAAACTAAACAAAATTATGCAACTGGAGAATGATGATGAAGTTGTCATTTTGAGGTGAATTTCTGAGCCCCACAGTGGTTAGTCCATGGCATTCTGTGGCTCATACTTGTTTTACAGTAAACTGTGCTTGACGGAGAGACAGTCTCCTCTCGTCTCCCCTTCCTCCTGGGAACGGCAGTGACCTTCCCACATCCTTCTGCTTCGCCTCTGCTCTCTCCCCCACCACGCCACCGGTGCTGTTTTCATCTCCGGAGGATTGTTTTGTGTGTTGAGAATTTATTTTTCCTGCCTGAATCTTCACCATCCTCTTCTCCTGAACAGATAGAATTCAAAGCAAGAATACCCCTCTTTCATCCATTGTAAAGGGTTTTTCATTTGAGCACGTCATTTTGCTTTTCTGTTCTAGTGGAGATCAAAGGGATGCAGGTTCACCCCGTGTTGGGCAGTTCTTTCAGTTCTGGACCTTAGAGAAATGAGATCTGCTGGAATTTGTTGCAGCCTTCGATCTCTGCAGGCGTGTGGCACTCACGTGGCTGGGCATTACTGCATGCGGAAGGCGTCCTGTATCTTAAGGGAGTGAAAGAGCTGGGAATTTGGCATTTTATACACTTTATGAGACATATCTAAAGATGTATATCCCAGAGGAATGGGTTTAGGTTTACTTGTCTCTGTTAAATTGAGTTGAGAGTTCTTTGAAGAGCTTCATTTTAAAGTGTCTGCTCTACTGTCTGAACTCTGGTGTTGTAAGAATTCTGTTAGACTGTTGTGCACTTGAGTGGCCTTTTTTAGATTTAAATCAGTTAAAAAAGTCTTTTCATTCTTTATTATGACCAAAAACTGGTAAGATCTTTGGAAATGCTTTGGAAGGTGGTTCCTAGCCTCATGTTGAAGGTCTGGCGGCTGGGTGAGCACTGAGCACTGATGTGGACTTGGGGCTAGGAGGCGTTGACAGGCCGACACTAGAAAGAACACAGCTCATTTGGAATCTGTGTGGCTCTGCCTGCTGGGGTTCCTGAATTGATGTGCTGTTGTGAGACCAGGCAAAGCTGCGGCTTGCAGCATGAGTCTCGCTCTCTGGTGCTCTCAGGAGTTGGAATTTACACAGGAGCTGCTCCGTGTTTCTGGTTCGCTTGGTCTCCTTGTCGCTCACCCTCGTCGTTCTTGGTGCTCTCCTGTGTGAGGACTCACATCTCTGTGCCGAGATCTCCTTTGCCTTCTTTGTTGATTTCTCCAACTGTGGTCAAGGTGCCATTTGCCTCCAGTTGCACTGACTTCCTACTCCACAATTGAGAAAACAAATGTTATTCCTATGGTTTTGATGAATTCCATATTTTTTCATTATTGTCTGCAAAGGATTGCATTGTTCTTCAGAAATGCAATACCCGTTCATTTATTGCATAGGACTGATAAATATTTAAATAGTTCATCTCTATATTAATTTTTGTGCTTTGTCTTTTCTGTTCTTTAAATCAGTTTGAATTTCTGTGTGTCCGTTTCTTAGGGTGACAAAAGTGTTTAGATAAACTTTTCAGGGATCAAAGGCCAAAAATGCAGTTGAATGTCAGTTGTCTAGTGGATAGTTTGTTTCCCATTGATAAAACATGTTTGAAAAGGTGTGTTTATTTGGATTTATAACTTGGTTCCTGATTTGTTGTTCTAGTTTACACGTGATTTATTGGATGAGGACCTTAAGGTGCACTAAAACATTTATTTGAACTTAGATTTAAGGTTTCTGGTACTCTGAGTGGCAAGAGTTATTTTTTAATTCTGTTATTCAAAGTCAGTACTGTGTTATGACTGCTTGCATGTCCCAGAAATCTAATCATTGTATAAATGGAATTTAAACATTTTTTTCTTCACTCTGAATACTTCACATATTTACTTCTATCTATATCTAATCTTATCCATCCTATCCATATGGAAAAAGTAGGTTTGAAGTGTCCGATCACACATTACTCTATCTATAAACGCATAGCCATATTCAATCCAACTCTGTTGAAATATATAGACATTTAAAATCAACTAAAATGTCAATGCAACTTTTGAAGAACATCTGTTAATGTTTGTGTTGTTCCTAAGTAAATAAAAAGCAGAATTTTAGAGAATTTTTGAATCTAAAATTGTTTCAAAGGTTTGTTGTGTTTATTTGAAAGTAAGAGTGACAGAGGGGCAAGTGCAGAGAGGAACAGGTTGTACATCCGCTGGTTTTGCTGCAGCTAATGAGGCCAGGAGCCTGCGGTTCCCAGCAGACCTCCCGCGGGGAGGCAGAGGCCAGTGCTTGAGCAGCCTTCTGCTACACTCCCAGCTGCACTCATGGGGGCTGCATCTCAAGCCACAGGGCTCAGGTTGCCACTGTGGCCCCGGTCCAAGCGGATTCCAAGCGGATTCCAATGTTGTGGGGGGTGAGGCCGGAGGAGGCTTCACCATGAGGCCACGATGCTGGCCTTTTAGGAAATTTTTATTGATGCTTTTGAGGTATAAAAGGTGGTTATCAAGTTACTGTGGCAGTGTCTGCTGTGATGTGTATTTGAAAGTGACATGCTTTGTTCCTGTGTGGGGATGACATCGCGTCCCAGTGATGTCGCAGTGGCTCTGGTCAGGGTTTTCCTTCTTGGCCATTCTGAGGTTGCGTGTGTGAAACTGCCTAGGAGATCACATGGTTTTACACGGAGGTTCTCACACTGGCACATTCATGAATGGTTGATTTGTTGGTACAAGATACTTTGTCATGACATTTCCTTATCTTGATGGGAAGATTGAGAAAAGAAAGAATTGGTAGCTTTGTCATGTACAGTCCCATCCTTGAAATTTAGCGTAGCTATTTATAACTAAATCCAAGGTGAAGGTGGAAAGCTTGACTATAGCTTGACTATAACCCATTTGTTATGAACTCAAACATCCAAATACGACTTCATGCCTTTCCAAGTCATAACTGGCATGTGATCTGAGCTAAAATATATCAGTAGTACTTGCAAGTTCGTTTGCTTTTTTATTTTTAAGTAAAGCAAAGATACAGCATTGAGACCCACTTCATTGAGTAAGCAGATTAAGCTAGGGACTTGGTGCATGTCAGTGATTGGCAGTTGTTGAAGCTCTGGTTTTCTCTTTGGCACCTTTGATTTGAAGGAGGTGAAGTTAATGAGTTCTTGGGGATGGTGTTGATGCTGCTTTGGAGAAGTCACGTTTAATGCCACAGAAGGGGTTTTTGGGTTGGTAGAGAAGTGGCCAGCCCCCTCCACTGTCCTGGGCACAGTGCCCGTGGCCCGTCTGCCCTTTTGCGGTCTCTGTGCCCATCAGGACACACAGTGACTTCCATTGCTTCGCTCACATGTTTTCTCGTCTGGCTCCTGGATGTTCATTTACTCTGAGTGAAGGCTTGTTTTCTCCTCTGATCAGTGGTGTCCGTAGAGGAAGGGTTTCTCACGTCCTGTGAGACTATACGATTCTTTGTGTAAGTTGTATGTTCTTTAGGAAATGAGGCTTTTGGATGAGTTAGTGACGTCCACCTCTGAGACTTGACGGTAAGAAGCCCTTGTAGATCTTGGGGACAGACACTCAGAGTTCTAAACGTTTGCCTCTGAATTTTAATCCTTGTCTGTGATTTTTGTTGTGCGTGTGTTGTGTGTTTCTGTTCAGTAACAAGTCTCCCATTCTCATTTATTGCAGTTTGTTTACCTATAAACGGTGCGTCCCAGCACCTCGTCCGAGAGAAAGTGGGCTTATTTGAGGCTTACTGTGGTAGGGCCTCAACATGCAGACACTTGTGGGTTATTAATCTGACTGCAACGTGGGAAGGAACTGTTTCGGGGCTGAATATTGGAACTTGTCCCAGTCTTTGGAATTTACTTGCTTTTATTACATTTCTTAAATGAAATTTCAGAACCTGGAGGAAAATAGTCGTCTAAATATGTTTCAGGAATATATAATTGGTTTGAATTCCTTGGTAGAGAAGGGATTTGTGAAGTCAGAGCATCATTAGGGGCATAGCTGAGCTCTTTGCTCATGTACGTATATATGTGTGTGAGCCCTCGGATCTTTGTAATAATTGGAGGCGCAATTTACTCACCTTTAATAATCATGCTAGAACACAGTTCAGGAGCTAGGGGCTTTGTCCAGGTGTCCCAGTTGGATTGGTAGGGGCCAAGTTCTTCAGCCGTTCTCCGGTGCGTCCTCCAGTGCGTTCCCAGGCCGTTAACAGGAAGGTGGATTGGAAGTAGTGCAGCTGGCGCACAAATAGCTGGTGGCCACATGTCATGATGCCATCATAGGCAGCGGTTTTATGTGATGTGCCACAATGCCAGACCTTGCACACTAATTGAAGTATCTGACAGGAAGGGATTGGTTATCTTGTCTTGGAGCATATAATTTGGCTAAGAAAAAAGGTTTAAGTTTTTGTGGGCTTCTCCAAGAGTAAACTTAAAGGTGCAGGATTAGGGTAAAGATGATGATGGTGATGGTGGTATATCAAGTCTTATCTGCTTTCCATTTCTCTTAAACCTTCCTGTAGGATGATCTTGGCTCCTTAGCGCTCATCAGACATGTCTGCCGGACCTGTTGAAGCGCATACTTGGGAAAAGTTAGATGTTTGCTTCCAAATAGATTTGTCAGCTTTTTAAAAATTACTATTACGTAATATAACTCATTATGTGCCAGCTGTTTCGATTTCTATCAAAAATGAGCTGGATGCTTTGGCTATTCTGATGAATGTGATCTAGGACAGAGTTCTGCAGTTGTATACAGAGATTTCACTTTTCAAAACAGCAGACTCAAGAACTTGAATTCCTGACATTTGAATATACTCAAAATACACTGTGTATCTAGATTTTGTTTTAAATTTTCTGAGTTTTTCTTTTTTCCTTCTAAGGAAAATAAACACTAATGATAGGAACGATATACTCTGGTGGAAAGAGTTTTTTCTCAGTAAGGCTTGGGAACAGTTTCTGTTCTCTTCTCGTGGGTGCCTAGGCTATTATTTCTAACTCTGAAAAAGCACTGTAAGGGTGGGCCAGAGAGCAGTTGAACTAGTTAGAATGTAAAGTGGAAGAATAGATGATAAATTTAGAAGCTAGAAATCAGAATAAAGACATGAAATTCAGAGATAAAAATTACTGTTTAATCAGATTGTTGGGAAATTACTGGAAAAATAGGTAATCTGTTGTTAAGAGACTTGAAAATCCGTCCTCAGTGGAGAGGCACGGCCATTCCCTGGACTGTCACACTAAAGTGTTAATTCTTTTTTTTTTCAAAGTGCTAATTCTGTTAGTTGAATTACCACAAGTAGATGCATTTTTCTGTACCAAAAACTTTTTACTTTTTGGGAAAAATTACTATTTAAATCTCTATACCAAGTATCACAATGCTGTATGTATTAGCTATGAAACATCCTTAACATTCTTGTTTTCCATGATTGCAACATTCAAATTAGGTAAATGGTTCAAAAACTGACAAGCAGCAATATGAGCAAAGATGAAAAAAGCTAAGAATGCATTTGCTAACTCAGGTAAGGAGTCTTTTCCCTGAAATGCTACTAATTATGAGGGATTTTGAAAAAGTTAATGGGAAATATGAATTGTAGAACACGCAGGGGCCCTGCACGATAGTCTAGTGCCTGAAGTCCTCACTTTGTGTGCACCAGGATCCCATATGGGCAGCAGTTCATATCCCGGCTGCTCCACTTCCCTTCCAGTTCCCTGCTTTTGCCTGGGGAAGCAGAAGATGGTCCCGATCCTTGAGACCTTGCACCTACAAGGAAGATTGGGAAGAAGTCCTGGCTCCTGGTGCCTGGCTCCTGGCATTGGATTGGCTTAGTTCCGGCTGTTGCAGCCACTTGGGGAGTGATCCAGGGGATGGATGATCTTTCTTGCTCTCTTTGCTCTCTGTAAATCTGACTTCCCAATGAAAATACATAAATTAAAAAAAAAATACCCTGTATGCATTTCAATATTTTTGCCCCCAGATAAGCCTAGTTTTATTTCCATAGCCTATGCTTCGGATGCATGCTCAACTTAACTTGCTTGGAACGTCTTCATAGTTCCAACGCTGTGTACACCTTAGCTCAGCCAAGGCAAGAACAGAGTAAGGAAATAAAACCGTGGAAGGAGAAATGAGCAAAGAAGGTGGAAGGATGGGAGCCATGTGGTGAAAAGTCCCAAAGGAGGCAGCAGGAGAAGGAATGAGAGGAGACAGTGGCAGCTGTCTGCAAGGTCGCCTCCTTCTGGCCCCGTGTGCTCTGGAAGGCCATGCTTCCATGAACTGCCTTCGAGGCTTGTGTGGGTCTCTGCTGGGGTTCTTTCTCCCTTTGGTTTTGTCAGTTCGATCCACCCTGCTGTTTCTAAGTGGGCTTATTGCATTCGTCTGATCATGAATCGTTTAGAGTCCATCGTCTCCAGCTCCAGTGCATGTGTGTAGTCATGGGCAGGCACACGCTTGCGTTCTTGGACACACTTGGGCCTGCATCCCTTGCTCTTACTTTTAGATTTATAGTTGAGGAATTTTGAAGACTTGTCCAGAATATGAAATATTTTTTCTTTTTTAATATTTCTTTGAACTTACTATCACAGTAGGCCAGATTATGTTTAATATTTTCCCCATTCTATGAAAAAACGAATTTCCTATTGACTATACTCAGAATAGTGGTAATTTTGGGACACCCTGGATGAATGCAATGTATTTTAAAAATATTTATTTTTATTGGAAATACAGTTTTACAGGAAGATGGAGAGACAAAAAGAAAAACCTGTCATCTACTATTTCCCTTCGGAAATGGCTGCAATGACTGGTGCTGAGCCAATCCGAAGCCAGGAGCTAGAAGCTTCTTCCGGGTCTCCCATGTGGGTACAGGGACTCACGGCTTTGGGTCATTCTCTACTGCTTTCCCAGGCCACAAGCAGGGAGCTGGGAGGGAAGCGGAGCAGCCAGGACACAAACCAGCACTCATGGGGGATGCCAGCACTTCAGGGCAGAGGATTAGCCTCTAGTGCTATTGGGTTTGTCCTGATGAATGCAGTTCTAAGCACAGGGCTAGATGACGGGTTGTCCTGGCATTTGTGAATATTTGAGATGCGTTAGGCATTAGTGGACGTAAGCCACCGTGCCAACCCCTTTCCTTAGTGGCTGCTGTGTCTAAATTAATTACCCGTTCAAGTGCCTTTTCGCTGTGGGGAATCTTTAAAACTGTGTCTCTGAGACGCCCCCCGCTGGGATCGCTGCTGTCCTCATCATCTCCCTGTTTTCCTGTGATGTCACCTTGCTGTAGGTTGTCTTGATGCCCCCGTGGCCTCATCAGTCGCGTGCCTCTGAGCTCAAATCCTGCTGCCATCCGGTCTCCACATTTGTTCCTCTTGGCATGAGGTGCCAGGAAAGTCTTACCTCCGTTTCAGAAGTCGGTCCCGGGAAGACGGTGTCTGGCAGCCCCTTAGTGTGGCGGTGCGAGGGAAGCTCTCAGATGCTCACATCACATTGGACTGTGAGCCCGACTGTGAGCTGTCTGTCCTTCCTCCGTGGAGCTTTGTGTCTTCTTTTCCCTGTGTGTGTCTCCCACATACCTGCTGGGTGTGCAGCGACCCACAGGCCTGGATCCATCTCGGAGCCCACCTCCGCTAGGGAAGACCCATGGACTCCATGGATGTAATATCTCTTTCTTTTAAATTCCATGCATCCTTTACTATGACTTGGTGCTTGGTTGATTCTTTGTTAGACTTCCAGCTGCTTGAGTCGGGATATTAAAGGTGCCCAGTGCTGCTGAACTCTGGGCGGCCAGATGTCTGAAGCAAGTGTGTTCCCCGCACCCTCGTGGCGCAATCAGCTTCCTCTGTCCCGTTGTCCTTGACAGCGCTGGGGTTTGATTGGTGACATAGGACTTTATTTGCTGTGACGTAGCTTGTCTCAGTGTGCCTGGACATTCCGTCGGTGCTGGCTGGCCGCTGTGCTGGTGGCTGATAGAGTGCATCACACACTGGTTTTATTTAGCATCTTAACAAACTTATGGAGGAGTTGGAGTTAACGGTGTGTTTTAGGGATGAGGAAGCTAAGGGCCAGGGAAAGTTCAAGAATTTGCCCAGTGTCACCTGGTGAGTAGACAGGGGCCAAGGAGCTTGAGCTTGGAGTTAAGTTAATTTCCCTACACTTCATTGCCCAAATGTTCAGTGCTACTTTACCTTTAACCACTGGAAGCTGGGTTTCTGTGGTTTTTTTTGTTTTGTTTGTTTGTTTGTTTTTCTTATAGAGATGTGTTTGTTTATTTGAAAGGCAGAGTTACAGAGAGAGGTAAGTGACAGAGATCTTCTGATTCACTCCGCAAATGGCTGCAATGGCCAGGGCTGGGCCTGCCAGAAGCCAGGAGTCAGGAGCTTCTTCTGGGCTTCCATGTGGGTATAAAGGCCCAAGCACTTGGAGCACCCTGTTCAGCCTTGTCAGGGGCGTTAGCAGGGAGTTGCCCCAAGGTGAACTTCCTGGCCTGAGCCACACGTGTACCACTTGTGCTTTCCCACTGTACTGTTTATGTGTTCCTGGATCACGCTTTGGCTTCCCACAGGACTTTTAGGGAAATGAGGGTGGTTTCACTTGCTCTTGCTTAGGGATTTCTGGACCCTTGTTTGGGTCCAGAAATCTCTGCCTTTACCAGCTGCATCCTGGCAGTTGAGTGGCACAGGACACCCCTACCTTCTCAAGTCTGGATCAGGAAGCAGTCTATGCCTGCAGGTGGCGGTGGCAGGTATTCTGCGGTGCTCCGGGAAGGCCCTTGGTTCTGTTTGGGGGAGCAGTGGCGAGACCCACCTGGCTCCTTGGGGTCAGGATGTTTTCTTGTCTTGTCTCTGTCAGTCTCTGATTCCACCTTGTGGACTGTGCCTTTTCTTCCTGATTTAGTGATGGTATGTTCTATTAGATACTTTGGTGTGTTTTTTTTTAGATTTTATTTTTATTATTATTTTTTCATTGGAAAGGCGGATATACAGAGAGGAGAGACAGAGAGGAAGGTCTTCCGTCCGATGATTCACTCCCCAAGTGAGCGCAACGGGCCGATACTATGCCGATCCGAAGCCAGGAGCCTCTTCCGGGTCTCCCACGTGGGTGCAGGTTCCCAAAGCTTTGGGCTGTCCTCGACTGCTTTCCCAGGCCACAGCAGGGAGCTGGAAGGGAAGCGGGGCTGCCGGGATTAGAACCGGCGCCCATATGGGATCCCGGGCGTGCAAGGTGAGGACCTTTAACCACTTGCACCACTGCGCCGGGCCCACTTTGGTGTGTTTTGTTTGTTTAAGATTTACTTAGTTATTTTAAAAGGCAGAGTTCTGGAGAGAGAGAGAGAGGGAGAGATCTTCCAGCCACTGGTTCAATCTCCAGATGGCTTAAATGGCCAACGCTGAGCCAAGCCAAAGCCAGGAGTCAGGACTTCATGTCAGTGTCTCACCTGGGTTGAGTGGCTGGGGCCCAGCTACCTGGGCTATCTCCCACTGCTTTTCCAGCAGGGAGCTGGATCAAAAGTGGAACAGCCAGGATTTGCACCAGCACCCGTATATAATCTTAGCATTGCACATGGTGGCTTTCCCTGCCCCAGCACAGCCGGGGTGCCAGTGTTCCTTTGGTGCTGGGCGTGCCTCCTGAGAGTACGCTGTCCCTGGACTCGGTGTCCTCCAGTCCTACAGCCCGGCATGGTCTGTGCTGCTTTGGGGGCTTCATCTGAGTTTTCTGCAGTCCCTCTCCCCTTGTACTTCTCTTCCTTCTCTCAGCGTGTCCTCCGGCAGGCTGCCAGCTCCTAGTGCTGGCTCACGTCCCATGATGGGAGCTGCGCTAGATTCCATGGGTAGAGGGCAGTGAAGCCGAGCAGCCTCGGCATGAGCATGGCCTCCCTGGGCCTCCCCTTGGGAGCATAGGCAATTACTCCATTTTCTGGTGTGTCATGCACTGCTGTGTTCACTTTGATAGAGTTAGAAGGGGCAGGGCAGGTCAAGAGGAATGGAAATAGTGAGCTGTCTCCTTGGAGCTTTCTGTTAGAAAAGAGAGATGGAGTAAAAGCCTTCTAGAAACAGAGTCTTACGTCGGACACACTCAAAGGGGAACTGCAAAATGACACCTTTTCCTACTCTTCTTTCTGTGTCAAAAATGTATTCCTTGAAGTCCCAGTCGTTAAAAAGTATAAGAAAGTGGAAAAATAGAGGATGTGCCTTTAGCTAAACCCTCCTTTTTTCAAGCACCTGGGCAGTGTAGACAAGTATAGGTGGTGGAGGGAAGGCTTGCTGGGAGGCAGCGCTGCCTGCTGTACACCTCCAGGCACAGCCAGGGTCATTCAGTTGGGGAAGGAGGCATTTAGAGCTCACTATTGCTTTTATAGTGATTTCTATGCTTAAGTTACTCCTCGATGCATATTTGCCCTGTGTAATCTCTGCTTGCTTCCGCATTCTCGTTCCTGCTGAGCAGCAGCAGTCGGGACAGCAGGCAGCATCTCAGGGAGATCCTCTGGCTCGTGGGGAAGGGTCGGGACAAGCGGGCAGCGTCTCGGGGATGATCCTCTGGCTCGTAGGGAAGGGGGGACGCGTCTCTGTTGCCCTGAGAGAGGCGCTGCTGCTTTAAAGCAGAGCTGTCTTGAGCTGCATCGGCCTTAGGACGTGCACGGCTCTGCTCACCTCTGTGACGCTGAGCATGCCGCGCTGTGACCAGGACCATGGTTTTGGCAGGGTTTGTTTATTTGGCTGCTTGCCTGCCATGCAGTGTTCTAAGCACAGTGTGGAGACTTGGAGTCCTAGCATTGTTTTGAGAATTGAATGATATATTCTGAATCCAGAAGAACTT
This sequence comes from Ochotona curzoniae, assembly GCF_017591425.1. Lineage (NCBI taxonomy): Eukaryota > Metazoa > Chordata > Mammalia > Lagomorpha > Ochotonidae > Ochotona > Ochotona curzoniae. The sequence goes on along the minus strand of NW_024466361.1, from coordinate 1,294,751 downwards.
TGCAAACTCCAGAATGCTGCCTGATTGTTGGGGTTCGCTAGTCATTGATTCTACAAGTTGTTGTCCCCAGATGTCCGAGTTTAGGCCCCTCGGACGGCCAGCGGAGTGCTGGTGTGCTGATTCTGGGTCGTCTCCCCCTTGATGAGCCTGGCTTGTGTCTGCAGGTTTGCCCTTTGCTGTCCGCTCCTGAGTTCCTGCGTTCACTTCTGGTGAGATTTCGTAAGTGCTCGTGGCCCGCCAGTAGGTCCTGTTCTTACACCTGACTCCCTTGACAGCTCCCTCCATGGTTTCCTGACTGGCATTTCTCCTCTCTTTTAATCAATCCCACATATCAAAATTCATCTTCATATAGTGCGGTTTTTATCAATGCTCAGAAACCTGAAGCCCCCCACCCCCAGCCTACAGGGTGCAGTGCACACCTCCTGCCAGACAGCGCTGCCTCCTGCCAGCCTCGCTGCTGCCTCCTCACTGGCCACATCTTAGTCCTTCTCTGGTCCATCCGCACGCTTCCTGACCCTTCCTGGCTTCCTGGCTGGTTTCCTTTGTTGTCCCTTTCCTTGCCGTGTCCGCCCGCTCTCGTTGCAGTTCATCTGGCGCAGTCCTCCCGTTTCCCCGGCAGTGCAGGCTGTCCGTAGCGAATGCTGTCCTTTCATTTCGGGGCTTGTGCATACAGCTGCTGCGTTGCCTTTGGTTCTGGTTTGTAAGTTCTTGGAAAGCATGTAGACAGAAATGGATTTTCCATGGTTAAACTGTGGAAGTGGTGCTCCCAGTCACTGGCCGAAACGCGAAGGCGGGAGATTGACTGTGATCCACCGTTGCCGATCCTGTGTCGGGATTGTCGTCGAAGGACAGGTCGCTTTAGCATTTAACATAACATGTTAGTAGTTTTATGTCATATGAGTCATGTTTTCCAGCATGGGGAATGCCCCAGAGTCACTAATGGACCATGGGGAATTGTGCAGTACGCTCCCATTCTGGCCGTGTGCTTTGTGAGAACTAAGCCGGAGGCTGGCCCTTCTGCCGACCAAACTGGACAAGTCCTTCAAAGTGCAAGAGTAACCATTTGAACAATAAATCAACTAATGGGTGCATACTGCATGTCCTCTCTGGAGGCTGTGCTCTCCCTCAGGTGACAGAGAGCTCCAGCCGGGCAGCACTGGTCTGTTGCCAAGACCAGCGGGGCGGTCTCTTTACCAACATCCCCGCCGCTTGTCAGCTGTTCCTTGATCATGTCATTGTTACTGCTGTATTCATCTATAGCAGGCAGGAAGGAGAAAGGAGAAAAATGGGGCCCTTAGGAGAGGATTCCTTTAGCACTTCAACCCCTTGTCACACTGCATGGTCACAGGGTCTGCTTTTAATAATCTCATATGTCACTATTAGTAGTAAAATAAAAAGCTATTCTTTAGAAATTTAAAAAAAATTTTTGCTAAGATTATGAAATGTCACTTTTTTCTTCTTTCAAGAATGTGGCGAAACGGGTGTTAACTTGCTAAATGTCATTACACTGCTTGTTTTCAGTTTCAGATTAATAGCAGGTGGTAGCCATTTTTCAAAGCAAACAGGCTTTTTTAGTTCAGTTGGAAAAAGCAGCAATTCTTTACTGTAGCCTAGAATATTCTGTGCAAGGTGACAGACAGCAGGAGAGCACAGATCATTCAACGTTTTATAAAATTGAATAGCAGGACAGTACTGGACATGTAAGGACCACGCCACAGCTTCCGTGGGGATGATTCTCTTACTGCATTGGGTCGTGTTATGCTAAGCTAGGTGTCTGTTTCTCAGGGAATATATCTTCATGCAGCCAGTTTGTTTTATAGACTGTAACACCTGTGAGCACTCTGCAGCGCTCCTCCTGATGGGAGTGGGTATGACAAGAGAGGGTCACAGGCACATGCATGCCTTCTTCATGTGAGTGTGTGTCTGTGTGACCTGCGTGCCTTCATGTGAGTGTGTGTGACATGCATGCCTTCATGTGAGTGTGTGTCTGTGTGTGACCTGCGTGCCTTCATGTGAGTGTGTGTGACATGCATGCCTTCATGTGAGTGTGTGTCTGTGTGTGACATGCATGCCTTCATGTGAGTGTGTGTGCCTCTGTGTGACATGCATGCCTTCTTCATGTGAGTGTGTGTCTGTGTGTGACATACATGCCTTCTTCATGTGAGTATTTGCCTGTGTGTGACATGCGTGCCTTCATGTGAGTGTGTGTGACATGCATGCCTTCATGTGAGTGTGTGTCTGTGTGACATGCATGCCTTCATGTGTCTGTGTGTGACATGCATGCCTTCTTCATGTGAGTGTGTGTCTGTGTGTGACATGCATGCCTTCATGTGTCTGTGTGTGACATGCATGCCTTCTTCATGTGAGTGTGTGTCTATGTCATACGTGCCTTCTTCATGTGAGTGTGTGTCTGTGTGACATGCATGCCTTCATGTGTCTGTGTGTGACATGCATGCCTTCTTCATGTGAGTGTGTGTCTCTGTGTGACATGCATGCCTTCATGTGAGTGTGTGTGACATGCATGCCTTCTTCATGTGAGTGTGTGTCTATGTCATACGTGCCTTCTTCATGTGAGTGTCTGTGTGACATGCATGCCTTCATGTGTCTGTGTGTGACATGCATGCCTTCTTCATGTGAGTGTGTGTCTGTGTGTGACATGCATGCCTTCATGTGAGTGTGTGTGACATGCATGCCTTCTTCATGTGAGTGTGTGTCTATGTCATACGTGCCTTCTTCATGTGAGTGTGTGTCTGTGTGACATGCATGCCTTCATGTGTCTGTGTGTGACATGCATGCCTTCTTCATGTGAGTGTGTGTCTGTGTGTGACATGCATGCCTTCTTCATGTGAGTGTGTGTGTGTCTTCCAGCATTCCAAAAAAAGAAAAAGCAAAGATAACCTTTTAGGAGATCCAAAATGCTGTGAGAAATGGCTATTACAGTAATAGTAATGATTAGTTATTGGCCTTATTTACAGAATGATATAGTATGCTCTTTTTAGTAGCACGGAGTTGAACTTGTTTGAGAAAAGCAGCTCTGTTCAGCCCCAGTCTTAACCTTTTTAACCCTCCCGGGTTGTGTTGGACCCACCAGCACTGCAAGGACTGTGGCTCAGACCTTGCTGCAGGGTTGCAAGCTCAGTGCTCTTGCCGCCTCTCGCTGCTGGTGGTGCTTGCCCCAGGAAGCAGGTGTCACACATGCGTGGTTCCATATGACCCTGAACGTGTGCTTTTGCATCCAAGCAGTTCGTCAGAGCACACACACTTACTGAATTTGTGCTGGTCTTGCTGGGTAATAGAGTCAAGGTGGGTAATGGAAGAAATGTTGTGGTACATGTAATGCATCATGTGGATTGTAGAGAGAAATCGTAGACGTCGTTCTGCTCATCTCCTGAGGAATATTAAGTGATCTGCCACAGTCCATGGCTTGCAGCCTCGATGGCACAAAGCTTTGTTACTGCCTGTAGTTTCTTCCTGTGACACAGAACTTAGGGATCAAGTTGTGTTGCTTGTAAGAGAGCTGATTCCAAGAGGGATCGATAGCCTCAAGCAGACGTACCCTCACTCTGAGCTTGCAGGTGGAGATCTCTGTTGAACTGCAAGTTGACATTCAATTTGTTGTCGTCATTTTGCTTCGAGTTAATTAACAAATCAGATCACTGGGGTTCAGCTCGGAGCACTGGCCTTGGCGTGGTTTTGCAACTTGGTCAGAGCTGTGCTAGTCTCCTGCCCTCCCTCTGCAGTTGGATGTCCCCATTCAACCCACGGCCTGGGGCACTGCTGCCTTCTCTAGCCCCTGGCCATCGTCTTGCCCACACATTCCCTGCAGTCTCCTGCACTTTAATTCTCTGTCAATATTTGCAACCTGTGTACTGGAACTGACGCGGGAAACAGGTGGTTTCGAAGGTATTTTTAGAATGATCTCATTAACTCTTGAAGAAAATCTTTAAAAAACCTTTGTGTTGAGTAGTGCCCAAAATAACTACAGATATGTGACTAGTCATTTAACGTTTTTCTTTTCATTTCAAACTAATGTGGCAAGAAATAGAGCGAAGGCGAGGACGTTGCTCTCACGGGGAGAAAGTTCTAGAACCAAATGTCTTTCCAACCTTGCAGAATTCACTTAGCCAAGGAGGAGCTGGGAGCCTTACTGATTCCATGTAAAATAAATAACATGTAAAATAAATTCCATGTAAAATAAATATCGTGGCAAGAGAAGACCTTGGTTGGCCAGTTGGTCCCAATAGTGTGAATGAACATTAAATTAAATTGAACCAATACAAGTTAATACAAAAGAAAAGGAATTTAGGAGTTTCACAGTAATTGTCTCTGTGTTGCTGTCCAGTTTGTCAGAGAAGTGACACCAAACACCTTGGCACCGTTAGTGCAGTTTAAGGACTCCTGTATCAGAGTGCTTCTAGGATTTCTAATCTCCCTGGTAAAACAAGATTATACGTAACTACACCTTATGGCCTGAGGCCTCAAGCTTAGCACCCCTCCCCACCTGCAGCACAGCAGCTGTGACCTGGAGCCCACACAGCTGCGTTTACCAGTAGACAGCCGCCATCTTTGCTGCGGCAGAATGAAGTCCACGGAATCACACAGTGGCTTTATGGGATAGGAGCCCGTTTCCGTCTTTCGCTTGTAATTCTTACAAGTTTGCAAGCTCATTGAGGATTGAGTGACAGAGCCCTTGCTAGTGCTTAACCCTGCTGGAGCTGCGTTTTACATTCTGTTGCTGAATTTCTTTCAGGCCTGATGCGTTTTATATTCTTTTGTCTTTCATAAACTTGTGGTAGCTGAAGCTGGCATCTCTTAGCAGAGACAGAACTGTGTATGGGGAACTCTGAAGCCATACAGCTCATTTTGCTTTTGGTGCAGCACTTGCATCGGGTTTCCTGGGATGGGGATCGCCGCTGGGTATTCGTGTGTTAAGCCATTGTGGGAAGAAGGACACAGAACATTGCAGTGGTCATACTACAACTCAGCAGCTTACAGTTGAGATTCTTGTGAAAATAGCATATTTCGTGTAACATAAATTGTGTAAGTTACAATGGAACCACAGGTTGCCCTGTTTTCTGGAATGAGGCATCAAATATTTAACAGCTGATGTGGCATTGTCACTGCCCACACAGAACAAATGTTGATCAGCCAGTTCCAGTTCATCTAAGCCATCAGTCCTGGCTGAGCTGAGCACGAGGGAAATGGGCTTAGATTGTAATACAGACCTGGTTGGGGTGTTACAGAAAGTCGTAGAAACGCACGATCTTACTTTCCTGTTCTGCAGTTTAAGAGTAACGAAACTGAAATTTCCAGTTTCCTCTTTCCCTGGGACATGATTCATTGCTTTCCATAGGTGCTAGCTACCCTTATGGCTTTTTCTACATGATGCCTTCACACTTCAACACTCCCAGCAGCCCCCAAGCCCAAGTCTACAATGCAGACATTTATTAAATAAAAATGTGTGTGCCCCCAGGCACAGCATGATTCATGCAGCCCCTTATGTAAAAGCTAACCCAGTCCCAGCTGTCTGCTGTTAAAAATGCTTTATTTATGAAAAAGATCCACCTGAGGCAGATGCAGTTGCTTCTAATCGGTCGCGGACAAGTCATAGTCAGGGGCAGTGGGCCCACGTCCTGCAGGTGGAAGCCAGGGATGTCCCCACAGGCGGGGCAGTGGGCCCACGTCCTGCAGGTGGAGGCCAGGATGTCCCCACAGGCAGGGCAGTGGGCCCAGGTCCTGCAGGTGGAGGCCAGGGATGTCCCCACAGGTGGGGCAGTGGGCCCAGGTCCTGCAGGTGGAGGCCAGGGATTTCCCCACAGGTGGGACAGTGGGCCCAGGTCCTGCAGGTGGAGGCCGGGATGTCCCCAGAGGTGGGGCAGTGGGCCCAGGTCCTGCAGGTGGAGGTGGGGATGTCTCCAGAGGCGGGGCAGTGGGCCCAGGTCCTGCACATGGAGGCCGGGATGTCCCCAGACAATTTCCACATGAGAGAAGGATGATCTGGTTGTTCAAGAAATCTCTGCACATGGCTGCTCAGTGTTCAGCCTTTGTCCTGTCGAATACTGGTCACCTGCTCGTGTGGCTGAAACACCATGGCATGTAATCTCCTCTTGATAACTTCCATCTCGCTGGGAAAAAGCCCATATCTGATGTGCATCACATTGATTAATGAGCTGTTTTCACTAATGAACTCCATTCCCAGCAATGTGGTGCTAGTCCGTAAAACATCCTTATTGATGAAGGAACCCCACGTCGTGGCCTCCTCTACCTGTTGAGCTTTCAATTCTGAGTTTCCACCAAGAATGTGTGCAGGCCCGCTGATGGCTCAGTGACTAAGTCCTCACCTTGCATGCATCGGGGTCCCATATGGGCGCCAGTTCGTGTCTCAGCTGCTTCACTTCCCATCCAGCTCCCTGCTTGTGGCCCGGGAAGGCAGAGGAGGATGGGCCAAAGCCTTGGGACCTAGCACCTGTGTGGGAGACCCAGAGGAAGCTCCTGGATCCTAGCTTCAGATCAGCTCAGCTCCAGGGGTAGTGAACCAGCAGATGAAAGATCTTTCTCTCTGTATCTCCTTCTGCAATAGTCTAACTTTCCAATACCTTGCTCATCTCTCCTGGAGTGTATGAGTCACCCACTGGCAGCACCTGCCTCAGGAACTACCACTTATACAGAATGTGACAGTGTCTGCCATGCCAGCTTCTCCCCACAAGCTGTTGTCCTCAGTGCGGTCCCCTTCATCCACCATGTGTCCAGACTGGGCTGAGTCAGACATGCAGGGCAGGGCATGACCCTTGCTTGTCAGTGTTTGCAAGTAAGGGCAGGAGTGATGGAGAAGTAGCCAATGGAAAGGTGACTCCTATTATAAATGCTGTAAAGGAATGTCAGGACATTTCATTAAATGTATGAGAAATGTTTTGTCAGTCTGCTTTCTGTTCATCCTAAAGCACAAGGGTGTATTTCGGCTTGATGTCCTGGAGGTGGCCTGCTTGCTGACAGATTCCGGGGGCGCCATGAAGTGTCTCATGGTGAGCCTGGGAGCCAGAGCAGGTGTGTCCTCATCCTGCTCCCATTCTTAGGGAACTCCCAGTGTCTTGTCACGGGGACTGCATCATGTTGGCACTATCTAATCTCTTTACACCGCAGTTAGGTGAGGCCTCACAGTGGAGATTCAACTCCAGTGTCAGGGTCAAATGTTTCAGAGATGAACCATGCCCAATGCATGGTGGGGACCTGGATGGAGGGCATGACAGCTGAAAGCCCTTTTGGAATGTGGGTGATGGGTCATGCCAACACATGGTCCTGTGGTGATTTAAAGGGTCAAGATGGAGAGCTGGGTCTCTGCCAGTGTGGTTCCTATTATGCCGTTGTCCTAATACACTCTGAATTATGAAATTAAACCAGAAAACCAATGAAGTAGACATAGTTTAAAATCATCTCTCCTCAAGTTACAGAAGGAAGCTTGTAAAGTTCTCTCGAGTTAATCTAGCATTTAATTTTGCTAAGTACCACGGTCTACCAAAGTTAAAGGAGAACTTCTGGAAACTTTCTGAAAAACTACCGCCCAGTTGCTTTCTAGTTTAATTTATGTAAATGTATGTATTCCAACCACCTCTTCATTCATTGTTGGATTTATTGTTTCTTTAGCTTCAAAAACCATCCATCTTTCCCTCTGTTTTCTTATTTCAACAGAATAGCAGAGAGACCCCACAGTAGCAGAGTACATATTCAATTGGCCAGTTCAAGGAAATTATTGACTGTGAAAATGCCAAAACAAGTGTTAGCACAGTTTCTGGAACTTGCTGGGGACGGCAGGGTAAACGCCGCCTTGATCCGGTCCTGTGGGCTTGGATTTGGGTTTCAGAGGTGGAAGGAAGAAGTCTGCTGAGAGTGCATTTTGTAACTCATCAGTTGTCAGCCTGCGTAAGGCTCTAGTTAGCGGACTCTAGCTGAGCATCCTTGCTGGTCAGGCTGCTAAGGCGCCGCCAGTGTGCTGGGTGAATCGGGCATCGCCGACACCGGTGAACCACACACTGCAAAGCCCTCTGGGGAGCTTTGAGCGTAGTTCTTTGTTTATTAATGCCACTTGGCAAGGACTCCTTTTTTTACTAAAGGTCTGGCATTCAGCAAATGGGCTGCATGACTGCTTTAATGTTTGTGTTAATTGCTTCTTTTTCACAGTCATCACTTTCTGCAATTTTTCAGTGTAATATTCTATTTTATGAGGGTGTAAGTGTGGGACTCTGGCCCCGTTGATCATTTGTCAGATTGGTTTGATGTCAGCATATGGTTTTGGCACCTCAGTTGAGGTCCCGCTGCTGTGGCTGCCCCAAGTGCCTCAGGGTGACACTAGTGTGTGGGTCTATTGTAGACTTTCTATTTCATTGTGAACGATTAATCCCACAGCTTATTGTCTGTAGGTCTCAGGTTATTACACCATTCAGAATAAAAGGTGCTATGGCTCTGTGGATTATTTTGGAATTATTGCCAATTTGGATCCTTGTAGTCTTTGGGTTCATGGAGAACCCTTGGAAAACTGGACTGGCCCCTCTTCCATCCCCTCCCCTCCCTGCCCCCACCTTGAATTAGCAATTGAACAGGACATTCATAGGAACTCTGTCGTTTTACGTGAGCACCTCCCCTCATGGCACAGAGCCATGTCCTATGCCTTGTCCTTGGTGAAGGAACACTCGGTGACCGCCAAGCAACGACTGTGACGTCACTGAGTTCCAGTCTCCCAGAAGCCCCAAGGCTGGGAGGGCATCGTCATGCCCAGATGTTTGCGCTGCAATGACTTACCTCCGAATCTGTGTGGGAAGGTGAGGTTTCCATGTGCACAGTATGTTATGTTCATGATGCCAGTTTTATAGGTGTTGACTGGTAAGATGTTCTTGTAAAATTGCCTTCCAGTTCTTTCTTAAAGCCATGAATCTTCATGGTGGTAAATACATGTGTATTTCATTTTGAGTCTAGCTACAACACTGAGTTGAGACATCAGGATGTTGGAGTGTTGGCTTTAAAGACCGGGTTCTTTGTTTGCTTTGTTTTGCTTGTTCCCGGGATGCTCCAGTTTTCCATAATGACCCACTTAAACACACCATGTCACGTTTTCCAGACCATCATGGTGTGTGAAAACTAGCATACATTTCTTCTAGGAATAGCAAATAGGAAGCAGGTATATTCTTTATTTTCCTAAGAAATGATTCTACCACAGCAATAAATAATGTTACAATCTGTTTCCCTTTCTTCATCGATGGTGCTTCTGTACATCTGTTGGAAAGTTTTACCAGGAAGTTTATTCCCTGGCAGTTGGTTGCTGCTTTTTCTTAAGTTGGATGTGACTATGCGTCCTCAGCAGCCATTAGCCGGCCGGTGTGCTCCAGGCTTATTGAGGCCTCAGGATTCATGCTGTGTGACTCTTCGGCCCAGCATCACATTAACTGTTTCAGAGCACTGTGCCATTAAAGTGTTGTGGCCATGCTTCTTGCTCTGTTTTCCTTGAACTATTGATTGGATTTGCAGCCAGGCTGAGATAGTCGTGTTAGCCTATGGCTTCGTGTTCTCAGCTCTTTGCTGCCTGTCTTTGCGTGTGCGCGTTTGACCTTTTGGCATGTTGCTTTAAATTTTTTCTAAAGAATATATATTAGGAAAGTAAAAAATTATGTACACCCTTAGGTTGTAATCAGCTCTTCAGAACTTAAATGTGACGGTTTTTCTAGGGCGCTCAGTAGGGCTAAGCAATATATTGGTTGTGTTGAATTTTCTAGGTGTTTTCTAAATAGCTATCATGGAACAACTATTACGATTTCTTTGCTTTTCAGTACTATTCTAGCTCATGCTAGAAGCAAAGGAAACTTTTTTTTACAAGTGTTTTTAGAATGGTAAGTCATGTCCTGTATTGAATGGGAAAGACAGCCAGCCGGTAGGTAAAATTATTTTCATGCTGCCCATAACTGTTTAATATGTTTTTACAAAAAAAAAATAGAATTGTTAAGATGATAATTCAGTAGTCCACCATTTTATATACTGTGTTGGATGTCCATTTCAGTCAGGTATAAAGCATGTAATGCTAATGGTTGATGTTTCTGTAGATGTAGAAATAATACTCATTCCTTTAGACGACAGTGCATCTTCTAACGGCCGACTGCGTCTGCCCCCTGCCCCGCCATTCCTCATGTCTCAGTAACCATTGTCAACTGTGTCCCTTTCCTCCGAGTAACGTCCCCCACCCCCAATTTGTCATCCAAAAATCGCAACTTATTGATGATCCTTGGTGGCTTGTCTCTTTCCTCATGATTTGAGTCTTGAGAATATATTATAGGGCCCGGAACTTTAGCCTAGCAGCTAAAGTCTTTGCCTTGCTCCCGCTGGGATCCCATATGGGTGCCAGTTCTAATCCCGGCAGCTCCACTTCCCGTCCAACTCCCTGCTTGTGGCCTGGGAAAGCAGTCGAGGACAGCCCAGAGCCTTGGGACCCTGCACCCGCACGGGAGGCCTGGAAGAGGATCCTAGTGGCCGCAAAGGTCGGAGCTGTGCCTTTCTGAAGCCAGGAGCCTGGAGCTTCCTCTGCGTCTCTCACACTTTGTTTCGTGGAGGCTCTTCCATTACCTTGGTTCTCCATCTGCTGTGTTTGTGTCCTGGGTGTAAGTGTCGAGCCTTGGGGGACCTTTGCTCGTGTCCCTGGGCGACCGGAGTGATTGAGTTGTGTCGAGGACACAGTGCCAGGACTGCGTGCAGGCGGGTTGCAGCTGGCTCTTTGTGTATTCCAAGCTTCCCTGGAGTCTGTGGCTCCAACTGCGCGGGAGTCGGGCATCTCTCCCCACCCCGCCCCATTACCGTAGCCTTGCTTGCAGGTTTCGGATGGGATCTGTCAGATGTCTCTGGGATACTAGATCAGTGCTTACTAAATCACTACTGAACTTATTACTTAAATATTAAATCACTACTTAACTTTTTTTTTTTTTTAACATGCTGCAGGATATTGAAGACAAAGTAAGTAACAACACAACCTAAAATGTAGAAATAGATTGGCCGTCAGCTGAGTAGCTGCATGGACCCTCGCCTGATGTGTGCTGAGCCAGCCACTGTGTGATGGCTTAGGAAGGGTATTCTTAATGTGGACTCAGAGTGCACAAGAGGTGGCTGCTTTCCTTGGCGGACACCTGCATCCCATGTCCAGGGTGCTTCTGCTGCATCCAGTTCCCTGCTGATGCTCTGGAAGGGCAACGGCACGTGGCCTGAGTCCTTGGCCCCTGACACCTGGGGTGATGAAGACCTGGGTGGAATTCCTGGCCCCCGTCTTCGGCCTAGGTTAGCCCCACCTCTTGGTGACCATTTGAGGAATGAACCCGTTCATATAAGTGAATCTTTAAAATTGGTGACATTAGTGCATGGCACAAAGATAAATGTGCTTGATTTCATGTAAATTACAGCCATGCGTATATTCAGCACTGACTGAACAGAGAAAACAAATGAAATGGTTTTGTGACTCTGAACATCAGAGATAAAATTCAGTTGAACATGCCATTCCACATACAAAATAGTGCAAGTTTTATGAATATAGTTATGAATCTTGAAAATCTTTCCTAAATAACCATCTTTGTAATTTTTTAAGTTTCTAAAATATTTTGGTACTTACTTCTAATTTATAAAGAATTGATCTTGTAGATTAGAAATGTCATTCAATAAAGCTTTTTGAATCATCTTTATTTACTCTTTAAATTATTGAAGCCGACAGTTAGGGTGGTTTAGACCCTCCCCCTTCCTTTAGACTGTTGCTGCTTGAAGAGAACTAAACAAATGCAGGTCACTATGGCAGATTTCATTGGGTAATTTGAGACATCACAAACAAAGGGTTTATGTGAAAAATGTGAAATCAGCGTTTTTGTTGTGGACAAACACGTTTAATAGCCATGTTAGCATATGCCCAGAATAAAATCGAATTTCTGTTGTGTGAAGTATCAATACTGGAAGTTGTTCTTAGGAAAGTTCAGTACGACACTGTCACGTGTTGGGCAGAGTAGGGCACAGCTGTGATAGTGGCGGGAAAATACAATGCAGCTTCATTTCTTTGTATTAAGTAGAGCAGTCGTCGTATTCATGTTTTCCCTGCCAGAGACGTGGTCCGTCTGCATTGAGCTTTCTGTCTCACTCGCTGTGCAGTGTCGACCTCACTCACTCATCTCGTGGCTTCCTCCTTTCTGTCTTTAGGCTAAGCAGCTGGAAGAGAAGGACCGCGTGATCAAGAAGCAGGATGCGTTCTACAAAGAGCAGCTGGCCCGACTGGAGGAAAGGGTATGGCTGTCCTCTTATCATTCCTGCGCTCTCCTGTGCATTTGTTTATGGATAATAAATCACAACTCTGATTGTTCTTGTGAAGCTAGGCTGTGCTGAAGCCAAGCGAAGGAGTTTATAGGCTCAAGACTGCATTTCTGCTTTGGTCATGGTCATTACTGGGTCATGCATGCCGTTTCACTGTTCAGTATTGCCCAAAGTTTTGTCTTTGTGACTAGTATGTCCAAACTACATTTCCTCCAGAGCAGTTCATTGCTGTTCATAACTTCCCCCCAAAGATCGATATAACTTCCGACATTCTTAAAAACGATATAGTTTTAATGGCTTTACAAGTATCGTCATTGTGAAACCTCAGCTTCTCTGCCTTTGTGAGTCAGAAGTGAATGTCTCTGCTTAAGCATCCAATCGTGTGTTGGAGGTTGAAGAACATGGACTGGACATCTGTGCTCATGGCATTTGGAGTGCTAGGTTGTGATGATATGGGGTACAATAAGGGGCAGGGACAAGACATTGCCAGGGCGGAGGGTGCATGGTTGTGGCAAGGTTGAAGGGCTCCTTGAGGAGTGGCCCTGATCAGGCCTGGCCTGGTTGACCAGCAAATTCCTCAGAGCCTTGAAGGCCACTTGGCCTGTTCGAAAGTGCCATCTGACTGCAGCATTGAAGCAAGGGGAACTTAGTGGCAGATTATGGCACTGATTCAGAAAGCTGTGACCGCTCTGTGGGTAAGCAGTGTGGGGGATGGTTCAGACATAGCCTCCAGACCTCTCGATGGTGAAGGTGGACGAGAGACCCAAAGGGACGCAAGTCCCTGCCATGCAGAACACTGTTGATTCCTGACATAGGATGCGAGTGGGGGAGGAAATCAGAGGTCTGAATTGGGATGTAAATTTTGAACACTTGAGATGTGCAAGTAGAGATGTTGGATAGGCAGACCATCAGTAAAATGGTTAACAAAAGCGGTCAGCAGGGTTTGTTGTTTTTTGATTGTTTTCCCCTCTGTAAAGGGCCAGGTGTGGCCCATGCCTGAGCGACTAGACACTCCTTTTGGGATGAGAGCAGGCAGTTTTAATGTGTAAGTGATGGATGGTGGTTCGCTAATGTAAAGACAGCAGACCTGGAACTTGTGCAGCATGTCGGCGTGTTGTGTTTTGTCTGTGTAGCTGTGGTGTCAGGGTGCTCTGTTCCTGCGTCACCTTCATGGGTTAGACGACTACAGACAAGTCCCTGAAGGAGTGTCGTGCTTACTGTAGGACCCAGCGTACTAACACTCGTACTTACTCTGTATTATTCAACGTCTCACGTCTCCTGCCTCTCTGTAAGTCTCCTTTTGTGTGTTACTGTCACTTCTAAAATCACTAAGCCAATTTTTTTTTCCTGTTGGATTTTTTCCAGGGATGGAAGAGACATGTAAGTCACAAATGAGGAGGCATTTTCTAGGCTTAGTGCAAAAGATTGCGAAAGAATTTCTTCTCATCTTCTGATGCCAGTGGGAAGCGCGATGTCTGGTCGTGTGTGGTGTCTGCACAGTTTGAAAGGTTAGGGTCCACAGTGTAAGATAGCACGATGCAGAATTGTCTGTCTTCCTATCTTGACGGGGTTGTCCCAGTTGAAAAGGGGATCTGTGCACACACGTCTCTCTTGGTTCAGTCAAAGGCAGCAGTGAAGCTGTAAACCCCAGGCGCTCTGTCCTTTGTGGCTAGAGGGCCATTGCTGGAGGGTTTAGCTCTGTCATCTCGTCCTGGATCATTATAGGTTTGTCCTGGTCGGTCACAGAATCCCCAGGTAGGCATGTGGCTTTGCCATGCCAGTTAGTGATAGTGGCCAGTCAAGTGGGAATCGGAGGTAGTTTTTTATTTTAATAACTTAGAAGAATGAAGTATAATTTAAGGGATGCCAGTCTGGTCTTCCTTAGAACCAGTATTCAAAAGCAACAACCCTTGACTGAGCACCAAGCCAGCTGAACAGCTTTTCAGATCCAAACCTTTACTCCACAATTGATCGAGTATCAGATAGCATCATCATAAACAGGAAAGTAAGCTGTTATATTTTAGAATGACTGGAGGTGTCACATTTAGGTGTGTGACTTACTGCTCAGCTACTTGGAGAGTGCTTATTCCTGGGTTTGGAAGAGACCTGGAGACCCCACGTAAGAGACCGACCCCAGGGATGTTCATTGCTGCTTGGGGGCTTGGTGGGAGAAGACCTCTCAGTGCTTCTACGTAGTTTTCTGTAAACACATCCAGGAATTCTTTTTTACTTTTTCCATTTTTTCTGTGTAATCAGCATATAAATTTTAACCCTTTCTCTGCTATTATTTATGGTCCCACATTTTATTTATAGTAAATTGTGATGCATTTGGGCATTTTATCTTCTAACCTTTTGGAGGGCAGGGTCCATCCTGTTCCTTTTCCAAGACGTACACACAGTAGGGGTGCAGCAGCTGCTCTCGGCCTGGCTGAGCCTCTACCATCAGTTCATTCTACTCCAGGATGTCTCGTGTCTCTTTATTAGTCGTTTAGTTTACGCCCATGAGGAAGTCCAGTTTAGTTGTGAATAATCTGATATTATTTATAGCAGCATTTTGGTCACTAATGAGCGTTCATGCTGTGTTAGGCACTTCCCATGAGTTAGCTCAGGGTCGTCTGTGACCCCGTGAGTCTGTCCACTCTTTAGGTGAAAATACCAAGCAAGAAATCAGAACAACCAAAACATTACAGGTGTCAGTCTGCACCAGGCGCGCGCCCTGAGCTTGTGGCCACTATTCAGTGTTAACATGAAGTGGGTACGTCTGTAGGAAGGCTAGGTCCTACTGATTGTAGCATTAATTCTGTGGGAAGTAAGTTATTCTGGCTTCTCGTGCAACTTTTTAAGTCCTGATGTCATAATTCATGAGATCTTATAACCTGAAAATACTAAACATTCAAAAATATGTAACTATCCCCTGCCCTCCCCTTCCCAAAAGCAGAATGTTTGTTTCCTGGGGACCCTTCACAAAAGGAGCTACCTCACGCCTGTAGTATAATAACCCTAAGATTTATTTGAATACCTGGTTATACTTCTTTCCATTTGCAATGATTCCAGCAGCTACTGAATTGTTTTTGATAACTTAGACTTTGATAACCTTGCTAAAGGATAGTCATCTCATTCCATCTTCTAGAAAGAAAACCAGCTTTCTTTTACTTTTAGTATACTCTGGGCTGATTTCGTTAGGGCCTGAGTTGTATGTGTAGTTACTTCAGGAGGAGGGAGGAAGAGCCTGCGGGGCTTTCCCCGGATCACCCGGGGGTGAAGGCCACTCTTTCCTCAGGCCGCACCAAGACCTGGTCTCTTCGATGCTTGGTCAGTGTGCCTTGTGAGGGTTGATTTGCTCTTGTCTTGTGTTGCTCAGCCATGAAGGGAGGCATGATCGCCCTGATGGCGCCAGAGCAGAGCCCAGGGTGCGCCCAGTGCTTGTTTGGGAGTACCGCTGTGTCCACATCAACCCAGGCCTACAGTGCACATCGCCATCAATGTGCGGAGTCCCCTGGCTTCCACACTGCGATGAATCCCGCAGGGTTCAAAGAAGGGCAATGCCCAGGCTGGGGAAGAGAGGGCTGCGAGAGCAACGCTGAGGAGCATTGCTGGTCAGTAACCTCTGGGGAGATTTACTGATGAAGTTTGGAGGCCATGCTTACATCAAATGAGCAGAGTCGTTCACTTCCGGTGAGTGTTCTGTCTTCTGTTGCATTATCAAGTGTTGGCCTCATCTGGATGACTAATTGACTTTTTCGTTTCTTTGTCAATTAGTATCTTTGTTTTGGTGTTCTTTGTGCAAGGCTTGGGAAGAAATACCACCAGCCACGATGACAAAGAGAAAATGACAACAAAACAGCTTATTGTCAGTCCAGTGTATTCTTAGGGAGAAATTATTATAAATTTTTATTATAGCTGGAGTCTTTTGTGATAAAATATTTCAGTAAATGAAAGCTTTTCAGGAGATGAATGTAGGATAGAATCACAAACTGCTGAAGTCTGAGATGAATAAAATGCAAGCAATTCTTTTGGAAGAAAAAGGAAATAATGAACTTCGTTTATCAAGTGAAATGCCCCTTTGGTATTTCCTTCCTGAGGTGCTGTCTAAATAGCTGTCCCTTTTAGGTCGTGTGGGCAGCTCCTCCGGCCATTCCGTGTGAGGCAGCAACTGTAGCACAATGGTTGAAAGCGCGCCTTGCTGGTGTGCCCACGCGGGTTATACTCGTCTGCACTCGTCACGCTCGGGGTGGTGTCCGTCCTTTGAGCGTGTTGCAGTCGGGGCAGCTTCCCTGTGGTTTCCGTAGTTACCGAGCACCGCACGCAGAGCTGAGCTTCTCTGGACCGCGAGTTGGGGCACTGAAGGCAGCAGGTGCGAGTGTCGCTTGCAATTGTAATGTCATTGCAAGAGGCACAGGCTTTTGTAAAGGGACTTGGGGCATGTCCATCGAGTGACTCCCAATTTCTTATCATTAGCAGCTAATGATAGTTCACATAAATGCATAGATGTTAATTGTTAGGTAGAAAAATTTATAAGGCCTACTCTCACTTTTATTAATATAATTGACATAGCAATGTATGATTTAGGTGGAAAGACTGATTCACTTTCCACTTTTTTTTTAAGGTTTATTATTTGAAAGTTGGGCTATAGAGAGGGAGACCAAAAAGATCTTTTGTCCTCTGGTTCATTTTCTGTATGCTCTCAATAACCAGTGCAGGCCCAGGCCTAAGGCAGGAACTAGGAGCTTCTTCCAGGCCTCCCATGTGGAAGCAGGGGCCCTCCTCTGATGTTTGTCTCAGGCCATTAGCTGAGATCTGGATCATACGTGGTGCAGCTGGGATTCAAACTTGAGCCCTTATGCAATGCTGGTTCCCCAGAGGGCAGTTTTACCCACTGTGCCACTAGGCTGCTTTCTTAAAGTCTACTCAGATATTCCAGAAGTAATGAGCAAGAAGGGCTATACAACCCTTCTGCCCCATTTCATTCTCTAGGGAAAAAAAAAATCAGTGGATGTGGGGGTCTTATCCCTAAGTTATTATTCAGTAAATCCTCCAAGGCAATTGGCTTTTCTGTTAACCTCTCTGAAATTTTGAATGGGAAGTGTAGTCTTGCTTTTTAATCTGGCTTTAAGGATATGAGACTGAGTCTTGGTGGCGGTGGTGGTGAGCTGCTAAGAGTGTATCCCGTTAGCATGATCTCCTTCACTGGAGCCAGTTTCCTATGTCTAAGTTTAAAGGAAAGATTTGCAAATCATGGAATCAACACTTAATTTGAGGCTCTATTTGCCATGTAGGCTGTCAAGAAGTGTTAACCTTAAGGTAAGATGAGAACCTGGAGTACAAAGCTGTGAGCTGATGGCACGCAGTACACCAAGTATTAAATAGCATTATCCATCCTGCCTGCTACACTAAATAGGATTTCACTATTATGATGTGTCAGGGCTTTCAGGAAAATCAGATTTACACGACACTAAACCGCCATTCTCTCTGCTGAGCGCCTTTCTTCTGGGATCTTGCTTTCGCATTAATCTGTTGGTAAGAAATACTTGTACCAATTGTGCATGGAAATTATGATTTAATGATCTCTTCCTTTTCTCCATTCAGAGCTTCGAATGAACCACTGTGCTCTGCAGTGCAGCCCCAGGGCGTAGGGAAGCAGCTGATGTATGTTCATCCTTAAAGCCTGGGTGGCCTCTTTGTGAGTGCCCGTAATGATCGTAAACGCTGCAGTGCCTGCAGTATGCTTGTGTGCTGCCTCTCCTTCACACTGCCTTTGCCTTCTGATAGACGATACAGTGAAATCATTAGGTTCCCTCCATCTGATGGCTTCTCAAAAATCCTATGCCATTTCAAAGACAGAGCGAGGAAGTGCTGTGAAGTCCGCAAGAAATTAGTTCCGCTATTAATGATTCTGTGTATTTTGAGGCAGGTGACAGGCTGTTTTGCTTGAACAGTGATGCATGGTCCCCGTTCTTTGTGATTTTTTTCTTGCCATTGAAGGATGCTACAGCCAGGAAATCGCTGTTTGAAGCTGGGCTAAATCCTTGGCATTTCCTGCACATTCAGCTTCAAAATTAGTGACTGTTTTGCTTCTTGATGTCCTGTTTATTTAGAAGTTCCAAGTATCCTCCTTTTAGGCACACCAACCCATGCTTATTTCCTTATTTCACTGACTGTAAAATTAAAAGACACAAGTATTAAGTTTTTAAAGAGGAAATTGCAGGGCTGGAATTAGGAAAATGCTCCTCAGTCCTAGTTTATGATCATGAGACATTGCTTCAACATGGTAGAAGAATGCATTTGGTCGTTGTAACATTCGTAGATATTGGCTGGTAGCACTGTCACATGAGAAGCACCTGCAATTGAATGCAGCACATGCAGCGGGTTTGAATAACAGGAGCAGGTGTCAGGACCCAAGCCCAGTGCAGTCACCAAGACGGGCAGGACTTTGACCTCGATGGTTCTCACTGGACTTGGGCAGGGCTGTGCCACAGACTTCTCAGTAGTCCCCATTCATTCAGAGGCACATGCGTTAATCTTTGGTGAGCTGCAGACAGATGCGGTCATGACTACAAACTGCACAAGTAGCATCTTCCTTTTAGGAAACATTAATTTTTCCGAATGTATCATTGATGTTTGTGCACCCTTCCAAATTCCATTAGGTTCATTTGTTCATCCTCCCTTCTCTTCCCTTCTTTTCTTTTCCTTTCTTCCTTCCTTTTTTCCTTCCTTCATTCTTCCCTCCCACCCTCCCTTCTTCTCTTCCTCCCTTCTTCCCTCACTCCCTTTCCTACTTTCTCAGACAGAGCCTGGGTTGAGAAGCAGTAGTGCATGCCACTGTTGGGTTTGTGGCAGGTGCTTGAGTCTTCGCTTTCTGCTTCTCGGGCACGTTAGCAGCTGGAGGCTGGTCAGAAGCACGGGTGGCCATTGCTGCGTGTGCTGGACAGGTGTGCCAGGTACTGGCTTGCCACCTTGTTTGCCTTTGAGTTGCTGACGTGTGTTCTGGATAGAGAAGTCATGGAATTGTATCGTAGCTGAGCTGCCAGGCCTCTGGGACCCTGCAGGCATCCTGGGGTGAGCCCAAGGTCACAGCCACTGCAGCAGGACCATGTTCTCTATGCTCGGATTCTGTTGTACCCAGATTTTGAGATCCCCAGAAATCATCAGGAGCCTGAAGTTGATGCAAACGTATAAGGGTGGTTTATTCGTGCTGACCTGGGCTCCCAGCTGTCTCCCAGCCCAGCAAGACTGGGGCTGGGCAGCCCCAAGGTTGGACAGCATAGGGTTTTTATTGGTCAGTTTAACTGTTAACTTTTAAAAAGAGCAAGTTGGCAGGCTTCTATTGGTGGGTTTTAAACCAGCAGCTTTTAAATAGTACAGACTGGTGGGCTGTAGGGTAGTGAGCAAATAGTATCTAAGAAGCACACCATGGGCCTCCTTCCTGAGGAGTGCTCTGCCTGTGTGACCTGCCCATCCGTCGTGCAGGCTGTGCGGCCTGCGAGCTCACTCAGCCCCCAGTCACGCAAACACCACAGTTAGCAAGGAGCGAAGGGCACATGGCTGGGATCCTGACTTTGGGGGAACTATGCCATGTGTCTATGTATTTGTAGATATTCCTGATCTAAGCTTGGCTTGCCCAGCATTTGCCCCCCCAGAATTAGAAATGATGGGAGTATGGTGTTTCAGGATTCAGCGTGCTGCCTGTGAGCTCAAGAGGAAGACATGCGCCTTCCTCTGCCCTCTTCCCCATCCCCCGGTAGTTTTCTTTTCTTTTTTCTTTTTTAAAGAATCAGGCTTCAGGGATCAGCAGAGTGCCACCAAGCACCTAGGACCTCAAGAGATTTTTCTGCCCTTTCCTGAAAGAAAGACAGTAATCAGATTAGATCAATATTTTATTACCTCTGTCCATTTTAAAAAATCTTCCCCCAAGCCTTCCCAAGATATGAGCCTGAGACACAGCGTTGTTGGTCTGGCCAGGACCCACAAACTGTAGGCTTGGCAGTGTGAGCAGCTGCAAGCTTGGCTTGCCTGGCTTGGAACACACTCTTTGTCCCTGCACGGCAGCCTGGGGGTGAAGGCCAACCGTCACTGGCTCTGTGGTTCCGTTTGCTTTCTGCAGAAGCCGAGGACCAGAGTTCAAGGCTGGAAGCATGGTTCCAGCACTGCTGGTGGGCACTGCTGGTGTACGCTCTGAGGCTGGAATCCTGGTTTGCTCCGTGCTGGACCCAACCTCCCAGACCAGCATGTCGTAAATATGTGTCAGGACAGGCTGCTTGCTGTTTAGCAGAATGTCCTGCAGGCTGTCTGGCTGGCACCTCGTCTCGAGTTCTCCCCTAGCCTTTGATGGCAGTGGGTGATCTGGGCACCGGGAGTTTTGGTTTTCAGTTTAGGCTGTAGTTGCATTTCCCTGGCCCTTCTGTCTCCTCCTTTTAAGGTGTTGTGCAGGTAATGATAGAATATTTTTTATTAGAGCACTAGTCAAGTAGTAGATTCTCGCCGAGCTTCTTTTAGCAGCTTTTATAGTTGGCTGCTCTTAGCTAAATAGCCATAGGCTGACTTAATAGTGAGTCAGATTCAGAGAGAAATTACAGAGGCTTTGTCATAGGGCGTGTCCGGCATGACTAGGAAACAGGCCCGGGAGTCAGGGAGCTCTCAGGGTCCGTGGGTTGTGTGGTGTTCTACAGAGTGCAGGACAAAGAAGCACATTATACAGATACTGTGAGGAGCTGGTGTTGTGGCATATCAGATCAAGCCATTGCCTGTAATGCCAATATTCCATACAGGTGCTTGTTCGAACCCTGGCTGCTTCACTTCTGGGAAAAGTGGCAGAAGAGTGCTTTGGCCCCTGCACCCATTTGGGAGACCCAGAAGAAGCTCAGCCTGGCATAGCCCTGGCTGTTGTGAATGTCTGGGAAGTTAACCAGTGGATGAAAATTCTCAGTCTGCCTCTGTATGTCTGCTTCTCTGAGTTTCAAATCAATTTTTTTTTGAAAAGTGTGGAATAAACAAATCAGTAAATAGCCATATGGCCTTGTGGCATATAAGGAAAGGCTGCTGCCCGCAGTGCTAGCATTGAATACGGGCACCACTTGGAGAGCCCACTGTTCCCTTCTGGTTCAGCTTCCTGCTACTGCACCTGGGAAAACAGAAGGTCGCCCACGTGCTTGGTCTCCGTGCGGGAGAAGGCCCTGACCCAGCCCTTTGGGGAGTCATCCGGTGGGAGGAGGATTTGTTCCTCTGTGTGGCCCGCGGCCCCTGCACCACGGCTCTTTCAGACCAGTATGTCGTAAGGGAAGTCCGCAAGCCCAGTCAGCTCTGTCTGGTTGTGAGGCTGAGATGCAGTGTGACGAGAGCAGACCTCGGATGCGGTGCTGAAGCCCAGGTTCCACAGCAGCCCCTCCTGCCTCACCTGCTGCTGGGACTGTACACCACGGGACCCCAGGCTGTACATGTCCACAAGCTAGAATACAGGTGCACAAGTGCGCATGTACTGTCACTTTCTTTCTCAAGACCTAATTTATCCTTGTTTAAATGCTTTGGTTTCAGACCAAAGATGTTTCTTTTATCCGGGAACCGTTTGGACGTCGGCTGGCCTAGGTTAAGGCACTAAATTCCCTTTGGCTGGTAATGATCTCCGTCATAGCTGCATTGGTACAGGTCCTCTCCTGGGCACTCCTCCAGCCGGCCTTCTCTTTGCACAGTTCCTCTGCTCTGTGTCTGGGGTGCCCACTCAGCAGGCGAGTTTTCTTTTATGATGTTTACATAGTTGATCAGGGTGTGATGGATCGAAAGTTACGGGAAAGTGGATGAGACCACTGCTTCCAAATTGTCTTGTTCTTCTGCCTGTGTCTGGAGGGGATGAAAGAGATGAGGGGAGAAGCCACACCCAGCCTCCCAGCCACCCCAGTACCCAAGGCGATGTTAACACCGCTGAGCTCCAATATTGTGCGTGGTAGGCGCGGTGAGGAACTCAGTCACTAGGTCAAGACAGTTCATTCACACTGGCCCATGCCATCTCTGTTGCCTGTATCTAGGACTTAAGCATAAGGTGGCTTCTCCGTGAGTGTGTGGGATGAGTGGCAGCGCGTGGGAATGGGAGTGTGGAGAAGGCAAGGCGGTGCAGAGAAGACGTTTAGCTTATTACTTGGAGTAGACAAATCCATATGTTGAGAAAGGTTTCTCTCTTAATTTTATCCCTAAGGTGAAAATGTAAGAAGAACTGCAATGAGTGCTTCTGCAATTCCAACGAAATAACACATAATAATTTAAGCTGTCTGTTCTCATGGCGTGGTTGCTCTGAATTGTCGAAATTTGGCAGACATCCCCAAGGCTATTTGTTAAAATTCCATAGTATATAATTAAAGACAGAGCTTGCCATTTCACCCCTGAGTACATTAAAAATTATATTATGTGCCATTTGGATTTGACCCTGACTCATTTCCCAAAGGAATAATGCCAACAAGAGACAAAAAGGTTAGGGTTTCAGTCTAAATAAAGGTTCAAATTATATAAAGCAACTACATTTACAAAAATATGAGTTATATGCTAGGTGTTAAGAGTGAGTATGCAGAAGATCTTTTCTGAATGAAGTAGCATTTTAGAAGTGGCCAAATGGAGGCAGCAATCGTGGTGAAATTCGGGCTCCCATGCCTTGCCAGACAACAAAATGAGAGAGGCGATGCCCCTGTGGTATAATGTGGTATAACCTGTCGTGCCAGCTTTCCATATGGGCACCGGTTTGAGTCCCCGCTGCTCTACTTCTGCTCCAGCTCCCTGGTAGTGTGCCTGCAGTGGAAGACGGCCCGAGCCCTGGCTGGGGCTGACTCGGTTCCAGCTGTGGTGTCTGAGCTGTGAACCAGGGGTTGGGATACTTCTCTCTGTCTTCTCTTTCTGTCTGTCACTCTCCCTTTCCTATAAATAAATCTTTTAAAAAAAAAAAAAACAGCCTATCCTGAATATTGGCTTGCCCAGATCTGGACACAGCAACTTGCATAATGTGTTAATGAAATGAATTATGTGCTTCCTGGAACTTTAACATTCATCCAATAGAGAAGTATGCTTTTCCTTTAGAAAAAAAAAAAAAGGTTTATTTTATTAATTGAGAAAGTTAAACAGAGAAGCAGAGGGATCTTCCCCCTGCTG
This sequence comes from Ochotona curzoniae, assembly GCF_017591425.1. NCBI lineage: Eukaryota > Metazoa > Chordata > Mammalia > Lagomorpha > Ochotonidae > Ochotona > Ochotona curzoniae. The sequence continues at coordinate 1,271,312 of NW_024466361.1, read as the reverse complement.
GTTGATCTCTCTTTGCTCGCTGCTGCTGTGATGCCCGGGGCTGGGCCTGGCTGCAGCCAGCAGCTGGGAGCTTCTCGAGGCTTCCTGAGTGCTTGGGCCATCTGCTGCGGCAGAAAGAGAGCAGGACTGGCACCCCCGATGGGGTGCTGGCTGCCTGGGTAGGTGCCAGCTATCTTGCTGCCGCACAGCTCTGGTCCCAGAAGCATGTTTTAAAAACAAGGACGCAGGAACTTCCAGGCTTAAACTGGGCTGGCAAGAGTGTGGTGGCTGTGCTGTTTGTCTCTTTGTTTTTATCACTATCCCATCAGACAGCTCTGGGCAAGTGACCTAGTATCTCCTGTTTAGGTACTTAGGGCTGATTTGCATGGGGTGACCTCCCCGATATTGCAGATAGGATTTTAAATGATAATTTCTTGACTATCATTTATTGGGTTTAGTGGAAAATGGTAAGATTTCACAGCTCTGTTTGTCTTGAACAAGTATGGGTGCCATAGTAATGTGGACTGCTGGGCTGAATGAAATGGATTTTCACTTATCTGAAACTTCTCTGACTTGTTCTAGCAGAGGAAAAGAGCACCAGCTTGCTGATCATCTCAGTTGTCAACTTTCAGATACTTCACGGTGTTGTAAAGCAGTCATTCCTAGGACTTGTCTTTGGCCATTTCATAATTGTGTGATTGTAAAGAGTAATCCGGGTGTGCGTGGGAGGGGCTGTTGTGGCTTAAGGGGTTAAGCCGCTACCTGCAGCGCCAGCATCCCCGTGGACACTGGCTGGAGTCCCAGCGGATCCTCTTCTGATGCAGCAAGCGGTGGTCTAAGGCCTGGGAGCCCTGCACTTACAGAGGACCCAGAAGAAACCTCAGCCTGGGGAGTGCACCAGCTGATGGCAGTGCACTCTTGCTCATGTTCTCTCTAACTGTAAATAAAATAAACCTTTAAAAAGATTTAAAAAAATCCCAGATCTTAGACTCTTAGGAAGTTGGCCTTTTTGATTCTGGAACATATCCAAGACTCGGCCCCGGCCTCCCTGGAGAGTCCCAAGGGGCATGTGGGTGTGCCCGAGGCGTAACCCATTGGGCCTCGCAAGGTCCTGCTGTCCTCTGTCCTGGGACCTGTTTGGCACTTGGATTCCTTATCTGTAATACAGCCCTTATAACAAACTGTGTGTAATTAAAGTAAGGTGCTAAATCATTAGTGGATTTATGGTTTATTAAATTAGGAAAGGTACCAGCCAATAGTGATGTCTAGAAAGTTGGTAATTACACAGCTGTTGGGGTTGCCGTTGAGAGAAAAGAATGGACAAATAGGCTTGTTGGATTCTGCTTGAATGATCTGTCCATTGTTTTGTTACGTTGACATGTTGTATTGGATTTTGCCAAAAGGAAGAGCATCATTGGTCCAACTGTAAAGCTATCTTTGTAATGCAGAAATAATAATTTCCAGCAAGCTCCGCTTAAGCCTGTTCGGTCTGGGATGGTTTGTGCCTCTGTAATGTGCGTCATTTTATTGACAAACAGCGTTTCAGTTGTGTGGATTTCCCTTCCGGGAGCCTGTGCTGGGGTCAGGGTAGTAACCTGGTACAGCAAGGGCCGCTCACTAAGGCCTCTCTGGAGCAGAGGCTGCCCCCTAGGCTGGGTGCACTTACTTCAGGGAACATAAGCCTAGCTTATACAGAGAGCAGAGGGGTCCAGCACAGTAGCCTCATGGCTAAATCCTTACCTTGCACGCGCTGGAGTCCACGTGAGCACTGGTTTGTGTTCCGGCCTCTCTACCCCGTTCCAGCTCCCTTCTGATGGCCTGGCAATGCAGTAGAGGACTGTCCAAAGCTTAGAGACCCTACTCCCACAAGGAAGACCTGGAAGAAGCTCCAGGCTCCTGGCTTTAGATCAGCTCAGCTCCCAGATGAGGCTGGGCAGTGAGGTGTATGGGGCAGCAACCAGCAGCCACTGTGGGAGATGGGTAAGGACCAGTTCCTGCGCCCTGGTGTATAAGATGAGGAGAGGAGGGGAGAAGACCAGAACAGTGTTTGGCGGGTGGTCACTGTGCAGTCGGGCCCTGTGTGGCCCAGTGTCTCCTGTCAGAAGGAGCCCGTTGGCTTGTGTCCTGAGAAGTGGACATGTGTCTGGGGCCGTGGCTTTGGAACGTGATGGCAGGGCTTTACATATCGCAGATCCATCATCCAGCATGTACCATCATTTCGTGCCATTTATGCAAGCGTCTACTAAAAGTGCGCGCCGAAGAGCAGAGGCGCCCGTCCTTGCAGTTACAAAGCCAGGCTCCGCGTCCTGCCGGCGGCCCGGCCAAAGGCCGCAGAAGGCCTTGTTGCCTTTCTGCCGATTGAGCCTTTGTGACTCAATTCTTCAACAGGCATTCTGCAATTGGGAAATTTTTAAATTGAAGTTAAATGACATTTCAGCCTTAAAATGCAGCAAACAATAATTCTTTTAAAATGTCCTTGAGTAATCTCAGATCTCTTGCTGATGTAACTTCAGTTCCTTTTTGGTAGTTCTCTGTGACTTCCTGTTCCCTCTGTCGCTCGCTCCTTCAAACCTGAGCAACAACATTTGATAGACTCTTAGTTAGTTTGCATGTTTGCACTGTGTGAGCAAGCATTCATGTGTGCTTATCCATGTGTATGAATGTATGTTTCTATACGTATATTGCATTTTCAGTTCCTAGTGGTGAAGTGTATTTTACTGATGAAAGCAGTCACTTGTCACACGGGAAGTAATGAATATTCCAGGCTTAAACCCACTTGCTCAGTTGGGAATGTGCCACAGTGTAAAGGGGAAAGTGCAGCTACTGCTTTCAAATGTTTCTGATTCCCATTTTCTCAGTGCTACAAAATACGGCCAAATGCCCATGACGTCACCGCCTTGAACACCCCCACTGCATTACAAAATACGGCCAAATGCCCATGACGTCACCGCCTTGAACACCCCCACTGCATTACAAAATACGGCCAAATGCCCATGACGTCACCGCCTTGAACACCCCCACTGCATTACAAAATACGGCCAAATGCCCATGACGTCACCGCCTTGAACACCCCCACTGCATTACAAAATACGGCCAAATGCCCATGACGTCACCGCCTTGAACACCCCCACTGCATTACAAAATACGGCCAAATGCCCATGACGTCACCGCCTTGGACATTCCCCACTGCATTACAAAATACGGCCAAATGCCCATGACGTCACCGCCTTGGACATTCCCCACTGCATTACAAAATACGGCCAAATGCCCATGACGTCACCGCCTTGGACATTCCCCACTGCATTACAAAATACGGCCAAATGCCCATGACGTCACCGCCTTGGACATTCCCCACTGCATTACAAAATACGGCCAAATACCCATGACGTCACCGCCTTGGACATTCCCCACTGCATTACAAAATACGGCCAAATGCCCATGACGTCACCGCCTTGAACACCCCCACTGCGTTACAAAATACGGCCAAATGCCCATGACGTCACCGCCTTGGACATTCCCCACTGCAGTACAAAATCTTCCAATTTAATACGGTGCTTCTGACTCTGCTATTATTCAAAAAAAATCTTTTTTTTTTTTTTGAGAAAATGTCTTCTCTTAAGCTTATCCATATAGCTGAGCAGATCTTACAGCTCTTATTCTCATCCTTTATTTACCCTAAAAGCAGCAATGGCACTAAATCCCTGTGTGTGTAGGCTATTTAGAGCAACTCTCTGGCTTTGACTTACCATATTCCTGCCGCTGCAGTAACCATTATCTGTTGACATTTTGTAGTGGAGAGTTTATAGATTTTAGCTAACAAATGAAATTTCAAAAACTCTAAAGAGGCTGTTCACATCTTGTATGTTTCTCTGTGAACTGCCTTGATTTCAAGAATAACTTCACCAGTTTCTTGCTGTAATCTATGATTAATATTCTCTTCAATGATTTGCTTGGATTGCTGTAAACTTTTAAAAGAATTATTACTTTTAACAATATTTTCATTATTTTTTATACAAGTTATTATGCTTGTTAGTAACAATTTAAGAGACTTACAGCGTGCCCTTGTAATTTCCTTTGCTTTATTTATCACTATTAGGGTAACCCAGGCTCAGTCTCATAAATATTTATTAAGCACCTGCAGTGTGGCAGACTCCCTTTTAAGCTCCAGAGGACGCGACAGGGAGCACCATCCCTCTTTCCATGGTGTTAACATTGTGTTAATGTAGGGTGATCAATAACCAATAGAGAAAAGGGCTCGAGATAAGGGGAGAGAGTGGGCATGGGGTGGGGTTGGAGATGCTGTGATGGAAATTGCTGGAACAGGGCCCTGAGTGAGCCAGCCTGCCTGTCATGTGACTGGGGAAAAGCCTTCTGGCGGGTCCTACTGGGCCCTGGCTGCCCGGCCCCCTGGCTACCCTCTGGTGGGTCCCGTCGGGCCCCCTGGCTGCCCTCTGGTGGGTCCCGTCGGGCCCCCTGGCTACCCTCTGGTGGGTCCCGTCGGGCCCCCTGGCTGCCCTCTGATGGGTCCCACCGGGTGCCCTGGCTGCCCTCTGGCGGGTCCTGCCTGGCCTGGCTGCCTGGCCCTCTGGCACCGATGCCATGCCGTGTATTGCCCTGGTGTATTCTTCGCTGTCTTTTCAGAAAGTGCCAGGTTTGCTTTTCAAGTACACTGTCGATCTTGCCAAGCCTGGCAGACGGTGCTTGTTTTGGTCTGTACTGTGTTAGCAGATCAGTTCTATGTTGAGTTCAAATGGTGCTCTGATTTCAAGAGTGGCTCTAATCCCCCCTTTTTTCTTCTATAATAGTAAGCAGGCAGGTGAGTCTTTGAGCGACTGTGGAAGTGTTTTGTGAACATGTCTTAGTGCATGGCCGTGCAGGCGTGGTGTTCCGCACGGCTGTGACCCCGTCCCAGCAGCCCCTCCCGGCCCCGGTCGACATTCATGACCCTGCCCCTCTCCGAGAGGAAGAGCTTACCAGTTCCGCCAACGCTGCAAGGCTGCATTTTTTTTAATTTAACCTTTCCAGTTCTCCAGGATCCTTAACCCTCATCTTGGGAGGGAGGAGAGCGAGACCCCGGGCTGCCATACACTTTGCGCAGGGTGCCAAGGTTACCTGCTTGGTGGAGCCAGGTAAGCCTGCACTGTGGCTTTCCGCTGCTCCCTGGGGAGCTTCAGGTCGGGGTGGAATTCCATTAGACACAAAGGACCTTAGGTGATCTCCTGGATTCCACGTTCCCACCGAAGCTAAAGACACAGGAGTTGGCCACGGTCATGTTGTGTTGTGACTCAGGCGGAGGCCAGACCCCAAGCAGTGCCTGCGGGTTGGAAGTGGTCAGCCTGTCCCCCAGGGCATCAAGGTTGGCACATGTGGTTGTAGTCACCTGCGTGGGCCTTTCATTGGCCTGCTCCATGTCCAGACACACAAGACCTGGACAGCCAGGACTTGCACCAAGTCTGTAGTTTTGTTTTTGTGTTTCTCCTCTCATGTTGGAATGAATTCCCTTCCATGATTTTCTTTTCCTAGCGCATACTCTTGTCCCTCCCAAGCCTCTGCTCTCACCATTAAAATAGAAAGATGGGACCCCCCGATGACTGTATGGCTGTGGACAGTGTGTTGAGGCGGCAGCACATGGGCCATGCGAGCTTGGCTCTTCCCAGCCGTGGGCTCAGGCTTGGGGGTAGCTCGCGTGGCCCTTCCCAGCCGTGGGCTCAAGCTTGGGGGATGCTCGTGTGGTCCAGGCCCAGCCGTGGGCTCAGGCTTGGGGGCAGCTCGTGTGGTCCAGGCCCAGCCGTGGGCTCAGGCGTGGGGGTAGCTCACGTGGCCCTTCCCAGCCGTGGGCTCAGGCTTGGGGGTAGCTCGCGTGGCCCAGGCCCAGCCGTGGGCGCAGGCTTGGGGGAAGCTTGCATGGCCCTTCCCAGCCGTGGGCTCATGCTTGGGGGTAGCTCACGTTGGCCCTTCCCAGCCTTGGGCTCAAGCTTGGGAGAAGCTCGCGTGGGTCTTGTCAGCCTTGAATCCTAAGTCCAAGTCATCACTGGGCTGTCCAAAGTTCAGATACCTGTTAAGCATACTGGTTTCCAACACATCAATTTAAAAAATCAGTGCCAATGATAAACTTTAATTAAAGCTACAATGCCAAAAAAATTTTTTATATGACCTCCAAAAAAGTGGAAACACTTTCATATTGTTTTGCACACCTAACTTGTTCTGTCAAAACCATCACTCCTTTTTTAGAAGAATGCTAGCAGCTTCTCCTGCTGATCACTGGAAGAGTTCTGCTCAAACTTCGTTTCAAAAATAGTGAAAGACCACTAAGATGAATTCTAATTTGTCAGAGATGTGTCCTGGAGTCATTTGGTTCTGTTTTTTCTATCTCAAATAGCAGTTAACCTTGCGTCGGAGCTGCTTTGCCGTGTCCTGTGTGTATCACTCATCTGGCGTGTTGGTGTTCCAGCTAATAGCCTACCTTTCGCGTTATATATGAAGTGCTAGTTTGGTGCAAATACCATCGCAGCTCCTCACTGAACCAAAAGCTCGACAAGCTGCTTGCTGCACAGGCTCTCGTTCTCCTGGCTGTCAGCTTGACTGATATTTTAATTTTTCTACCCTGTAGAAACCTTCAGTCTCTTATCCGATAGATGAATGAGTGAACCCCCAGGAAATGCAGCAGAATGTTTCTGTTTGCCAATGCAATAAATGCAGAAGCTAATAAATGTCTGCTTCCATCAGGAGGAGGCGTGTAATGAGTAAATGATGAGAAAAAGAATTCGGGAAAACAAATGATCAGTCCGATCTAAGATGACAAACAATTTCTTAATAACGTGGCCTCTGTTTGGAGAGCTGTGCTCACGAGGCAAGGAGGATGCCCGTTGAACCCAGAGCGCAGCGCACGCCGTTCACCTGCAGCTGCTGGTGGATTTGATCTGGTTACCCGTGGGCCACGCTGAGCAGTAGCCAAGATTCAGACACAGCCTGGTTCCTGCAGACTTTATTCAGCTGGGCTCTGGCTTCTATGAGTGTGTGCAAGGAGAGGGATATGGTTCTGGGCTCTAATCTACACTACCCAGATCCCGCTTATGTTTTTTCACTTTGATTTTCGTTATTAGGCTTTTTCTGAAGTAGAGTTTCTGTCTCTCTCCTCCAAGCTGGGTTAAGGTACAAGAATATCTTTGCTCTGGACAAATGTGGCATTTCCTGAAGCCCTGCTGGTGGCCCCTGCTGCCCACGCTGAGGAGAATGGGAACCAGCGGCTCTCACCGTCACGGGGCTGGCTTGGAGGGTTGTGGGTGGCCCTGATGAGGACGGAGTCAGTGACGTGGGCCCTGGCAGGGTGGTGGCAGCTCACCAGGAAGCCGTGTCTGTCTGTCCTTTGTGGGATCTTTCTAAGAACTTGCCTCAGAACAGTCACGTGGCGGAGACTGGCTACCAAGTGGCAGCTGTTTCAGGGACAGCTTTTCATGAATATTTCTCCGAGAGCTAAGGAACTGGCTTATTGTGTTCTTTCCAGAATTATCTTGTCCTCCTTCCTGCTCCACACCCTCCACTTTGTTCTTTCAAATACAACACAGTGTTTCAGTCCCACAGGAATGAGTGCGTTTCCAGGGTTCACGGGCGAAACTTAGGTGGCAGTAGTCTGAGGCCGTGATGCAGGAAAATGCTGGGCCCTCGGAGAGCAGGTGGGCCCAGTGACCCTGCGGGTCCTCCCCCTGTGCTTGGCAGCGGGAGGAATGCACCTTGCAGCTCCTCCACCGATCTCTTTCTGCAGCAGAACCAGCACTTCTGAAAGGGAGGACTTTCACTGTGCCCCTATTCACATGCATATTTCTCTGCCAAGCCTTTCAAAAGGCCTTTCCTCCGATCATCTCTCTTGCTGCTTTGGAAAACATTTTCCACTAAGAAATTTAACCCTTAAATTAATTCTAACTTTTCTCTCTCTCTCTCTCTTTTTTTTTTTTTTTGGTACAAGGTTGCACGCATTGCTAGCGCTTAGGAAAACCTTATCATAATTGTTATTAACATTTGAGCTGTGGCCAGATCTGTGAAAGGAAATTAAAATTTGAGAAAAGGTGCATCATCTGCTAAATATTGGGGTTCTTTGTTAGATGACTGCTACTAAGCAACTGCAGGCTCCGCGGCCACAGGAGAGTGTGCGTGGGTCAGGGACTCCGCCACTGCTTTGTATTTAAGAAATGAAAGTGTTTTTTAAAGGTTTATTTCTTTTTACACACAAGTCAGGATTATAGAGAGATACAGAGAGATGCTCCATCTTCTGGTTCACTGCTCAAGTGGGGTTGGAGCTGAGCAGGGCTGCAGCTGCAGCCTGGAGCTTCTCCAGGGTCTCCGTGGGGATGCAGGGCCGAGGGCTTCTGGCAGTCCCCGCTGCTTCCTCAGGCCATTACCAGGAAGCTGGAACTAAAGTGGCAAACCCTTGCCTGTTTGAGAGGCTGGCATTGCAGGCGAGGGATTAGTCCAAAATGCCACCACACTGACCTCCAAAACAGCGGTATTTTTTGAGTCTCAAGACCTAACAGCCTCTAGGGTTGAACACTTGCAGGAGCACCAAGCAAGTGTGTATCTTTGTTTAAACAAACTAGTTGTGGCAGGTAAAATGAAAAAATAACCCCTATCCCCACCTTCTACTTGTTTGGTTGTCGTGGTACAATCAAATGTAATAAAACTGATAATTGATTTGTAACAACATTTGCTTTTCATCAGGCGGGGGTGAGGTATCCCTGGTCTCCAGCAGACTCCAGAATTTTCAGCTCTTCTCTGATGCCAGAGCGCTTTCCACAGGGACACCCCATCTGTAAGTTCATAAGAGAGATAAGGGGGGTCTACAGAGAGCTTCCTATAGGGGCACCCCATCTCTGCGTTAAGGATTGGAACGTACAACTGCTGTCTCCTTTTCCTTTTCTCCTGTGATAACCCTCGGCCTCTAACCCTCTGCTCTGTAGGAGGTGAATGTCAGGAAGTGTTTGAGTGAAGGAAATATGGACCTTGACCCACTTAACACAGGACAGAAGGATTCCAGAGGTTTTTAAACCTTTCTAATTTTGAGAAGATTTGTCTCCCATCCATCACTTAAGAATTAATCCCTGCTCTTTATCTCTGTGCACCTCAGGGTAGATGTATTTTGTAGAATGTGGAAATGCCAGACTTTTGGGGTTTGATTCTTTTTGCCTTAGAGGAGAACTGCTATGGTTTGGAACATTATGAGATATCGTCATGTACCAGTTTACCTTATTTAAAAGCTGTTCATCAAGGATTAAAACTTAGAAAAAGGAGAAACATTTCCTCTCTCTTCAGGAGAGAAAGAAATAACAGCTTATATAAATAAATTAACAAGGAAGCCTCACACAGCTCCTATCATTCTATTGTATGATCCGTGAAGGCCTTGAGGAGCAGATTTTTAACCAATTTTCATATCACCCGTGATTATTTTGGAAATTTCTAGAAATGAAGCATTTGAGTCAAAGTCCATGATTGAAAGACATTTGAAACACATTGCCTTAAGTTGGTTTTGTTTCACTCCCCAAGTGGCCACAATGGCCGGAGCTGAGCTGATCCAGAGCCAGGAGCTTCTTCTGGGTCTCCCACTCACGTGCAGGGTCCCAAGGCTTTGGGCCGTCCTCCAGTGCTTTCCCAGGCCACAAGCAGGGAGCTGGATGGGAAGCAGGGCCGCTGGGACAAGAGTTGGTGCCCACACGGGCTGCCAGTGCTCAGAGGTGGAGGGTAAGCCAGTTGGGCCATTGTGTTGGCCTCCTTAGCATACGTTGTGCCAAGTTGCGTTCACACTGGCAGATGCTGGGGTTGCCCATTCCCCTTGTGCTAACAGTTAAAGCCAGTCTGAAAAGGGCAGAGTGAAATGCCAGACCTTACTCCCCCTCTTGCCCTGCCCTCAGCAGGACAGTTGTAAAAGCAGGCTTTTCTGTTGGGTGAATTATTTGCTTAGAAAATGAGGCCTTCTGTTTGGAGGCTCTGCCTTTACATACCTGATGACAAGACAGAGGTCCATGGAAGGGGCTGTGTGACTGGGAGGACCATGTTCCAGCCAGTCTTGACTGAGCATAAGTCTGAGCGTCTGCATGTGTGTGGGGTGACGTTTGTGCCGAGCAGGCGCGTGCTCCTTGGACGCTGCGGTCTGCTTTGCCCTGTGCACATGGTCAGATCAACTCCTCAGCAAGCCTGCCCAGCTCGGTTGGAAGCTTGTGGGCATCTTTCCCGGAGTGAGGTGCACGCTCCAGGCCTCGGAGCTGCTTTGGGGTGCTCACCCTGTGTGAAAGCTGCTTGGGCACTGCAGTGCTAGAAGACAGAGCTTCAGTCGGCCACCGAGAAGGGCCACCAGCTTTGTCTGTGAAAGGATTCAGTGGTTTGCACCATTTTTCCTGTAAATTCCCTGCCAGTGGGTTTTCTGAATTAGAATGAGTTCTTATTCTCAGCCATTCCTGGAAAGTCTCATTGGAGACGTCTGGTGCAGTCCTATTTTCTGAGAGAAGGTTCCAGGCAGAAGCAGGGCACAGGCAAGCTTTCCCAGCCTTGCTCTGCTGTCAGCATCCCTGGTCTTCCCCACAGTTCTCCTTCCTTGGGCGGGTCCTTTGTGGCTGCATGCATTAGTTTTTCCCTCTGAGCCGCACGCTTCCTTCCCTGATGGTGGAAGTAAACAGGCCTGCTCAGTTTCTCAGTGCGAGTTCCAAGGACGTAGACTAGAGGTCTCATCTCCCAGTTAGAGTCCTTCATGTCAGTGTGTTCCATCCTGTGACTGACAGAATCATGCCTTCAGCCAGCAGAATGGACATGGCCAGTCTGACAGCAGTCGGCCCGGACCTTGGCACACTCATGTGGCACTGTCTTAGACTAACAGGACGTGCCGATGAAGCCAGCTAGCTGCGGGTCATGCCATTGCCTCTGCCCATCAGTCCCTCCAGAGGCCTGCACCTGCCAGTCCTAGGGCTTGCTGCTGGGCCTGTTACCACTCAGCGATGCCAGTGCGTTGTGAGTGAGCCTGGCCAGAGGCTGACGGGGCAGGGGTAAATGAGCAAAGCCAAGATCAGCCAACTGAGCATCTGTGCTAAAGCCTTCCGATTATGAGAGAAGTCTGAACATGTGGAGAGCTACTGGCGTTGCTGATAAGTGAGACCCTGTTTGCCTGGCTGCTCGGGGGAGTGATGATCCGAGGCCGGCATGTGCCGGTTGCTTGGCACCAGCATTTGTCCTGAGCGCGCGAAGCTTGTAGATGCCTCTGCTCAGGAGGTGACGTGAGAGCAGCTAGGATCAAAAGGGGCGCAAGCCACAGGTGTGTCGGCAGTACAGACGTGACAGTTTGTGTATGAAGTCATCCAGCAGGTGCGCTGTTAGATGTGCACACAGCCCCTCCCTGAGCACTTCCTGAGTAAGACGACCCTGCGAGTGGCTGTGTCGCACCACAGAGCCCTCAAGAGAGTGAGCGCTTCTGGCGCTGGCGACATGCAGTAATATAAGGTTTCTCTTGGGTCTTGCAAGACATCACAGTAAATTCTCATGATAACCCGTCTGATAAGTGTGAAATTGCCTTGCCTCACCCCGCTGGAGGAGATGGGGAGGCCCACAGCCCCCTCAACAGCAGCGAGGTCTCCAGGGTGTAACATGGCAGTCCAGAGGCGAGTACACGGCAGCATTGCTTCATCCCGGGGAGGAGAGCCACCAACAGAAGGATTTAAGGTCCTGTTGCGGATGTGGATACAGAACAGAGTAACAGAAAGAAATGACGTGCCTTGCAGCGTGGAACATAGGAGTAAGGGTGGAGAGGGATGAGCCGCTGTCCAGGTCGGACCTGGAGAAGTGAGAAGGAACTCAGAATTCTTGATGGAAATCCAAGCACGATTAGCTTTCTTGTAAAACTTGTACGAGTTCTTAAGTCGTTACAGAAGTTCTTTCCTGCTCACACGCCTCTTTGATAACAGCCACTCGTAGCTTTTCTGGGCGTCTGTGTGCAGGTGTGTGTGCTTAACATTGCTTAAAAGCCCCTGTTCGGACAGGTATTTTGCTGTTTGCTGTTTTCATGTTTGAGAACTCCTTACTACATGTGTTTATGTGGAAATCTCTCTTATTGCTAGCGGGATCAGAATAAACTTAAAGGACAGAGAAGTTGAGAAGATGCTGGGATTGTCTGAGAGAGATGAGGAAATAAAGTCATGGCTACTGTTAAGAACTTGGTGGGAGGGGGAGTTAGATATGTCAGAGAAATACAGAGCTTCCGGGCCTTAGCAAAACCACGCCCTGGGAATAAAAACTTATACAGTGGTTCTGTGAGGCCACAGCTACTTCCTATTTGATTATGTAAATTTATTGGCATGATTTTAAATGTGTGTCCGTCCCCACCATTACACCAGGAACTCCATAGAAGTAGGCCCATGCACCTGCTTGCTCAGCATCCGAGTCCATGTCCCTGACCCAGTGTCCAGAACAGTGTCCATTATTTGTAGAAGGAAGAAATGAGATTTAGCATGCAAAGGAGATATTGGCACATGTGCTTACTTAAATTGTTCAGGTGCAGAAGTTGAGGTATGAGTTGATATAACTGAGTTATTTTTGTTTAGTGGCAAGGCTGCTGATGTATTTAGGATTCCTGTCCTAATTAGAAAAGTTAAGTGAGGGGGGAAAAAAACTCCCAAACTCTAATTAGTGAAGTCTCTAAAACTCCTGGAAATGCCAGGAGAATCTCGGAATAGTCCTGTTTCTTTATATGAGAAAGAACAAGATGCGGCGAAGGGGTAATTATGAAAGCAGTTCATTGATTCTGCCAGGATAGCCGAGGGACGATGAGGGCTTCGTGAGATGTGGCTTTTTAGAGAAGGTACGATTGGATGCTTGTTGGAGTCCAACATGGCTGCAGAATTCTCTGCATCCGTCCCATTCTTTGTCAGAGGAGGGAGGCATGTGACAGGTGGAGGTGAACCTTACAGTCGAGGACAGAGGCTCCCCACATCTCACTGCATTTGACTTTGTTGAAGCTCTGCACGAGGTGAAGGAAAAGCAAACATCTCAGGGCTTAAAGGAGATCTAGTTCCGATTAGCTGGGATGTGTCATAAAAATAGCATGGCTTAAATTAGAAAGTTTTTCTCTCATTCAGAGAGGTCTAGAGGTGACAGACCAGGGCTGGCATGCTGGTGTTACAGTCACCAGAACCCCAGGGACCTCTTGTTCTCTCCTGTGTCCTGTAAGACCCTCATTGGATGTTAACAATTGAGACCTCATTTAAATAACTTCATACCACTCCTTTTAGAACCAGAATACTGGATCTGATACACTAGGGACCTGAACCCATGTTGGCAAGATTGTTTTAAGGTTTCTTTTATGATTTACTTATTCAAAAGCATGACAGAGAAAGTGAGAGATGTTTCATTCACTAGTTTACTTCCCAGTTGGGCCAGGAACTCCCATTGGGGGCCCCCATGGGTAACAGACACTCAACTGTTTGAGCCCCCTTGCCAGGTGCTTTGCAGGGTGCTGGGTCGGGGCAAGAGGGGCAGAAGTTGAGCTGGTGCCCCGAGAGCAGCTACTGGCATTGCAGGTTCAAGGTGCTGTAGTCTCAGGTGCTGGTCCACCCTCTTAGTCCACCCTCCGTCTCAGCCGGCAGGGTATCCAGGAGCATGGGAACCAGGGCCTCAGCAGCTGTGCTGCTCCTGGTCAATGCTTTCTCTGAAGAGATGCTAAAACTGTTACATGAAATGCATTTGGACCATCAGAGATTAAAAACAAAAAACCTACACATTTAAAAATGTATGCAGTAGAGGTGCTGTATAATGTATGGCCCCTCTGTTGGTTCTGGGTTCTTCTGTAAAAAGACAGGGTGCTTGATGAGATGTGAACTCTCTCTGGCCACCTAATAACTGGTTTAGGGCTTTTTGATTTAGTATTTTACCTGAACTGTGTTTTCCAAATGTTCACTGGCCGCTTGGAGGACATGTACTTACATCTGGCCAATCGTGTGTCATTAGTTCCTGTGTGAGTGTTATAACAACAAAAAATAAATAATAATAATAATAGAAATAAGATTGCTTTGAATGTAGTTACTGAAAGGAAGAGGCTAATTGCCCGTGGGGTCTGTATGCTTTGGCACTGGAGCTGGTGATACTGTGTTGGAGTGGATTGTGTGACCAGTCTCTACACCCTGAATCACACACTCCTGCTACCATCCCCGTGTGCTCCTTGAGCGAGAGTCCCACAACTCCAAGCCACCTCCTGTGCCAGTGTGGTAGCTGGTCATGTCCTCATCTCCAAAAAGCCCCCTTTTTTTTAAAAGAAGCTAGCAGACCGATGTTCCCCTGATTTTTCCCTGTGCCTACAGGCATGGTTGCAGTAGCTCCAACAGAGCAGGAATGAGACTGAAAACCAGAACATGCTGCAAGGAAACTGTGTGTGAGCAGGTTTGCTCTTGCTCTGATATAGAGCTTGAAAACAGACAGTTTTCCAATCTAGCAGTAGCATGCGTCTGTGCATGTGCATTTTAATGTATACTTTGCAAAGGGAGACATTCTGAAAATGGAAAATGCCAGTGTTTCACACACCGAGAATGATGGACCACAGCCAGCGCAAGGAAATGTGGGGGTGCAGCCCACTGCTGCCGCCTCCCTTCCTCCCTACACTGAAAACTTCATTCCTGGATCTCAGAGTACCAGATGGACTCATCTCCCGCTCGGTCCAGGTTGGAAATCTGTTGGAGACCAGAGAGAAACACGGGAGTAATGCATCTAAAACCAGCCGTGTTCTCTGTGTGCTTCTGCTCCGCTGCCTGTGGCGGGGCGATAAATTGACTCCGTTAGTACCCATTCTGTAGCCTGCCTGCCTTCCCTTTTCTCCAGAAGCAGTTGTCCATTCCCCAGGCTTGATGGAAGCCGGGATTGGGGCATTGACAATTCTGGCCAAACAGATGCCACTGCACATCTCTGCTCCCTGCTTGTTCCTCTTTCTCCTTCAGAGCAGAACGTGCACCTGCAGCTGCAGCAGTCATGCAGGAGCCTCCTCCACATCTCCCACGTGGACACAGGGTCCCAAGGCTTTGGGCCATTCTCCACTGCTTTCTCAGGCCACAGGCAGGGAGCTGGAATTTGGTACTTTCCAAATTTAGTATGTTAAGTGTCACTGAGGCCTTTATTTCAAAATGTTAGTTTATGTTCCCTTTTGCCTTGGGATTTGGTCTGAGTCTTTCCAGGAAACATAAACTTGTTCCACTGGTCGGTAAGGAGGTCTCACTAAGCAGTGTGCTAGTCCTTGGGGCTATTCTCTGGAAACCTGGAGCTGTAGCTTAGGAAACTGGTAAGGAAACATCTGAGACCTTTCATCCTTGCCACCTTTGCATCCCCTTGCCAGCAGCCTGGCCACCTGCTCTTCCGAACAGTGGGTGGGTTCCAGAGCTTTAAGATTCTGGCCTCAAGAGTTCCCACAGAGTGGAGTCAGCAACCCCCAGTGCTGGGAGCTGATGGGGAAGCAGGCTCCGGCTTCTGTTTAACCCTCTCTAGCTTCATGATTTTCCCTCTTTTTGTGCCTTCGTTTGTTTACCTCCTGATCCATACTTTTCAATCAGGCTGTGCAGAATTTATGCTTTCCCAAAAATAGCAACCTACTTTTGTGAAGATTTTTGTGCACAAAAGCTTTTCTGCGCAACTCACAGCTTTCATTGTTGTGTGGTGGAGTAGATGAAGATTGTTAACGTTGAGGCCTGAGTATACAATCATGTCATTGGAAACTATTACAGGGTCAACGCCGTCGGAGTCATTCCTGCAGAAAGACTTGTGGATGGATGTGAAAAGATTGGTGAAGCTTTGTGCCTAATCTCAAGGCATCTCCTGGCCGCCCTGAAACCACCTTGCTTGATTCCTGCAGGGTTCTTTCTACCCCAGGATGCATGGCCAGGGTGTCACCGCAGGCAGCACCCAGACTGGATATCCTTCTAGAATCTTCCTGACCTGTGTCCTTCACAGCTCTGCAAATCCACGGTTGGTCACTTGGCGTTGGTGGCTTCCACTACTACTTGTCTTTTCTTGGCCAGATGCAAAGCTTCCTGAGGGTCTGAATCCCAAGAATGAATGTTCTTGGGATTTTGTAAGCAAATGCTTTGATGGTGGAGACACTGTCAACTCCAGATCTTATTCCAGTATCTGCTATATGGTGCTGCCTCCTAGACACTTATCTTTGTTAGATTTATGGAATTTATGAAACTGGTCCATATGGTGGGAGTATAGATTATAATTTAGTTGAAAACTTTATGCTAAGTTTACAGGTGGGGCATGTTTGGATTTTTTGTTTTTTGGGTTCTTAAATTTTTTTTTTTTTCGTTTAAAGAAAATCTGCAGAGGGTTCTGACTTTGGCATACCAGGTAAAGCACCCTTTGCCACCTCCTGCCCCGCAATGCCAGTATCCTATGTGCTGTTTCCACTTGCTAATGAATCACCAAAGTGCCTGGCCCCTGCACCTGCTTGGGAGACCTGGAAGAAGTTCCTGGTCCAGCCCTAGCTGTTGTGGCCATCTGCAGAGTGAACCAGCAGGTGGACATTCTTCTCTCTGTGTCTCCCTCCCTCTCTCTTTTAAACTGAATACACATAGCTTAAATTTTATTTTAAATCTCTATTTAAAATAAATACACAAATCTTTAAAAACACTTGCAGAAATGAAGGGAAACTTTGACAAAATCAGTGATTTTTTTTAATAAAATTTTATTTTGACATTCTTTACATAGTTAATTAGGGTAAGAAGGTTCAAGGGCTACAGGAAAGTGGATAATACTAGTATGTTTTCCATATTGTTACCTTCATGTTTAAAGCGGGGTATTAAGGGAGAAGGCCCACCCAGTTTCCCACCCTCCCCAGGTCCCGGATGTAAGGCATGCTCTGAGGTTCTTGCTCAAGTGGTTTTGATATTGCAACAGTTACGAATTGCTGTCAGTCTTGCCACTCCAAGCACTATGAGGGCTTTGAAAAATCCACTGATTGACATAGTCCATCATAGCTTAGATGGTTGGTTGACCTGTTCTGTCTTCTCTCTTTTCTTCGTTAGGGTTCTGAGTCCAGCATTTAGATTAGGAAGATCTCCAAAGAAACTTCTTGTATGTGCTAACAAGTACAGGGCCTGGCACTGTCCATCGCTCCAATCAACTGGTGGTTGCAATTGCTGGGTTGGTTCTGTTTTCACTCCCGACTTCCACTGGAACCAATGGGTGTTGCAGTCCAGCCGGTTCTGCCCAGCACATACTTGGCCCTCACATAAACCAGTGGGAGCTGCAGCCTAGTTGGAGCGACCCACAATAACCCCCACCAGGCCCACCCCCTACCCTGGTTTGCCAGTAAGTGTAGCAGTAATCCAGTCTGTCCCACACCCCATTCCACCCCAGCTGCTATCTTAGTTTTATGTCCTCCTGTGGAAGTGGTAACCCAACAGGGATGAGCCCACTATTTCCCTCCCAGGCCTCTCCCACTCCCAGATTCTAGCTGATGCTGCGTCTAAGCCCAAACCACCCTCGCCCACTTTAATTTTGTTTGCACCAGTAGGAATAATCCACCCAGCCCGGCTTTTCCCTGATCTAGTCCACATGAGGCGCACAGGTGTGGTAGCTCTGCCTAGTCTGGTCTGCCCCCATCCCAGCCCATGCTCTCCTGCGGAAGTAGCTGTCCTGCAAAGGAACCCTCCCTTATTCCCCTGCTGGCTCTGCCCACTTCCTTTCTTGTTCTCAGGCTGGTTGGGCACTGCGGTCCCTTCCGGTATAGGCAACCTCACCTCGGCATTCCATAATGTGCACTAGTCTTTGTTGTGACCGACCCTGGGTCGACCCACACTGGTGCCTGGATTTGCCAGTGGATGACGTGGACAGATTCAGCCTGGTCTTGCCCCCACGTCTGCCAATTGTATGCCAGTGGGTAGCTTTCCATGGCCTTTTCTGGGCTGTTTCCTATCATGTTTCTTGCGTTTACCTGCCGGGTCTGTGTCCTGCCAGAGGAGTTGCCCATGAATTTACCATTGCATTGCAGAGGGGCCTTCACTAATTTGCTTTGTGGCAGAATTCTTTTGTGGTCTTTATTATCGTAGGATTTAATTTACTTTTGGACATTTAGAATTGGTACCCAGAATGGAGTTTTCTAAAATTGTTATTTACTTCTGAAATTATTCTATTTGACTATTGGTCTTACTCTACAGAACATTTCTCCACTTTCAAGTTCTTTTGTCTGTGTTGCTTTCTGCAGCAGCTTGGAGTGGGGATGAACTGGCTTAATACTGATGTGCGTATTGTGCAAGTTAGACACACCGGAAGGCAAGCTTGGGGAGATGATGCGACTTTCTCAAGGTCAAAGAATTGAACCAGCAGTGCTTCTACCCTGTGTCCTTCCACTGTCGAGAGTCTTGGTGCTTAAAAGAAATAAAAGTATTAATCAAAACTCATTAGTGCTTTGCCAGCATTTTCATAGATAATTCAGTAATATAATGCCCGTTTGACAATTCATCTTTGTAATTTGGGAGTTTCGCTTCATTATCAATGATGAATTAGTAACTGTCCTTTTTGTGAAAAGAGTTCTGAAAAAAACTTAAACCAGACTGCTCTTTTAAAGGAAAGAACACGTTGTAAATGAAGTAGGTAGGAAGGTGTGAAATAACCCCAAGTTAGAACAGCCATGATGACGAGTGGCGTTTAATAGCCTTAGACCCACAGCTGAATTAAAACTCTGCATATAGACCAGTGCGGTTGATTACTCAAACTGCAATTTAGAAAATACAGAAGCAGCACACTTAGACTATTGTCTTCACGTCAGAAATGCACCTTCGTGCTTGAAAATGATAAAAAATTACAATTGATCCTTACAACTGTTCTGTTCATCTTTATTGATCAAGTGCAAGAAAGATAAATCGTAGTCCAAATAAGATTATAGTAAATGTTAGCATCGGAGGGGACTATGGGTTGATAGAAAGCCATTCATCATCTCAGATGGTGCCCTGTCCCTGGCTTCAGCCACCCTGTCTGCTGGCTAATCACATAGCTATTGATTTTATCTACATCCAAGAAACCTGGATGCGACTGTCACTGGGCAGCCGGACTGTTAAGGCAGAGGGGTCGCTGCTGTGAAGAGGATTTCATTTTCATTTTCTCACCGGCCAACGATGATGCATTAAAAGAAGAAACTAGCCAGGCCATGTGTGCGAGCCTGAGTGACCAGGGAGTCCGGCACACAGCAGCCCGTGTTGTGCTGGGTTCTTTTGTACCACCTTGTATTCTGCAGGATGTTTCATTGAGTCTCAGGGCACATAGGGACATTTCAGCCACCCCTTGCACGAAGACTGTCTCCAAGTTGTTTGTCAGAGTGGATCATTTTTAGTTTTGCTGCCCCAGAAAAGGCATTGCCGTTGCAACTTGGCTTAGCTTGTTTAGGTGTTCACTTGTGGACAGTGGAGACATTTGTTTTCTATGCAAATTATCTAAATCTACCACCTTTTCCTATTAAATAATTTGTTACACATGTTGATGCTCCTGTTGTCAGGTGGAGTTGTTAGAATAAATTCTGTTCCATAAAGAATCCCTCCCAGGACAAATGCGTTATGTAAAAGAAATGATCCTTTGATATCCTCTTTGGAACACTGATGAAATAATAGGCAAACATGAATTGTGTGAATTTCATTGTTTGATCTCAAGCATTCTTTGATCTTGCTGTAGTGCATTCCAAGTAAGGTAGGTCTAAATAATCTTTTTTTTAATGTTAACAATTTTCTCAGAAGGATCAAATAATGATGAATTATAGCTGTGAAAGTTTACTCTGTAATTACAAGCTGTTTGCCAAGAACTGTACTGGCATGTAAGTGTGTATTTCTGTAACTCCGTGCCACTTAGCCAAGAGATCCTTTAATTCCTTGAAAGCTCAAGATTTGATGCGCTGTTTGAAAGTGGAAGTCGGCCACATGTTCCATGCTCTTGTAGAGTAAAACCCTGTTCCTGTTCGTCCACAGAGCGCAGAGTTCTACAAGGTCACCACTGAGCAGTATCAGAAAGCTGCTGAAGAGGTGGAAGCCAAGTTCAAGTAAGTGTCACAGTTACGGTACTTCACAGGACGAACACCCGGAGACAGTTCGCTGTATCACACTGTAGAATAGTCGGGAAAGCCTCTGAGTGGTCGAGATGTTGGCCATGTTATTTGCTCTTGCTGAACAGAAAGAGATTTGATACAAGGTTGTTGCCATTTAGTTTATTTTCTTAATTGAAGAAAAATGGAAGGTAATAGTAATAGAATTTTAAATTGGAATGACATAAAAGATAGGATGTCCTTGATTGTGAAAGTGACGTTAAATTGTTATCTCTTTTAATAGAATTATATGGTAAAACCATGGATGTGTCCAAGCTGGGATATCTGGCTTCTCATGCTTAAAATGTTTTCATTTTCTCACACATTTTGTGAGAGGATGAATCGTAGAGTTTTTTTCTTGACCTTGAGTATGAAGGTAATGTTAAATTGCTAACTCTATTAGTGGAAACCTATAGAAACTATTCACTTTTGTTCAGTAAAATAACAAGCATGTCCAAATTGGGTGTCCATCTTTATGTGTTTAAACTGTTTTCATTTCTTCACATCCACCTTGAGAGTATTTAAGTATTAGACTTTTTCTTGCCCTGGATTATGAAGGTGATGTTAAATTGCTGTCTCTATTAATCTCAGGATGTTTAAATGAATGTTTTGTAATGGATGGATTAGTGTCCGTGACCCTCAGCCTTTCATATTCCTTTGCCAGTTCTCACCTTAGGTAAGAAGGCATCATTCGGAACTTTCTTGGGCATGTTACTAATTCTATTGTGTCACCCCTGTAAACAACACATGTGCAAATTAGACAAGCAAAAAAAGAAAGGTGTTGTGACAAGTGTGATTGAAAGGTTACCTTGGCTTCTGGCTTTCTTCCTTATCCTTGTTTATAAACATTTGAAAGAGGAACTAAACACTGAGGTGGCATTGCAGTGTTTTTTTTAATACTAGTTCAGTGTTGATTAAAATGTTCTTAAATGATGTGTTTTGAGGTTTAAACAGAAGAGAACTTTAGTCTTGCTAAGT
The DNA here is from genome assembly GCF_017591425.1 of Ochotona curzoniae. Lineage (NCBI taxonomy): Eukaryota > Metazoa > Chordata > Mammalia > Lagomorpha > Ochotonidae > Ochotona > Ochotona curzoniae. Next base: position 1,250,281 of record NW_024466361.1, on the reverse strand, counting down.
TTTCTCTTACAGGTGGCAAAGCGTGAGTCTTAAAGGTTAATGTGAGATCTTAAAAATTGAGATGCAGAATTGGTACTGAAAGGTACTCTACATATATATTTCTCAAGCTTTTCCCATGGTGATAAAATAATATTATTTTAACTTTTTAAAAAATGTAAATACTATGAGAAATTTGACTTGACACCCTTAATATTTCATTTAAAAGTAACTATAAAATTGAAGATAAACCAGAAATCTGTTTTTATTAGAATGACCCACAAAGTCTTCATAACTAAGATATTTTGGTTGAGACTTGAAGAGCATTGAGTAGATGGAAGGACACACTTTTCCAGAGGAGGGGGAAAAGGTAAATAATGTTCTGTGGTTGATGAGAAATTTTTTATACATTTATTTTTGTTGAAAAGGCAGATTTATAGAGCGAAGGAGAGACAGAGAGGAAGATCTTCCATCCACTGTTTCACTCCCCAGGTTGCTTCAATGTGAGGGGACTGGGAGGGTGTGAGGGGTCTGGGAGGGTGTGAGGGATCCTGAAGGATGTGAGCGAACTGGGAGGGTGTGAGGGCCTGGAGGATGTGAGAGGTCCTGAAGGATGTCAGGGGACTGGGAGGCACCACATGGGAGATCTCTGTAAATGAAAGAGACAAGAGGTTGGAGCAAAAGTCACTGAAATACGGGCTGTGAGTTAGTACCTGCTTGTTATGCCAGCTTCCCAGGGATGCAAGGTACCGCAGAGTCAATGTCCTTGCTGGCACTTGGGGGGATTGGAATGTGACGTTGAAGCCTGGTAGGGTTGAGGTTTCCCTGTCCATGGCTTCCAGGTGAGCACATCCTCCTTGCATCTCCACGCCATCTTCCTCCTCCGTGTCTTACTCTGTCTCATTGGACCGGAGCCCACCCCAGCACCTTCTCTGCAGGCACCCACGTTTTCAGGTCTGGTGCTCCAACGCAGGCGTTTGAGGGAAGGGTGCACTGTTTAGTCCATGACACTTGAACAGAAGAGGGAGAAGGGAATCTAATCTGCGAGGTCAGCATATTGAGTGTGGATTTCAGCTGGTTCGATTTTGGACGAGATAAGCCTCTCTGTTGATGTTCTGCCCATCTGCCTGCCAGTCAGTTGAGGCGATGTCACGACTGCACACTTTCTTCAGCACGGGCTGGACCATGGGCTCGACTTCACGTCAGCTAATCAATATGGAATAGTCTAAGTGGCATTATTTTCATAAGGGTTCAAGAATTTGAAAAGATGTGTATGCAAAGTGACATATATCTGAAAATACTTGGGGATTGCTTTCAAGCATTGCAAGTGTAATTTGGCACCTTGGTTTCAGTTTCTTTGAAAGTTGCAGCTCTTTCAAAGTCTATGAAATTGCATAAATGAGTTTGCCTTTATGTGCCAGAGTTTAGAAGTTTTTGCTTTTATCCTTGAACAAAGTCATTGAACCTGAACTTGAAGGTTTAGGCTCATGGGAGAAGCTTGGTTGTTATTCTAAAGTATCCCCCCCCTCCCCCCGAAAAAAAAGTTACCCTGTAGATATACTTAGATGATTTGACATATTTGAGGAGTGCTATGCAAAATTTATTCAGATAAAATGGGTTGTATATGTCTTAGTAAGTACTTAATTTTTTTTTCTGTGTTACCCTTTAAACTGCCCTTTTGGTAGGGTGGGCTTTGACTGGCAGATCTTGCTTGTTTTCTGGATATGTGTCTTAAACAGCTATCCTACAAGTAAATTCCTGAAGCGCAGAGACCAGCGGTATCAGCAGGTGTTCCTCATGTTCTCTGTAATTACACATGTGACTCATGGACAATTTTAAGCAACAGAATTTAAAGATCCTGCTTAATTGGCTGTAAAAACTATTAAATAAGATTTTGACTGGCGAATTTATAATTCTGTTAGATGCATAAGGCAGTGTGCCTGAATGTCAATGTGACTTCAATTTGGAAGTATTAGATTAATAGAACTAATTGTGCCACAAGTGCAAAGTTTACTCTGATTAATAGTCTTAAAACTCTTTTGAAGTTTAGTCAGGTAAATTTATGTTACTTCCCTTTCTGCTGAAAGTTTTAATGAAGAGTTATTTCAAAAGTGTGAGCCAGGAAGTTTTGCCCTGTCTTTAAGAGGGTCTCTGAAGTTGAGCTTCAGCAGTTTCTTGTTGGCACCAAGCTGTCTCACCGAGTCACTTCCCTTATCGGTAGGACTAAGAACCATGTGGCCTTGTTTGTGCATCCGTATCTGTAGCTGACAGATGCTCTGCACATCTTCTCTAACACTTATTGATGTCTACTTATAACCTGCTTTAGTTCTGTGTGAATGGATCTAATATGCCAAATGTACATGATAAATGCTTTATCTCTGATTCTCATTGATCAATTTTGAAATGATCAAATGATTTATCTCAGTGAGACACTAATTCACATTGATCAAATTCTAAATGACCAGGTTGACTTGGTTTCTGCTCAACACAAATTGTATTAAACCATGACTTGAACATGGTGCCTTTTTGTATGCAGGAGTTAGGTTACCAGCAGTTCCATTGTAAGTAGAGTTATTGTATTAAGAAAACATCTCCTTCCTAATGAAAAGTTTACACAAGGAGAAAAGAATGCTGAATTATAGGAAGAACTGGGCTTGGGGCAAGGATCTGGGCTTTTACTAATTAAATTCTGCCTTTGTACTGGGCCTTTCTCTTAGCAGGAAGCGCAGCAGCTGCTGTGTGACATTTTATTCCCTGTGGTCCTCGGAGCCAAGTGATGTCTTGGTTATTCAGGAAGGGACTCGGGAATTGAAGAGGCATACTGTATCTGCACCCAGTGCCTGAGGACCTTGTTTCACAGCTCCCTTTTTAGAAATTCATGGTTATTCTTCAAGCATCAAGTCACCTAGGTCAGACTCCATGGTATCCCGTGTATGAGTTCTCCATTTTGTGTATGTGTTCTGGAATTGAGGGAAGGATGTTGGTGTTGTGGAGTGTACTGTGTGCCAGGCCAACGGCGAGGGCTCCTCTGCCTGAAATGCTGACTTGATTGTTCCAGGCACCTGTTCTTCAGGCTGGTCGTTTTATCTTTGACTTGTACCTTCCATCTGCAAAATATAAGATATATCCATCTTCAAAATATAACTGCCACGTTCTTTAGGGCACGCAAGCTGTAAAGGTCTAAAAGTTAAGAAATTAACATGGCTATTCGTCCTTATTTTAAGAGTTAGTCTTAAGTTGTTGCTTCCTTCAGCTCCAGGACACATAGCAGTTAAGGCATGTTAGAGATGGTGTCATGGTTCTGCTGGATCTCATCAGTGGCTTGTTCAACCCCAGCCAGCAAGCTTTGCGTAACAAACCAAGGGACCTGGGGCCTGCCTGGAAACCCACTACTGCTGCCTATACATTTAGAATTATGCTTGTAAAGAAACCTTAGATGGTTGATGCTACCCCATTCCACCTGTCAGAGGCTGGAGCCATTTTAATTAGTCCCATCCAGATTTCCAGGTTTCTTTGATTCTTTGGGCTCAAGCTTTGTACTTAGTCTGCTTACCATTTTCTACAGTATTGAAAGTGAAGTCTGAGAATCAGGGATAGCATTTTGGAGTTCTCTAGAATGCTGAAACAAGGGCAGAAACAGGCCTGTAAACCAGTACAGTGCTCTGGGTTACTTGGAAACAGCAACACAAACTGCAGCCATCTTGTGGACCTGTGCAGGTGGCGACAAGATTGAGGGTCACCGTGGCAACCTTGTCACCGATTCAGCGTCCTGTCAGGGCTCCCTAGTGTTGAGCTAGCTGGAAAAGGTCCAGTCCCAGGAGCTGCACTCGATTGTAAATCCTTGGTCGGGGGCTCCTCTCTGCCCAGTGTGCTGGCTTGCAGTAATGCTGTCTGCCCAAATGTTACATGGAGAGCATCGAGTCCGTCCTGGATTCCGCCCTTAGGTTCATCATTCCTTCCGTGTGATAACAAATCCTGCTGTCTTCCCCTACAGGAACTTAGCATTGAACTTTCCTCTTTAATCAATACAGTTCATTAAGAATCTAGAATACTTGGTTATATAAAATATTAATTGTATGCTTTTAGAAAAATGATAATTATGCTGACATGAAAACTTGTTTCTTTCCTTGCAGCATGATATTTTAGATAACATTTTGGGTTGTACAGTACATAATGTTTTGGAATTTATTGATCCTTGCTTTTTGGAGTAATTAACTGCCTGGCTCATTATTCCCAAAAGATATCTCTAACTGGAAACTACTAAGCTTGACTTGTGGCTGATTTTGACTAGAGTTCCTTTACATTAAAAAGAAGACGGCAATGATTTATGTGCTTATTTTTTTGAAAGTCATAATTAGAGAGATGAAGAGGCAAAAAGAGAGATCTTCTAACCGCTGGTTCACTCACCAGATGTGGCCATCCTGCCCAGGCCATTTGGGTCAAACCAAAGCCAGGAGCTTCGTCTGCATGGTGTATGGACGCAGGGACCCAAGTACTTGCACCATATTTTGCTTACGCAGGTCAGTGAGCAGGAACCCATGTCATAAGCGGAGCAGACGGGGCATGAGCTGCCACCCAAACAGGAAGCTGGTGCCCACAGGCGGCATCCAGACCCCACAAGCTGCCACCCTGCTGCTCCCAGTGCGTTTATTTTTTTAAGTTCGTTTTGAAGTTAATTTCTTTGCTTTTCCTTTAATGCTTCTAACAAGAAAACATTATTTGCCTTTTTGAGTGCACTCAGCTACAGGTGGAATACAAACACATTCCAGTTAGAATGTATTCGTCTGTGACTGCTGCATTGTTTACAGTCCAGTTAGACTTTTAAATTCTTTGTATCAAATTTGTAGCATGTATCTTGAGACTCAAATATGATTAAAAATTGAGTTCGTAAACTTGTACACAAAAATGGTAGTCTTCAAGTTAATACTTGGGAATTTGTGATGTCAGGTTAGGTTTTCTCACTCCAGAGTTTGGTGAACCCATGCAGAATGCCAGCAGTTCTTCCCTGCATCCGTCCAATCCTGTATGGCTGGCCAGTCACTGTGCCTGGGGACCCACACATCGAGCCAAGATGTCTGCACTGAACTATGCATTCTCATCCCTCTTTTTGGGTGTACACTTGTCACATCACCCCTGTGGTTTCTGTTCATCAAGGATTCCTATTCCTGGCTCATTCATTTCTCCTAAGGCAGTTAGCATACAAAATAGGAGACAGGATAACTTGAAACAGAATTTTTAAAAAATATTTATATATTTTTATTGAAAATGCATATATACAAAGAGGAGGAGAGAGGGAGGAAGCTCTTCCACCCGATGGTTCACTCACCAAGTGACCGCACTGGCTGGAGCTGAGCTAGTCAGGAGCCAGGAGCTCTTCTGGGTCTCCTATGCAGGAGTAGGGTCCCAAGGCTTTGGGCCGTCCTTGACTGCTTTCCCAGACCACAGGCAAGGAGCTGGATGGGAAGTGGTGCAGTGTGGACATGAACTGGATATCCATGTGGGATCCCAGCACATGCAAGGTGAGGAGTTTAGGCACTAGGCTGCTGTGCCAGGCCTGTGCCATCCACAGGGACCCCATGTTCCCAGCACAAGGGCCTGCCCTCCCCCGGAGTTACACTGCCTGGCTGCTGGAGGGAAAAGCAGCTTAGCGCATTCTTTAGCTAACTGTACCCCAATCATCCTAAATTCTGTGTTAAATTAATTTTAATTAAGGAAAATAGCCTAAATGTTGGATGTTCTCAACTTCTGAGTGTCATTTGTCCTAGGAAGTCTGTTTAGTATATGGATCAGTCTTCAGAAACCATGACTTTTCTAGTGCTTTCCATCTTATTTTTTCCTTAGAAATAGGAACTCTTGTCTCCAAGTCGCTACTGCCCGTGTTATTACTACAGCAGAAAAAGAGGAATAAATCCTGCCGTGTTACCCATCGTCCCTTCTGCCCACTCCCCATATTAAATTACTTGTGTCTGTTTTACTCTGTTGAAGCTTTGTAGGTAGACCTGGCACTGGTCGGAAAGTTATTTTCGGTCAAAGGATTTTGTAGTCAGTGTTTATAAGGGAAGTGCGTATACAGGAGCTCTGATGCTAGCAACTTGCTCCTGCTGTTTATTGAGTCCTGGCAGAAAGCTTGAGAACTTGTAAAAGCTTGCGTCTTGGCCCTTCCCTCCGTGTTGCCACGTGGCAGTGTAGCCAAGCATTCCCAACTTGCTCCCGTGGCTGCCGGAAGTTCTGCTGCATGCGTGCCCTGGCTCAGATGCTGCAGTGTCTTCGTGAGCATGTTTGTCTAAGTGTTGGTAGTCAGTTGCGTCCCTTGAAAGTTGGCAGAAGTGCTCGTTAAGGAGAGTTCTTGCTCTTGGCTGCAGTTCACACGTCACCTCAGTGGCATCTCTGGATGGAGCCGGCAAGAAGCCCACCAGTGGTCTGGCTGCTGGCTTGTGTCAAGGATCAGGGCCACCTCTTTGGGTATGTTGGACACGCATTGTAGGGCTCTTGCAAGCATGGAGAAGTCTGTTATTTACTAATTACAGTATTTACACAAAGCAGACCAGGGCTGCTGTGCTGTGGTAGGAATTTTCCTTTTTCTTTCTTTGCACTGCCATTTGCTCCTCATTTTTCCTCTGGTCCCTGCGATCACATGCATACCTGTTTGGGAGCTAGATCTGTCTAGAGACTGCAAAGTCCACCATCTTGCCACTCACTGGCCTAGATTTCCAGAAAATTGGCTGTGTTTGAGATGCATTCCTCATGGTTTATGATTGAGATGTTGAAGGCAGCGTACACCTGTTCCTGCTTTCAGTATGAAAAATGCAATGCCGATTACTGTAGACATGTTCAGACACAAGGTTTCCTATGGCAGAAGCATGCTCAGCCTGCTTTCTGCTGGGCCCCCAACCAGGAAAGCATCCGTTCTGAAAAGGAGGAGAGATGCATCAGCCCTGAGCCCTTCCTGTTCCTTGTGTGAGGTCATTGCCCCTCACCTTTGTTCCCCCAGCCGAGCTCTTGAACAAGATGAAGCAATCAGAGCGAGTGCCAGCACGTCACACAGTCTCATTACTTTGCAAGCAGCAAGCCCAGATGCCACCAGCTCAGCACCAGGCTTCCCTCAGCCATGTTCTTAACGCCTCCGTTGCCACTCGCTGGCTGCACTGCTCACCAACCAGCCCTGCTCTTCCTGCTGCCGTTTCTCAAACACAGAAGATGGTGACACGGACAAAAAAAGAACATGATTGGCTATAAAATAGAGTTTTCCGACATTCTTAGTTGTCATGAACCAAATGTTTGTCAATAAATGATTTAATTTGTGATTTCTGTTGGGTTAATTGGGTTTTGACTTGGGTGTATCATCGAAATCTTTGAGCTGGAGTAATTGGGTTTCCTCCGAGACCACGTTCACTGGCTTCCCTGATCAGATGTTCTTTTTCAGTTAGGAAATCCTGCCAGTGAAGAGCTCAGTGGCACATGTTTGTTTTTGTAAAGATAATAATGTGATGGTTTTCCTTGAGCTTTCCTTAAGCTCATGTTAACCACATCAAATTCATCAACGATCTCATTGATGGCCTTGGGTCCTGTGCGTACTGGAGTAGAGAACAGTGGTCGAGACACTGGGCAGCACAGTGGCTCAATTGGTTAATCCAACTCCTGCAAGTGTTCAGATTCCACAGGGGTGCCGGTTCATGTTCCCATCCAGCTCCCTGCTAGTGCCCTGGGAAGGTAGCAGGGATGGCCTAGAGCCATGGACCCTGTACCAACAGGAGATCCCCAGAGGAAGGCCCTGGTTTTAGATCAGCTTGGCTCTGGCCATTGTGGCCTTTTGATGAGGGAACCAGCAGTTAAAAGAGCTTTCTATAGAACTTTCTGTAGATTTATTTCTATAGATCTTTCTGTAAAAATCTGTGTTTGCAATAGAAATAAATAATTCTGTAAAAGCAAAGTCAAACTCTCCTTGAGCTTATCAGCTCTACTGTGGAGACGTGGGTACCTGGTATGAGAGTCCAAGCTCGTGCGTTGCAGATGGTTTGTGCAAGTTGAGAGTATAAGATAACTAGACTAGAGTGAGTGTCCTCGTGAAGGTGCCAACGGGGAAGCCTAGCGAGCCTCTGATGGCAGGCACAGGTACTGGCAGCGGAACCTTCCCACCCTGGGGTTTTATTGAGGTCAGAAGAAGACCTGTTCTCTGAGAAGAGAAAATTGAATCTCCTGGGAATGCTTAGAATGAATGTGGAAGGTCTGATGGAAGATGGGAACATGAAAGAAGCTTGGTATCAAAAGTTGAAGAACTTCTCATATGTTGTTGTTGCTTTAAAAATGTATACTTTTTTTCCCTTTTTTTTGGAAAGGCAAATTTTCAGAGAGAAGAGATAGATTTTCCATCAGCTGGTTCACTTTCCAAATGGCCACAACAGACAGAGCTGAGCTGATCCAAAGTCAGGAACCAGGAGCCTCCTCAGGGTCCCCCACGTGGTTACCGGGTCCCGAGGCTTTGGCTCATCCTTTGCTGCTTTCCTAGGCCATAAGCAGGGAGTTGGATGGGAAGTGGAACATCCGGACACAAACCAGCACCCGTGTGGGATGCGGCATGGGCAGAGGCTAGCCAACTGAGCCATCACACCTGATACATCTTAAGAAGTAAAGTTGTGAGTGTGAAGGTTCAGCTGGTTTGTTTGTCTTTCTAGAAGTCTTGTATGACATGGGATGCATGCATGTTCTTGCATTTATGATAATCGTGACAACCTGCTGTAACATTGATTGTTGTAATAGCTCTTAGAAAAAGAAGTATCTATTATCTTGTTGTATCAGTTGTTCAGGGCCGTGAAAGCTTGAGCAGAGGAGGCAGTTCTTGGAGTGCTGCTGGCTCAGGGTGCTCGGGAGAACCAGCAGCCTCTTCACACTGGCTGAACGTGGCCAACTTCGTTTTGCCTGTTGTACTTCTGGTCAACACTCCTTTGAATGGTGGCCCCTAAGCATTCAAATAACACCTAATTCTGCATGCTGCTGTAAAGAATGTGTTTGAGGCAAATTGTGTGTACTCTATTCAGATAGGTTTTATCTGGACATTTAGTTATTTTCAGCATTTATTGCTCTGATGCACCCTTAGTCCATATTATACATCTTAGGTCAAATTTCTCTTACTAGCCTACTTGACGATGTTAATATTATCAAATGAACCTCTCTAAGTATTCTCTCTTCTCATTGAGTTTTATGATCAACTTTTGCCTTCCCAGAGATTTAATGTAGTGAAAAGAATAAGGAATTAATATATACTAATGGTTTTGAAGGAATTGGTGAAGTGATATTTTGTCTTGTACTTTATGATTAGGGAATCCTAGCTCTTCCTCTCTGCTTGCCATAGAACACTCCTCTAACGGGAACATGTGAAGATGCTGGCATTGGAATTCGGCCATCCACATTTATCTCAATGAATACACATGTCAATAAACATATATATTGCTTTATTTTTACAAAACTATGAGACCGTACCCTATTTACATTCACTGCCATTCGTTGTGGACTGCCTCCTGTAGTCACCACGTTAGGCCTACAGCGTTCCTGTCCGTAGCTGTACTGCAGTGGCCTGTTAGGGCCACGGCGTTGCTCTCTGTAGCTGTACTGCAGTGGCATGTTAGGGCCACGGCGTTCCTCTCTGTAGCTGTACTGCAGTGGCCTGTTAGGCCCACAGCGTTCCTGTCTGTAGCTGTACTGCAGTGGCATGTTAGGGCCACAGCGTTCCTGTCTGTAGCTGTACTGCAGTGGCATGTTGGGGCCACGGCGTTGCTCTCAGTAGCTGCATGGTATTCCAGTGGCATTTTGGTATGCAGTAATTAATTGAGCCTTCCTGCACCAACAGGTACTCAAACTGTTTCAAATACTGCTTTTATTGACAGAACAAAAACAAGCTACAGTGAAAGCATTGCCTCTCAAGAACTGGTACTTAGGACTGTCACGGCCTGAACAGGGCGCCCTCTGGGTGGTCTGCCTCACAGTTCCTCACGCTGTTCATTTAACCTCCAGATCTTGTTTTTGCTGATTTACTGTGTGTAAAAAAATCCTTCATAGGGCTGTGTGTTAAAAACATAGATAAAGGGTCCTGGGCAACAACTCAGTGGCTAAATCCTGACCTTGCAAGGACTAGGATTTCATATGGATGCTGGTTCATGTCCTAGCTGCTCCATTTCCCATCCAGCTCCCTGCCTGTGGCCTGGAAAGGCAGAAGATGGCCCAAAGCCTGGGGACCCTACACCCACTTGGGCAACCCACAAGAGGTTTCTGGCTTTGGATCAGTTTTGCTCCAACTGTTACAGCCATTTGGGGAGTGAAACAGTGGTTGGAAGATCTTCCTGTCTCTCCTTCTCTCTATAAATCTGCTTTTCCAATAAAAATAATAAATTGTTTTTAAAAATAGATAAAAATACTGGGCAAATAGCTACTTACATGGTTTCCTCAGGACTCTGATTGGACCAGAGTCCAGGTTATTTAGGCTTATTAATTTTACTGGGGCAGGTGTCTGGCACAGTTGTTAAGATGGTACTGGAGACACCCATGTCCTGTATAACAGTGCTTGGGCCCATGCTCCACTTCTGATTCAGCTTCTTGCTGTGTGTGTGCTGGGAGGTAGAGGGGACAGCTCCAGATGGTTTTCCTGGCATCCACGTAGGAGACCAGGATTCGGTTCAGAGCTCGTGGATGAGCCTGGGACAGCACTGTCCTTTGTGGTCATGTGGGGAATGAGCCAGTGAGTGAACCTCAGCTCTCCCCTCCCCGGCACTCCCCTCTCCTGATCTCACTCCACCCCTGGCACTCCCCTCTCCCCTCGCCCCTGGCACTCCCCTCTCCCTTCTCCTCTGGCACTCCCCTCTCCCCCCATCCCAGCACTCCACTCTCCTCCCTCTGTCCTTGTGCATTTCTGGCTGATTGCAAATTAATTTTAAAAGAAAAGTTTAGTTTGTATCATAGTATGAATCAAACTCTAGCCTCCTGTACCTCTGTTTTATATATTCTAAAAGGAAATCCTGTTTTGTGAAAATTTTTTGACTTGTGTAATTTAAAAATATTACATTTTGGGAAAACCTCTACAGTTTTCGCTGCTGGTTTGTAATTCCCTAGAGGTGAATTGAAAGGATGAGTAGTAGAACTTTTTCCCTTAACTCCAGGAAAACTGCAGAGCAAAAACTTGTGCTTTGGCAGAAGTGCCAGCACATCCCTGTTCTGGAGCGTTCACAAGCTGAAGCACAGAGCAGCTGACTTGGTAGGAGAATTGAAAGCCAAAATGTATACACGTCTTCACCACTCCTAACCGGTGACAAGATAAATGAAAAATACATTCTCAGAACTTGATGATGCAAAGAAAATAGCTTGTTGCTCCAGAGAGTGCATTAAAGCTAGAATCCTTAGATGCACATGCTGAGCGTTTGGAGAGGCTGATCCGTTCTTATTAATGATCCATCTATTTGTACCTCACGCCGTGAGATTCGCTTCTTGTATGATCTAGTATCTAGGAAGTAGATTTAGGAAAATGTGGTGCAACAACTCCTAGAGAATGTGCTCGTTTTCTCATGTTTGTGGCTCTTGCTCGTCCGAATGTTTTAACTTATTAGTGCGGCTTCCCAGTCCTGTCAGCGTAGCCATAACGGCTAACAGTCATGAGCACATGATTTTCACGGGGAGTAATGTGTGTGGACATCCACAGCTAATGCAGTGAACTGATTCATCCCAGCAGGTGCTTCTCACTCCCACTCTGGTCCCACTACATACAGTGTCCTGCACCCGTGAGGCCTTGACAAGCCGAGGTGTTCTGTAGGAATGCATCAGATGACTTCATTTGCTCACTGCATCCTGGACTGTGACTGGTTAGCTCATTAGGAAGGTCAGCAAGAGTTGAGTGAGTTTGGGTATTTTTTTTAATTCCTACCCATCATTCAAGCCAATGTATTTTTCCCTTCGGGATAATCCCTGAAAACAATGAAATTGCAATTGACAAAATATGCTTGGGCATAACAACTGCTTTCTGTCAAATCATTAGCCGAAGTAGTAATTCTGTTTTCCCATGCTGAGTGAGATCTGTGTAATGCAGTCAGAAATGTATATACAGTGCTGTGCTCAGACAAGCTTTATCACCGCACGGTGAGCTGTCATCTAGTACTGGTCATACCTTCAGAATGCTTCTGTTAATTTGAGACTATAGGCAATTATAGATCGCTAGTCTGTAATGGACAAGACTCTAAAATTTGTTCTGAAGTCACTTTCTTAGTTGATGGACCGTCATTTTTCCAAGAAACAAAAACGTCACTTGTGGGTGAGTGTCCATTTTCAAAAGCCTCTTTAACACCTGTGTGTTGCAGTTACTGGTGGAAGGCAAAAGACTGGGGCATCAGCCAAACCTGGAGGAAGGGAGGAGGCAATACACCAAGTCTGCTTCCGTTCTGCATTCAGGGAAGGAGCAGAAAGCTTTGGCCTCACCAGGCACAGCCTCGTTTCCATAATGATGGCACGGTGGCACGCACAGCCTTGGCCGGCACACCTCCCTCCCTGTCCTCAGACCACCTGTGGTTTTTCAAACCTTTTTGTTGTTGTTCATTTTTCCAGTGCAGCTCCCATGTGCTAATACACTCCCCAAACACTTACAGTAGCTGTAGTTGGGCCATGCCAAATCTGGGAGCTGGGAACTTAATCCAGGTCTCCAGTGTGGGTGGCAGAGATCCGACTACAGAGCTAATGAACTGGAATAAGCTAGCACTCCCTGACACTGTCAAGGAACTCGAATGGCGAGCAGAGCTGTGGTGTCAACCCCAGGTACTCTGCTGCGGGCTGTGGCCCCTGGCAGCATCTTCACTGCCAGCCTGCTAGCCTGCCCCCAGCATGGCTTTTAGCAGTTAGTGGAATTCTACTTTCACGTGAAGCGAGGATAGAATCTTAATACCTACCACTGATACTGTTCTATTAGAGTAGCTAGGATTTTTAAGCTTATTTACAGCCTTTGCTTATTATGAAGAGGGCAGACCAGCGACGTGGCATAGCAGGCTAAGCCTCCCTGTGTGGGACTTCCAATCCAGCCCCCTGCTTATGGCCGTTGAAAACAGCCGACTGTGGGTCAGGTCCTTGGGTCCCTGCTCCCATCTGGGAGACCTGGGCACGGCTCCTGGTCACGGAGGCCATTTGCAGAGTGAATCAGATCTTCAGGTAGAAGATCTCTCTGTGTCATTCTGCCATTCAAATACGAAATAAATGAAATAATTCTCTTTTTAAAAGTAAGGCTTTGTGCTCGCTTTGGCAGCACTTATACTAAAAGTAAGGCTTTTCCATGAATGTAATGTTTCAAAAGTCGCATTGAAAGATGTTAGCTACGCTTCTTGTACCAGCATCAGCTCCCGACTGTATAATCTTACTTGGCTTTGCTGCAACACTGTGATAGTCCCGATTTGCAAAGGTTGGTAGTTGGGGGGAAAAAAAGGAAGAAACCTGGCCCTGCAATCACAAATACTCATCCATCAGTCTGGTCTCTGTTATGGGAGACAGAATAGCATCCGCTTCTCAGCTGAGTAATTGGCAGAGTCTAATCAATCATGACAGGGAAGTCGGGACAGACACCCAAAGCTTAGATCATGCCGCTGCAGTGTGGAAGTGGCATGTGGCACCGGCTCTGCCTTTGCCCTCTGCCTCTGCCCTCTGCCTTTGCCCTCTGCCTCTGCCCTCTGCCTCTGCCCTCTGCCTTTGCCCTCTGCCTCTGCCCTCTGCCTCTGCCCCTGCCCTCTGCCTTTGCCCTCTGCCTCTGCCCTCTGCCTCTGCCCTCTGCCTTTGCCCTCTGCCCCTGCCCTCTGCCTTTGCCCTCTGCCCTCTGCCTCTGCCCTCTGCCTTTGCCCTCTGCCCTCTGCCTTTGCCACGCTCGGCATCAGCGGCCACACAGCACATTTTCTAGCAGTTACCATACCTCCCCCATCTTTCTCCTGATGAATTCTGAAGTCCTTTTAGACACATCTCTTCCCGCTACACACTCACACACATTCTCTCTCTCTCTCTCTCTCTCTCTCTCTCTCTCTCTGTCTGTCTCAGGGAACTCAAGCACTTAGTGTAGTCTAATTCTTATCAGCTCGCTCTTGGAGTGCGAACCCTGTGAGGCACGAGCTGCATCCCCGCCATCTTTTGGCAGTGATGCTCTTAGTAGGTGCTCTGTTGCCGCATTAAATCCAGCTGTTACAGAACATGTGTGCCTCCTAACGCCTTCTTTGTAAGGACCCCGAGGCTGCGCTGAATGCACAGTGGAGCAAGCTACTGGCTGACAAATGGGAAAGACGTGCAGAGCCAGGCCGAGGTCACATATCTGCTTTCTGTCTTGGTCTCTCCATTCTCTGTTGAGTTGAAACCTTTTGGCGGGAAGAAATTGTATTTTACACTCTTATAGATTTCCTGCAGCACCCAGCACATATGCTGTATTGGGAAATACATGCTGGCATAAGCTCACTCAACAAATTAAAGGCCTGTGACCATGTGGACACTTCTGTGTCCAGCCATACCTAGCCGTCAGTAGTCTTCATTACGAAGCATTCATAAGAGCTGATTTTTATTGGATGTTAGCTAATTGCCAAATAAAAGCCAGGCTTTCTTCTTGACAGTATCAATAGAAAAGTTAGGACGATAGCAAATGCAAAATGTGGTGAAGTGTAATTTGTTAGTAAGGCTTGTCATGAATTGGAAATCCTCCCAGGTCAGTTCTTAGCATAGTGGCAGTGTCTCTCAGAAAGTCTTACTGGTCCCTGAGACCTTTTGCACTTGAGACACCTTTGAGGACTCATTTTTCTGTTAACATAAGACACATCTATGTATTTTGTGAAACCAAAGTAACATTTTTTTAATTGAATCTGAACACAGGAAGCGCTCTGCCAAGAGTGCCTGTGAAATACATCATAGCAAATCTTCCTTTTCTAAAAGAACACTTCTCTATGTTCCCCATGGACTTTTCCTTGTCGCCTACCTGAGTCTACATGCAACTTCATCCTGGACATTTTCTGAGCAAGGCCCAGAGGAAACACTTACACACCTGAAGAAAAGGAGAAGAGAGACATTTGTTTTTCTGGCTCAATTAAAACTGTACTGATTGTCAAGTCCTGTTAACCTAGCGGGTCACTACCTTGCCTGCGTTAGTGGCAGCCTCGCTGTGATGTGGAGCGGACTTGCCACACCATGGACACATTTATGAAGATTGATAAGAGCTCAAGTTCAGTGTTAACTGTTATTGTCAGGCGTGCTGCACAAGAAGCTGCTTTTGATTTATCAAACGTCCCTGGCGAGGGAGACGTCATATGGAGCATCCCTGCCAACAGCAGTGCTGTGAGATGCACTTGTCCTTCTAGCCAAGTCTAATTGGGGCCATCGTCCTTTCTCACTGGATGGGGCAGGCCCCATTCACAGAACTGAATCCTGCCCCCATTGTACCGGGCGGTGGTGGGAAGGAGTGTGTTTCCTAAAGGCTTCCTCTTGACAGTGTGCTGGCCCGGTGGAGTGGACGAGTTGATGGTCAGTTGTCCCAGGGTGGCAGTAGAGCAGTTCCCTGCTGACTTGGCCTCAGGGCACACACGTGTGCACACATTGCCACAAGCACGCCCATGCTAGAAGCAGTGCGCTGTGCTGGAGCCTGGATCTCTGCAGTAACGCCAAGTAATAGCAGGTGGCTCGCCTGGAAAAGGCACCTAGAGCTTCCACTCAGTAGGACTTTTGTCCCCAAGAATAGTCATCACCGCCTTCATTTCTTGGCATCAGTGCACTTTGCTATGGCAGAGTGGCTTTTCTGCCATAAAACCTCTTCCCTTTGAAATCTTTGTGTGGTCTCCCTGGTTCCCGTTGCATCTTAATATGCAGGAAAGACAGCTGTGTTTTCCTTCAAGCAAATGTAATTGTGGGAGGCGGCATCTCTGTTTATCCCATGGATAAATTCATTATGGATGGTGTGCCCCGCCCCCAAATAAAAGCATGGGGCCCCATGAAAGTGACGTAAATCTTTTCAACTCGCTCTAAAGTATCTGAGTGCTGCCCTTTGTAAGACTCTCTGCTGCAAGCAGCACTTTCTCTGGAGCTGGCAGCTGTAGGTTAGCAGCACACGCACCGGAAGTGGCCACCTTGCTCTTAGTTCCCGGGTGCACACAGGGATGCGTTTGTGCTGTGGAGCTTGGGTCTGTCCGTCCTGGCTGAGTGCATCCCCAGCTCACATTCAGGCACAAAGACGGCGAGCTCCCGAGTGCTGTGCCACCCCTGGATGCTGCAGCCGGCAGGAGACCAAAGTCGGACACCCATTCTGGTCCTCCACGTGGTTGGCAGGCTCCCATCTGCCTTCCAGGCTTGTCCTCAGCAGCAGGAAGCTAGTCAGGATGGGCACCTTGGCACTGCAGTGTGGGTCCTGAGCATCTCTCGTCTTCTTTTTTTTTCTTTCCTTTTTTGAGATTGATTTATAAGCTTATTTAAAAGTAGTTCCTGAGAGCAATTGGCCACAAGCTGACCCATGAAATGGCTTCCACAGCCAGGGCTGAGCCAGGTCAAAGCCAGGAGCCTGGGCTACCGTGGCTGTGGCCATCTGCTGCCCAGGCGCTTAAGCAGGGAGCTGCAGCTGAAGTGGAGTAGTCAGGATTTGAACCCAACACCTGTGTGGGACGCCGGCATTGCAATCAGTGGCTTAGCTTGCGTTGCCACAGTGGCAACCTTGGGACATAGCTGGGACGAAGGCATCTTAACCTCTAAAGGGGAGGAACAACCAGTCTGCAGGCCAGATAAGGCCCTGCCGAGGCAACCACAGGCAGAACTCAAAATCCAACTCATCAGTAGCATGCTAATTTTTTTAACTGATAATTTTAGACGGGTCTGAGAATGATATAATAAATATCCAAATTGTCCTTGGCGAAAAAACAGCTCCCCACCCCTGCTAAAATAACTGCCCACTCCCCTGCCTCCATTTAGGTAAATAATTTTTGAGGAATTAATGTGCCATTTATTCTAATTAAATTCTGGTGAAGTGTTGCCATTCTCTGCTCTTCTGTCAACTTCTGTATCGAGGGAGATCTTTCATGTAAGCCTGATAGCGCCCTCACAGACAGCGAAATGAAAGAATGCAGGCAGAAAAAGCAGGCCTGGGCCGTTGCTGGCTGCAGAACATGGCCCCGGCCCAAGCGGGCTGTGTGGCGTGGCCTCTTGCTGCCTGGAAGGCCCTGGGTGCTGAAAGGACTTGGAGTGAGCCGCCAGGCCCTTACCATAAAGGAGGAAATGTGGCAGCAGCTGGGGAGAGTCACATTGGGCTCACGACAACAGGTCGGCAGGGCTCGGGCAGCCCCGCTCGATGGGGTGCCAAATGCTGAGGGTTGGATGGGAGCTGGTGTCATTAAGGGCTCTGTGGAGAGCGTGTGCAATGAGTCATGAAGCCAAATGTGCAAGCGTGTTAGTGTGCGGGGAGGCACTTGTCAGGGGACAGCTAGTGAGTGTGAGGGGGGTGTTCTGCTTCCCTTTTAGACGGATGAAAAGGTTTAGAATGGAGTGGTACCCTGCATCTTTTTGACTTTCCAAAACCTTGGGTTTTTATATGAGGCGGTATTAGAAAAGAATCAGGCCCTTGTGAATTTTAATATCACAGAATGACCCAGTGTTCGAGTTGAGCGCTAAGGGCAGGTTTCACGCAAGGGAAGGCCAGTTCACTTCGTTTCAGGATCCGACGGTGCTGGTGCTTGGCTGCCACACTTTGTTGAGGAGGACTCTGAGGGTATGACAGGCGCAGCCTGGGGCTTCGGGGTCAACACGTGACGCCTGTCCGTGACAAACAGCGAGACAGTCAGACTTTCTCCCTTACACCTGCTGGCTCTTGCTTTCGCTGCATACCCAGAAGTCTGTTCACCCCTAACCTTGCCTCAGCTAGAGGAGAGGAAGGAAAGCAGAGGGACAGACTGCTAGAGGGAGAGCCCGCTCCTCCCCTGCGAGGGTGAGCTGACCGCCTGGGCACCTGGAGAGCCCGTTCCTCCCCTGTGAGGGTGAGCAGACCGCCTGGGCACCTGGAGAGCCCGTTCCTCCCCTGCGAGGGTGAGCTGACCGCCTGGGCACCTGGAGAGCCCGTTCCTCCCCTGCGAGGGTGAGCTGACCGCCTGGGCACCTGCAGAGCCCGCTCCTTCCCTGCGAAGGTGAGCTGACCGCCTGGGCACCTGGAGAGCCCACTCCTCCCCTGCGAGGGTGAGCTGAGCGCCTGGGCACCTGGAGAGCCCACTCCTCCCCTGCGAGGGTGAGCTGACCGCCTGGGCACCTGCAGGAGGTAACGCAGGTACCTGTTGTTAACTGTTGGTAACGTGTCTTTCCTGTGCAGTCAGACCTGCCAGTTCCTTTGTAATAAACGAGGAACTCTTAACATTGCACGTTGCGTATTATTTGTGATACATGCAGAAACAGTTACCTTCAGCACATTTCTGAAATACAGTCTCATGTTTACAAATAGGGAAATAAGATTTCGAATAAATCCATTCCTAAGTGATGCACATAAGAAAAGCTCCAGTTGTTGAATAGTATTGTCATGCTACCTGTCGGTGCTTGTAGTTCATATTAAAGATCTGAATGTGAGGGAATTTGACATTATTTGATAGAAGTTAGTATCATAAACTATCCTCATGTTGACAAACTTTGATAAAATTTTTTTATTATATGATCTCCTGTATAGCCATTTTATATTATGTGATATATGTAATGACCATGGCACAGTAGTACTGTATTCTAAGCACTTCATACCATCAAACAATATGTAATTATTAATCTATTTTATATTTGTAAAAGACTTATTTATTTGAAAGGCTGAGAAAGCGATTTTTCATCTGTCAGTCACTCCCTAAATGACTGCAGCCAGGCAAAGCCAAGAGCCCATAACCCCATCTGGTCCTGCATGTGGCTGGCAGGCCCAAAGCACCTGAGCCATCTTCTGCTGCCTTCCCAGATGCATTGGCAGGGAGCTGGATCAGAAGCAGCACGTCTGGGACTCAGCTGACTCTCACGGGGCTCCAGTGCGACCGGCAGCAGCTTAACAACCTTGGCCCCACCCCTGATGTCCAAGTGACTTTTCAACACTCTGGTTTTCTTGTGTCAGGCTGCACACCTCCATGCTTCACAGAACCCGCTCAAGCCCAGAGAAGTCCATCTCTGCCTTTCTGTGGGTGATCTTCGCACCCAGCCTTGGAGTGTATATCCGCTTTTCCTGATCTGTGCTTGGGAACCAGACTGCAGGCCTGTCCCCTCTGTCATGACCTGTCCATCTAGAACCCTTGGAAAGGGAATGATGTGAGAACCCCAACGCCCAGCCTGCTTCTTGTGCTGCTCTCAGGGCGGAGGAGGGAAGAACTCCCTTACAGCACAAGGAAACACCGGCCCTTCTCCGCCCCCTGCTCAGCCAGCCTGACCTTACAGAGTGCCATTTATGACAGCGAAGAACCAGAACTCAGCCGGCCTCTGAGCTGCAGGAGCGCTGGCTTAATGGTGACAGAACTTCAACTGCGTGCTGTTTGTTCTTCAAATACCCAACGTGCGTCGGACAGGTGTTGCTGGTATTAAAGCAATTTAAAGCAGCTGGCCATCCATTCTGCCGTGTTCCCCTCCCTGCTTGGTCACAAGTGGTAGCCATGCCCCCATCAGTGAGCAGATCTGAGCCCAGCATGACCACTTCAAACGCAATTCCGTTTATTCACAGGAAGCACAGCGGCTCCCCTGAGAAGTTAGCGCGGAAGGAAGAAAAGGCAGCTTTATGTTAATCGTTGCCTCCTGCTAGAGATTTGACTGGTCGCAGGAGCCAAGCTCTTGGATTCCTTTATCCAAAACATTTGCAACAACCTTCTTTGGCCACCACCTGCACGCTGTGTGGCGCCTTCAGATTGCAGGAGCCCCCACCAGCTCTCAGATGGGTTATGTTCTAATACTTTGGCTTGTTGAAAGCACAAACCCATTTTCTTTTAGAATTAGGATGAAAACAAGTCCCAGAATAACCTTCAGAAATGTTCTAGTTGGAGTAATAGTAGCAGCTCCTGTTAGTAAACCCTACTCTGTGCTAAGTGCTTCCTGGAGAACAGCAAACTTAGACACTGGAAACTGATGAAAAGTCATATCCTGCCGCTTGCAGGGTCCATCCAGGCTGATGGGTAAGAAAGAGTAGAGTGCATTACATGCGAGAGTTGGGCTGGAGACACAAACCTGCTAGCTACTGGGACACAGTTGGCGTGCAGAGCTGTGAGAATCTTTGAGAAACCTCTGGAGAGGAAGAACAGAGCGATCCAGGCAGGACCTGATGAGCTGCAGTAGTACGAGAGCTGTTAGAAGATGAGCCAGAGAGCCATGAGGAAGAGGCAGGCGGACTGAGGCCTGTGGAAGCCGGAAAAGCCTCCCCGGAAAGGGCACCTCGTTGAACTGACATGCGCTGCGTGTTCTGTAAGGTGTCTGCTCGCCCGTGGACTTAGGCACCTGCCGATCCCTGACTGTGGCAGGAGCTGAACTGCTCCATTGGACAGGCGAGTGTCCAGCCCCCGGGGTGCAGGTGGAAGGTGAGGAAGCAGCAGTGGCTTTTGGGACAGAATGTGCTGGAGCCTTACTCTTCTTTTTTCTTTTCTTTTTTTTTTTTTTTGGCCCTTTTCTCATTCAAATTTATTTAATTTTATTTTTAATACTGTTTACAGATTTGAGAGGGATGCCCACCCCTGTGGACCTTTACTTAGAGTGGGGAGATTCAAGAGATGGAGGAAGGTGGGACAAATGTTTCCTATCTTTTTTTTTCCCTCCAGCAGGAAGGGAGGAGGTCGCTTCTTGCTCTCAGACTACATGAACACCTGGGGATGGAGGGCAATCGTTTGATGATACCTTCAAGACCCTGATGTGGGAGAGTGTTCCCAGGGTGTTTCCCAAAGCTTGGCCAGGAAAATGGTCCAACCTGTTCTGCTTTCCATCCTCTGATGAGGCAGTCAACCTCCCTTGCTGGCCTAGATGAGCTGGCTGTCATGTCCCTATGTGCGTCAGGGCCTGTCCCTCTGCACAGGCCTCCACAGCTGAAGAGGCCCAGTCCCAGCACATGTGCTGCAAGGTCGGGATCACGTATGCTGTGACTTTCCCTATGGCTGGAATTCAAGTCCAGTGCTCCAACTGGGGATTGCCCCCCAAGAAACTTCCCCTGGGGTGACCTCCCACTGACTCTTGTGTCCATCAGCAGTGCAGGGTCAGATTTGATCTGTCACCTACACCAGTCATTGCACGTAACCGCTGGATGCAGCTGCCTGGGTAGTTCTGTCCCCAGCCCACCACAGGCCCAGTCCTTATGTACACCAGCAGGTGTCACTGCCAAGTCAGGGCAATCCCCAGTAACCCCCAGCAGGCCTGCCCCGGCCCCAAATTTGGCATGTGCTGGCATGTGCTGCTATGGCTTAGCCCAGTCCTGCCTGCATCCCAAGCAGCTCTCATGCACAGCTATAGGTGCCATGGCTTAACTCAGCCCCCCACCCCCCAAGAGCAGGCCCACTCAAATGCCGTCAGGTACTACCACCTTGTCCACCCCACTCCACCCCCAGCTCTGGCTCCTGTGCTCAAGAGCAGAAGCTGCAGCCTTGCAGTAGAGTACCCACTGTTGACCGGTCAGCTTGCCAGGGGGGTATACTGCAGTCCAGACTGATATGTCTTACCACCCAGTCCCAGCACTTGTCAGTGGGTGCTATTGCCTAGTCCCACCAGCCCACACACATTCTGGCTCTCATATGTGCCAGCAGGTGCAGCAGCCTAGCCCAGCCTAGCCTAGCCCTAGTCCCAGCTCTCTTGCACACCAGTGGAAGCAGTGGCCTAACAAGGGAGTCCCTGGTATTCCCCTACCAGGCCCAGTCCCAGGGCCAGCAGGTACTGCAGCACGTCTGACATGGTTCACCCCTGGTCTGGGATGTTTGCTGGCAGGTACTGCAGCCTGGCTCAGCTCAGTCCCACCAGCCCCCCGCCCCCAGCCTTCATTTGGAATGGCAGGTGTTGCAGACCTAAGCCAACCTGGCTTGAACCGGGTCCTGGAATGCAACATTCGTGGCAGCATGAGCTCAGCCTGGCCTCGCCTGTAGAACCATACGCCCACAGGTGGTAGCCTCTAGCTACATGTGACTGTTTAGAGTGAGGTTTATTAAAATTAGATACCTTTAAAATGCATCTTCTGTGATGGTCGTTTCGTCATGGCAGACAGTTCCTGGAGAACGCTGGTGTGCTGGTAGGGATGCTCAGATTGAGAAAGCTATTGGAGATGCAAGAATCGGCAAGAATCCACTGGAAGTTGGTGTGGGAGAATGGCAGAGTGGGATCCATGTATGTGCAAAGGGATTTTCTCCAAAGTAAAGATAGCTTCTATCATTGGCCAAGAGTGACAGGGAAACTAATGGGGTCAGATTTTTTTTTTTATTTAAAGATTTATTTATTTATTGGAAAGTCAGATATACAGAGAGGAGGAGAGACAGAGGAAGATCTTCTGTCCGATGATTCACTCCCCAAGTGACCGCAACAGCCGATGCTGTGCCGATCCGAAGCCAGGAACCAGGAACCTCTTCTGGATCTCCCACACGGGTGCAGGGTCCCAAGCCTTTAAGAAAGCTCCATGTTCAGCCTTTGGATGTGGACTGAGTTCCTATGGACATTTACCACTGCAGTGAAACAAAATCAGTCCAGGGAATGATTTCCTATCTATAACCCGAGGGGGAGCTGGGCCTTAGGGCTGTGTGCTCTCTATAGCCCGAGCCGGGAGCCTCAGGAGTGCGTGTCGCTGTGTTCCCTGGCTGTCAGGCACTGGTTTCTACCAGATTGTGTTTGAAAATGGCCCTGCAAATGTCACCATCTGTGCATCACTCTGGGGCCAGCATAGGTAAACAGTGGGTTTAGTAGAAGTTTCCGTGGGTACTTTTGCCTGGCACCACAAGGTGATATAGCTCGTGAGGAGACAAGGGATTTGGGGAGTTTGGGAAATGAACTTGGGTCCACTTGGGAGTTGAAGGAAAGGAAGAAGGAAGAATCCTGATTGACTGGAGAAAGGTTGGCACTTTCCAGCCTCTTGTTTGAGTGGAATTCATGTTGGGAGCAGGAAGAGAGGCAGCTAGAACATGAAGATGGGTTGGAGGCTGCAGTAATGGCATCCACTTGAGCTGCCAGCTTTGGCTCCAGGGATGCTAGGGGACACAGGGAAGGCTGGCGGTGAAGGGCGTTTCGAAGAACACCTGCCAGCCTCATGGCAATCACAGCACAAGAGCCCGAGCACCCTGCCTGATGCTGAGCTGATGGATCACTGCTGCTAACATCGGAAGGTGAATCTGGATTGGATGAGAAAATGGAAAAACTAAACCAGAGGTACGATGGAGTTCTCCTAATTCAGGGGACTGGAAGAGGATCATGAGTCTAGTCCCTGGCTTCAGGAACCTCTGTGTTTTGTGGAAGAGCCTGTTGAAACCTGAGCTCGTGCTGCAGCGGGAGACAGGAGACCCAGCTGAGTCCCACCTTCACCCCAGCTTCAGGAGCTGCATTGAGAGGGAGGACAGGGACCAACCTGTAAGGACTTCATGGGTGAAGAATCCTCAGCCTGCAGCTTCAGCAATTTCAGTCTCTCACAGGGTCAGTAGGATGTGAAACACAGAAGGCTAAAGTTGACAGCGGAGAGACACGGAAGCATTGTTGACTGTCCTCCGCCTTCATTATTGTCTCTGTGAAGCTTGGGATTCTCTATTTGGTGCCATGAAGGCCAGATCACTGCTCGCATGTCTACGGGGTGGGTACAGGGTCACTTCCAACTGAACTTCCTGATATCCAGCCCGTTCTTTAACGCCCAAAGTGCTTGGACACCACTTGGTCCCCAGCGTGCTGCTGCTTTTTGACCTCCCCATCCTTCTGCTCTGGCTGGACCATTGCTTCCTTCCTTCCTTCCTTCCTCCCTCCCTCCTTCCCTTCCTCCCTCCCTTCTTCCCTTTCCTTCCTTTCTTTATGACAGATTTACAAAGAGAAGGAAAGACAGAGAGATGTTCTATCCGCTGGTTCACTCCCCAGATGACCACAACATCCACAGCTGAGCTGATCCAAAACCAAGAGCCAGGATCTTTCTCTGGGTTTCCTGCACAGGTGCAGGGTCTCCAGGACTTGAGCCATCCTCTGCTACTTTCCCAGGCCAGCATGGAGTTGGATGGGAAGTGCAGCAGTGGGCACCCTGACCAGCACCATATGGGATGGTGCTGCAGCCAAGGATGAGCCTGTTGAGCCCAGCACTTGCCCTGGGTGGTTTTCTTGATGCTTCCACTGGCTGTGTCATCTTGACCTTTCCAAGCGTGCCTTTCTCCTCCAGGGGAGGAGGTGAATGTAGTGTCCCATCTCTGCACGGCCTGCACTCCCACTCCGCAGTGCCCACCATGGTGCTGTTCACGGGGTGTTCTTTCCACCAGGCAGCCTTGTGCCATGTAGGTTTTCTGGCATGGCCTGGTCTACGTTTCCTCTTGCAATGGCTATGCCTAAGCAGTTGGAACTCAGGTGCAAGGCAGGTCCCCATGGCCTCCCAGCTGCAGCTCCCTTCACTCCTCGTTTTTAGCTCTGTGATACTTAAAGGGTGAATCCCCCACCCCACTTGTCACTAAAATAAATACATTGGCAATTCTTGTTAAGAGAGTTAGACACGCTTCAGAAAGCGTTGATCACGGCTGCGCCCCAGTCCTGCGCTGTCATGGGGGCACCAGTACCGGACCCCCAGACCCCTGGCTTGTGCCCCTGCCCCCATCCTTTTCAGGTACTAGCAGTATCAAGTAAGAAACATGTGTTACAAAGCTGGGAGATTTTTTTTGTTTCCCCCATATTTTTGAGTATGTGGAGGTTAGTGTAGACATATTGAGAGTAAGTGAAGGTTAGTATAGATATGCAGGAGCCACACTGCATGACTTACTGGACAGGATAGGCAGCCAGAGTCCTGTCCATGGGCTTTTCCCAAAACCAGGACTTTTTCTCAGCTTGCTGAAACCATCTGGCAGTACTATGCCCTTTCTCTAAAGGTGGGTCTCCCTCTGGGAGTCTGTATTACTGAGTTGTTGCTGTAACATCTTTTTTCAGGGTCAACAGATTAAAATGATTTACAGATGGGTACTGCTGCCTCAAGCCTCAGTTGTGTAGGATTCAGGGAAATTTTTATATCCCACTCTACATCTACTAAATCTGATTTTTAGGACAACCAGTGGGAGGGATCTGTTCAATGAATGAATGGCAGGATCTCGTGAGCATGATGGTCATCTCAGCTTGATTGGGTCGTTTGAACTCAGGGCTCTGTCAGGCACATCAAGGCACTGTACGCTGCTCTGGGAACTTCAGAGGTTTCTTTCCATGTTTTGAAGCGTTATTAGGGAAATGGTTAGTAGTTACGAAGATTGTTGTAAGAGCTTGAGAGAGTTAACTGTCAGAGCTTGCAGTATTTAGAGGCTGTTTGCATCTTTTTCTAAGAAATAGTAATATGATATTGCAATTGTAAGCACAATGGCAGATGCCAAAAATGCTGAAAAGTAAATGATGAACACATTTTAGGTGAATAATTTCCTCTGCTGCCTTGCATTTTATTATGGTTTTGTTATACCAGGGAATGTGTGGACGTTGTATTTTTTTAAATACTGGTAGTGTGCCTGTAGTAGCTTCGGCTCTTGGTGCGGTTGTGGGTGTGGTCTAGAGAAGCTCTTGAGACAGCCTGACTCCTGGGTTTACACTGAATGAGAGTTCAGTACAGGATGACAGCTCTGGTGTGAGCTCCAGGACCGGGCGTGAAGCGCTGACTCCATAACAGGTGTGTCTGCTCCTGCACGCTCAGTGCAGTGTCATGAGACCACCTGACCTCAGGAAGACACACTGGCAGACCATGGGAGGTCTGTATGTTAGTGTTTTGTTTGTGCGTTAACTGCCTTCACACCTCCCCTCTCTCCCTTCCACCCTTCCTCCTCTCCCTGTCTGATGCCGCATTAGAGGATCTGCAGACCTCGGGGGCACCTAAACCTGAATGCAGGGAGGGCATCCTTGTGCATGTGCCTGGAGTCACAATGGGTGATTTTTGTAACCCCAGGAGCCTTAGGAAGGATGGCTGTGGGGAACGTGTCCTTGCCAGGCCGCACTGGCCTTCAGAGCGGACGGTGAGAGACTGCAGTTGCCGAATTCTCCTTAGCAGAACTAACAAGATGTGCAAGTCGTTTTCTTGAAGTGTAAAGCTCAGCCCAGCATCAGTGGGTTTGGGCAAAGCAGCAGGAATCCACAGATGACTGTACAGCCGGTGATTGGCGGTGTGTTTAGGGCTTTAAGGAGTAAGTTCTGAACACTGCTAAACTCACCTTCATTTTCACCAGGAGTGTGTTAGGTGTTCTGTAATTAACCCAGCTTATAAAAAGTGTTTCCAAAGGAAATCTTAGAAATGGTGGTATAGTTTTTGTTTGTATCCCTCATTTTTTCCCAAGTTTCTACAATGGACTTGTCAGAAAAAAAAAAAATGAACTTGTCGGAAAAAAAAATCCTGGATCTGTTTGCTTCCATACCCTTTAAACAAAACCACAGAAATGCTTTGCCAGCCGCAGGGTCCTTGCCAGGACTTGCTGCTTTTTGTTTGACTCTCAGGTCAGAACTTTGGGGGCGAATGCTGCCTCCACCTGCTGTCGACAGCCATTGGGGGTGGGAAGGATTCTGTGGCGAGCAGGCTGCTAGAGTTTGGAAGAGGAGGGGAACCAAGAGGAGTACAAGAAATAAAGAGAGATGGGCCAACCTTGTGGTTCAGTGGCTTGGTGGCAGCTTGCAAAGCCAGCATCCCATGTAGATGCCCATTTGAGTCCTGGCTACTTCACTTACGACCCGGTTCCCTAATGATGTGCCTGGAAAAGTGGCTTGGAGATGTGAATGGAGCATCCAGATCCTGGCTCCTTGCTCAGGACTGGCCCAGCCCCACCCCAGCCGTTGGAACTATTTGAAGAACTATCGGGCCTGGCACCTAGCAGCTAAAGTCTCGCCTTGCACGTGCCGGGATACCACATGGGTGCTGGTCCTAATCCTTGCAGCCCCACTTCCAATCCAGCTCCCTCTTTTTGACCTGGGAAAGCAGTTGAGGACGGCCTAAGGCCTTGGGACCCTGCACCCGTGTGGGAGACCCGGAAGAGGCTCAGCTCTGGCATTGTGCTCACTTGGGGAGTGAATCATTGGACGGAGGATCTTCCTCTCTGTTTCTCCTCCTCTCTATTTGCTTTTTCAGTTAAAAATAAAATAAATCTTAAAAAAAAATGAACTATCAGATGGAATATAGCTTGTTTCTCCCTCTCTCTGTAGCTCCACCTTTCAAAGAAGTAAAATAGATCTTAGAGAGAGAGAGATGCCCATGGTAGGCCCCTTGAAAGTCCCCTGTCATTTCAAGTGATCGCAGAACTGCATTTTTTTTCTTGTTTTTGATCAATGTGTATTTTCAAAGGTCAGTGGATTCTCCCAATTCCTTTTGGCTAAACAAGTTTTAGTGTAGCACTGCCTTCTCTGTTCTCTGCCGTTGTTCTCAGTTCTCTGGGTCTGTTCATCTCACTGTTCAGTTAAAGCTGCCGTTCACCGTTAGCTTGGAGGATCTTCCTCACATACAATGCAGTTGCACTGTTGAAAACTCCTCTGCAGCTGAAGACTTAATTTCCTTTCATAGGAGGCTTGATTTCTGCCTTTTGTTATTCTCCCAGCAGAGATGAGAGCAGCCAGTGAGAGTCAGCTGCTGACTCCATGGCTCTGGCGGCTTTACCATAATGCATCTTGGAAACGTCTTGGAAACCTTTTGCTGGCTGGGACGTGCATGGCTTGTGCTTTATGGCCTGCTAATGTTGGACGGTAATCTCGTTTAGCATTTTCCCAGTGTGAGAATAGTGCATTAGGGCGGCATAGCAAGCATCCTAGATCAATATCGAGGCAGAGTATTGCCTTTAACAACGAATCCAAGAATGTACCGGAGTCTACTCCAGGAACTGGCGGGCAATTATGCTCATTTCCATTGCTCTGCCCCTGCTCTGCCCATCCCATCATCAATACAGGTTGAAATGTGTACAAAAGGATTCCAGGGCATTGCATGTGAACGCACACACGTACCCCGGCGGCCAGGCCGGAAATCAAGAGCCCTGGAAGTGAGTGGTTTTGATTCATGGTGATCAAAGTATATTTTGACACAGTTTGAATCATAAATAACTCATGGACTTTAACTTGCATAATAATAGATGGTCTGGGGTAGGTGCTCACCTACAGCTTAAATGACCTCTTTGGAAAAAGTCCATGGTCTGAAGTGAATGATTCCACTGGGAAAGGTCTGTTTTTGAGAATTGCGGTCTTGTTTCTGATGTGCAGCACTGGGTGCCATTCTTCCAGCCCTTCAGCTGCACGCTGTCAGGGGTTGGTGGGGGCCGGCCTCCTGTGGGCGGGGTATTCCAGCCTCTCCTTCTGCCCCGCCCATCAGCTCTCGGGCCTTGGAAGCAGTTGTCAGCACTGGGTTGTCCCACACTTTGTTCTGAACCATTGGTCATTAGTCATGGATTTGCTGGATTCCTCTCACCTGACGCTTAGCCATGTTTTATTCAGCATTTATCCAGGTGTGGCCCTAGTATAATCAGTCAGTGCTAACTGCCCGGCCACCTCTGACTCAGCTGACTCCTTTTAAATGCTGATGTGCATCGGAGAGGGTTAGGGATGTCTGTCCAGAAAATTCCCAGCTATCTGAACTTGGAAATCTTAAAAAGAATCAAAACTTCTGGGATTGGATTTAAATTCTCTTCATAGGTATTTGACAGAACAATAAGGTAATGAATGAAAAAGTAGAGTATGTTATGTAAAATTTGTGGAACTCCTTCCTGCTCCTGTGTCCTAGTCTTTGGTGGGTAGCAGGAAATCCCATCCTCCAGGGACCAGTGACTTGGTTTGCATTTCTGTTCTGGTAAAATACACACTTGGTTAAAAGTAACGAGGAGACAAACCATCACCCAGGATTTCCTTATTGATGAGAAATATTCCCCGTGTTCTCCAGGGGTTTTCATAGAACCCATGAAATTTAAAATAATGCTATTTCAAGATTACTATGGAAATAACAAATTTAAATTTCATAAAAAGAACCAATAGGAAGGAAGATTCTTGTGTCAAACAAAACAAATTTTTTTAAAAAATAGGAATTTATAGATTAAAAAGGTTACTATCATTCATTTTCCCTGTGTGTATGTGGTCCTTTTAGTAGAAGTCCACATGCTATTTTAGCAAAGATATTTTGTTTTCTGTTGTCTTAATTTATGTGATTTTTGTCTTGCTATTATGATTTTTCAAGTGGGACAATGTGAACATTTTAGAAACATTTATCTTTGGAATAGTGTATTCACTGAGAAGCAATCTAAAATTCTGAGATCTTAAAATATAAATAGGAAAATTTGCACTCTGGGAATTTTTAAACACTCATTTGTATTCATTCAGAACGTTGGTGGTCTTGGTTCTCTGGAGCGTCCGTGTCCAAGCCGAGGACACAGAGGGAGTTCGGGGCAGTGTCTGTGGCATCTGCATTCCGTACACAGTGGCTGCCCAGATCCGCCAGATTGGCGTGGCATTTCGGGCTTACAGAGGGCAGGTGGCAGTGGCAGTGGCAGGGCTGTCCCACAGGGAATGGTGACTCTTGGAGCCAAGAACTGCTCAGCGTGTGTGGAGGTTGCAGTGAGGAAGTATCTTCCAGGTCCATGGGCATGGTGCTGAGTGAGTGCAGGAACGGCCTAGGAGACATGAACGCAAACGTGTTTCTGTAAGCAGGGTAGGGAGAGAACGCAGTTTGGTGCTGTTAGTGGGAAGACTACTGCTTCAGGGTCTAGGCCCAGCTCTGGGTAGGGAATGAAGGAAAAGAGGGGACAGGAACCTGGTCAGCAAGGTGTCTGTTGACCTTGCGTTTTATTTAGAAAGTAGTGGGGAGAGATGCGAACAGACCGGCCAGGAGTCAGACGCAAGCGCAGAGCGACCAGTTGGAGGTCATTGCTTGAATCAGGATTTGAGGATGGGAGTTACCTTAGACAGTGAATACTGGGAGAAAAACCAGGCTGCCAGTCCCTGGGGGGAAAGAGAAGAGCTGTACCTGACGGGGTGCTGGCGCAGCCAACCAAGCCGAACAGAGCTGGCACCATTCACATGCTTGGGGTTACAGCGTCCCAAGGTAACTCACGATGGCAGTTTATAGATGTAATCTCATGAAATTCATTTACCTTGTATACATCTTTATTCTGGGAATAATTTAGATATCTCTTTAAAAAATTTTTTTTTTATCAGAAAGATTTACAAAGAAAAGGAGATATAGAGACAAAGATCTTCCAACCACTGGGTCACCCACACGGGTGCAGGGTTCCAAGACTGACCATCCTCCACTGCTTTCCCAGGCCACAAGCATGGAGCTGGATGGGAAGTGGGGTTTGCCGGGATTAGAACCAGCGCCCATGTGGGATCCCGGCGTGAAGTCCTGAAGAAAATGATTGGATTTTTTCTGCACCTGCAGCATTTGTACCTTATTTAGTGTTTGATCTGTTCTAAGTCAAGGCCGTTTGTCTCAGTGGTCTCTGTCTGTGTCCGTAGGCGGTATGAATATCACCCAGTCTGTGCTGACCTGCAGGCCAGAATTCTCCAGTGCTACCGCCAGAACAGCCATCAGACCCTCAGCTGCTCTGCGTTGGCCAACCAGTACATGCACTGTGTCAATCACGCCAAACAGGTGAGTGTGCCGGGCAGGCTGGGCAGGGCTCCCGGGCCGAGGGCAGGATTTCCTGGGCCAGTGTGTGGACCTGCTGGGAGGAGTTGCTTAGGTCGTAGCTGCCTCCAGGGCCTTGGAGGAGAGCCTGTGGCCTCCAGGTGTTCAGCTCTGTCTGACAGGCACTACTGAACTCACGCTCAGTCCCACTTGCCTTGAACTTTTGTCCTCAGACAGTTGTGTTCTCAGGGGTGTGTTTGTAGAGCAGTGTTCAAAGCCAGCAGAGGAAGTGTGTGCATTGGGAGACGCACAGCTTTGGGTCCGTGAAGGTCAGGCATTCTTCCATGGGGCTGCAGCTCCCCCAGCGCTCAGCCTGCGGACCAGTGGGTTGTGTCCACCCGTCTAGGGACGGGGCAGCAGAGATAGGATTTGGACAAGAATTCATACTGCTTTCGTGTGCCACAGCCCCCACGTTCTCTTGACCCTTCCGTCAGAATAGTACAGTCCTCATGGGATTTGGATTTTCTCTCATTTATATACTTTAGAAAACTAATGATAAACTCTAAAGCAAATTGTCCATCCTGCCAGGTCAAATAATTGCCTGTCATTTAGCTGCTGTAGCGGTTGGATGTAGGTTGTTGAGAGACGGGAATCGTGGGCAGTGTTGGTTCTCTCTGCTAAGAACCCCAGACTGACCTCACCCCACTAATGCAGTGTTGGAGTTAACACAGCATGTCTTTCTGCAGTCTAATTTTCCGTCATCATAATAATACCACTTAGTGTAAATTTCTAACACTCTTTCAGTATCTGATGGGAGGGTTGGTATTGTCTGGCTAGCTAGAAAATAACAGTAACACTCTTGAAAAAAATATACTCAAGATGTATTAGAAGGGCTGTTTTTAAAGGCCTCGTAGCCTGTGGCTTTGTCTCGTGTTCCTCACTGCGAGCCGGCGAGTCTTTAAAGGTCTTCGTTAGAGGCAGCGCCGTTAATGCAGAGTTAGTGCATTTTATTTGTTAAAAGCCGCTCTGACCTGCTCTTAACAAGCTCCAGCCTTGAGAATGAATAAGCAGCCACAGCACTGTAGGTTTGTAGGTTGACCTCTCGTCCGTCCTCACTTGGTAATAGCGTATCTCGTTGATGGGGCCGAGTGGTCAGCCGGTGGACGCAGGGCGTGTCCCTGCTGGTGTGTGAGCTGGAGCATCTTTCCTCTGTGATCTGTAACCCGCTGGAAGCAGCCCGTGCAGCGTTGGACCCATCGGCTGCCTAGGTGCATCATTACCTCAGCTCGTGAGATCTGTCAGTGGCGTGTGTTTCCAGGATCAGACAGAGGAATCTGGGACAAAAACAGCTGTGTCGTCTGGTGTGGTGAGGCCTGGTTCCTTGTCCTCTGTGTTTCACAGGCAGTGTGGGAAGGGGCATTACCCCCTCGGGAAATGGCACTGTTTAGTTTGTATCCAAGCCTCCCCCCCCAACCAGCTCTGTGATCTGGGGCCTTGACTTTGCCGTTTGAGAATTGGAATAATGTAACGATTACATGTGTGTGAAGGCTTCATCTCTTGCCTTCCTTGTTCAGCTGCGTTACTTGTGCTGAAAGGCAGTACATCAGCCAGAAGCATCAGATTATTGCTAAGCATTGCAAAACACCCTCCCCAGTCGGCAAAATCATTTGTCAGTAAGTTCCAGCTGGGGGGGGCGGGATTGTTTCAATCCGGTTATTAGGAAATGTGTAATACAAGCTCATCTTAACGGTAGAGTCCATAAAGCCTTGATCCCACGATGGGCAGCAGTGTGATGGGCAAGAACCAAGAGACAGCCATCCCTTACTTTCTGCAGTTCTTAAGATTTCAAGGTCATTGCACAGCGCTTTCCTCCCTGATTTTTATGACAACCTGAGATGTAAATAGAGGTGGGTTTACTTGTTACCATTTCACAGTTGAGAGCCTTGGAGCTCAGGGAAGTCATGGCAGTAAATTTCACAGCTAGACCAAGTGTACCTAGTCATGAGACCAAAAACAAATTTTAGAATAGACTAAGTGGTGTGTGGCATGGCGGTGGGTGTGTGTGCAAAGGACCCCTGCACTCACTGATAACGCAGTGAGGGAAATGGTGGCTTGTGGCCTGCGCTCACAGGAGCGGCTGCGCACTGTGGCACTGTGAGATCCGGGGGGTGGCCAGCGGGAGCGCTCCTGCAGTGTTTCCTGGTACTCCCTGACACCGTGTTACCTTATGCTGTTGGTAAGGTTCATCTGAACGAGTGCACCCCCATGCCCACCCAGCTCTGCCTGGTCCGCATGTGCACTGCTTTCTGGCCTTCTCCGGGCATGCCCTCCAACCCAGTGTTGGGCTTTCATTTGGCCCAGAGAGCAAGGTAGACTGCCCGCACATGGCAGTGCCCTGCTGGCTCCTGGCGTAGTGCCTTTCTGATAAGCCCTCTCACCAAGCCCGCTCCACCCAGGAGCCGCAGAGGCGCCTGCCACGTGCCTCGGGCACTGTTCTGGAGGCTGCCACTGACAGGAAGTTCTCTGGCCGCTCCTCCACCTGACGGTCCTGCTTTCTGTTCGCCCACTTACTCTCATCAGTCTTGAGCTCTTCTGGAGCAACTGCTCATGGCTGACATGAACCATTCAGACTATTATTTCCAGTATATTAAGTTATGTGTTCTTCATGAGGATAAAGAGATATTAAATTGCCCAATTATTATTTCTAAGACATAAAAGCTGCCGGCCAGCTCTGTGAGACAAAGCATTTAAAAACGAGGCACAGCCACGGATACAGACGTCTGTCTTGAAATCTCTCATCTCTGCTCAGCCTTCTAACTGCTGAAGCAGCCTACAATTGCAGTACTGCGACTCACTGCCACAACCCGCTCAAAGAGGGCATGCTTTCTGGTGTGCGTTATTCCTGCTCCCTGTGGGCCCCCCACCCCACCCCGCACCCTGTGGGCCCCCCACCCCGCACCCTGTGGGCCCCCCACCCTACGCCCCACACCCTGTGGCCCCCACCCCGTGCCCTGTGGGCCCCCCACCCCACCCCGCACCCTGTGGGCCCCCCACCCCGCACCCTGTGGGCCCCCCACCCTACGCCCCACACCCTGTGGCCCCCACCCCGTGCCCTGTGACCCCCACCCCACACCCTGTGACCCCCCACCCCCACCCCGCTCCCTGTGGCCCCCCACCCCGCACCCTGTGACCCCTCACCCCCACCCCCACCCCGCTCCCTGTGGCCCCCCACCCCACGCCCTGTGACCCCCACCCCGCGCCCTGTGGTCTTGTACACCCTGGCTGCAGCGACTTGCAGCACTTCAGCTCTTCCCCAACTGCGACTACTGCAACAGAAAAGATACCCAAGCTTGGCTGGATTCTTGGGGAACGTTCTGTGTTCACCCGAGGATGAGGTTGATGGGAAAACAGTGTGATCACCCTCACGGAGTCGTGGTGACCCAGACTTTATTCTTTGACAGATTAAAAGCCTGAACCGGGTGACCCACGAGGGGCCTCCTGGCTGTGTTGTGTGTGGGAGCAGGGCGCACTGAGCACGCACTCCAGGGCCTGCAGCCTGTCCGCTGCGCCCACGAGGGGCCTCCTGGTTGTGTTGTGTGTGGGAGCGGAGCGCACTGAGCACGCACTCCAGGGCCTGCAGCCCGTCCGTCGCAGCGGGTGTAACAGAGCAGCACGTCCACTTCCTGTGCCCCCGCTCACTGTGCCCACGGGCCCTCCTGCTGCCTGGCCTCCCCAGTTACACACTCCGGGAAGCCCTGGGGAAGCCAAAGCCGTGGAATGATGAGGGTTAGAGACAGTTTCACAGTTTCTCTAGAATCAGTGAAGTGAAAAGCAGTTATCTCAGCCATGCTTGGACGAACGTGGGCTGCCGCCTAATAAACTCCATTAGGAAATGTAGGCTGCCTTTCGCCAGCCCGAGGCTCCTGCTGCACCACCATGCTCTCCGTCCCAGGAAGTGCGGGGCTGTGCATGGTGAGGGGAGTAGAGTGGGAAGCCAAGACGAGAAGTACTGGAGATGAGCGGACCAGAAGCCGAGAGGACGCTGTCCCTGAGCGGCGGCAGAGCTCGCGTCCCTGAGCAGAGCTTACAGAAGGACGAAGACCGGGGCAAGGCTGGGAGTGTGGCAGCCATTCCCACTTAGACCCGCTGCTTCCTGCCAGCCTGTCTGCAAAGATTGTAAAGGGCCTGGGGGGCCGGTGCTGAGCAGCTGAAGCCTCCACCCACGGTGCCAGCATCCGAGAAGGTCTGCTTCCAGTCAGACGATCACTCCTGCCTCCCTGCCTCCCTGGCCTTTCCTCCTCCCCAGTCCTCGGGCCTCCACACCCCCGCCGTCAGGTGCAGTGTGTCTGGGGTGTCAGCCCAGCCTTGCTCCTGGAGGCCTCCTGAGTGGGATGCGCTCTCAGATTCTGGCTGCATCCTGGGCCACGGCCTCACTGCATGAGGCCTCTGTGTCTTCTGCCCTCCTCCTGTCCTGGGCTGCTTCCCACCCTGCCCCAGCCTGCCCAGCCCAGCCCAGCCCCCTCGTGAGTTGGGGTGTTTCCCAGACCTGGTACTGGCAGGACCGCTTCCTCCACCACTACCTTCTGTGCTGGGCATGGAGAAAGGAGAACTGCCTTTCCCGGAATAGACTTTGCTCCTTTTGAATTCATTCTGAACATATTACTTATTTAATAAAAATCAGTCTTTGCATGTATTTAGCAAAGAAGTTAAATGTTGCCAGTTATTCAGTGTTCTTTCTTAGTTTTGTTCGGGTGTGCGTAACAGTCTGCACCTAACCATGGCCTGGTCACCTCGGCGCTCAGAAGAGCCAGGTGTGCAGGCGGCTGCAGAGGAGGGGTGCCTGGAGGGAGGGGGACAGATGAGCTGCAGACGCTGCGGGGGAAGCATCGCCTTGCTGATGGATCTCTCAGTCCCCGCCAGTGCAGGTCAAGCATTTGGAGTGCCTGCATCCCGTATCGGGGGTGTGGGATGAATCCCTGCTCAGCTTGCCTTCTGCTGCAGCCGAGGAGGCAGTGGTGACGGCCCACGTCCATGGGTTCCTGCCACTTGTTGGGAGACTAGGATGGACTTCCCAGCTCCTGGCCTTGCCCTGGTGCATTTCTTTTTTAAAAAGTAGAACATGCTTTGAGCACCCCACCTCAGCCGGCTATAGAAGTGTTCAGCTCTCACTCAAGAATCCCTCCCATCCATCCCTCCTCAGCTGCGTCCACAGCAGTCGGCGGCGAGAACACGGGAACGGCTCTCTGCAATTGGGAGCAGTACTTGTGGCAAGTACGCTGGGCATGCTGCCCGCAGTGAGCAGTGTCTAGGACAGACTCCTTCTCAAAGCCCCACCTTTCCTGACGCCCCGCCACCACATTGTCTTGGCAGTAGTGTTCTGGTCAGCGGCCAGCAGCTGTGCCCCCAGCATTTCCACGCGTGCCCGGTGGTGACAGCCCGCTCCCCGCCGGCCTCTGGAGGCTGCGCGCCTGGCACCGTGGAAGGATCGGTGCTGATAAAGCCACAGTGGTTGTGACAGGTGGTCCTCTTAGTGTGTTGGAAGTCGTTAATTGCAAGGAGTGTGAATCACCCTGACCACTCGGCTGCCTCTCCTTCCCCCTCCTTCAAGCAGTAAAGTGTGCTTTGTCTTTCTGTTGCAGAGCCTGCTGGGCAAAGGTGGCTAGGACTGCCTCCCGAGCCCACGAAGCCCTTCAACATTAATTCCAGAGGCGGAACATTTTTTTCCCTACTAATAAAATAACCGTTTAAAGAGAAGACCACTGAAGTGAAGCAGCAGAAAGCAGACGGAATAAAAAATCATGGCACATCTTGGATCCACACCAATTGGCAAAGCCGAGGCCAAGATCACGGACAGTCCCGAGGAGACAGCTTAGTGTTTGTAAACCCCGTTTATGCTGAATAAAGGAACCGAACGGCCTTCTCCCCCTTTTGTACTTTCTCTTCAGCTCTGCCCACCATCACATGCCTGTCTTCACACCAAGCCCCGTAACTGTCGGTCCTCAGACTGTGCGGAGCGGACAAGCTTGGCAGCCTGGCATGGAGTGGGGGCGGCGGAGCCCAGCGGCACGGCTGGGCAGGATTGTCTAGGCTTTGGCACCTGGGTTTCTGTCTGTTTTTTTCTATTGATTGAATAAGAGCTGTTCCATTTTAACTTATTATTGTGATCATGCACGGAAGACAAAAAGGAGAGAAAATGTTCCTCTTTTACTGGAATAATGTTTATGATTGCAAGGGAAATAAGGCATTTTTATCAATAGAAAGGCAGCCTTGACTTAGGCGACCTCTGTCGTGGGTACTGACATCTTGGCTTCACTCGCTATCAATAATAAATATATTTTCTGACAAAGACTGGCGCTGTAGCCTGGGGCCTCATGCATTCCTTTCTGCAGGTGGATGGCTGGGCTTCTGGGAGTTGAGAAGACTTCTCTTGGTCCTCATTTGCATTTGTGCCGGCCCCTCCCCGCAGAGCTCCGCAGCACCTCGCAGCACCGCAGCACCGCAGCACCGCAGGCAGGCTGCCTCTGGGTTGCTGAGCTCCAGCGAGGTCCTTGCAGATGACAGGAGCTTCCTCTCTCCCACCTGACTCGAGTCTTCTGCCTGGTGCATAAGCCACGCTGGATAGCCTTGGTTAGGACTTTGTGACCCCACAACGCTAAGAAAATGCTGTAAAGAAAGAGAGAGAATCAGCCCCTGAGTGTTTCTCCCATGCGGTGCTGCTTGGAGTTGCCGGGCTGAGCCCGTGTGTCCTTGGCAGCAGGGCTGCTCCCCCCAGGCAGGAGCAGGGCGGGCCAAGGCCGGTGTTCTCTGATGTCACCTCAGTGTCTAGCTGTGTTTCGTATTTGAGTACAGAGGAGAGAATTCAGTTATGAATGCAGGATGCACTAGGGTGCGTTTGTGTTGGGACTCTGACTCCCCTGTGTGCCAAGCCACCGGTTCTTACACAGATGGCGGTGGCGAAGGGTCCACGGGCTCACCTCCCGCACCGGGCCAGGCCAGCCGTCGGAGCTGAGGGCTTGTCTGCTTACTCAGAACTGATTCGTGGAGTCCCGAGCATGCCCAGTGTCTGGTTCAGGGAAAGCCGGGATGGGCTTCTTGTCACGGGCTGGTTTCAGCCCAGAACACCTCACGGTGGCTTGTAACTCATCCTCCTCCTGTCTGAGCTGGCTGCATTCGAATGACATCTTTGTGTACACTTGCGAGCGCACCTGTAGACCTGATGCTGATTCTGAGTGACATGAGAGACCCTTCCATGATAATTGCCGAGACGCTCTGATTACTGTTTAATGAAGGCTTTTTGTTTGGGGTGTGTGCGAGTTTGTTTTGAATGGTGCAGAAGCAGCTGAGTTCGTTTCAGTGTGAATGAAGCAGTCTTTGGGAGAAGCACATCTCAGCGCCAGGTAACAGGGAAATCAGGTACACAAAACAAATGTTTACAAAGTGACTTGCTGCAGTGTTTGCAAATCATCGAACTCAGATTCCCTCCTGTGCCGTTGTGTTTTGTAATTTAGAGCCAAGAACTTGGCATGTGCCAGACTACCAGTGAAATGCGGCTCCGGGGGGCAGGGAGTGTGGAGCTGGCGAAGTCCCTGGGGAGGGCTCAGCTCTCTCCCACCACGCACCAGGCCGCTGGGCTGGGCTTCTGCACCCTGTGATGCCGGCCAATGGGGGAGGCGAGCAGCACTCCGAGGGCGTTAGCTGGATGGGAGGTGCCTTTTTCTCGGCGTGGGAGGCCTTCCTGTTGCTTGCACAGTGCAGGTCTGGCTTGGGGAGGCTGCTGGAGCTCATGGAGCTCACTAAGTGGTATGTTCCATCAGGGTCTCCACTAAGTAGCATACCCCTTCATCCCCAGTTAGCTCACAAAGCCGAGAGGGTACAGTGCTTGGAACTGGTCTGTTGCTACCGCTTCAACCAGTGTCTGAACAGAGTCGCCTCTTTGACAAGTCAGCTCTGCGTTACAGAAAACCTGCCACTATCTGATGGTTTGTGGGAGGACTGGCTAATCGTGGAGAGCAGATGCAGACTGCTAAAAGCCTCACACACGTGGCCTGCTGGTCGGTGAACAGGACTCTATGACAGTTGGAAGCCATGTATGTCCTTGAACGTCTTGGCTCCTGACTCCAGCTGCCTGTGCAAGTGCACAGCTTGGGAGGCAGACAGGTGACAGAGCAGCTGACCCCTCCGCCCACCTGAGGACATGGACAGGGCCTGATGTTGAGCCGGCTGCAGCCCCATGGGCAGTGCAGGCGTTGGGGAATGCACCCAGCAGGCGGCAGTTTTCTCTCTCTCTGATACGTGTTTTTTTAGTTGCAACATGCAGCTCTTTGCTTGAGACCTTCCAGCATGCTGCTGTAGAAGCCGTTGCCAGAGAGCCCTGTTCTGTGAGCCACAGGCAGACATGCAGTGCAAGACCGGAGCAGCAGGGCTGGCAGTGGGTGCCATGGTTCTCACACCATTTGGGACGCCTGTTGAATGCTGCCTCCACTTCCAGTTCCAACTTCCTGCTAACTGTTGATGCACCCTGGAACAGCAGTGGTGGTGCATGGGAGAGTTTAGGGTTTGGGACTCCTGGCTTCATCCTGGCACAGGCCCTGCTCTTTGGGCATTTGGGGAGTGACAGGTAGATAGAAGATCTCTGTTTCTGCCACCTGCTTCCTCCTCCTCTGCCCTGGAAGCAGAAACTGTGTTCCACCTCGAGCCTGCCCGGCGCTGCCAGCGTCAGTGTTACTCCCAGGGCCCCCCGAAAAGGGTTGAATGGCTCTGTTTTAGGGGAGAGGGTCAGCAGCATCTACCCCCTAAAGCATTCCTGTCTCCGACGCTTGTGGATGAAGCCATGGGTTCCTCTAGAGCGTGTCGATCACCCCCTGGCGGTGCTGCTGCCTGAAACCTGCCCGGAGTCCGAAGACACGGCCGCTGTATTTATGCCTTTCAGTTAAGGAAGTTGGAAATTGAAGCTATTAAGTTCAGTCCCTGAAGCGCCCTCAAACCAAGTCAACTGTAAATGGAAAACAGCTATGCCTCAACCTGATGAAGTGCCGCCCGCGTCTTGCAGAGAGTTTGATTGGGTGAGACCTCCATATACTTCAAAGATTTTGCCTTGCAGAAAAGCTCGACTCCCCCCACCGACCTCCCAGAGCCTCTCCTGGGAGGACCTTCACTGGGCTGCAGTCATTGTCATGCAGCCAAGGGTGCTGTGTGCTTTCAGTGGAACCCTGAATTCCAAGTAAATGACATTTATGTAATAGCTTGGTAATGCAAATGGGCAGGGTCAGTGGGCAGCTGCTGGACACCACCACTGGAGCCCTGCCCTTCCTTCCCAGGCTGCAAAGATGAGGCGCCTGCTGCAGCGTCCCCTTCACTCTCAGGGCTGCCTTCCAGCCAGGCTGTGCTGGGCAATACCCACGGCTCAGCTGACAAGTTCTCTGGCACACTCATGTCCCTCCCTGCAAATGCATGCGATTGGTCAGGGGCTGGGTGACTGGGGCCCCTGTCCTTTATCTGCTACCTGTGCCCTGTGAAGTAGAGTAAGACCGCGCTCCTCACTGCTCCGCCACGGGCATCCAAGCCAGAAAGCCAGACTGGCACACCCCACGTGCTCAACTTGGCCTGCATTTCCCAGAGTCCTGTCCCTCCTCTCCCCAGCCTGACCACAGAGCTCTTGGAACAGAGTTCAACCTCGAGCTGAAGTGGCTCGGTCGTTTTATGTCAAGCTTGGCAGCAGGAGACAGACCCAGAGCTGGGAATCCACTTGGAATGGTGCCTGCACTGTGGCCAGGAGCTTGCTTTCGGTACTTTGTGTTTTTAGAACACCTTGTTAAATACTAACTCCAAATGAAGGAGCCCACACTCCTGGCCCGTAGGTGCTTCGGAATAACGGTGATGCAGGCCAGAGGTGTCAGGAGTGCATCTGTGCAGTCAGGTGTCTGAGCAGAGAGGAAGGGGTTGCGAGGGACCATCAGGCTGAGGATGCTCTGGAAGCTGTCTTCCAGAGGTTCTATAACCGTCCACCTCCTGCCTGGGGCAGGAGAGGCTTGTGTGTCGCCCATGGGGCCAGTGTGCCCTGCTCAACATGCTGCTCCTGCCAGCTCAGCCACAATGCCCAGGCGTTCTTCACTGGCCACCAAGTTAATAACGCCTGCACGCGGGGCACTTGAGATGCAATCCACTGATCCACTGAGGGGGGGGAGAGGTTTCTCGCCGTCAGATAAGGGAGTGACAGCAGCCAGGTGGAGTTGCAGCAAGTTCAGCTACTACTTCCGTCACTCATGTCCCACATCTGAGTGCTGGCTGTTCTCATCCAGCTCCCTGCTAACGTGCCTTGGGCCCTGCCCCCATGTAGGGAACTCAGGTGGAGTTCAGGTTTCTTAGCCTGACACTGGCCCAGCCGTGGCTGCTGTAGCCATGTGCAGAGTGAGCTGGTGGGTGGAATGTCTCTCTGTGTGTCTCCCTTATTGCCACTTTGCCTTTTCAGATTTCTCTCTCTCTATATATATATAAATATCTATATATATAGATAGATATATACATAGATAGGTTTGACATCATTTTAGAATAAAAAAGAGTTGTGTATATTACTTTATTTTTATATTAAAGGCAGATTTTATACACAGAAGAGAGACAGAGGCTTTGCATCTGCTGGCTCTCCCTCCCAGCAGCATCTCTGGTCGGAGTGGAGCTGATCCGAAGCTGGGAGTCAGGGCTTGCTCCAGTCTGCCACGCGGGTGCAGCCGCCTAAGCTTTGGGCCATCCTCCACCGCTGCCCAGGCCACAGGCGGGCGCAGCGTCAGAAGCAGAACAGCCGGGACACGAACGGGGCGCAGGTAGGACGCCCATGCTTCAGCCGACGATTAGCGTACTAGGCCACTGTGCCAGCCCCGAGTTATATATATTTTTAAGTAAACAAGAGTAAAGGAAATTTAAAAATAAATAAAGACTAGCTAAGGCATTAAAAAAAACAAGATATATTTGAAAGGCAGAGTTAGAGTGGCAGGGGAGATAGGTTTCTCTAGCTCTGCCTTCAAATAAAATAATGAAGAAGTAGCTGCTCATACTGAGGGATTCTATGTGAGATTCTAGAAGCTTCAGTCTGACTTACTTAAATAGCACTCCTCTTAAAATTGACTTGATTTGGTGAGGCCAGGCCAGGCCAAAGGCGGGAGCCAGCTGCTCCTCCCAGGTCTGCCTCCTCTGCTGCTCTCCCAGGCACGGTAGTAGGGAGCTGGATTGATTGTCACCCACAGGGGATGGTGTCATTGCATGTGGCTGCCTAACCTGTCACCCCAGAGCCCGGCTCCCAGCTAGGACAGTCCTGGGAGCAAGGTGGGGGCAGGTGCTGCACTAAGGTCACGAGTTGCAATCATTCAGAGCGTAATGCAGACCACCTCAGTGCAACCATGGAGGGTCCGGACACAGAGCACACATGTCTGGCGGATTTATCACCAAATCTAAACATCTTGTAGGTTGGAGAAAGTCTTTAAAAAAAAGAAGTTGGGGAGGAAGGTTGTGCTGCAGGCGAAGGATAGAGAGTGCCTCGTCTGAATACCGACACTCTGCTTTTGATGCGGCTTCCTGGAAGAGAGCAGAGGACAGCACGAGGAGTACCTGGCTTCCTCTCTAGCTGGGAGACCAGAAGGACCTGGCTCTGTCAGCCTCAGCGGTTGTGGGCCCTTGGGGAGTAGACCAGCCGCTGGAAATCTCTCTCTCTCTGCCACCGGCACCAGCCTTGCTCTCTTCTCTAACCCATAATCCTGCTTTTCAAATCAATGAATAGTTGGTTTTTAAAATTATGCTGGATCCGTTTGGCAGCCCCATGGGAAAAAAAGAGCTGTCAATTTTAAGAGTAAATGTACAACATTGAAGCTTCTAGAACCTCCTGTAGAATACCTCAGTAAAAGAAGCTGTTTCTTTCATTTTCTTTTAAATTGTATTTGAAGGCAGAATTACACAGAGACTGGGAGAATCTTCCATCCATGGGTTTACTCCCCAAATGGCTACAAGGGTTGGGATTGGGCCAGGGCCGAAGCCAGGAACCTGGACCTTCTTCGAGGTCTCCCACACGGGTACAGAGATCCAAAGACTTGGGCCATCTTCTGTTGCTTTCCCAGGCGCATTAGCAGGAAACTGGATCAGAAGTAGAACAGCTTGGACTTGAACCAGGCCTGCCTGGTAAGGGATGCTGGCATCACAGCTTAAGGCTGACCTGCTGTGCCATGATGCCTGCCCCAGAATGAGTGTTTCTTCAACAGGATGCAAAGAAAACAAAACACTAGCCTCAGGGAAGGTCATTGGGAATCAAGAATGCTTGTCCTCCTGAGATGGCGTGAAGAAAGTGATGCTGAGTGCCGAGGAGGAAGGCCCAGGTCAGTAACCCAGCAGGTGCATCCCCCAGGTGGCAGAAAGGACCCCCTCAGGTCCGCCAGGAAAAGAGCTGGACCAGCCAGGGGTACAGGATTGAAATCGTCACTTCATCCCAAGGAAATAAATGGCAACAAGCATGTGAAATGCCCACTATAGTGTGACTAATTAGGGGAATGCAAATTCACAATGAGATACTACCATTTATCCTGGCATAGAATTACATGGAAAATACAAAGTTTGACAAGGATGGGCAGCTTTGCCTACGCTGCTGACGAGAAAGTCAGTCTTAACACCAGTGTGGGGCACGACTTGGCAGATTTGGCACGCTGTGTACAGGCTGAGTGTGCACACGGCTTAGAACCCAGCAGGACCATTCCTGGGCATAGACCTAAGTGCTGTGTGGTCACTGCAACGCAGACAGCCAGACGTGCATCTCAGCAACGAGGAGAAGCATTCTGAGGCATACGGGGCATTACACAATGCCAATGGGTAAAGCACAGCTACATCAGTGACAGTTCTTCCCTGTGGAGCCAAAGCCGCGAAATGCTGAAGACGGAACACTGTCTCTAGTTCCTAGTTCCGTTCTTAGGAGTTTAACGTGGTGTTTAGGGTGTGGTGAGACAGCGAGAGTGAATGATGAACTGTCATCTTGAATGCATAGCAGTTACCCTCTCTGGAGGACCAAGGAAAATGATGGGAAGTGCTGTGGTCTGCGTGGGCTGCGGCTCCTGAACTCACTTAAGCCTCAAAGCTTTGATGTTAACAGTACTGAGACAACGAGGAAGGTACAATCCAGTGCAGCAGGTGGGCTTCGTGGAAGCTCCTTGGTGTCATCCGGACATGTCCTTGAAGGGCGCTCGGCTGTTAGCGCCCGGTTGACCCTAGCCGCTCTCTGCCGCCTGACTGCCCCCGCTTGTCCCTGGCAT
Organism: Ochotona curzoniae; assembly: GCF_017591425.1. Lineage (NCBI taxonomy): Eukaryota > Metazoa > Chordata > Mammalia > Lagomorpha > Ochotonidae > Ochotona > Ochotona curzoniae. Next base: position 1,206,328 of record NW_024466361.1, on the reverse strand, counting down.
GGGCTCTGCTTGACCAGCCTCCAGGTCGCGAAACTGCTCCATCCGTGGGTTCCTGCCTTACTTGAGCAGCTTGCTGCAGGTCCTTGGGTACTGGGCTGGAATGCTGGCTCGATGGGAGGACACAGATGGTGCTGCCAGGGTGGCACATGGGTGCGTATACTCACGGTAGGGAATTCATCTCTGTGTTTGTTTACTTCATAATACAAAGATAGACGTCATTTTACAGAGATCGCTCTGACAGTCATTTCAACTCCCTTGATGATGCCTCCCAGGACCCTCGTGGAGGAAATCTTCAGAAAATTCAAGAAAAAGGCACATGAGAAAAAAAATGCATTGATTTTTCGTAGAATTTGGACCAAACTAAAGTTATATTTTAATCGTATTTTTGTGCCTCCTCTTTGAAGGACCCTCGTGGTTCTATAAATTAGGTAATTTTATTGTTCCCGTGTTGCAGATAAGGAAGCAGGTTTCGCAGTGCTGATAAGCTACCAGGAGCGTGTGGCTGGGAATGACCCGAGAGCACTCTCCTCCCCCGGAAGTTGGGCGCCTAACAGTTACAGGGGCTGCATCCGGGCATCTGAGGCCAGGTCTTCGGGGCAGCTGTGGCTCTGCGTAGCTCCAGCTCTCTCCTCCCTCCCCCAACCCTACACGAATGCTACGATGTCTAGTACGGTGTGTCTCACAGCACAAGCCACGTTGAGTTGGGAAAATGGATGCAAGCCACAGTTTTCCTTTCCATTTCCCGATCCTGGTACAGTTGCACAGACTGTCTTGTCTGTGCAAAGTGACTAAGGTTCCAGGCAGAAGAACAAACAGGGGCGCCTCCAGTCTGGGGCGCATGCTAATTCTCTCTGGGGTCTGTCAGACAAGCTCCCCACTTCCTTTTTTACTTTCCCTGCACTCTAAGACATCTGCCTGACAACACTGTGTTCCCTCCCTCAGCCTGCCACCAGGAAGCGGGAGATGGAAAGACACAGCCAGACTGGGTACACAAGCTCACAGCTTCTGCTCCTGGAGGGTGCCCCGGCTGGGCCATCATGGTGAAGGGCACAGAGCGCAGCCATGCTAAGTAGAGCTCCTAGGTCCATGTGGACTCCCAAGGTCTTCTGAGGCTAAAAAAGAAAAAAAAAAAAAAAAGAAAAACCTTTGAGGGGAAGTAACTGTTGCTCTGGACCCTTCAGGTGCTGTTCAGTGGTGAGCGATAGCAGTGTGGCAACCTGAAGCTGGCACTCCTCCATAGGGCACGTGCCAGGCTGGGAGCGATGTGAAGGCATCAATGGGCACCCGCATCCCACATTCGAGCGTCGGCTGGAGTCTGGTCTGCTTCCAGCTTCCTGCTGTTCAGCCTGAGGCGGCAGGCGATGGCTCGGGTTCTTGGTCCTGGCTTACACACCGGAGTCCCGCACTTAGTTTCCAGCCGCTGGGTTTGGACTGGCCAAGCCCTAGCCAGTGTGACCATTTGGAGAGTAAAGCTATAGACGGGGGAGCTCGTTCACGCTCTTTCCCTCCCTGTTTCTCTACTTTCCTCTTTCTGCTTTTCAAAGAAAGTGAAAGTAAGTATTCTCAAATAGACACATGCAATTTTAAATGAGTAGAAACTTTACAGCCCATGTAGATTCAGAGCAGGTTCCCTGAGTATCAGCAGCTTGGCTCTGCCATAGCTTCCCTCTGTCCTTTCCCTGGCATTGGAAGGCTAGAAGTGCCCGCCACGAAGAGGTCAAGCACTCAGAAGGTGGTCTGATAGGGTGGCAGAGCTGGTAAAGCTGCTGCCTGCAGTTCCAGCATCCTGCAGTAGAGTATCGGTTTGGAGCCCATCTCTCTAGGGTCCACCTCGCTGCTCATGTGCCTGGGAAAGCAGCAGAAGATGGCGCACGGACTTGGGGTCCTCCTCCCTGCTCATGTGCTGGGAAAGCAGCAGAAGATGGCGCACGGACTTGGGCCCCGCTTTCTCCACGTGGAGGCTTGCGTTTTTCTGAAATTTCTGTAATCTGTTTCTATCAAGTGCTTGCTCAAGATTAGGGTTTTAACCTCTGCTTGTGGGGTGCAGTGGTGTGACTGAGATCTCTGTGTGTGCACACTCGGAACCTCCCGAGAAACGTGCAACGGACTTGGGTAGACACGTCTTCAAAGAAGGTGAGCAGTGACCAAGCACATGATGGGGTGCTCAACAAGCCCCGAGGAACGCAAGTGCAACCGAAGCGAGGCAGCACTTCAAGGGGAGTAGAGGTCTGTTTGTATTCATTTCCTCATTAGAAAGGACAGCAACAAATGCTGGTGTGGATGCGCAGAAACTGGAGCCCTCATCCGCTGCTGGTGAGCGTGGGACGCGGTGTGGTTGCTTCGGAGAACAGTCTGGACTTCACTCAGCACGTCAGGTATACTGTGTATCCCAGCGATTCTGTTCCTAGGATTAGACTCAAGTCAGATCAACAGCTGGGAGTGTTGTGGACAGTGGTCCCACAGTGGAAAGAACCCAAAGCTCCCCTACCCTCGAGTGAATAAACAAAGTGACACGGATTCATGCTGCGTGACAGTGTTCAGTGAGAAGGAATGAAGCTCTGATCCTGCTTGGGAAAGGAGACAATAAGAAAAAAGCAAAGTGGCCGCATGCACGATCGCATGATTCCTTTTATGTGAAACGTCACAGTAGGCAAATCTACAGACACAGACAGTGGCTTTGTCACAGCCAGGAGTGCAGCACGACCGCTAAAGGGCGTAAGGCATCTTAGCCATTGTGGCAGGGCTTACGGTGGCTTCCCACGACTTCGGAGAGGGCCTGACACCCCTCCACTCACCCCCGAGTGTGTGTTGCCCTGAACGTCCCAGTGCACCTGCCCACTGCATCCTGCCCGCTGAGCTCTTGGCTCCTCCCTGTGCCCTGCTCAGCTGTTCTACAACCGCCCTGCTGACCCTGTGGAGGTCAGTCACCGGTGTCTGCCTCGCCCACTCAGCTGAAGTCATTGTGCGGGTTGAACATCCCTAATTATGAAATGTGCAATCCAGAAAGGCTCCAGCACCTGAAAGCCTTGGGGTTGCCAACACGATTCTACAAAGGGAAATTCCACATCATGAAATTTTGTTTCATGCACAAAATTATTAAAAATATTGTATAAAAATGCTCAAGCCCATACCTTTGGGCTATGTATGTACATTTGAGATGAGGCATCAATGGATTTCTGGTTTAGATGCAGGTCGCCTTCTGAGTTTTCTTATCATGAATATGCAAATAGTCTAAAAATCTGGGGGGAAGGAAATCCCAGAGGCAAAGCCCTTGTGGCCCCAAGCCTTTAGGGTAAGGGATGCTAGACCCGCAGCAGGCAGCATTTAGGGCAGCCCTAAGACCTACCATGTCACCCTCCCCACCCCAATTTCTCTGTTCTCGGAAGTGTTGTGAAGGCCACCCAGCAGAAACAGATTTGGAAAAGCTTCTGCCTCCCTCATGGCAGGCCCAAGGTCTTTCCTGGGACAGGTGGCACGCTGCGCTTGTCACTGGCTGAGTGCATGGCTCCACAGTGTGCAGCTCTTCCCGCTGGCACATCCCACCTGCTCTGCTGTTGGCAGCTGCAGCCCAGCGCAAGGATTCACCTCCGAGACGTGAGGGAGTGAGCCTCTGTGACCAGTCTGCTCATGGTGCTCCTGGACCTGCACTGGGGCCCACCTTGCTTCGGGGGCACCTGCCAGGAGGGGTAACCTCTCCCTGCGGCACACTCGCTTCCTCTCTCAGAGCCGGTGTTTTCCACACCTCTCACAGGAGTGTCACTGTGAATCTCATTACTGCTGGTGGCACCGTGTGTCCCACTCATGAACAGGCACACACATGAAAGACAGGCTGCTCACCAGGGCAGGAGAGGCAGAGCCAAGCTGTCAGGAGCTCCGAGGGGCACTGTGCCAGGAGTGGGAGATGGCACCTGGTCTGGAACACAGTCCCTGAGGTCTTCAGCAGGAGAGGCCTCTGTGGGTAGCGGTTAATGAGCTGGGTTGTGCTGGCCCTTCCTGTCGGCCCGGCAGGTCTTCTGCAGGCTGAGCAGAGGCCCAGCCCTTTGCCTCACAACCTCCCAGATGAAGTGGGAGCGAAAGCAGAGTTGCTGGGACTTGAACCAGGAACTCTGATATCATTTTAGGACCTTTCCATCACCCCAGACAGATGACTTGTGAGCTGATGGGCTCCATTTGCCCCAGCTGTCACTCTCTGGAGACCACGGATGGATTCTGTGCTTCGTAGGTGTGCCTGCTCTGGGCATTGGCTGTAAGCGCAATTACACAACCCGTGGTTTTCTCCGGGGCTTTTCGCTGGCAGAGGCCTCTGCTGTGGCACGTGTTGCTCCTTGCCCGTACCCCATAGCGTGCATCTGCTGCGCTCTGTTGCTGGGCCTTTCTGGCTCCTAGCAACAGCATTGGTCTGAACATGGGTGTCCAAGCTTGCGTGCATGCGTCACTTTTCTCCTTCCAAGGTCCCACATGCGGCAGTCGAATTCCTGGATCCTCAGTTTGGAGGACCTGCCAGGTTGCCTTGCAAAGTTTCCATACCTCCTTATGAGGACTCAAATATCTCCGTATCCTTTTCAATACTCATCATCTTTCATCTTGACTATAGCCCTCAAATTAGTTTAGAGGGTCTGGCGTGGTAGCCTAGCGGCTGAGGTCCTTGCCTTGCGTGCTCCAGGACTCCACATAGGTACCAGTTTGTATCTCGGCTGCTCCACTTCGCTTCTAGCTCTCAGCTTGTCACTGGGGAAACAATGGAGGATGACCCAAGGGCTTGGGACCCCGCGCCGTGTGGAAGGCTCGGGAGAAGCCGAGAAGTTCCTGGCTTCTGGTCAGCTCAGCTCCAGCCGCTGTGGCCACTTGGGGAGTGAACCAGCAAAGGAAGAATCTTTCCTTCTCTCTGTAAATCTGACTTTCCAGTAAGAATAAGTAAAATTTTTAAAATTGTGTACAGTATATTAAATTCAGATTGTATTTTGTTACATTTCCCTTATGCCCGGTGTTGTCGAACAGCCCGTGTGTTTCTCAGCCACTTGCACATCTCATTTGGAGAAATACTTTTTCAAATCCTTGCCCCATTTAGGAGGGGTTACTTATCTTCTTATTCTTGTTGTAAGAGTTCCTTATATATTCTGGATACAAATGTCTTTATCAGCTATGTGATTTTGAGATGTTTTCTCACATGTTGTATGTCCTTATTTCCTTTCTTGCAGCACAAGTATTTTTAACTTACAAATTATAATTTATCTGTTCATGATTTTGGTGCTGTAGCTAAGACAGCATTACCTAAATCATGAAGACTTGCTCTATTTTCTTCTAGGAGTTTTATTGCTTTCTTCTTTTTTTTTTTAAGTTTTATTTTTTAAAAGATTTATTTATTTTTATTACAAAGTCAGATGTACAGAGAGGAGAAAAGACAGAGAGGAAGATCTTCCGTGCAATGATTCACTCCCCAAGTGAGTGCAACGGCCGATGCTATGCTGATCCAAAGCCAGGATCCAGGAACTTCTTCCGGGTCTCCCACACGGGTGCAGGGTCCCAAAGCTTTGGGCTGTCCTCAATTGCTTTCCCAGGCCACAAGCAGGGAGCTGGATGGGAAGTGGAGCTGCTGGGATTAGAACAGGCGCCCATATGGGATCCTGGCGGGTTCAAGGCGAGGACTTTAGCAGCTAGGCCATGCCACTGGGCCCAGTTTTATTGCTTTCATGTTACATAGGTTGACCAATTTAATCCATGTTGAGTTGCCTTAGTATCCATGGGGAAGGAGTCCAACTTCATCCTTGAGCATGTGTGGTCAGATCGCATCTCCTGTCCTGCCTCCAACCCCAACCCAGGCACCAGAGAATGAAGTGGTCCCCAGGCTGTCTTGTTTGAAAAGATGTGCAAGGAAAGCCTGTGATCTGAGGGCAGCTGTGTGCTGGAGTGGCGCCTGCCGACTTTCCTAGGATGGTAAATTCAGGGCATCCTTGCACTGGGGAAAGTTTGACCTTTGCAAAAAGATTGAGTGTTCAGCTGTGCCTTGGGGTTTTTGTGCTCTGCAGAGCACAGCCTGGGGGCAATGGATGAGGCACTGGGCCTCCCCAGTTCCCGGCATTGCCTGGGGTCCAGAGTGCTGTGGGCACTGCTGACAGTGGACATGCTGCGGGCATCACTGGCAGCTCTGCACGGATATGCCTCACAGGGAGCGGGTGGATGCAACCAGTTGAGGCTGGAGAGTGAATGGGGAGTGGCATCATGAAAAAGCAGCCCACAGCGGAAGAGGAAGCAGGGACAGGTTAGGGTGTGGGAGCAGGGGATCCTGAAAGAGCAAGTAGAGATGGAAGAAGGGACAGTGACAGGCACA